>NC_047144.1:17422891-18054141 GCF_009829125.3 Periophthalmus magnuspinnatus
TGAGTATGCTAATGTTATTATCGACAAACAGGTGAACTACGGCTATGCTAACATTATCGACAAACAGGTGAAATACGGCCATGCTAACGTTATCATCGACAAACAGGTGAAATACAGCTATGCTAACGTTATTATCGACAAACAGGTGAAATATGAGTACGCTAATGTTATTATCGACAAACAGGTGAAATACAACTATGCTAACGTTATTATCGACAAACAGGTGAAATACGGCTATGCTAATGTTATTATCGACAAACCGGTGAAATATGACTAAGCTAATGTTATTATTGACCAACAGGTGATATACAACTACGCTAATGTTATTAACGACAAACAGGTGAAATAAAGCTATGCTAACGTTATTATCTACCGACAGGTGAAATATGGCTACGCTAACGTTATTAGCGACAAAAGGTGAAATACAGCTATGCTAATGTTATTATCGACCAACCGGTGAAATATGACTATGCTAATGTTATTATCAACAAACGGGTGAAATAAAGCTATTCTAACGTTATTATCGACCAACCGGTGAGAAATGGCTACGCTAACGTTATTATCAATCAACCGGTGAAATATGACTACGCTAATGTTATTATTGACCAACAGGTGATATACAACTACGCTAATGTTATTAACGACAAACAGGTGAAATAAAGCTATGCTAACGTTATTATCTACCGACAGGTGAAATATGGCTACGCTAACGTTATTAGCGACAAAAGGTGAAATACAGCTATGCTAACGTTATTATCTACCAACAGGTGAAATATGGCTACGCTAATGTTATTAGCGACAAAAGGTGAAATACAGCTATGCTAACGTTATTATCGACCAACCGATGAAGTACGGCTACGCTAACGTTATTATTGACAAACAGGTGAAATAGAGCTAAGTGTATTAAAGTGCAAAAGAGTCTGTTCAAAAGCTTTTTAATTTAATTCAATTAAACAATTGAGTGACAAAGCTCTTTAAATTCTAAACTAAACTGAATGCCTCACACTGTGTCTGTGTCGTAGCTGGTGAGTCATGACATTAAGTTCTGAAAACATATGGGCAGTGGTGAAAGGTAACGAAGTACAAGTAGTAAAGTACTGTACGTGTGTAGAAATCTGAGGTATCTGTACTTTACTTAAGTACATTTTACAGTGGATAGTTTTTAGTTTTACTTCACTACATTTGAGAGCAGTATCTGTACTTTCTACTCCACTACATTTTTGAACTGGACTGAAAAGAAAAAGTACTCCTCACATGATTTGAGGGGTTATTTTTACCATGTTTGTGGAAACCTCCTGACTAAAGTTTTTGAGTTTGAGCTTCGGCTCTGAGCAAAACACAAAATTCATAAGAAAAAAAAAGGACATCAATTTGGGTTTTTTCTGTGACTAAAATATGTCTAATTTTCAATCTATATAACTACATTTACACTTTAACAAATTAAATACTTTTACATTTTACTCTTAAAGTACACTTTTAAATGGGTACTTGAATATTTTTTACTTAAAGTAAAAGTATCTCATAAAAAAATCTACTTAAGTAACTTTTTTACCTCTGTAACTGTACTGTTACTTAAGTAACCACACTGAGTACTTCTTCCACCTGGAATCCAAACACTTGATTGACAGACCATTATTATCTGTTATTTACTGAAATATATAATATAGATTATAACTGTGAGTGTGCTTTGCAGATTTGACCCACCCTGGCGGTGTCACTGTTGTCATGGAGATGGTTTAAGAAGTTTAATGCTGTACTGTGTGTCTTTAAGTGTGTAATTACTGTCAGTAGTTTCTATATCTCAGTTCCTTTTAAACCACATAACAAATCTCAAACCATCTGTTTGTTCTGTTTCATGGGACACAGTTTAAAAAAGAACTTTTCAGCTGGTCTTCATGGCGATGCTATTACTCGACCTGTAATGTTCCACGGTATATGGCAATAAACATATTTTTACTCTGTCTTTACGCTGAAATTGCTTAATAAAGTGGCATTTTTACTGTGAGCAGGGCCTCCTCTCCACAGATCTGACCTGTAACTTGGCCAGGGGTGATGTCACCAGCTTGTCTCCATGGAAATACAAAAGTTTAGTGCCATACTGCGTAACATTCCAGGTTACAGCTGAACGACTTGGGAAAAAATATCAAATTACAATCAGGCCCGTCTACAGAAATTGACACAGGGAGGGCATTTCAGAACATATTTGTACAGATAAAAACTGCAAAATTAGACAGGATTTCAGCTGTGAAAAACACTACGGTACTTTTGCTAAGCGCGTCCGTTCAAATTTTGATTCTATCGCAGGCTAAGAAAAGCTAGCATGCTAGAAAAGTTACATAGTGCAGATTTAATACGTGTAATGAGAAGTGGTGGCTCCTCTGCTCTGGGTCGTGTTTTGGCCTGAGTTTCCATGGAGAATAGGAGGCTGGTTGTTATTCCGTCACGCTGCGTGCCGCCTGCGGTGCCGTGGGCTCGGGCTAAAGCTGTGTCAGGCTTCAGGATGGTCATCTGACTGAAAACAAACCATAGCCCGAGAGAAAAAACACACTCAGATGACTCACTGCGGTGGAGAGACGTCATGGAGTCAACATGGCCGCCCCAAGCAAACGGTCAGGGCCTGTTTTGTGTTTGAGTTCAGCAAGGAATGTGACAGAGAGGTTTTGCTGTGGAAAAATATGTGGAGTATTTATAGATATTAGTAATACTTTGCAAACGAAGCAGAAGATTCAATTTAAGAAGCTCACATCGAAAAACAAAACTATTTTTATCCGAGCAAACATAGACCGTATAAACCCTGTGACGTCACCCACAGCGTTCAGCTCCAGTCAACTGAAGTTCAGCGAAGCTAGCAGTTATAGCGGCTAATTTGAAGCAGAATTTCAGATTTGGAATTCTGACTGCGAGTATCATAGCAACCAAAGAGCCAATCCGGTGTGAGAGCCCCTTCCCGCCCACACCACTGGTTTAGCAGGGAGCGGAAACTTAGCAACGCTGTCAATCAAAACTGTTGCTAACGCTAGCGGGAGTGACCTCAAGGAAAGAAAGCGCCTGAATTGTCTGTTATTAATGTTCTTATCTTGAATCGTGGACATGGCGAAATAAAAACCCCTGGATCATGTAGAGCGGATTCATTCTGTCGTAATGATTGACAGGGGGGGGGGGGGGGGGGGCGAACTCGGGGAAAAGTTTAACAATGTTTCACGGTTTTAAATTTGCAAATGAAGGTAGAACGATCAGGGAGTTGAGAGCGAAGGGTTTGCCGTGGTCCAGGAGTGGAGCGTGACAAGGTGAGCTGGGTCAGAAGAGGTGAGATTCGTATTGGTCGTGGAGAGCTGGGTCAGAGGCAGAGGAGCTGAGCGGGTCCAGTATCTGTATCTCTGTATCTGTACTTTTACTTAAGTAACCACACTGAGTACTTCTTCCACCTGGAATCCAAACACTTGATTGACAGACCATTATTATCTGTTATTTACTGAAAATGTAAAATATAGATTATAACTGTGAGCAGTTATACACACATCTGACCTGCAACTTGCCCTGGCAGTGTCACTGTTGTCATGGAGATGGTTTGAGAAGTTTAATGCTGTACTGTGTGTCTTTAAGTGTAATTACTGTCAGTAGTTTCTATATCTCAGTTTCATTAAAACCACAAAACAATCTCAAAGCATTTGTTTGTTCTGTTTCATGGTACACAGTTTAAAGATGCACTATGAAACTTTTTTCTGGTCTCCATGGCGATGGTATAACTTGGCCTGTAATGTCCCACGGTATACGGCAATAAAGGCAAGGCAAGGCAAGGCAAGTTTATTTGTACAGCACAATTCGTACACAAGGTAATTCAAAGTGCTTTACAGAATAAGAAAGACATTAAAATCACACAAATCAAGCATAAATAATCACAAATAATCATCATAAAATCAACATTAAAAGAGAAGAGTGCAGAATAAAAACCTGTCAGTCATATGCACAGCTAAACAGAACTGTTTTGAGTCTGGATTTAAACATTGTCAAAGTAGAGGCCTGTCTCACATCTTCAGGAAGAATGTTCCAAGTTTTAGCTGCATAAAATCTAAACGCTGATTCCCCATGTTTAGTCCTGACTCTGGGCAGCAGGAGGCCGGTCCCTGAAGTCCTCAAATTGCGAGATGGTTCATATGGCACTAACATGTCGGAGATATACTTTGGACTTAGGCCATGGAGAGACTTATACACAAGCAGAGCTGCTTTAAAGTCTATTCTTTGAGCTACAGGAAGCCAGTGCAGAGACCTGAGCACAGGACTTATGTGCTCATACTTCCTGGTTCTAGTCAGGACCCGAGCAGCAGTGTTCTGGATGTACTGCAGCTGTGTTAAGGCTCGTTTGGAGAGGCCAGTGAGCAGGACGTTACAGTAGTCTAACCTACTGGAGACAAATGCATGGATAAGTCTCTCTAAGTCTGGCTTTGACAGTATACCTTTGATTTTTGCAATGTTTTTTAGATGGTAAAAAGCTGCACATGTTATTGATTTGATGTAAACGTATTTTTACTTGCATTTGTTCAGTTACAGGTGTTTTTTCAAGGTGAAATCCCTTAATAAAGTGGCATTTTTACTGTGAGCAGGGCCTCCTCTCCACAGATCTGACCTGTAACTTGGCCAGGGGTGACGTCACCAGCTTGCCTCCATGGAGATACAGAAGTTTAGCGCGAACAACCCCGCTGTCAACTCCCTGATCGATCTACCTTCATTTGCACATTTAAAACTGTTAATAAAGGGCCACAGTTTTTCCATAGAAAGTGAATTGGAGCCAGAGTCGATGTAGTTGTGGCTAGCAGGTTAGCTATGTCCATTTAGATATACAGTCTACAGTAAAGGCTTTCTCTGCTGATCCAAGCGGCTTCTTCAGTTCAAAGCAGCGAATGGTTTTTGTCCAGTTGACACATTAGATTTTTTCTTTCACTATAATAAAGTTCATTAGTCGCTGCTGATGATACAAAAACATTCACTTTGAACCAGGGCCGTGCAATTAATTTTTTTTATTGAGTGAGTGGTCAGTGATCATCTTGGGTCTTTTTAATCAAGAGCTGCACAGACGATCCTCTGTCAGTGAAAGCCCGTGGTCTGGAGATCAAATTTAACAAGAAGAATTTGGCATTTTTGTTGTTTTAAGTGTTAATTAAAAGTCTTTCTGCTCATGATCGATCAGCACGAAAAAATATTTACTATTTAGTCACATCTCTCAGCCTCTGTAACTTGTATACACGCTCTCAAGTACTTTACACCTGAGTAATAAGAAACGTTTAAACGCACAAAGCTTGTCCATGGGTTTCAGTGTCATAACAGCGTTGCCATGGTAAACGGTCACATTTTTATTCAGCGCTTTTTCCACCTTTAAGGCTCAAAATGCTTTACATCAAGGAACCACTCACCCATATGTTGCAAGTGGGATTTGAACTTCCAACCTTGGGATCAATGGACAAACACTCTACCAACTGAGCAACTGTCACCCCATAGTACTTAGAACATTAAAACGAAATATTACATTGTTTGAATGGGAAAAAGTCCTCAAAATGGCATCTATAACAGGAAGCTGGAATCCATGAATAGCTACAGTAATAACACATTTTCCATTTTTTTACAGGAGCCAGAGAAGCGTATCCCTGCCGTTACCGTCGGCGATGCCTCCATCATTAGCTGGCAGGCCCTTAAACGCAGCTGGAGACTCAACCGGGCCTTAGCTTTACCAGGATCAAGTCCAAGTAACAAGAACCAAACCAGGATCAACTTAGACCCACCTGAACCCAAAACCTTCACCCAATCCCCCAGTGCGCATCGAGAAAAGCCGGAATCACTTAGAACAGCTTTTGTAGACCCATCCAAAGATACTGCCACATATAAAACGCCATTACATCGATCTTCAAGCACGCAACCTCTCAAAGCATCGCACATCCAGACAAATTCCACCGCGAAAACTTTCATTCCCGAAAATAAAACCGGATTCTCTTCCATTACAATCTCGTCTCGGAAGGTTTGCAGGTCGTCCAGTCTTCCACCAACGCCTTCTCCGAGCCAAGAATCTATGGACGCAAACTCAAGACACATCATGGTGCAACGGAAAGCGACTATAGTGAAAGTTACGGAGCACAGAGTAACGACGAGTCCGATTCGGAATGTTAAGCCAGATTTGAACCAGCTGACAAGTCAAAAACTGGATACGGTAGTCCATCGACGGAAAGCTACGATTATTAAAGTGACGGAGCATAGAGAAAGGTTTAGTCCTACCAATGTTACGAGGAACAACGAGTACAGACATAGTTATACGGAAGGATTTTACAACGATAATCGTGTCTGGATGCAAGGAAATCAGGCCATCCCAAATCCAACTCCCATCGATTCAAAACCAATCCACAAATCAACCTTGAATCTCATCGTAACATCAACGCCTCCACCTTCAGTCCTGTCCCCACCGACTAAATCCGAATTCACAAACGCAACGTCACAAAGGCCGCAGAGACCGTCGAGTTGCTATGGAAATGTGTTTGGAAAATCTGAAGACGTTGAAGAGAAGTTGCAGCCGCTCACCAGGAAATTGAGTTTTGATTCTACAGAGAGAAATGGGTTTGGGAATCGGAACCGAGGTTTGAATGTTCCAAACACGAATGGGGTGAAAATATCAGGAAAGTCGGATAACGGAGAAGGAGAGATGGTGGTGCCGCCGCTGACGCTCATCAAAGCTCCTGGTAAGTCCTTTATATATTTTTTATTTATTATATTTATAGCAATTTTATTTAGTATTATGTTATTGCTATTTTATAACAACAGCATTAAAACCGAGGCAGTTATAGCGGCGAATTTGGAGTCCAGTTCCATTGTGGAATCCCGACCGCAACGCTGTCAATCAAACCTGTTGCTAACTCTAGCAGGAGTAACCTTGGGGAACGTAGGCGTCTGTTTGTCTGTTATTAATGTTCATATCTTGATTTACAGACAAAATAGTGAAATAAAAACCCCAGGATCATGTAGAGCGGGTTAATACGAACATTTAAGACGCAAATGATGAGTCTGACAGCAGCAGTTACAGAGAGAGGGGACACAGTTTTTACATAGAAAGTGAATTGGAGCGAGTTGATGGAACTGGAAATGCGCCCATGATCACTTCCTGTTTGGAACATGGCGGCTAGTAGGTTAGCTATGTCCATTTATATATACAGTCTATGTGAGCAACTAATATTTTTTGTACTATCTTTCAGTATAAATCCGTCAACTGCAGTTCAGGGTGTACAGTATATTATAATCAAAACAAAATACCAGTTTGAGTTGGTGCAAGTATCAAACGGTAAAGATTTTGGAAATTGGTTAATAAATGTCTTGCCCAAGGACAAAACAACAGTAGACAGAAACTGAACCATTGCTGATCCCATCTCTTTGCCTAAAATGTTCCACAGTATGGCATTAAACTTCACTATATCCACTGAGATATATCCAAGTAGGTGATGCTACAAGATTACAGGTCAGATCTGAGGAGAGGCTGACCCCACTTACAGTAGAAATGCATGCTTTTTAAGAATATTTTTGATTAGCATTAAACTTATATATTTAGCATTTATTACAGTTTTTAGTACACTGTGGAACATTCCTGGGAAAGCTACAACATTCCAGCGTGATAACCAGTACCTGAAATATATTATAAAATTCCTTTATAAAGTATTTGTGTATATTTTAAATTTTAATTCATTGTCTAATATCAGCATTTAAACAGAGCAGATTTTACCGTTAAAAAAATGTCTTGCCCAAGGACAAAACAACAGAATGCAGAAACTCAGTATATTAAATATAATTGACCTTTTTGCTTAGTTACCATCCGTAACTTTATTGTTTTTTGTTTTTTTTAATTTGTTTTGTCAGCAGTAGAG
Organism: Periophthalmus magnuspinnatus; assembly: GCF_009829125.3. Lineage (NCBI taxonomy): Eukaryota > Metazoa > Chordata > Actinopteri > Gobiiformes > Gobiidae > Periophthalmus > Periophthalmus magnuspinnatus. Next base: position 17,430,784 of record NC_047144.1, read on the forward strand.
GGCAGATGTGAAACCTGTCCTCCCTCTCCTCACTTGGCCCCTCCCCCCTCCCCTGGCCCTTACCTCCTCTTGTCACCTGACCCCTCCCTTATCCCCTCACCTGGCCCCTACCTCTTCGCCTCACCTGACCTCTCCCCCCTTCCCTTCCCTGGCCCCTCTCTTATCCTCTCACCTGGCCCCTCCCCTTACTTGGCCCTTACCTCCTCTCATCACCTGACCCCTCCCCCTCTCCTTACCTGACCCCTCCCCCCTTCCCTCCCCAATCCCCTCCCCTGCCCTTTCTTCAGACTCACTTGTGCTCTTGTTCAGCTGTCACACTCTCAAACTGCAGTAACATAGACAGCATGTAGTGGTGATATGTGAGAATGCAGCATGACCGGGTCGGCCAATCCCGGTAATTACGCACGGTAGCTTTAAAGGTCCGCTATGGAACCTTTGCAGTGAGGAGTCTGCCACCTACTGGTCTCCATGCATATTGCTTTGGCTGTTATTTTCCACAGTATTACATTTTACTTTTCAATCTGACTACCTTTCCACAGATCTCAACTGCTTGTTTCCATGGAGATAGCCACGTTAATCTCTATGCTGTGGAACATTCCAGACAAAGCGATAACACAGAACCTCCCACCTGAAAAGTTACATAGTGCATGTTTAATCAAAGTGTTTTTATTTGCATATAAACTGGGTCAGGCCCTACATAGACGTTGTTTCTGTTACTCAGCAGCGTCGTCGTCACGTTGGTTTCGAGAGTTCTAAATATACTCTCCTGTTTCTGTTTATCTGTTTCCTTTGTGAGCGTTTTGTGCATGTTATTTTTCTGACCCAAACACCCGACGCGTTTCTGCTTTGATGAGCCGCAGACGACGTCACCGGACTGCACTCGGAGAACAGTCTGTGTTCTCAGACGACATGAGCTGAAAAGACTGTATATAAATGGATAGAGCTAACCTGGTAGCCGCCGCGCTCCAAACAGGAAGTGATCATGGGCGCACTTCCGCGCATTCCCATATTTCCCACATTTACACATCTCATATAATGTAAATGAAGATAAATATTTTGCAGGCTACTGATTTTAATATCTTTGTAGCTTCGCGGTAAACTCAGCGCGTTGCCGTTGACAGAGCGCTAATCCTCCCGCGCGCATATTTAATCATGTTTTTAGCGTCACTTTGGGTTAGCGGCCATTTCTCCGGGATTACTGACTCTTTTTGAAAAGTTTAAAAACTCAGATGCCACTTGGAAATGTCTCTGTTGCGCTCTTTGTACAGCGGCGCTCGATTTTTCATGTCCCTAGAGCGGAAAAGGCGTGCACTGCGACTCAGAGACGGCGCGCGGCGGTTCACAGATTGGAGCGGGGCCTTTGACTCTGTGTTTTTGACTGACCTGCGTTCACAACATAAGGAATCGGGATTAATTCATTTTTTTCCGTAATGCGTTAACTTGCCCAGCCCTAAAATAAATATCATTTGAATAAGCTGCTTGTTAGACATTAGAACTCCTTCCACTCACTTCACTTTACTGAAAATGATTAGCCAAATGCGCTAGCTAGCCTGAGTGGAGTGTGCGCTTTAAACCAGCCTCAGTGCATTAGGAGACTGTAATACAAACAGAAGAGGCCTGCCTCAGTCTGCTCCAGATCTGACTCGTAGAACAACCTCCGTGTGAAACCAATCATTCTTATGTGATCTCATTCATTAAGACTTTCATCAGTTCATTTCACAGGCCCCGGGCAGCGACGGTCACTCGGCGTTTGACACAGTCCAGACAGCGGTCCATATAAACAGCCCTGGAGTTGTGTTTTGTTTCATTCACACATGTTTAACACAAAAACCTGCATATTTAGGCTGAGTTTTTCTCTCAAACTGGAGATGTAACAGACTAATAATAAAGTGTCACTCAAACATGTGAATGAAACAAAAGACAACTCCAGGTCTGTTTTTGAGGAGGGAACAGCATTAGAACATGACTTAAAGCTACAAGAGTCAGTTTTGTTCAATATAAGACCTTTTAAGGCAGCGGAAGAAAGTAACAAAGTAAAATTAGTAAAGTACTGTACTTAAGTAGAATTTTTAGGTATCTGAATCTTAACACTGAAACTGGAGACAATAGCTGTTTCCAGTTTCAGTGTAGTTATCCCCTCTCTTCAGACAGATATAAGGCCGTGTCCAGCACTAATCTGACCAGAACTGAAGAAGTGACTTGGATGAGCAGCTAAACATCTTCACTCCTACAACGATTTGTCCAGTTGACAGATTTAACTTCCACTTTTACTTTACTTAAGTACATTTTACAGCGTGTACTTTTAACTTTTACTTCACTACATTTAAGAGCAGTATCTCTACTTTCTACTCCACCACATTTTTGAACAGGACTGAAAAGTAAAAAAGTACTTTTCATATGATTTGAGAGGTTATTTTTACCATGTTCGTGGAAACATCCTGACAGACGTTTTCGAGTTTGAGCCACGGCTTTGACCAAAACAAAGTCACACCCAGGCCACGCCCATGTCACAGGTGGAGGTGGAGACTCAAACAGAACGAAGAAGAGGAGGAGGACAAGGCAAAAACCAGGATCCTCGTCACGCCCAGGTGGAGACTGAACACACGTCACTCCAGGTCAAGCCCACATCTCGTCCAGGTCACGCTCCGGTGAGGTGGAGACAGAACACAGAAGGAGGAGAGGGCAAAAACCAGGACCAGATCCTAACGAGACTAGAACATCTTAAAACAAATGAAGTCGACAGTGTTCTGAATCCACACCTTTAAAAACATTCACATGAAAGAGTAAAGACACTAAACCTGATCATAACTGTGTTTCAGACGCCGACCAAACCCCAGAGGACGTCCTGGCTCTGAACGCCGCCGCCATCATCGCAAACATCAAACTTCAGAGACAGTGTAGCCAAAAGAGAACGTCAAACCGCCAATCTGATACGCACCCCGCCCCGTCACCACAGGACGACGCGGGTAATGCCTCAAGCTCATCTAATTCAGTACTACATAGACTTTTTTTAGACTTACTCTTACTTTTAGGGGTGTTTTCTGGTTCTGAGAGCAGGATTTGAACTGCCAATCTTCAGGTCAATCGGTAAACGCTCTACTAACTGAGCCACTGTCGCCCTCTAGTGTTTGACTGTAGCTCCTAAGGGTAAAAGTAACTGTATTTTTATTACTTGAAGTATTTAGTTGTGAAAGTTTTAAGACTTTAACTGGGTTTGATGGAAGCAGCAGTCACAGGAGGAGGAATAATAGCAACAAAGATGGAAGAAGAAGTGCTCAATTTTGTTACTTCAGTAAAAGTACAGATACCAGAGCAAGAAAGTATTCAAGTAAAAGTATCACTACTAAATCTACTGAAGTAAAATGTACTTAAAGGGTAAAAAGTAAAAGTATTTCACACAGATTTTGAGTCTTATAAAGCTTCAAATGTGGTGATTTTGATAAAGATTTGAGCTGAATGTAGTGGAGTAGAAAGTATAGATCCTGCTCTCAAATGTAGTGAAGTAAAAGTAAAAAGTATCATAGTAAAGTACAGATACATAACATTTATACTTAAATATGGTACTTTACTACTTGTACTTCGTTACGGTCCACCGCTGAATAACAATAGTCTTACATAACAAACCCGGCAGGTCCAGTTTTCATATTGCAGTTGTTAAAAACGTGGGCTTTGGTGATATTAGTACTTTCTACAACACTTGTTTTTAAGTTTTTATTGGTAATAAAAGTTAAGAAATAATTATTTAGAACAACTGCATTAAAATTCAGGCACAGTTTTACAACGTTCTGTTCCCAGAGCGACTCCCTGTGTCACTACGAGCCCCACAGATCTGCTCAAACTTGTAAATTCGAACCAGACCAAACATAAACGGTTTATTTATGTCTCTGTTGCCGTAGAAACCGCAATCCAGGACTCTGCGAAGGACGATAACGGCACGACTCAATCACACGCCGCTGCCTTCGTGCCTTTGAGCAATGACATTCAAAGATCAACGCAGGATATGTCTCTGCAGGTGAGGAGTTTGAGCTCGACAATCATGAGTTTACAGGGTTATCATAGTATCATAGCAACCAAAAAGCCAATAAAAACCCAGGATCATGTAGAGCGGGTTAATACGAACATTTAAGACCAAAATGATGAGTCTGACAGCAGCAGTTACAGAGAGAGGAGCCACAGTTTTTACATAGAAAGTGAATTGGAGCCAGATTCGATGGAGCAGGAAGTGCGCACATGCTCACTTCCTGTTTGGACCGCGGCGGCTAGCAGGTTAGCTACGTCCATTTATATATATAGTCTATGGTTAAGACGTCTTAAAGAGAATGTTTAAGATTGTGATGGATAAAGAAGTTTGTTTCTTTGGGTCTAGGATCACAAAGTTGTCCAATATAATTCATTAAGCCCACGTGTCACAGCGCCCTCTGCAGGAGTTTTGGATACACAAACATGAGGACAGCTAATTAATTTGTTGTTCATACATGTGCATCATTTTAAAGGTCCACATAGACTGTATATACAAATGGACATCGTTAACCTGCTAGCCGCCACGTTCCAAATAGGAAATGAGTATGAATGCGTACCCTGTAGCGTTAGCAACAGGTTTGATTGACAGCGTTGCTAAGGGCCTGCTTCCTGCTAAACCAGCGATGCAGACAGAAAGGGGCGTTACCTTCAGCAGCCTCGCTCCGGATTGGCTCTTTAGTTGCTATGATACCTGCGATCAAAATTTCAAATATATAACTCTGCTCCAAATTAGCCGCTATAACTGCTAGCCTCGACGAACTTCATTTGACTGATACTGATACTCACTTAGTCCACTTTTTTATACAGTCTATAGTTCCACAGTGTAACTTTTCTGGTGGCGTGTTTGTCACCTGCTTGTTTCCATGGAGATGTTTTTGCTTTGCCTGGAATAGTGGTTCACAAACTGTTGTACTTGCACCCCCTAGTGGTACGGAGACTAACCTGGGGGTACACAAGGACAGTGTTTGTTTTTAGTAAAAGTAAAATTCTCGTCTTGTCTTTGGTTGATGAGAATTGGATTAATTTGGATCTGCCAAACTTGCCTAATGGTTTTAAATCATGTTTACAAACTTTAATAAAATCCATTTATAACTGTTAAGATGCAGAATTTATGCAGTACAGACAGAGATGTTTACAGTGTGTAGGATGAAGAGGGACGAGATTGGCCATCAAAAGTCTCCAAGGTTATGCAAAAAAAACAAAAAAAGTTTGGGAAACACTTGGTTAGAATGACAATGTTCCACAGGATGGCATTAATCTGGTCAATATCCACAGAAAAGGCCAAGTTACAGGTCAGATCTGAGGCAAGGTTGGTAAGTTTAATGCCATGTCGTGTAATATTCCAAGCAAAACAGATGGCGGAACAGCCTAATAGAAAAGTTACATAGTGAACCTTTACGCTATTCAATGGGAAGAGCAAGGCTAAGATTCCCAACTGTAATATTCAAACATGATGGTCAAATACAGAATAATAGAGAAAAAAAGCAGTAAAAGTTTACTTCACTGTTGATTGTTGTTGACTTCCTCTGTCTGAGCGTCATTAAAGCTTTACAAAGTCATTTTAACAGTACACATCTCCTACACTTGTGAGATTGTGGCTTATGTAAAAACACTCAGACTGCCCCCTTGTGGTCAGGAGGCTCTGCTCAGGTCCCGTCCAGACTTCATCAATCGCTCCAAACGAAGGACTCAAGAGCTGGAGAGGAGGGTCAAAGAGAGGAGGACGGGCCAGGAGAGGAAGAGCGGGACCCCAGAGAAGAGGAGGGGGGTCAATGCCCACTCAGCACAGCACCAAAACAACAGCTGTCCCGGGACGATTGTGAAGGGTAAGAAGGCTGTTGGTGGTGAAATCATGTTGGTGTTGTTATGTTTCTCTTTAAAAAACAATAGAGTGGTTCCTCGTTATATCGCGGTTCACCTTTCGCGGTCTCGCTGTTTCGTGTTTTTGTTTTTTGTTTTTTTTACACTACTTCGTTTGGAGCGGTGCTAGGACGAAGAGGCACGGTCAGAGTAACTGTGAAATACACCTGAGTCACTATTAATTTTGTTTTATTTTTTATTTATGAAAAAAAACAGTACAGTACAAAACTTAACAGGACTTGACAAGAAATAGAAACATGCAAAGGAGACAAAGAAACAGACAAGAAAATGATAAACCTGGTACAAAGCAAAGGACAAGAAACAGAAAGAAAACAATGATCAGAGCTTGGGGTGGGTTGAGGTGCTGGGGGTTTAAAATAAGCTGATATTATTGATTTATTATTGAGCAGGTATGGAGGTATGGAGTGAATGAGTGAGTAGAGTTATGAAGTTAAAACAAGTTTTGACTACCGGTAGTTCTTCCCTTTTTTCCTTCCTTTCCTTTCTCCCTTTTCTTTTTTCCTCCTTTTTCCCCTTTTTTCTTCCTCTTTTTTGTCCTTTTCTGCCTTTTCTTTTCCCCCTTTGTTCCCTTTCTCCCCCTCCTCTCCTTATTTCGACTTTTCCATTCTTTTTTTTTCCTTTTTCCTTGAATAAATAATTGAATAATAACCTTCCCCACATCATTTCTTCCCTATACTCAAGCTAATACTGTTTGTGTGTCTATGGGGCAAGAAATGTCACTATTAACTCATTAAACAAGAGAGAAATGTGAGAAAATGTTAATGCCCGTGTGAGAAAAGTGTATAAAGTGTGTGGTGAGAGGTTTTACAGCATAAAACATATAGAATAATTGTAAAAAATAAAGCTTATTACTATTGCGGATTATTTTTAGAACGTAACCCCCGCGATAAACGAGGGACCACTGTATGTACTTGATATATGTAAGAAACAGTTCAACCCATAGACTGTATATATAAATGGACACCTGCACAAATATCTTGGTTGAGTAAAAGTGTAAAATTTAGTTAAAAATCTGGTTAAACTCGTGTTCTTCTGTTACTTATATCATTATGTGACTGACTGGGCTTTATTACTTCTACTTCTGCCACTTTAAAACCTCACTCTCAGTTCAAAATTCAACAGAACAGGTTGAATAGAGTCAGAGGAAGGGAAAAGAAGTCATTTTATGGTGTACTCTGCCCTCTAGTGGCCACACCATGGAAGTACAAGATGCTGAAATCCCATCAGTTGTGTCTGTTTTGATTTTATATTACAGTTATTTAAAAACTATACATGCATTCGCGTTATGGAGAGACTTACATATATGCTAAGATACAACAAGAAAAATATGAACTGGAAAAATGGAAATTGTATTTAAATGTTCTATTGTAATGTCTTTTGAAAACAATAAAATATAAGTAATTTAAAAAAAATCTATACATGCAATATTGTATTAACACACTGTTTTATCTATGCAAGTTTTTATTTCAATTTTCATTTAAAGTTCTGATCTGTCTCTTTTTAGATGAACCTTTGAAATCCAGCAGAGTTGTCACAAAAACACAGCAACGGTGAGTTTTAATGAACCTGTTCAAACTTATTTCTTTCTATATTTATTTATTTTTTCATTCCATGTTACATATTTTCAGCAAACCGCTACTGCCCTCGTGTCCTTGGGCAATGCATTCCTAACTGTGTGTGTCAGACTGGCAGCTATTAACTTTAATAACAAACCTTTATTTAACTAGAAAATAATCAGTTGAAATCAGGTTTTGAAATATCAGTGGTTTTGATGTAACCAGCAAAACGTAACAAGAGGTAAGTTAAAAATATGCACAACTCCAGGTCTGTTTGTGATGAGGAAACAACATTAGAACAAAGACCAGAGAATAGAGTCATATGGACCTTTAACAGAGGTTCAGACAGAGCAGAGCCTACAGTTAGCATCACTCCTCCCGGGTAAACACTCGCCTTTCGTCTTTATGAGGTTTTTCCGTGGTGACAGATGTGAACGACTTGTGAGCTCTTGTTTTACTTTGAGGAATGTGTTGGTGGAAAAGTGTCTGGGTTTGTCCTGTGTGTTTGTTGACTGTCTCTTGTCCCCACAGGCCCCTGGAGGTGAAGAGGAGTCAGAGGGAGGAGGTGAAGAGGAGACATGAGGAGCAGCAGGAGGAGGACGCACGGAGAGACGCCATTTTGAACAACAGACTCAGGGCCGATCTGTTTAAAAAGGTTTGGTATTTGAACTGAGATTTTTCTACAAAGTGATGTATGTGGTGTGAACAGGACAGAGACCAAAACTGTTTGTTTTTTTAAATTAATTTTTTACTTTTTTTTAGCACAAAACATGAATATATCTGTATATTTATATTTACAATGGTGGTCTTAAAATCATCTCAATCCTAAATAAACCTGTGCTGTAAAATGGACCGTTTACATATAAAGACATCAGCCGTGATGGAAGAAGTACTCACTTTTGTCTATTTAAGTAAAAGTACAGATACCAGAGTAAAAAAAATACTAAGTAAAAGTAAAAGTATCACATATAAAAATATACTTGAGTAAAAGTACAGATACAAGGGCAAAAATTATTATACTCAAGTAAAAGTATCACATATAAAAATCTACTTAAGTAAAATTACAGATACAAGGGCAAAAAATACTCAAGTAAAAGTAAAAGTATCACATGAAAAAATCTACTTAAGTAAAAGTTCAGATACAAGTGCAAAAAATACTCAAGTAAAAGTATGACATGAAAAAGTAAACTTAAATAAAAGTACAGATACAAGGGCAAAAATACTCAAGTAAAACTAAAATTAGCACATAAAAAATTAAGTAAAAAGTTAGCAAAAGTTAAGTCAAGTAAAAGTATTAAATTTTGAAAAATGTATTTTAAGGAGTAAAAAAATAAAAGTATAAAAGTACTTCTTATAAAGCTTCAAATGTGGTGATTTTGACAAAGATTTGAGCTGAATTTTGAACAGACTGAACTGAATTGATTGTTTTTTTTCTGTCTGTTTTTAATCATATATTTTTATTTACTCAATTTATGAAAAATAAACCCTCAGCCTTTTCAGCAGCTCTCACAAAATAGCAGAGTAGATAGCACAGATATTTCTCTCAAACGTAGTGAAGTAAAAGTAAAAAGTACACACTGTAAAATGTACTTAAGTAAAGTACAGATACCTAAATATTTATACGTCAGTACAGCACTTTAATACTTTTATTTAGTTAGATTTTACCACTGTAAATTCAAATATAAAACATCTTTTCTTTGCATAAACACTGTCCTCTGTAATCTCCATCTCATTTCAAACTCATATTCTTCATATATTTAGTCTAGATTCAAAACATCAGCTCATTAAAACTGAACCAAAACAATGATTTACTTCAGTTACTTCACTTTTGAACAAATGTAGTACTCCTTCACACTACTAGATGTCACTACAACACAAACCGTACAGTCCACATCAACTTCGAACACACCATCAACATTTTTATCATGTTTAAATGGAAAAAAATGAATGTCAAGACGCTCTAAAACGTCTGAAATAAAAATATATTCCCCATATTTTACACTCCTGGCTCTCGTTGGATTGTGAACTGTGTGAATTCTTGTATGAGGCCAGTGTTTTGACGGGACAAAGGGTTCCTCAGTGACATAAAACACGCAGCTCCTTTGTCTGAGGCTAAAACTGGTGCAGGGGGACGACAGGGAGCAGGGGTCAGCAGCCTCTGTCCAGTATCTCTATATCCACTTATATCGTTATATACATGAAGCTGGAGCTATGTTTTGCGGGCCAGTATTTATCCTGTGTACTTTTACTTTGCACTACTGGGACATTTTTGGTTGTTTTTTGGCAGATTTAAGCTGTAAAAGTTTAAATTAATAACTTCTTTGACTCATTACAGACGCAAACTCACTACTAAAGTGTTTCGTTTTGCTGTTGTTGTTTTTTTGTGCCACACGTGATTTTAACAATATCGTAGTTTCAATATTATCGTTTATCATCTATATTTACTTCAGCGATATATATTAAACTGTAAAATGTGGGATAATAAGTGGAAATAGATGGATTTCGTTCTGTTCAGATCCACGTGGCTCTGGATTTAACTAGAAAAGAATAATTTCAAATCAGTTTTTGAAATACTGGGGGTCAGGGGTCTTGGTTTAACAAAATGTAACAAGAAGAAAATTAAAGTTTTGGGTTTTTTTTTCAAATAAATAACTACAAGTATCTGTCAAATCATAATCGAACCATAGTCTGTATAAAGAAGTGGACAAAGTGAGTGTGACATCACCCACAGCGTTCAGCTAGCAGTTATAGCGGCTAATTCAGAGCCAAGTTGCATATTTGGAAGTCTGACCACGAGTATCATAGCAACCAAAGAGCCAATCCGGAGCGAGGCTGTTGAAGGTAACACCTCTTCTCGCCCGCACCGCTGGTTTAGCAGGGAGTGGGCGCTTAATAACCCTTTAAGGACGGAGCACACTATAGACCAGTACAGGTCGCCTAGACTATTATTCTTTTTTTAGCCATAAAAATCATGTTAAAGGAAGTATCATAATGTACTGCTTTTTTCACACAACTACCTCTATTTTACAATCCATCCGTATTGTTTTCTTGGACGTATTGACTAAGTGACACCTGCGCTCTGATTGGTCATCTTCAAAGGACACTGGAGGCAGATTACCGTAATGACAGTAAAATATTTAAACAGCCTCATGCCTCCGCTTTGAGACGCTGTTTAAATTTACTTGAGAGCACGACTGGTTGCGGAGTTACGGTAATGGAAAGTCCACAACCACGCTCAATTGGTGGCGATATCATCTGCCGCTATAGGGTTAACAACGCTGTCAATCAAACCTGTTGCTAACGCTAGCAGGAGCGACCTCGACGAAAGACGGCGCATGATTCGTCTGTTATTAATGTTCATATTTTGATTTACAGACACAATAGTGAAATAAAAACCCCAGGATCATGTAGAGCGAGTTAATACGAACATTTAAGACCAAAATGACGAGTCTGACAGCAGCAGTTACAGAGAGAGGGGCCACAGTTTTTCAATAGAAAGTGAACTGAAGCCAGAGTTGACGTTAGCTACACTCTGGATTGGCTCTTTGGTTGCTATAATACTCGCGGTCAGACTTCCAAATACGGAATACAAATACGGAAAATACGCCATTTTGCGCTATCAACAGCTCATGGTTTGTTTTGCTAATCGCTATGGCAACTGTCGTCATTTTTCACCGCTCCGACGTCCACGAAAGAGCGCGGAACAACACAAGAGGAAGCTGTTCTTCAGATATGGTACAAATTGGCTCCAGATGCTGCTGTAGTGAGTTATTGAGTTATTGTTGTGACAGGAGGAGGTGAGAGCTCAGAGATGGATGAGCGACTCGTATCTGTTTAATCAAATGCGTTTTTGTTTTTTCTTTTTCTTTTTTTTTTTTTTGCAGAAACTTTTGGACCAAGTTCTTCAAAGGAGCAAAGATTGAGAGACGCAGAAGTTCGCAGATGACAATGGAGGTTTTATTTCTATGTGCTTCTCAACGTCCGGACATGGCGAAGTTAAACCCTCCGCAGTTTGAACGGGAATTTTAACGACGCCGCTGCAATCTCTGCCTCCTCAGCCTCTCGTTCTTCTCCTGAGATAAGCAGCTGCTACTCTCGCAGATAAACCCGACAAGAAAAAGCAAAACGTTGAGCTAGCGTAGCCTAAAACGAGGTCAAAGAATAAGCTAATGAAACAGCAGAAGCAGAGCAACGCGTGGAAGCACTGCTCTAAACTCAGATCTATGGAAAGGCAAGCCAACTCGTGATAGCAAAACGTTGTAGATGTTTCACTTAAAGGTAGACGGCGATGTATTTGAGGCCTTTCATTGGTTGAAATGTTACGCAGTGGAGCTTTTAAGTTAATAACAGCAATAAAACTTCACACTGAACACATCCAGATGAGCCCAACTGACCTTTGACCTCTCAAACCAGTGACCATCATGAACATCAATCACAAACGCAGAGTGGGGGATGTGTTTTGCTACAGGGCACAACTGTAGAGCTCTGGATTCGCACCGGCAGGTTTCAGGTTTGATACTCGCCGATCGTTATTTGAACTGAACAAAAAGAGCTGATCTGGGGGTTAAGGATTGTGTTTTATTTATTTTTTTGACAGTAATTTCTTTTATAATGGTCTGAATAAACTGCAGGGGCGACAGTGGCTCAGTTGGTAGAGCGTTTGCCCACTGATCCTAAAGTTGGCAGTTCAAATCCCGCTCTCGACATAAAAAAAGCATCATTAGTTGAGCGGTCAGAGCCACTGATCCACAGGTTGACGGTGCGATTCCAGCTCCCACAGATGAACCCTGTTGTTGTGTGTCCTTGAGCAAGACACTTACCCCACCTCAGTGTCTGTGTACACTGCTGTATGAATGTGTTTTGAGTGACTTGAAGATGAAAAAGTGCAGTATAAAAATGTGACCTTTGACCCTCAAGTTGTGTCGTGTAAATGATGTTTAACTTCAGAACTGTCCTCTCTTTTTGTTAAAGGCTTTTCTCTAATTCCTGAACTTCTTCTTAAGTGATTTCTCTCTAATATAATCAGAATATTATCATTTTGTCTTGAAGATAAAAATATATTGAATTAAAAAATCACTTTGTTTCTGACGTGGCTCTTTTCTGTGAGATATAAAAGCGTACAGTTTATGTGATATTTAAAAAAAATAAATTAATTGCACATTTTGATTTGCTGCATGGTTACAGTAAAAAATATGAGTTAAATATCAAATTATTACATCTTTTTTTCCCCTATACAACCATAGACTGTACAGAAGTCGACTAAGTGAGTGGAATTCTGACTGTGAGTATCATAGCAACCAAAGAACCAATCAGGAGCGAGCGGGCGCTTCAATCAAACCTGTTGTTAACGCTAACGGGAGCAACCTCGGGGGAAAAAAAAGGTGCTTGATTCATCTGTTAAATAAAGATCTTTAGGACCAAAGAGGATAAACACATGAGATTCCCTGATTTTTGCCTTCTGATGTTGTGTTGAAGTTGTGTTACAGCTAAAATGAAATATCTTGGGCGTATCATCACTGCGGACACAGCAGATGATGATGATATTTATAGACAATGCAGGATGTTGTACACTCAAGTTAATACTCTTATGCTCAAGTTCATATTGTGCACCATTATATACTGAATAAGTATATTGTATTATATTATATACTGAATAAGTCAGAAAATGAAATAATAATGTCACTAACAAGTTTAGTCCTGGTTTGGTCCTGGTTTACTCTTGGTTTAGTCTTGGTTCGGTCCTGGTTCAGTCCTGGTTTGGTCCTGGTTTAGTCCTGGTTTGGTCCTGGTTCAGTCCTGGTTTGGTCCTGGTTCAGTCCTGGTTTGGTCCTGGTTCAGTCCTGGTTTGTTCAGTGCAATTCGTTATCAGTCCAGGATGTGGAGACACTGGTGTGGCTGTCTTTTTAAAATGTAGATGCTTATTATTTGTATTGTCGCTGTCACTGTCTGTTTTTAAAAATGGACCATGACTCCGAAATAAAGATGAATTGAAATGAAATCATTATTAATGTTTATATCTTGATTCACAAACACAATAGGGAAATTAAAAAATGCAAAAGCGGGTTAATACGAGCATTTTAAGACCAGAATGACAAGTCTGACAGCAGCAGTGATAGAGAGAAGAGCCACAGTTTTTCAATAGAAAGTGAATTGGAGCCAGAGTCGATGGAGCCGGAAGCGCGCTCATGATCACTTCCTGTTTAGAACGTGGCGACTAGCAGGTTAGCTATGTCCATTTATATAAACAGTCTATGTATACGACACACAAAAAGCAAAATGAAGCATTAGCATTAGCATTAGCATTATTACATCACATCCAAACTCTAGCTGTTCACTACAATCACTTGTTTGTATCTATTTATTAAGCTTTGACCATCTCGTCCCAGTTTGCACAACACGTCTTTTGTTGGGTCCTGGGACAGTGACGAGGCACCTCTCTAATTATGCAGACTCAGCAGGGCCCTGGCAGCTTCAGAGGAGAATGTCAGGACCAAAAGGAAGGATTCAGGACCACGCTGTTCTCTGTGGAGCCTCTGTCTCCGTTTCACTGGCAGCTTCTCATTTCGCTTAAAAGGCTCTTGGGTTTAAAGAACTCACAATATATGGAACTTGATGTGCCGTTCAAACGAAATTAAATGCGTTCAAGTGCGTTATGTAACTTTTCTGGTGAGGGGCCGACCCGCCGCTATCGCTATGGAGATGTCGTATACTTTCACACTTGTTCGGTTTGGTCCTGTTTGAGTCTTGGTCTAGTCCAGGATCCAGGTCCTCTTTAATGGGATGTTAATGTAAACACACACATGGAGCGGAGCAGCGTCTGCAGTGATGTGGCCACTGGGAACTGAGTCCAAAGGCAAAGCTCTCCAATTACCGGGCAATCTATTACCCTCACCTGTAGTCCTGGCGTAGTCCTGTTTAGTCCTGGTTTGGTCCTGGTTTAGTCCTGGTTTAGCCCTGGTTTAGTCCTGGTTTGGTCCTGGTTTGGTCCTGGTTTAGACCTGGTTTAGTCCTGGTTTAGACCTGGTTTAGCCCTGGTTTAGTCCTGGTTTAGCCCTAGTTTAGTCCTGGTTTAGTCCTGGTTTAGCCCTGGTTCAGTCCTGGTTTGGTCCTGGTTTAGACCTGGTTTGGTCCTGATTTAGACCTGGTTTAGTCCTGGTTTAGACCTGGTTTAGTCCTGGTTTAGTCCTGGTTTAGCCCTGGTTCAGTCCTGGTTTGGTCCTGGTTTGGTCCTGGTTTGGTCCTGGTTTGGTCCTGGTTTAGCCCTGGTTTTGGAGAGGTGTTCAAGTCCCACCAGGAGGAGGCCCCCAGGGAACACCCAGGACACGCTGGAGGAGCTGGAGGAAGTGTCTGGGGTGAGGGAGGTCTGGGAGTCCCTGCTGTGACTGTTGCTCCTGTGACCCGGCTCTAGAGAAGAGGAAGAAAATGGATGGTATAAGTGTGAACGCCCTTTTTGTTCTATGTATTCCCACTGCCAAATAATCCATGAAGAAGCACATAGCTAATTACATGTACTTTTACTTGTACTTTTACTCTTACATTCCCACATTTTTTGTTCACTATTTTCTTTTTTTTTTAGTTAAATTATATCATGCCGTTTTAACCCTCATGATTCCACCACATCCTCACTGCACAGTCCAGGTCACTTTCTCTCTACAGACAATGGGCTTTTACAAAGTACTGAGTCTCCATCAAACTGCACAAAGTGAACGACCATGTGACCGAGAGCCGCACAAAGACGTCAGTGTAAGAGTCCAGGAAGAATCAGTTAAAGTCACACGTCAATGGCGGCGGGTCATTATGGCCGTGTCTCAATTTGCCAAACTGGCCTTAGAATCACCATTCAAAGTGTGCGTCGAAGGGCAGTTACGTAATTTCCGGCGCAACAAGGGCTGTCCCATTTCAACTTCCCTTTGATGCACACTTCGAATGGTGATTCTAAGGCCAGTTTGGCGAATTGGGACACGGCCGTGGACTGAAGACTCAGTCCACGACCTGAGTGATGCTAAGTGTTTAACCCCTTAACGTTCCGACGGCCCGCCCTCGGGCGCACTGTTACGCACTATTTTGCAGAAGTTTTGCGTTTTAAACATGAGGAAACGGACAAAACAAAGGAAGTACGCGACCGAGGACACTGTGGATGTTTGTACAAGTGAAACTAGAGGCATCTTGGACCTGGAGCGGTTCGTGGAACCGAGTGAAGATCTCATGATGGACTCAGGAGCAGAGGACCTGATGAATTGATGGATTGGATGAAGTTCCTGATCGGTAAATGTGGTTTATTCTGCTATTGACTTAATTGTGGGTCAAATGTGTATCATGTGTATTTAGTAGCATTAGATAATTCCAATCTACGCCCCCCGACCACCACCAATCATCACACACACACCACTTGGGTGAAGTGTCTTGCCTAAGGACACAATGACAGAAATTGGTCCGAGCGTGACACGATCCTCCAACCTCTGTCACAGAATGACTGTCACACTGTCACATGTACAGTGTATTTTTAGTTTCCAGTGTGTGTTTGTTCACTGTTTGCAGTGTGTGGTTTGTAAATATATATTTATTTTGACCCATACCACTTGTTTTGAATATATTTTATATACAAATACACATTATATATTGTGTTTTGATATGGTATGTAAATGTACAGTAATAGAGCAGCTGTGCAGATACAGACTCCTCTCAGTGTGTGTTGGTCATTGATACTGTCACTAGTTTATGAGTTGTAAAAATCAAATGATCGTGTCATATACTGAAAAAGTTACCGGACTGTCTCCCAGACCACAGTAGGACAATCTCCCTCAGTCACAGCAAAAGCTTCACACAGTGGCTAATACTCATAATACAAGTCAGAGCTTTATCATAAAAATGTTAAGTGTGTTTTCAACATTGGAGTTTACAGTTGTCTTGGTTTGGTTGGAAGTTCATGTTTTTCCATAGTTAAAATTAAATATTTATACTTCCAATAGCATTAACATACTACACAGGTCATGAGCAAGATTTTTGTCATTTTCATTGTATAAGTGGCTAAAGCACTTAATTAAAAGTCTTATTACAGAAATGTAAATGCGGTAATTCGATTCTTTTAATAAACCATTTAATTTGGATGGATGTGATGCAGCATGACCACAGTGCGCACGTCTGATGTCGCTCACACTGGTCCATGGGACGCTCAGGGAGTTTGTGTGTTTGCTCAGACTCGTGAAAAATTAGAGGGAACATTGTTCTGTGTGGAGTTAAACGGAGAGGTCAGACACAATCAAACCCGTCTTTTGACTGGACAGAACGCTGCATGTGATCATTACAGTGTTTGTCCCGTCCACACAAAGGTTATTACGTTGTGTTGATTTGTCGTATGTGAATTAAAGCAGCAGTTACACAAAACCATCCCTTTAAATTACCCTTTGCTTTTACTGAAAACGATGAATGTGTGAATACAAATGACACATAACATCAAGTCAAGTTTGAGAAAGCAACGAGAATTTGACTCTCAAAAGTCCACATTTGTATTGATTAAAAAAAAACAACATACTTGCTAATTGATGCTGTAGCTCAACATATTTAAATTTGAAGCTGAATTATATTTTACACAGTATAAATTCATCCACAAATCACAAAATAGGCTACAGAATATGAATGGCGAATCACTGCATCACCTTCAATTCACATTAATTTGAAATAATATGAAATAATATGAAAAAATATGAAATAATGTGAAAAAATATGACATAACTAAAGTCATTACATACATTTTTGTTAATTTAATTACACTAAATTATAAAAACTTGCCTCATTTCTTAGCTTGAGAATGATTATTTTTCTGTTAAATTAATAATAACACTGGTTTTGGTTTCAGAATAAGGAAAAAGTAAGTGTTGCCATAGCGATTAACCATTTAAAATATTACATTATTTTAAAATGGGGAAAGAGTCCAAAAAATGTTGCATGTAACAGGAAGCTGAAGCCCATAAATACAAAATAAAACAAGTTTGTGCCATATTAAAACTCATAATTTATGGCTAATGTAAAAATATAAAATCATATGTTTATTATTAGAATATTTCACTGTACTGTATTTAATTAATGTCACGTTCTGGTATTGTTCTGGTTTAAAGTTACAAAATTTTCTTGTGTTTTATTTTGTAAACAACCGGAAGTGTCGTTTTCCCGTCGCTTCTCGTAAAACGGACTCTTTAGGACCCTGCGGAGCCGTTTCCCCGAAGCACATGGTCCCCGCTCATAAGACAACACTTCTCTCCAGTAATTGCCTTGGAATTGATGTCATTCCAAGCGGGCCACCGAGCCGTGCCGAGCCGTGCCTTCCGCTCTCCGCGCGCTCTTTGTCCACGGTCACTTTTACGCACGGATTATCTGAGTCCGGGTTTGCGCCTCTTTCTTCTGTGAATGAAGTGAACAGCTGTTGTGCCCGGGATTTCCTTCGCGGATCGCATTTCAGGAAGACTGCTTTTTATTTTTTTCTTTCCAAAGGGGGGTTTTACGCATCAGCTGGTGTTTGGACTGGGATTGTATGAAGTGAAGGGAAGGAGGACGAGAGCGCGCGCTTGGCTGGATCGATTTTACGCATCAGATGGGCATCATGGAGCCCGGCAGTGCGAGTTTGAAGTTTGCGCTTTTGGCAGTTTTTTATTCTTTGGTTATGTCTGCAGCTGCACGTGACAGCGCGGGTGCCAAACGTACGACAGGTAAGACAATGGATACGTTACGTTTAACCCGTGCGTAATTCCACCCGTGCGTAATTTCACTGTCTCCAATCTTGGATCAGTTTTTGACAAATAAAATACGTTTATAATGGACATTTAATTGACTATTTTTACTTTGGTTTACCATTCATTTCATCTGTAAAATCCTGTTGTTATTATTCCCATATTAGGCTATTGGCAGAGGATTTTACGCAGGATGCCCTACCTGACATTTATCTCCAGATTTCCACGAATGCTTTAAAGGTGCACTATGTAACTTTTCTGATGCAGGCTCCACCACCAGCTTATTATTTCCCTTTTAAAGTAATAATAACATTTAGGGTACCCATGGGTTTCAGAATAAGAAAAAAAAGTAAGTGCTGCCATAGCGATTAACCATTTAAAATAAAACATATATTTAAAATGGGGAAAAAGTCCTAAAAATTGACATATTATTGCTTAGCCTTAAATGTTCCGTACTATAACATTAAACTTTTCCGTCTACACAAAGACAAGCGAGCAGGTAACTTCACTATAGGCAAAATTACAGGTCAGATCTGTGGAGAGGCGAGCCCACTTACAGTAAGAATGTGTGTTTTTAAGGTGTTTTCTTTCCAGTACAACACCTGTTATTGATTAATTGCAAAGTAGATATGTTTAATTCTGTGCTGTGGAGCATGCAAAGTGAAGCGACGACATCTCCGTGGAAACAAGCAGGTGGCAAACTATCAACCAGAAAAGTTCCATAGTGTCTCTTTATTAACTATGCTTGTCTAATCATGAGCAGTTGTACAGTAAACTCCTACACACTCAGCATTAAGTTTTCAAGTTTATTTCTATGTTTTTGAAATATGCCAGAGATCAGAAATGATATATATGCAGTAAATAAACTTGCGTCTTTAATTTTTGATCCGTTTGCTGTTTTTGTGTTCTCTCAAATGAACGTTTATAGTCCCAGCAGTGATCCAAACGGCGCTGAGGGTCCTGTATAATTGATAATCCTGGAGGTCTCTTTGGTAAACTTTGGGAACATTTGAGATTTGGTTTTGGGGTTTTGGGAGTTTTTAAGACTCATCAAAAATACACATGTTTGAATAAGTTATGGAGCGAGGTCTGGTGAGGTCATTCCAGTGGCAAGTTTGCACAGAAAGTTTATATTTGGAGGGTAATCCGAACATTTTTACCCAACACACTTTGCAGTTAAACCTTAGGGAAATAACGAAGGCGGCATTGACTAAATAAATTTTTGCTGGACTTAAGACATGTGCTGCCGATCGACTCGTTGACTAAAAAAGGAACGTGGCAAAAGCTCTTGCATATCTCTTTGTATTGGACCATAGACTGTAGAAAGAAGTGGACTAAGTGACTGAAGCGCCTGATTTGTCTGTTATTAATGTTCATATTTTGATTTACAGACATAATAGTGAAATAAAAAACCCAGGATCATGTAGAGCGGGTTAATACGAACATTTTAAGACCAAAACAACAAGTCTGACAGCAGCAGTTGCAGAGAGAGGGCACACAGTTTTTCTATAGAAAGTGAATTGAAGCCAGAGTCGATGGAGCCAAAGCGCGCCCATGCTCACTTCATGTTTGGAACGTGGCGGCTAGCGGGTTAGCTATGTCCATTTATATATACAGTCTATTGATCGGACCCAAACTGCAATCACTTAATCTGCTTTTATACTTAGCAAATACCAAAAATAGCAAATGTTTAGCTAACTCGCTCACGTCTCTTTTCTGTTGTCGTCCCATAAAAATCCTGATAAGACAAATCTCGGTAACAGCTCTAGAAATAACTCCTCCAGTCTGAATTTGCAAAATACAGATGATATTTTTCACAGTTGTATATTTTTGGTGAGTAAATGTAAAAAACATCTTGACCATTTCATGTTTTTGCTAAATCCATAAAGAACGAAGCTTTTTTATTAACTTTTTTCCTCAGTTTTTTCAGTTGTAAAGACAAAAGCTGTTTCTGGCACAGGGAATTGATCACGTCACTTAAAAATGCTATGACTTTGCCTGGAATATTACACAGTAGGGCATTAATCATGTGTAGCTTACAGTCATTCCATTGAAAGTGTTTTTATGACAGTGAAAAACACACATTCTTTCTCTCCACGTTTGATCTGGAACTTGGCCTTATGGCATCACCTACAGTTAGTGCCATATGGTGGAACATTCCAGGCAAAGCAATCTATCATCGCCATGGAGACAAGCTGGTGGCAGGCTTTCCCATAGACTGTACAAATAAACGGACATAGCTAACCTGTTAGCCTGTTTGTTCCAAATAGAAAGTGATCATGGCCGCGCTTATACCTACATCGACTCTGGCTGCAATTCACTTTCTATTGAAAAACTGTGGCCCCTCTCTCTGTAACTGCTGCTGTCAGACTCGTCATTTTGGTCTTAAAATGTTCGTATTAACCCGCTCTACATGATCCTGGATTTTTAATTTCACTTTTGTGTCTGAAAATCAAGATATGAACATTAATATCAGACAAATCAGGTGCCTTCTTTCCCTGAGGTCACTCCCGGTAGCGTTTGCAACAGGTTTCATCCTCTATATAACTGCTCTAGCCTCGATAAGCATCATTTGACTGGAGCTACGCACTGTGGGTGACGTCACACTCACTTAGTCCACTTCTTTACTCCATCTATGTTCCCTCTACTAGAAAAAATACATAGTGCAGCTTTAACACTATTACTAACCCAGCGTATAGCTTTAAAATGCTCTACCACTTCTACATGCGATTCTGACGTTTCGCCAATACATCCTTGGGAATTAATTAGCAAGAACGGCAAACGTGTTAAACCTGCAGCATAAGGAATATTTATTTGTTTTTATGTGTTTTTTCTCCGTTCGGGCGATGTCATTAGCTCGTTGAGGTCGACCTTGGCGCGGGCCGTTCCCGTGGGTTCTCGTTAAAACCATCAAAACCAGTTCAGCTGCGAACCCGTTGAAGACGCCGCGTGCAAATAGAAGTCCATACCTGGTCAGCGTGTGGGCGGAAACAGACGAACGGAGAGACAGAGGAAGAGGGAGAGAAAGAGGGATGACGGCGGAGGGAAAGAGAGAGTGAAAGAGTAGTGCAATCAATCATTACAGACGCCAATGAGGACTCGTGTCGTAGAGTCACGGGAAGACAAAACCGCAGGGAAATACGAGTTAAAAGTGGATTAATCGCAAAGGTGTAATATGGAACTTTTTCATACAGGGCCTCCAACTGTTTGTCTCCATGGGGATGTCCTTGCTTTACCTGGAATGCTCCACAGTATAGCATTAAACGTATCAGTCTTGCAGGGTGCATGTGTTTGATTACAGCTGTTCACAGTTGTCGTAAAAAGATGGATTCTCACCAGGAATTCCCTGATACTGATACTGAGGATTGAGCTGGGTTGGGTATCGGTTCCCTGGTATCGGTTCAATTGACATCCTGGTTGGACCTTTAGTTGGATGTAATAAGACTAATTATAGCTCATAATGTTTGAACTTTTATTCATATGAAGCTGTTCTGTAGTGATTTTAAAGATAACGTATCGGTTAATATTGGTATCGGCAGAAATGGCAAGTATCGGGTACAAGTATCGATATCAGCATCAGGACTGAAAGAGCTGGATCGGTGCGTCACTAGTTCTTAGTGTGAGCTGGGTCGCCGTCTCTCCACGGATGTGACCTGTAAATTGCCCGGATGTAATCACCTGCTTGTCGCGATAGATATAGATACGTTTAAAGCATTATCATGAAACATTCCAGACACAGCCATAGATCACATAAAGAAATAGACTGAGTGAGTGTGACGTCACCCACAGCTGATTTGTCTGTTATTAATGTTCATATCTTTATTTACAGACACAATAGTGAAATAAAAACACCAGGATCATGTAGAGCGGATTAATACGAACATTTAAGACCAAAACGACAAGTCTGACAGCAGCAGTTACAGAGAGAGGACGCAGTTTTTTTTCCAGAGTCGATAGAGCGTGGCGGCTAGCAGGTTAGCTACGTCCATTTATATATACAGTCTATGGACACAGCAAGGACTTCTCCATGGAAACGTGAAAGTGTCAAAAAGGTTACATATATTGCGTTAGAGTGGTAGGCGTTTATTTTCATTTGGAAGTTGTACATTTGATTTATTTGGATCAGAAAAACGACTTTTTCCACATCGAGCTTCGTAAAATCAAATATTTGTGTGAATTAGACTGAAGGAGATTGCCTGTTCATTTTACCGGCATTTTGCTACATGAGAACCATTATGAAGCAACTACTGGGGACAGACCATTTTAACCAATGGGAATCTTTTTGGGATGAGAACCACATGGAACCACCTTAACTGCATTTGTTTGGTAAATGTTTCATAAGCCCCATAGTTTTGAACATAAACTCCATCTTAAAGGTCCTTTATTACACAAAACTGTCTCTACTGAAGCTTTACGTCAGGGGTGTCCAAACTATGGCCCGGGAGCCAAACACGGCCCTCAGACCAGTATTTATTGGTCCTCAGGCCTCCTGCTGAACCGGCCCAGTTGTTGCTCTGGATGTTTCGCTCTAGATGTTTCGCTCTAGATGTTTCGCTCTGGATGTTTCTCTCTGGATGTTTCGCTCTGGATGTTTCACTCTGGATGTTTCGTTCTAGATGTTTCGTTCTAGATGTTTCTCTCTGGATGTTTCTCTCTGGATGTTTCTCTCTGGATGTTTCACTCTGGATGTTTCACTCTGGATGTTTCACTCTGGATGTTTCACTCTGGATGTTTCACTCTGGATGTTTCGCTCTGGATGTTTCGCTCTAGATGTTTCGCTCTAGATGTTTCGCTCTGGATGTTTCGCTCTATATATTTTGCTCTGGATGTTTCGCTCTGGATGTTTCGCTCTAGATGTTTCGCTCTGGATGTTTCGCTCTAGATGTTTCTCTCTGGATGTTTCTCTCTGGATGTTTCACTCTGGATGTTTCACTCTGGATGTTTCACTCTGGATGTTTCGCTCTAGATGTTTCTCTCTGGATGTTTCGCTCTAGATGTTTCTCTCTGGATGTGTCACTCTAGATGTTTCGCTCTGGATGTTTCACTCTGGATGTTTCTCTCTGGATGTTTCGCTCTAGATGTTTCTCTTTGGATGTTTCACTCTAGATGTTTCTCTCTGGATGTGTCACTCTAGATGTTTCGCTCTGGATGTTTCGCTCTAGATGTTTCTCTCTGGATGTATCACTCTAGATGTTTCGCTCTGGATGTTTCACTCTGGATGTTTCTCTCTGGATGTTTCGTTCTAGATGTTTCACTTCATGTTTCTCTCTGCATGTTTCACTCTAGATGTTTCTCTCTGGATGTTTCGTTCTAGATGTTTCACTCTGCATGTTTAACTCTGGATGTTTCACTCTGCATGTTTCTCTCTGGATGTTTCATTCTAGATGTTTCACTTTGGATGTTTCACTCTGGATGTTTCACTCTGCATGTTTCACTCTGGATGTTTCACTCTGCATGTTTCACTCTGGATGTTTCACTCTGCATGTTTCTCTCTGGATGTTTCGTTCTAGATGTTTCACTCTGGATGTTTCACTCTGGATGTTTCACTCTGCATGTTTCTCTCTGGATGTTTCGCTCTAGATGTTTCTCTCTGGATGTTTCTCTCTGGATGTTTCACTCTGGATGTTTCACTCTGGATGTTTCACTCTGGATGTTTCGCTCTAGATGTTTCTCTCTGGATGTTTCGCTCTAGATGTTTCTCTCTGGATGTGTCACTCTAGATGTTTCGCTCTGGATGTTTCACTCTGGATGTTTCTCTCTGGATGTTTCGCTCTAGATGTTTCTCTTTGGATGTTTCACTCTAGATGTTTCTCTCTGGATGTGTCACTCTAGATGTTTCGCTCTGGATGTTTCGCTCTAGATGTTTCTCTCTGGATGTATCACTCTAGATGTTTCGCTCTGGATGTTTCACTCTGGATGTTTCTCTCTGGATGTTTCGTTCTAGATGTTTCACTCTGCATGTTTAACTCTGGATGTTTCACTCTGCATGTTTCTCTCTGGATGTTTCGTTCTAGATGTTTCACTTTGGATGTTTCACTCTGGATGTTTCACTCTGCATGTTTCACTCTGGATGTTTCACTCTGCATGTTTCTCTCTGGATGTTTCGTTCTAGATGTTTCACTCTGGATGTTTCACTCTGGATGTTTCACTCTGCATGTTTCACTCTGGATGTTTCACTCTGCATGTTTCACTCTGGATGTTTCACTCTGCATGTTTCACTCTGGATGTTTCACTCTGCATGTTTCACTCTGCATGTTTCACTCTGCATGTTTCACTCTGCATGTTTCACTCTGGATGTCTCACTCTGCATGTTTCACTCTGGATGTTTCACTCTGCATGTTTCACTCTGCATGTTTCACTCTGGATGTTTCACTCTGGATGTTTCACTCTGCATGTTTCACTCTGGATGTTTCTCTCTGGATGTTTCACTCTGGATGTTTCACTCTGCATGTTTCACTCTGCATATTTCACTCTGGATGTTTCACTCTGCATGTTTCACTCTGGATGTTTCACTCTGGATGTTTCACTCTGCATGTTTCACTCTGCATGTTTCACTCTGCATATTTCACTCTGCATGTTTCACTCTGCATATTTCACTCTGGATGTTTCACTCTGCATGTTTCACTCTGCATGTTTCACTCTGCATGTTTCTCTTTTGATGTTTCACTCTGGATGTTTCACTCTGGATGTTTCACTCTGCATGTTTCACTCTGCATGTTTCACTCTGCATGTTTCACTCTGGATGTTTCACTCTGCATGTTTCACTCTGGATGTTTCACTCTGGATGTACTTGTGCTCGTGTCACATGTGCGAGCAGAGTGGACGTGTTGTGTGCAGCTCCACTGGGGACTTTGGCTATAGACCATACATTGTTATATTAATATTACCAGATGTGATGCTCTCAGTTTCCAGCACCACTCCCAGAGTTCTCAGCTGTATCTCAAAGAGTGTGTTTGTAATCACAGACTAACGAAGGCCGCCTGCTCCTCACTCCTCGCTCTGCGCCGGGATGGAGTGGACATATGCAAATTAATATGTTTTTTTCTGTAATCATGAGTAATGTTGTGTGTAGCAGCTCGGTTTGATTGGGACATAGCCAGAGTGAAAACAGGGCTGAAACATGTCTCCCTCTTGTAGCTCTGCAGTAATTCTCTTTTTTATCATTTTAATTCAATTCAGTGTGTTTTTGTAAAGGCTGAAAGTCACAGCAGCCGTCGCCTCATAGAGCTGAACAAGAACATGGATTTAAACAACAGGAAGAGCCTAGAGCGCCCCCTGTCCTCAGACCCTCATCCTCCAGGAACAACTCACGAAACCCAGTGGAAACAAGAGAGATTCATGCACTAAACCAGGACTAAACCAGGACTAAACCAGGACTAAACCAGGACTGAACCAGGACTAAACCAGGACTAAACCAGGACTGAACCAGGACTAAACCAGGACTAAACCAGGACTGAACCAGGACTAAACCAGGACTGAACCAGGACTAAACCAGGACTAAACCAGGACTGAACCAGGACTAAACCAGGACTAAACCAGGACTGAACCAGGACTAAACCAGGACTGAACCAGGACTAAACCAGGACTAAACCAGGACTGAACCAGGACTAAACCAGGACTGAACCAGGACTGAACCAGGACTAAACCAGGACTAAACCAGGACTAAACCAGGACTGAACCAGGACTAAACCAGGACTGAACCAGGAAGGAACCAGGACTAAAACAGGACTGAACCAAGACTGAACCAAGACTGAACCAGGATTAAACCAGAACATTCAAAGACATTTTATCATTTTATTTTCTATCTATCTCTTTTCATGTCCACGACTTTGGTTCTTATCAACGACATCGTGATGATGAGATTTAATTACTTTTCGGCAGTGACCCCCTCAGAAGCTCTGTCAGCAACAGCGTCATCTAATCGCTGATACTCGGAGGATTCAGCAGCGTTGTGTCGTCATTTTGTTACAAACGAAGAAAAAAAAAAGGGCTAATCGCTAGTGTGATGTGCAGCTGTTCACAGGGGGCGCCGTCATCAGTTCCCATCGGACTTGTTTCTTTTATTAAGTCTTTTTAGATGAATATTGTGATTTAAAATGTGTAAATTATAACAAAATGATCCACAGGTGTCAGAGATGAGAACTATAGAGACACAAGCTCAATAGGACTGATTTAAAGGTGTTAAAAAGGGGGATATAGGTGAGTAATTTGGGGGAAAAAAAACATATTTGTCGATCTGTAATTGGCACATATGTTTTAACTTATCACCCATTCAGACTTTGTGAAATCTTATCAGGGTTGGTCTTTTCGCTGAGCTGATCCAAATACTTGAGTCACATGTTTGCTACGATGAGAACGCTCCAACGGTCCCAAAGATGGCGGCTGTAAAAAGGATTCTCTCAAAGCGTGTTTTATATTATTCCATCCTGACACTTTGGCCTCAAACCCTCACACTGGACTGAACCATTGCATCATTTGTAAGTGTTTTTGAGAAGTATTTTGAACCTCGGCGCCCCCTGTCCCTGAGCCTGGACCGTTGCGTGCCACAGTGCGACAGATGTAAGATGATCTCGGGATATGTTTTTGGACTACGGTAAAGATCCATCAGCGAACAGTGTCCACCCATACAGAGTGATGTCAGAGGGTTTTCGATATGAGCTCACTCTGTTTTTATGAACATATAGAGCAGGAATGTATGAGGTAACTGCACATTTATGAAAATACAGAATAACTGGACTAATATCTTCCTTTAGTTATTTTAAAATTTGTTTCATTGTGGTATCTTTGGCAAATACCACAACTATAACCATCCAAAGTAGTAGTAGTAAGAGTAGTTGCTGTTGTGTTGCATGGTCTGTTTAGGTAAAAACAAACATAGTGGCTTATGTAAAAAAAACAAAAATAATCAAATTAAAAACAGAAAAAATAACACTACAGGGGACTATAAACAGTGTGGATTTCTGTAGAATCAAAAGAACGAAAAGAAGTTAAATTTTGTTCTGAATCTTGTGAGAATTTTGTCGAGGAGACGTCTGTATTTGAGAAATATACAAGTCAGACTGTGATTGGGCTGTAGAGGTAGTAGTAGTAGTAGTCGTAGTAGTGGTGGTAGTCATAGTAGTAATGATAGTGGTAGTCGTAGTCATAGTAGTGGTAGTAGTAGTGGTGGTAGTGGTGGTAGTAATAGTTGTTGTAATAGTGGTCATAGCAGTATTGGTAGTAATGATAGTGGTAGTCGTAGTGGTAGTAGTAGTTGTGATAGTGGTAGTGGTGGAAGTAATAGTTGTTGTAGTAGTAGTAGTGTTATTATTAGTGGTAGTGGTGGTAGTCATCGTAGTGGTAATGGAAGTGGTAGTTGTGGTAGTGGTAGTAGTGGTGATAGTGGTGGTAGTCTTAGTAGTAGTGGTAGTAGTAGTAGTATTGTTATTAGTAATGTTATTAGTAGTTGTAGTAGTAGTGCTAGTGGTAGTCATAGTAGTAATGGGAGTAATGGTAGTGGTAGTAATGGCAGTGGTTGTGATAGAGGTAGCAGCAGTAGCAGTAGCAGTAGCTGTAGTAGTATTTTATAAAATATATCCACTCGAGAATATAAACTTGTCAGGACATGTCTTAAACAGCTTGTACTCGTAGTGATTTAAATATTAAATACTGCATGCACCTGGGGTCTACGTGCTGCAGTACTGTCAGACTGAGGCTCTATGGAAACAACATCAGCCTACTTCTCCTCACTCTTATCTCTTAAATTATTTTGCAGTATTTATACTTCAACACTTTCTCCAGTACTTTTTCTCTGTATCCACCAGAGCAGATTTATTTTGTTGTTCTCCTTTCAGTCCCAGAGTGTCCTGACCCACATGTACTACATCCATCTCTCTCTACACTGGACACATTTGACCCAAAACAAACATCTCCATCACCTGCTCCAAGTATTTTGAAAGTACTTCTGAAAGATGAAGTAGTAGTGGTACTATACAGTGGTATTCATTGTACACAACTGCATCAGCGCCTCTAATTTTCAGTGTTGTTGTGGTAGCGGTTGCCAAAATGGGAGTGAAAGGTACTACTAACTGAAATAGTAGTAGTAGTGCAAACTAAAGTATATTTTTTTCTACTGTTACTTGTATTATTTAGTGTATAGCAGTAGTAGTACTAGCAGTAGTAGCAATAGCAATAGTAGTAATAGCAATAGCAGTAATAGTAGTAGTAGTAGTAGTTTTATTGAACCAACGTATATTTTTTTTCTACTGTTATTTTTATTATTTTAGTGTATAGTAGCAGTAGTATTAGCAGGAGTAGTAATAGCAGTAGTAGTAGCAGTAGTAGCAGTAGAAGTAGTAGTAGTAGTAGTAGTAGTAGTAGCAGATATGTATTAGTAATGGCTTGCTTGTTATGTTATAATAGCAGTATACACAGTGACTGTTTGATTATTATTTTAGTGTGTAGTAGTAGTAGTAGTAGTAGTTGCAGTAGCAGAATGAGTTTGGACGGATTATGGTTGGGGTTTAGTTAGTTTTAGTTGTAGTAGTTGTAGTATTTGTGATATGAGCCTTAACAGTAGTAGCAGTAGTAGTAGTAGTAGTAGTAGTAGTAGTAGTAGTAGTAGTAGTAGTAGTAGTAGTTGCAGTAGCAGAATCAGGTTGGACAGATTATGGTTGGGGTTTAGTTAGTTTTAGTTGTAGTAGTTGTAGTATTTGTGGTATGAGTCTTAGCAGTAGTACCAGTAGCGATTAGAGGTAGTAGTAGTACTTTAGTAATACTTTGACTATTTCAGAATATTTATAAGTTTTTTCCCCGTCCTTGTTCCTCTGTATCAACTCAGATACAGATTTATTTATTTTGCTGTTCTTGCTTGTTTCGGTTTCCCCCAGAGTCCCAGAGTGTCCTGACCCTCATGTACCACATCCATCTCTCTCTGCACTGGACACATTTGACCCAAACCCCAAACCTCTCAGACCTTTTCATCACCCGCCCAAAACTGTAACCCGAACGGCGCTCTGGACTTACTCTGAGGCTTGTCACAGCCAGAGGGGTCAAAGTTCGCCTCAGCACCGCAGTCCCGGGGCGTCCTCGCTCTCCCCTGCAACACTCGGATCAGATGTCAGCGTCGACTAAGGTTGAGCCGTTTGGGAGTGTTATCAAATCGGAATTTTTCTGACAAGCTCCGAGATTTGAGATTTGTTTTAATAAGAAGATTCTGCTCAAAGTTCATATTTTAAACACGTCCAGGAGAGCTCACGAAAAGTGAAATCTGAACTGACAAAGTGATCACGTTTCAGAACATGTTTGTACAGATCGACACAGGGAGGGCATCTGACACACAGGGAGGGCATCTGACACAGAGGGAGGGCATCTGACACACAAGGAGGGCATCTGACACAGAGGGAGGGCATCTGACACACAAGGAGGGCATCTGACACACAGGGAGGGCATCTGACACAGAGGGAGGGCATCTGACACACAGGGAGGGCATCTGATACACAGGGAGGGCATCTGACACAGAGGGAGGGCATCTGACACACAGGGAGGGCATCTGACACACAGGGAGGGCATCTGACACAGAGGGAGGGCATCTGACACACAAGGAGGGCAACTGACACACAGGGAGGGCATCTGACACACAGAGGGAGGGCATCTGACACACAGGGAGGGCATCTGACACAGAGGGAGGGCATCTGACACACACACAGGGACAGTTCAGAACATACTTGTGCAGATTTAAAGTTTAAAGTAGTAGTGTTAGCAGTTTGATGCAGAGTGAGACCCCATGGAGACACAGGGAGGGCGTCAGTGAAAATATGTACAAGACGTGAATGAAACAAAACTCTGGTGTTGCTTTGTGTCAGACGTTTGAGTCACAGGTCTAAAACCTGCCCACAGAAAAGATTTGGCCTTTCCAGTGCCACCAGGTCTAAACCAGGTCTATAACAGGACTATCCATCCATCCATCCATCCATCCATTTTCTTCCACTTATCTGGGGCCGGGTTGCGGGGGCAGCAGTCTAAGCAGGGACTCTCAGACTTCCCTCACCGCAGACATGTCCTCCAGCTCCTCCGGTGGGACCCCAAGGCATTCCCAGGCCAGCCGAGAGACATAGTCCCTCCAGTGTGTCCTGGGTCTTCCTCTTCCTCCCGGTGGGACATGCCCAGAACACCTCCCTAGGGAGGCGTCCAGGAGGCATCCTGAACAGATGCCTGAGCCACCTCAACTGGCTCTTCTTGACATAGAGGAGCAGCGGCTCTACTCGGAGCTCCTCCCATGAGACCGAGCTCCTCACCCCATCTCTAAGGGAGCGCTCAGCCACCCTACGGAGAAAACTCATTTCAGCCGCTTGTATCTTGTCCTTTCGGCCATTGCCCAAAGCTCATGACCATAGGTGAGGGGAGGAACGTAGATTAACCAGTAAATTGAGCACTTTGCCTTTCGACTCAGCTCCTTCTTTATCACAACGGACCCATACAGTGACCGCATCACTGCAGACGCCTATCAATCTCATGCTCCATACTTCCCTCACTCGTGAACAAGACCCCGAGATACTTGACAGGCTCCAATTCACTTTCTATTGAAAAACTGTGGCCTCTCTCTCTGTAACTGCTGCTGTCAGACTCGTCATTTTGGTGTTAAAATGTTCTGTCTGTGTAATCCCTCAGTCGTGCAGGTCTCATCCATAGTAAAAGCCAAAGTTAAATCTGTCAACTGGGCAAAACATTGTAGGAGTAAAGACGTTTGACTGCTCTTCAGATAGATATAAGGCAATGTCCACCACTAATCTGACCAAAACTGAAGGGAGGAGCTAACTACACTGAAACTGTAAACAGGTATTGTCTCCAATTTCAGCCATTATGGCCCACATTCAACCTTTAATGGCCTTACAGGCTCGCTCTATTTTCCTCTTTGTTTCCTTTGTTTGCTTTGGGTCCGAGGATGGAGTTCTAGATGGGTGAAAGATGATGTCTCAGGCCCCCATTCCTGTTCAAGGAAGGATTGTCTTTCGTAACAAAAATAGCTTATTTAACTCCCCTCTTAAACAGTTTCTTTTCTCTGGCTAAGATCTGCACCTCGCTATCTTCAAAAGAGTGGTTAGGGGCTTTGAGATGGAGATGTACGGAGCTAAAAATTGTTCGTATTAACCCGCTCTACATGATCCTGGGTTTTTTATTTCACTATTGTGTCTGTAAATCAAGATATGAACAATAATAAAAGATAAATCAGGTGCCTTCTTTCCCCGAGGTCGCTCTCACTAGCGTTAGCAATACGAGTGTTACCTTCATCAGCCTCACTCTGGATTGGCTCTTTCGTTGCTATGATACTCGCAGTCGGAATTCCAAATATGGCACTCAGGAACAAATTGTCCACTATAACCGCTCTAGCCTCGATGAGCTTCATTTGACTGGAGCCCAACGCTGTGGGTGACGTCACATTTCTTCATAAGAACATTGGTCCTTGTCTCCAGCGTTTCATTAAACATGTAAAGTGCCTGTATTATCTTGTCACGGTAATGAACATAATTATAACCCATGTCACAGCAATCTTTTTCATTTATGTCTTTTAATAACCACATTAGGCCTATATATATACATGAACCTGACTGTATTTCCATTATGGTTTTAAAAAGCAGGGAGTGGGAGCATTTCAGGGGAATCGTAACCAAACCCTGTCCCAAGTCCAAACGAAGGCAAATATTTTCCAGTATGAATGAGTTCCATATGAAGAGAGCTTGGAGCAGAATAATGTAGCGTTTTGTGTAATCTATCTTTTGTATGGCCTTTAGCATCAACCCGGGTCACCAGTGCGCTCTGTTTGTAGGAGTGACAGGGTAAAGACAGGACAAGCACATTCAATATGGTTTTTATTGATGTAAGGACAAGCCCCTTGAGATGGGCCATCTTGTTTTCGAGGGGGTCTTCAAAATGACGGCAAGAAAGAAAGATGTTGTCACCACGGATTGTATAAAGGAGTGGACTGAGTGAGTGTGACGTCACCCACAGCGTTCAGCTCCAGTCAAATGAAGCTCATCGAGGCTGCAGTTATAGCGGCCAATTTGGAGCAAAGTTTTATATTTTGAATTCTGACCACGAGTATCATAGCAACCAAAGAGCCAATCTGGAGCGAGGCTGTTGAAAGTAACGCCTCTTTCTGCCCGCACCGCTGATTTAGCAGAGAGCTGTCAATCAAAACCTGTTGCTAACGCTAGCAGGAGCAATCTCAGGGAAAGAAGGCACCTGATTTGTCTATTATTAATGTTCATATCTTGATTTATGGATATAAAACGAAAGAAAAACATTGATTTTGCATAATACTCCCTCTTTAATCTGTCAGGACACATCTCCGTATCCCTCAAATCCTTATATTTTTTTGCTTTTAACGAAAAATTGGCACGTGTCATGAAAGATCTCTCCATCTGTCATCACGGAAACATAATCTGTGTTCTTCTCTACCTGTGAGTGGTCGTTATGTTCTGGCTGATCTGTGTAAGTGATGAACGTGAAGGAAAAACACAATTTTCAGCACGTGTGTCTGAGATCCATCAGCTCTGTAGACTTATCATGATAATCACTATAGCGACTTGCACTTCTATATGTGAAAGCTGCAAAAAATATAGTTTTTAGACAGTTTGGGCTGCTCACTAGCGCCTCAGAGTGGTCATGTGATGTTGCTGTGACGTATCCAGTCAGTCGTATCAGTTTGACTTCTTCAGGACAGTATCTACATTACAGACTGGGACGGAGCAAACCTCGTTGGGACAGAGGACATTTTTGGAATACAGAAACGTGCCCATGTGACCTTAAACCGGGACGAGGGGCCTTTTTACTGTCACACGCCTGGAATACTGTCCTGAAGAAGTCGGACTGCAGATGGCGCTGTCGTCCTGCCTCCACCGGTGGGAAGACAGCACCAAAACCTGTTTAAATCAGCTGAAAAATCACAACGCAGCAACATCACGTGACCACTCTGAGGCGCTAGTGAGCAGTCCAAACTGTCAGGTATGAAAACAAACTAAATCTTGGTCTGGAAAGAAATTCTGGTACTTACTAATATTGCTGTTTTTGAGATATGATCAGATTTCGATTAACCTGGCAGCCTCCTGAGCAGCGTTTACTTATATCCGTGCGTTTCAGAATGATGCTAAATTAGGACGGTTGCCATAGCGATGAACAACTGATAACAAACAGCCCTTGAAAAGTTGCATATAACATTTTCTCATAACACCTGAGTAACCCCCAAGTCTGTTTGTTCAGTTCTTTTTCTCATGTAATTATCTGTAATAGACGTTGGCATTTTACTATAAGTCAGGATCTTTAAAAAGGTCAGATCATCTTTATTAAAACCAGCAGGAAGATGGATGTGTACGGACTGCAGCGTAATATCAGTATAAACAGGTTTGGGATGGACTTTTCTTTGCTGATCCCTCACGTGTTACTATAACAATAGAGGCGATATTAACCCGGAGCCCCCAGTTGCAAATCAATACTAAGATCAATATTTGGTCTGCATTAGCTCGTCATCATGGAGTCCGCATCTCAACAATGGAACAATGAGAAAACCCTCACAAAACCGCCCGAGGAAGAGAAGAAGAAACCTGCAGCGGAGGGACTAGTTAGCAGGTTCCTCGTACTCAATACTACAATGTGATGACGTCATACTCCCAGAGATCAAGTTAACGCACTTTGACCTTTGTATTTCGGGGTGTTTAGTTGGTAGGAGCAGGCGAACGCAGTGCCTTACCTCTAGTGCCCTCTAGGGGTGCAATTGGGACATGTCTTGGGGTAGTTTTCTGGGACCGCCCGCCTGCTAAGCTATAGAGGATTCTTGGAAATCTATTTTCCTTGGAGTAATTATGTGCTGGAGTTACACAGGTGGGGGTAGAGCCACACTGCTTCTGCTCATTTTACTCAGGAACATGTGAGGATCTGAGACGCAGGACTCACCCTGAGTTTAATCATATGCAAATAACGAACGAATACTAAAATACTGTGAATAATTTAGGTAGTAAGCTGAAAATATTCAACTAATATCTTTGAAAATACAGGTTCTGCGCGGTATTTAAAGGTGTTGTTCTGGATTTTTGATGTGTTAAAAACCCGAAACACATTTTAAACTGTTCTCAAGTTATTCCTCACTAAATTAATGTATTTTTACCATCTAAACTAGTCACTTTTATAAGCATTTTCACATATTTCAATGGCCAGAGCGGCGTTTTTGGCATCACAGTACTGCTAACAACAACTAGCACGCTAACGGTTTACTTCCTGGTTTGCGGAGGCTGGGTAAAAATGTGTTAGAATTAGATGTAGACGACACACAGCGCTCTCATTTTGACTCTTAAAGCTGCTTTTTCAATACATCTGTACATCTAGGGTATTTTAATTTATTATGTGAAAAAATCGGTCTGAACCTTTAATATTTGCCTCTTCAAATTACATTTTAAAAATCAGACTTACTCTAAAATAACTGTTACTATAATAGGTTCACACAAATACTTAAAGAGTTACGACCAGAACATATTTAAGAGGGACACAGGAAAACAAAGGTAAGGGTTCAAAACTGTTTAGTATTTTCATAACTTCTGGTTCTTCTTACGTTTTTAAAGCTGTTTAAAAAAAAACCTGACCAAATCGCATGCCCCCAAAAAACCTAAAGTAACAAAGGAAAAAGACGATGGTGAGACGAGCAACGTAAAATAAGGAACAATACACAGGACAAAAATAGGAATAATCTCTTATAAATGAAAACTGAGAAAAAAAACCCCAGGAAATTAAGAAACACAGGGAAATAAAAAGTGTCAGGACCAAACAATGCTACAGGCAAAACTCATTTTTTCCATTTTTTTATTGTTTTGGTCAGTTTGGTTTCTTAGCAGCAAACTTTCATATGAAAACAACAGAACTGTCCACTCTGTATTGAAATGTATAAACCTGCCTCCGTAGAGTTATATGGGACATTGTAACTTCAAAGGCCGTTTTCTCAAATGCATTTCCCCCTTAGAGACAGAAGGATCCGCTCTTAAAGTAACGCCAACACTCACCAAACTTTACAATCTTGGACTTAACAAGATTTGGACGAAATGAACGGAAGGATTTTTCTATATCTAATCTATCCAAGTCTGATTTATTCAAGTTTAAACTGAAAAAATGAGGCGATATTTGATTTTTTTGGGCAAATTTTCAGTCAAATCTAGTTTACTTAAATCTAATATGGCAAGAACTTTATATCCGGGTCTGTTCATGTTTTGGACGACAGTGGCTCAGTTTATCCACTGATCTGAAGGTTGGTGGTTCAAATCCGCTCTCGACATAAAAAAAACAAACTTAAATGGTTGAGAGGTTAGATCCATTGTCCCATAGGTTGGCGGTGCAATTCCATCTTCCAACGATGAATTCTGTTGTTGTGTCCTTGGGCGAGACACTTAACCCACCTCACCTCCTTGATCTAAAGCACTTTGAGCCTCGAAAGTGAAAACACGCTGTATAAAAATGTCCCATAAATTGTCCATTTTCTCTAAAACGCCTAATTTTTATCTGAAAACTTGGCAAACATATTTGTTTTCTGACAATTTTCAAATTTATATCTTTAAATTTAACATTTTTTTTCTATTCACCTGCAGCGTCTCACCTTAAAACATTGCTATTTTCTTAGACCACTGTTTTGTACATCTACCTGAGTACATTTTTAAGTAATAGTACAATTTACTACTACTAATATTCCCGTCTTTGAGCTATGATTAGATTTCGATTAACCTCGCAGCCTCCTGAGCAGCGTATACTTAAATCCGTGCATTTCAGAATGATGCAAAATTAGAACGATTGCCATAGCGATTAACGATTGATAATAAAACAGTCCTCAAAATGCTGCATATAACATTTTTTCATAACACCTGAGTAACCTCCAAGTCTGTTATTTTTCTCCTCACGTAATTATCTGTAATATACGTTGGTAAAAGTACAATTTACTACGACTATCCCTGGCTGCAAATTTCAAAATACTTACAAGCAGTAGTGGTAATAGTGTAAATGAGTTCTAATTTGATCGAATGTGGAGATTGACTGTTAGACTTGTAGTAAAGAGGAGGAGATGGAGCAGGGGCGGTGCTAAAGGGGGGCTTGAGGGGGCACTAGTGTCCTCTAGAATGGCCAGTGCTCCCCCATAGCTCCCCTAAAGAGTTTTTCTCACTTTAATAGCACATCCAACTTCAACTAAAAATTTCAAATAGCAATTACAGAGTGTTCAAAATGAGACAATAAAATAAACAACTCCATCAGGTTTTATAAAAGAGCGAAACAAACACGGTGGGGGGTGGTGCGCTCCATTGTTGAAAGACTTTAGCATGTCGTTAGCTCCCTACAACCAAAAACATCTGGCTCCGCCCCTAAGATCGACAGTCTAGAGCGGCGAACGGATTTGAGCGGGTGCATTTATATGAATTTTATGTCTTGAAAAGTGATGGATGAAGAGGTAAAGGTAGCAAAACATAGAGAATACTACGGGAATATGGTCTTACCCAACCGAATCCGAACGACACCGCATAATCCTCCATAAATCCATCTCTACTTCGTCACCTTTATAAAACTTAACTCCCTCGTAAGCCGTAAAAAACCCGGTCTCTGTGTGGTCTCTTCTTGATGATGTCATTGGCAGTGAAGCGTTCCCTCGTCTCGTAGTTATGATGTCATCTCCATGATGTTTCCTCCTGAGATTAGCCCCTCCGAGTGTGGACTTAGCCCCCTTTCTCTCGTTCTCGTGTTTAAGATGGACCACAGCCAAGATTAGCAACCACTTTTCACTGCGGTTTAGCCATTCATACGAACTGGCATAAGTCAAGTGTAAAGTAACAGCAAACAGTGGGAGATTATGGGATTATTTGAACGGAGGAGCTGTTTTAGCTTTGGATAAGTGTTGGAATTAATTGGAAAACTTGATACAGAATTGGAAATACAAACTTCTGCTGTAGCTGGTACTCTTTTTACGTAACTCTCTGCCTCAATGAACTTTTGTATAGTGAGTCGTTCAGATGTGTTTAGGCTCTCTCTTATTACTAATAAAACATGACGCTTCGTTAGTGAAGGTGAAGTGCAGTGTTCAGTGTCCTAAAAGGGAATTGAGATTAGAAAAACTAATTAAGGAAGCACTGTGTAACTTTTGTGTGTTATTGATTAACAGTTAAGGTCCTCGTAGAGAAATTTGTCTTCTTTATTTGACTGTTCCTTCAATACCTGTAGCCTCATTTACACTGGTTCGCTTTGGTGCGGATCGGTACAGGCCACAAGTGTCTCCGTCCCGTCTGAGGAGTCCGCAGCTCTGGACCCTGTAGGGCAGTGGTCCCCAACCACCGGGCCGGGGACCAGTACCGGACCATTACATGAGCCAAAACAAAAGTCTTTTTAACAAAGGGGAAAAGGCCAACTGAGGAGCCAGAAGAGGAGACTACGACCTCCAAGAAAAAGAAAGATAAATTTAACAGACAACACCAGGAGTCCCACTTAAAATATGGGATTGTCGCTACAGGTGACTCTCACGCGCCGAGTCCGCTCTGTGTAATATGCGGGAAAAGCAAATGAGGCAATGAAACCTTCAAAACTGCTTTGGCACATGGAGAATAAGCACCTGGGATTAAAAGATAAGCTATAGAGTTTTTTGAGCAAGAAGGAAAAGAAGAAACAAGTGCAGGGCTCACACTGATGTGGTGGTTTGGTGAGTTGTATTTTTTATGCACTTAACTTATTTTGCCATATTTATCTGCCACATGTAGAAGGCTGGTCCGTGAAAATAAAACCTACAGTATTCCGGTCCGTGGTGCAAAAAAGGTTGGGGACTAACTCCAGAGAGGGCCAATGCTGCACAGATCGCTATAGCTAAGGCAAGAAACGAGATGATTGGACAAGAGAGAACACAAACTCAAAATGGCCAAAAGCAGAAAATAAAATCACTCACCAAACGCTTTCCTGATGCTGTATTTCCAGTGAAGGACACTTTTTATATTGTGTCAATCTGTGTGGCAAAACAAAGCACGAACGCAGCAGCTGTTTCCTGTTCATCGATGCAGCTCTTGCAAGATAAAGATCGAAAATAAAACATTTCCAGGTCATAATGCGTCCAACCTCATCATTAAGTTCGCTGATGACACCACAGTGCTCGGCCTCATATCCAACAATGATGAGGTTAACTACAGGAGGGAGGTGCAACACCTAGAGTCATGGTGCCACCACAATAACTTGCTTTTAAATACTAAAAAGACCAAGGAGATTGTTGTGGATTTCGACAGAAAAAGTCACAACAACCACCTACCTCTCCTCATTGGCACCGAGGCGGTGGAGAGGGTGAGCAGTTTTAAATTCCTGGGGGTAACCGTGACTGAGGACCTGTCCTGGGGCGATCACATCACCTCAGCCGTACGGAAGGCCCAACAGCGCCTCTACTACCTGAGGAAACTGAAGAGTGCCCACATTCCCAGACCTCTGATGTTGAACTTTTATAACTGTGCCATCAGCAGTGTTCTGATGTATGGACTTTTAGTGTGGTTCTCCAGTTGCACTAAGGCCGACCAGCAGGAACTCCAGCAGGTGGTGAAAGCAGCCGGTAGAATCATCAGAACGACTCTGCCAGAAATCAGCACCATCTACTCCACTCGCTGTCTGAGAAGAGTGCACAACATCCTGCGGGATCAACATCACCCTGCACACCATCTTTTTCACCTGCTGCCCTCAGGGAGAAGGTACAGGTCCATACGGGCCAGAACATCCAGACTGGCCAACAGTCTGTATCCACAGGCTGTGAGGCTCCTGAACTCTGCCCCTCTCTGCCCCTCTCTGCCCCTCTCTGCCCCTCTCTGCCCCTCTCTGCCCCTCTCTGCCCCTCTCTGCCCTCCTCTCACGGACAAAAACCACATCCAACTCTCAGTAACACTGAACTGGTTGCATTGTTGCATTTTGTCATCATTCTCAGGTCCCTGTCTGTATGTCCCTGTTTTGTGCACCTTACTGACACCATCATGCTGCTACAAGACTGTCTCATGTTGTACTGAAGCCACACTGGGTCAATGTTTACACTTGGGTTTAAGGGGTATTTATTATTTATGGGGTTTGCACTTTATGGGATGCTCCAAACGCAATTTCGTTGTTCTTCTGTGACAATGACTACAAATAAATTGAATTGAATTGAATTAATGAATCTGACGTGAGCCAAATCCGTGTGTTACGTAAAGAGGTTTAAAAACGGCGCAGAGGAGCAGAGAAGTGAAATAAATATAGAACGAGCTAATGATAAAACAGAAGCAGCTTTGTGTTTTTACGCTAGCATTAGCTTTAGCATTAGCTTTAGCCACCTCTCGCAGCACCGCAGACTGAACGCCTTTTTGTCAACGCCTTTTTAACAATGTTTATTTACAGCTTGAAATGTGCAAATGAGGGTAGATTGATCAGACAGTTGAGAGCGGGGTTGTTTGCAGTAGTACAGGAGTAGATCGTAGACAGTGAGGTCCTAGACGAGGGGGAAGAGGGGGAGGAAAACAGCACAAAACACAAGGCAGACTGGGATCTTGACATAAGAAAACTTTTGTAATGTTTGGGTGATGCCAGCGTCTCATTGAGCAGAGCCTGGCCTCGAGCTGAAGGGAGCCGCACCAAACAGAGACGACCCCAAGTCAACCGCGGCGGTGGAAACGAGGCTTATGGATCAGGAGCAGTAGATACGACTCCAGATCTTGAGCTAGCCTTGGTCAGGACTACCTTTTCTGGAGGATTTTACCTATTGTGCATGTTGTGAGTTGATGGGAGAAACCAAACATGAGTTGACTATAAAACAGAAGCACCTTTGTATTTACGCTAGCATTAGCTTTAGCTTTAGCATTAGCTTTAGCCACCTCTTGCAGCACTGCAGACTAAACACCTTTTTGCGAATTGCTGAAATCGACCTTATAATTACGCTAATTCGAGCACAATTTTGATTTTATTGATTAAGAAAACTTGCAATGTTTGGGTGACGTTAGCGTCTCATTGAGCAGAGCCCCGGCCTCGAGTTGAAGGGAGTTGCACCAAATGGAGACGGCCCCAAGTCAACCGCGGTGGTGGAAACGAGGCTTATGTGGCAGCCTTATCAGGAGCAGTAGATACAACTCCAGATCTTGAGCTAGCCTTGGTCAGGACTACCTTAACTGGAGGATTTAACCTATTGTGCATGTTGTGGGTTGATGGGAGAAATCTGAGTTCTTGTAATGTTCCACAGTAAGGCTTTAAACTTAAACAAACCTGCATTGGTAGGTTTAGCAGCTAAAACATACCTGACTGGGAGGCGTCACTGGCTGGTCTTCATTGAGATAGAAACATTTAAGTTCATACTATGGAATATTCCTGGCAAAGCAATAACATCTCCATGGAAACAGCAGGTGTCAGACCCCTCACTAGGATTTTAGAAAATAAATCAAGCTATGGGAAGTCCTACACAGCTAAAGAACAGTGGTCACAGGCGCAGACATGATCCTGTCCAGAGGCTCAAAATAAAATCTTTACTGAAAACATCCATGACATTTCTGGGAACTAGTTTGTTTTAATCACTTTATGAAAAAATCCAGACCCACTTTCATATCGATTCAGGCTATTCAGTTATTCTTATGGTTTTCGGCCCATTTGAGGCGGCCCAACTTTACCTCATCACAGGGTTTAATATGTGGTCACTCAGAGTCCGTATTGTGGTTGTTGGAGTGGACAGAGATGCCAAACACTCACAGACTGAAGAGCTGTGTCATTTCTGTGTGTCCTTCAAGACTTTTTTTGATCACAATAGTTTTGAGAAGTTTTGTTTTTCATTTTGGCAGCTGCTGTCACGATGAAAATCTCATTTGAAGTGGAATGGGTGGGCTTTGTTTGAAATCAAAAGGGGATAGAAAGGACTTGTCTATCCAAACCCTTGTCCTGTTTTGACACTGTTCTCAAATTGTATTGGTTCAAGTCTGACTAGTGCAGACTTTGTGCCATTGTATCCTTGAGCAAGACACTTGATACAGAAATCCCATGCGTGAATGTTGTGTTTGAGTGGCAGCCATGTATGAAATTATTTAAATTTGTAAATTTACTTTACAATTTTACTAAGGTTAGTAAGTAAAAATGTTTAGAATGTTTGGAGTGCTTTAACTGAGTAATGTGTAATAAGAACCTGATGGTTCTCCTGGTTTAGTCCTGGTTCAGTCCTCTTTCAGTCTTGGTTTAGTCCTGGTTTAGCTCTGCTTCAGTCCTGATTCAGTCCTAGTTCAGTCCTGGTTCAGTCCTGGTTTAGTCCCGGTTTGGTCTTGGTTTACTTCTGGTTCAGTCCTGGTTTAGTCCTGGTTTAGTCCTGGTTTAGTCCCGGTTTAGTCCTGGTTCAGTTCAGGTTTAATCCTGGTTTAGTCCTGGTTTAGTCCTGGTTCAGTCCTAGTTAATCCTGGTTTAGTCCTCATTCAGTCCTGGTTTAGTCTTTGTTCAGTCCTGGTCTAGTCCTGGTTTAGTCCTGGTTTAGTCCTGGTTTAGTCCTGGTTTCTAACTCTCTGTTGGTTAAATCCGTGATGTTGTTCAGAGGCGACTGCTGCTGTGACTTTGGGCTTTACAAAAATACTTTGAATTGAACTGAATATAAAAAGACCTTAATGAGCGAGTACTTCATAAATACTACAAAGACCTCATTTACCTCTTAGTTTGCCTTTTAACAGTTGGCCATTAAGAAAGATGGAATGTTCTGAAAAAATCGACTTTTAATGAAAAACTTGCATGTCATAAATAATGGAGTTTTCTTCTCTGGTCCATGTTTGAGTAATGTTTGTTCTCCTACGAGGAAGACGCCATTGCTCTAAAATATCCTGTTTTCCCCTACCCCCCATATACACCCAAGTTATTCTTAGTACAACTACTACTACCACTGCTACTATTATTACTGTACCTCGTCTGTTCAGAGCCATGTTCTGATGACCAGAGAATTTGCGGTTTTAGTCCTGGTTCAGTCCTGGTTCAGTCCTGGTTTAGTCCTGGTTTAGTCCTGGTTTAGTCCAGGTTCAATCCTGGTTTAGTGCTGGTTCAGTCCTGGTTCAGTCCTGGTTTAGGCCTGGTTCAGTCCTGGTTTGGTACTGGTTTAGTCCTGATTTACTTCTGGTTTAGCACCGTTTAGTCCTGGTTCAGTCCTGGTTCAGTCCTGGTTCAGTCCTGGTTTAGCCCTGGTTCAGTCCTTGTTTAGTCCAGGTTTAGTCCTGGTTTAGACCTGGTGTAGTCCTGGTTTAAACCTGACTGAGGAGATCTGCTTTCATAAAAGTATAACATATATTTGAGTTTCACGGGTGTTGTTCACGGGTATTGTCTGCGGAGAAGCGAGC
The DNA here is from genome assembly GCF_009829125.3 of Periophthalmus magnuspinnatus. NCBI lineage: Eukaryota > Metazoa > Chordata > Actinopteri > Gobiiformes > Gobiidae > Periophthalmus > Periophthalmus magnuspinnatus. The sequence continues at coordinate 17,473,291 of NC_047144.1, forward strand.
AGCGTTTATCAGTCATAAATCCAAAGACTTGTTGATTTATTTTGCCAAGAGGAAAAAGCTAAAACCTCCACTTGTAAATGTTGAAATAAAAAGGCAGTTTTGACGTTTGTGAGACTCGTTTGAAGGTCGTTTGTTTCCCAAGACCTCAGTGGTTTTGAGGTTTGGAAATTTGAGTTACTTTGAAAGGGCAAACATGGAAGTAGGGCATGGGAAGACCTTACACGGGTTTAGCGGCTACAAACCTGAGCGAAAGTGTAAAAAATGAACCACCGTTTACCTTTTTAAAGACAGAACTGGTCCGTTATTGGGCTCATCTCATTTCATAAAGGTCCGATGTTACACAAACTGACTCTTGCAGCTTTAATTTATGTTCTAATGCTGTTACGTCCTCAACAAAACACAACTCCAGGTCTATTTGTGATCAGAAAACAGTGGAAACCTCTTTAAACCCCAACAGAGCGTGCAAATTTCACTGTGAAATAAAACAGCCACAACAAAACTTAAAGCGCTAACACTGTTTCCTGCAGATTAATTGATTTACACCTTTAATAAAACTTTTGCTCTCTGCTCTGATACTAATTGCATTATAACTTTCACATCTCCACAGCACCTTTTATTAAGGCTGTATAAATGGTGCAGTTCGTGTTTGTCACCGGGGCCACGGGAGGAACACAGCCAGAAGTCAGATTTACGAAGTCCTGTGTTTACGTTCCGGTTTATTGAGCTATAAATAAAACTGATTTCTAAAGTTCTGTTACAGTGAAACTTTTAGCACTCGCACGATATTAGTTACAACGAGCAACTTTTGAGAAATAAAAACATTAGTAAGCTTCCTACTACGCCTACTTCCTACTCGCGGCTAGCAGGTTAGCCATGTTCATTTATATTGACACTATGGTATTGACGCTAAAATCAGATGAAGTTCGTCTATCGCCATCGCCATCTTTGTTTTGGCTTCACCTGCACAAACCTCAACGCCAACGAGCTGTCGGGCCTATCGGGGGCACGCCAAGATGAATTCTCCTAAGTTGGTGAACTCACATATCGCCAGAATGAATCTTGTTGTCCGAGGTTAGCACTCTGAAGAGAATTATTACACTGGCTCCTTCAGAGTTGATGTGACCAAACCACAGAACAGTATTGAGATCCCATATGTGAGACCTGCTGTGGTCGCAACTCAATGTGGAAATAATCTTTACTGTTTAAACCATAGACTGTATATATGAATGGACATAGCTAACCTTCTAGCCGCTGCTTTCGAAATAGGAAGTGATCATGGGCGCACTTCTCTGCTCTATTGACTCTGGCTCCAATTCACTCTCTATTGAAAAATGGTGGCCCCTCTCTCTGTCACTGCTGCCGCTTTAGGTATGATTCAAAATAGGCTCTAAAATATAGTTCTATGTTTAGGTTATTCGCTTAGGTTAGTCACACACGGGAGGAGCTCGGAGTAGAGCCGCTGCTCCTCCACACGAAGAGGAGCATCTGAGGTGACTCGGGCATCTGTTCCTGATGCCTCCTGGACGCCTCCCTGGAGAGGTGTTTATGTTCCAATAGGAAGACGCCCCCGGGGAAGACCCATGACACACTGAAAGGACTGTGTCTCTTGGCTGGCCTGGGAACACCTTGAGGTCCCACTAGAGGAGCTGGAGGAAGTGACTGGGGTGAGGGAAGTCTGGGAATTCTTGCTTAGACTGCTGTCCCCACGACCTGGAGATGGATAAGAGGAAGAGTACAGACAAATATATCAAAAATGACCTTTTCTGAGAAGTTTTCAGATAATCTTAGTTGAAAAATGTAATCTACACTGTCCAGAAATGAAACCCAGGATCTCCTTGACACAAAGGCAACAGCTTAAACCATTTCACCACCTGGCTGTGTTATCTTGGCTCTCATGCACACCTGGGGACCTCACACACACATCACTACAGCAGACGAGCGTTCAGGCTTCACAGTGTCGTCCCCGTCTCCTCTGGTCCAGGACTCACTACAGAAGACAAGTGTTTTCTTTGAGGCTTCACAGTGTCGTCCAGGTCTTCTCTGGTCTGGGACTCACTAAAGCAGATGAGTGTTTTCTTTGAGGCCTCACCATGTTTCCTGGTCTACTCTGGTCCAGGACTCACTACAGCTCGCGAGTCTTTTCTTTGAAGCCTCGGCGTGTCGTCCCCGTCTCCTCTGGTCCAGGATTCGTTAAACTGCAGCGTCTGCAGATCATCACATTCTGCTAATAACCCACTCTTCATTTTTGTTTTTTCTCACTGATGTAATCTCTCCTCCTCCTCTTCTCTGGAGTGTGTCATTGTGGGTGAGTTTAACAGCTGATAGCAGAGTAACAGAAAAGCCAAATGCTCGTGTTGATAAGAAACATGAGCTGTAAAGAGACGATGAGACAGAGGGACAACGTAGCTTATATTAGTACATTGTTAAAGTTACAGTAGTTGAAGTAGTAGTAGCAGTAGTAGCGGTGGTGGTAGTAGTACAAATGTAAGATATACTTTATTGTTCTTTATTGTCCAGACTGATTTGTGTTTTTATAGAAGGACATTAGTTTGGTCACCACGTCCTCCGTTGTGTCTCAATCCAGAGCCAAACATGATCGTCCAATCAGATTTGTTTATTGCAGTGACGCATGTGAAACGAAGAAGCTCATTGGTTATCATCATTTTGTACAAAAACAAATCTCTCACCTTTGTGCTTTGCTCATTAATTCCACAGAAATCTGCCATGTTTTTCAGTCTCCTGTGATATTCATTCCCTTTTCTTATTTCCTCATAATCCGCCATATTTGTTTTGATACGCCAGACCGTGTAAGTGTCTCTGATTGGCTCATCCACTTGTCAATCACGCCTATCTGAACTCAGGGAGATTCACCAGCCACTTTTTTTGTATTTGGGTATTCTTTGAAGGGCCGATATTAGACTATTTCTCAGTCAGTTTTGTGTAATATAGGAGGACCCTTTAATGTTTGTAGTAATAGTAGCAGCCTGAGTTCTATAGTAACTGTAGTAACACAAGTAGAGGTAATATTGTGAGTATTAGTGACCACAGCAACCTAAGCATTTTCTCTCTGTAAACTCTGCAGTCAGCAATCTTAAATCCTGGAGGTATAAAGGAGAGTGTTTGCATTTATTCTATTAAATGTGTTTTATTGCTCAGAAATATCTTGATACTACTACTACTTTGCTCTCTCAGTATATTATGAGTACTTGTACCCATTTCCTTCCCAGCTCATTTTCTCCGCTGATAGTGCAGTGTGTGGTTGCATATGTTTAGTCTTTATCTGCGTCTGATTTCACTTTGAGAAAAGAACAAAACGTTTGGTAATAATTTATACCCGCGACCTCCCACGCCCATGAAGTCCCTTTGTTTTCCTGCCAGTGTAAAACGCAGCCTGTGATTTGAGCTCTTTACACCAAATACATCGACACAACACCCCTGCTGCTCCAGTGCCACCTCCCCTCCTCCACCACCACCACCCCCCCCCCCTCGCCCTCCACCGCTGTGTTAGCTGATTACAGTAAAACAACGTTAGCTTGGTCCTGCAGCTCCTGCCTCCATTACATCCAGTCCTGTGTTATGTGCTTTTAAAGAAATACTTTTATTACTGTGGTCGAGAGGAAACAGGGCTCTGTTTATTAGATCAGTGCAGAGGTCACTGGTCTCTGTTGTTCTTTTATGGACTTATAAATGTGAAACGGAACGATGAGGCTGCATGTTTAGTTTTAAAATATATATAATCTTATACTGTTGCTAATAGAGCGATTCATCCAGCAGTGTTTTTGGAGTATTTCTGGACACTTTACATGGTGTTATTCATTCACTCCTGATCATAGACTGTATAACCTGCTAGCTACCACGTTCCATATAAGAAGTGATCATGGGCGCACTTTCAGCTGTATCGACTCTGGCTCCAATTCACTTTCTATTGAAAAACTGTGGCCCCTCACTGCTGCTGTCAGACTTGTAATTTTGGTTGTAAAATGTTCGTATTGACCTGCTCTACATGGTCCTGGAGTTTTTATTTCACTATTGTGCCTGTAAACTTGCACTGTACTGGTGGTATCCTTGGTAGAATGGTGCAGTTTCCTCATCTTTTTACATTTCTTTCACTTTTACACGGGCAAGAAAACTGAAGAAGTTATCAACTATGACATAAATAAGGCTGATTTGTCTGTTATTAATGTTCATATCTTTATTTACAGACACAATAGTGGAATAAAAATGCCAGGATCATGTAGAGTGAGTTAATACGAACATTTTAAGACCAAAATGATGAGTCTGACAGCAGCAGTTACGGAGAGAGGAGCCACAGTTTTTCTATAGAAAGTGAATTGGAGCCAGAGTCGATGGAGCCAGAAGCGTGTCATGCTATGTCCGTTTATATTTACAGTCTATGGTCAGAACTCTTCCAATCCGCCTCACTCCCTCTGTGTTCCCATAATGAACCACATTCTCACATAATCAGAATTTTAATATCGCTCATGTCCCTGGTTTGTCTTTTTTATGAATATTTCAGATGTTGATGTTTTGGGAAATTAAAATTGTTTGTTTTGGGGATAGAACAAAAATCTGCTAAGACTCTGAAATTGTCCATGAAATTAAAATAAATTTACTGTTTACTTTGTGTTTTTAGTGAATCTTTTGAGCCAAACTGTGGAAAGATCGTCGTCAAAGCAGAAAAACTACGGCACAACTTTACCTCTTCAGCTGGTGGGGACTGAATGGAGACCGGTCCACGAACTCAGACACAAGGACAAGGTACCAAAATATATATACTTTTTTTATCCTGTGAATAAAATGTGTTGGTAGGTTTCAATACAAACTCACTACAGTAACAGCTTACAATTTTTTTGCTAATCGATTAATGCGACAGTTTTTTTCTCCAGATTTTTCGTTGTTACATCAGATTTGGTTCAGTTTTTACTAAATGAGAAAAAAATCCTTTCATTAGTGAATTAAATAATGATTGATGAGTTCAGATTAATAAATTGACTTACTTTCAGTCCTAAATCAAATAATTAAAAATGAATACAAGCATTAAAGCTCCACTGTGTAACTTTTTAACCAACAAGTAACTTTTTTTTGTCGTTTTAAAAATACATTTTCAGTGTTTATGGCACTCAAAAACATGAGCAGGCTTGCATCTCCACAAACCTGACTCATATTTGGCCTGGAGGAGCACCTTTAACTGCTTGTTTCCATGGAAATGTCGTTCATTTGGCTATAATATTCCACAGTATGGCATAAAACTTATCTATCTCCATGGAGACTGTTCTGAAGTGTGGTTTTAACTTTCTATTTCCATGAAATCCTGCAGATGACACACCACCTCCAGAAAGTTCCACAGTGTTGCTTTAAATATAACATTATTGACCCAATATTAGAACACTGTCTGCATAAATGTAATAATAAGAGGTTATTTTGTTTGGAAGTTTGCGTTTCTTTGGTGATGTTCGTCGTGAGCGTGTCATTATGCTCTCAGAGTTCAAATAAAAATGAAACAAAAATAAATATTTTTGTGGTGAAATGCAAATGCAGCTGGAGATGTGATTGAGAAAGTCTCAAAATAGCCACATTAATATTCTCATGCAGCGCGTTCAAAGCACAACAACTCAACAAAGTGGGATATTTTTGAACGAGGAAACTGGCAACATAAACAATGCAAAAGATGATGGACAGGTAGTGGAACTGAAGAGGCTCTTTTTGTTCAGGACGACGATGGGGAAGATTAAAGATCATTTTTTATAATATCAAAGCATGTTTTAGGTCAAAGGTCTACAACAAACCACTCAAATAACCTCAGTTAAACCTGTTTTAAATGTGTTGCCATTTGAAACTTTTAAAGCATTCATTGATTTTACATTGGGGCGTCCCGGGTCAGTTGTATAGTTATTTTTTTGGGGGGTGTTTTGGAGGTGGTTTGGTCTTTGGGTCACGAAATTAGATTAGCTACAACCATAGACTGTATATATAAATGGACATAGCTAACCTGCTAGCCGCGGCATTCTAAATAGGAAGTGATCATGGGCGTGCTTCCGGCTACATTAGCTCTGGCTACAATTCACTTTCTATTGAAAAACTGTGGCCTTTCTCTCTGTAACTGCTGCTGTCAGACTCAACATTTTGGTCTTAAATGTTCATATTAACCCGCTCTACATGATCCTGGTGTTTTTATTTCACTATTGTGTCTGTAAATCAAGATATGAACATTAATAACAGAAAATTCAGGTGCTTTCTTTTCCTGAGGTTGTTTCCACTAGCGTTAGCAGCAGGTTTGATTGACAGTGTTGCTAAGCACCCGCTCTCTGCTAAACCAGTGATGCGGGTGGAAAGAGGCGTTACCTTCAACAGCCTCGCTCCAGATTTGCTCTTTGGTTGCTATGATACTCGCAGTTGGAACTGGGCTCCTATTTGTCCGCTATAACTGCTCTAGCCTCGATGAGCTTCATTTGACTGGAGCTGAACGCTGTGGGTGATGTCAGACTCACTCAGTCCACTTCTTTACACAGTCTGTGGATTAGATTATAATGTAAAAACGTGGTAATCTTATAATTTAAACCTCTACAAACATGTTGTGACATGTTTGGGATTCTTGGTTATTACTTAACCCTATAGTGTTGAAGGCTATCGTCGCCGATAGTCGTGCAACCAGTCGTGCTCTCAAGTAAATTCAAACGGCGTCTCAAAGCGGTGGCACGGGGCTATTTAAATATTTTTCCATCATTACGGTAATCTGCCTCTGTTGCTCCGCGAAGTTGACCAATGAGAGCGCGGTGCTGCGGGGATTTTCCCAGTCATTTATTCGATGCGTAAAAGAAAAAATACGGATGAAAGTGTAAAATAGAAGTAGATGTGTGAAAAAATGCAGTAAATTCTGATACTTCCTTTAATATGATTTTTATGGCTAACAAAAATATAAAAGTCTAGGCGAGCTGTACTGGCCCATAGTGTGCTCAGTCCTTAAAGGGTTAAGCAGTTGGCATTGCCCCAAAAACTTGAATATGGTACAGAGGAGGGACAGTGAATGGCACAGAGGAAGAACTTGTGGTACAGAAGAAGAACAGTGTATATATGGTGCAGAGGAGTGACTTGTGGAGGATGGTGAATATATGGTACAGAGGAGAGCGGGGAGGGAACAGAGGAAGAGAGTGAATATATGGTACAGAGGAGTAACTTGTGGTACAGAGGAGGATGGTGAATATATGGTGCAGAGGAGTGACTTATAGGATATGAAGAAAAAAGTAAAACTAAAGCTCACCTTGAGTGTGTTAATTTGAAACATTACTAAACCAGGTGAACCACCTCTGACTCTAAACGAGACGATGTGCTTCAGTCGGGTTCATCGGCTTCAGCTTTGGGAGGTTTTTTCTCATTATCGATTCAAATCATGAGAGACGGAATTTGTTCTGCTTTTTCACTTTCGCTCATTCCTGGGATGGGAAAAACAACAACATGAAATAGTCAAACTCTCTGTAGGAAGAATTTTAATGATGTAGAAGTGATTTCAGAACAGCGTGGGTCCATTTTCTCAAAGTCGTAAATACGTGATTTAAACATGAACACAATCCCCAGTGGTTTGGAGGTAAACTGCAGGAGGTTGAGTCAATTTAAATGCGACACAAACTGAACAGATCTTTTCTTCTTTTAATTCAACCAAATGTCTGAGAGAGGAGGTGGAGCATTGCAGGATTTAACCGTGGACTGAACGTGCACTTCCAGCTCCATCGACTCTAGCTCAAATTCACTTTCTATTAACAAACTGTGGCCCCTCTCTCTGTGCTGCTGCTGTCAGACTCATCATTTTGGTCTTAAAATGTTCGTATTAACTCGCTCTACATGATCCTGGGTTTTTTATTTCCTTATTGTGTTTGTAAATCAAGATATGAACATTAATAACAGACAAATCAGCTGCCTTCTTTCCCCGAGGTCGCTCACCGCTAGCGTTAGCAACAGGTTTGATTGACATTGTTGCCAAGCACTTGCTCCCTGCTCCAAATTCGTTACTATAACTGCTCTAGCCTCGATGAGCTTCATTTTACTGAACGCTGTGGGTGACGTCACACTCCACTTTTTTATACAGTCTATGTTGTGGAACTTTCAAAACAAGGCAAAAGTAACTGGAGACAAGCAGGTAGTGACCCAAAGTTCACACTTCTACTGCTACTACTGCTATTACTACTACTTCACTGTGATTTACATCGGCCTGTCACTCACTCTGGCCTATATTTGTCAGTAGATTATTTTGCTCTTGAAGACTTCCTTCTCACTCACACAGACACACGACTTCAGTCCTGTTTTATACATCTGCAGTTTGAACGCTGCTCTGGACTCACTGTCAAACAGGATCTTGACATAGAGCTAACCCGTGACACAGAGCTAACCTGCGACACACAGCTAACCTGCGACACAGAGCTTCCCCTGCGACACAGAGCTAACCTGTGACACAAGGTTAACCCGTGACACAGACCTAACCCACGACACAGAGCTAACCTGTGACACAGAGCTAACCCGCGACACAGAGCTAACCCGTGACAGAGCTAACCCGTGACACAGAGATAACCTGCGACACTAAGTTAACCCGCGACACAGAGCTAACCTGCGACACAAAACTAACCTGCGACACAGAGCTAACCTACGACACAGAGCTAACCCGTGACACAGAGCTAACCCGCAACACAGAGCTAACCTGTGACACAGAGTTAACCCGCGACACTGAGCTAAGCCACGACACAGAGTTTGACCGCACCACAGAGCTAATCCGCAACACAAAGTTGACCCGCAACCCTAAGCTAACCCGTGACACAGAGCTTACCCGTGACACAAAGCTAACCCGCGACACAAAGCTAACCCGCCACACAAAGATAACCCGGGACACAGAGCTAACCCGCGACATAAAGCTAACCCGCTACACAAAGTTAACCCGCGACACAAAGCTAACCCGCCACACAAAGCTAACGTGCCACACAAAACTTACCCGCAACATCACGCTAACCCTCGACACAAGGATAACCCGTGACACTAAGCTAACCCATCGCCGGTTAGCTTTGTTTTCTGCCAGAGTAAACGCTTCATCGGGATCTCTGCTTCTCTCATTAAACCCTGGTCGTGTTCGATGTGTCACAGCTGTGGTTCTGGGTGGCACTTTTAAATATTTGTCAGAATTGTTTTAGTTACTGCGACGACTCAGCAATTTTCAGAACAAAGGGACACATGGGATCAGTCAGTCAGAGGTTTGAGGAGGAGGAGAGGACAGTTACTGCAGTACAAGAAATATGGACAAGTACAACTTGTTTGACAGAAAGTAGTTTTAACTTGTAAGTTCACTTTTGGATAAATTATACTGTATGTAGTACATTTTAATTAAATATATACTGTATATGCAGATGTGGGTAAAGTGATCATAATGTGAGAGGAAAGGGTTTTCTATATATAATCTACTACTACTATTACTACTACTACTGTTACTACTGCTACTGCTACTACCACTGCTGCTACTACTACTACTGCTATTGCTACTGCTATGACTACTGCTACTACTACTGCTGCTGCTACTACTACAACTGTTACTACTACTGCTGGCACTACTACTGCTACTACTATTACTGCAACTACTACTGCTACTACTACCACTGCTACTACTACTATTACTGCTACTACTACTACTACTACTCCTACTCCTACTACTACTATTACTGCAACAACTACTGCTGCTACTACCGCTGCTACTACTACTATTACTGCTACTACTACTACTACTGCTACTGCTACTACTACTACTACTACTACCACTACTATTACTGCCACTACTATTACTACTACTTCTGTCACTGTAACTACACTTCTATTACCACCTTCACTACCACACTGGCCACACCTCCCAGAAAAACCCAGATCTCATCTTGTGTCCTTGAGCAAGACACTTCATCAAAATGACCAAGTATCAAGGCATTATCATCACTTCTACTACTACTACCACTTCAACCACTTCTACTGCAAATACGACTACCGCTAGTGCCCAGATTACTACCGCTACTACTTCTAATCACTACTACTACTACTACTTGGAATTTTTTTAATTTTGGAAAATTTTGGAATACTTGGACGTATTTTAATTCAAACCGTATCCTTTTTGTGTGTACCTGCAAACACTGCTCTGTACACGTGTCAGATTAACACTTCAATCAGTCAACATTCAGAATAAATATTTTCTTAAACGTATTTGTGTAACTCTGTGTTGTTATTCTGACGTTTTTCCAGATTTTGTTGTTTTCATTTCTCGTCCCGTCTCTCCTCAGATCCACCCTTCGTCTCTGAAGCTGCAGATTGAAGTGGAGGGCGAACAGCTGCTCTTGGCTCTGGACAAAAACCAGTAAGAGTCCCTGTGTTTTCCTCCTCTCTGTGTTTCAGATACTTTCTCGTTCATGTTGGTGTGAGACAGATGGGACTGGGGCAGGTGTGGTACAACCCGTCTGGAGCTGAGGACTATGGTGTACTTTTGGATCATGTTTTTGGACCATGTTTTTGCAAGTTTCTGTGGGAAAAGTTGCAAAATATTGTAATGATTTCATCTAACTAGGTGTTGAAATGTTAGGACTGTTTCCATAGCGATTAGTATTTCAGTAGACTGGTTTATTCTGTCTAAATCTGACCCATTCTGCAAACTGTTGTGTTCAGATCTTTAATCATGTTCTAGTCGTTTCTTCTCATTGAGCCTCTGAAGTTGTATTTGGAGTGATTCATGTTTGACTAATCTTTAATCGACTATTTTCAAGACGCCATTTTGTCGATCTACTCCCGTTTTCACCTCCACCGGTACACGCCCACTGTGACGTACACACTTCCTTCTCCTTTATTTTCTTAATTGGTGATACTCGTAGGATTCGGCAGTGTTGCGTAGTCATTTTAGTACAAATTTATTTAAATGGGCTGCTCGCTAGTGTGAAGTGCAGCAGCATGCAGCGCTAGAAAATGTGTAAATTATAACATAATGATCCACGAGGGTCAGAGATGAGAACTATAAAGACATAAGCACAAGGCTGATTTAGTCCCAATGATTTAGTCCCAATTTTGTCTCAGTTTGAATGTGGTGTGTGCAGTTTGCAGTATTTAAGTTATTAGCTTGCTTTAAAGGTGCTCTATGTAACTTTTCTGGTGTTTGTCATTAAACTGATCTATCTGGTATTTTACAACTACAGGTGTGTGAATGAATCAAAAATACCTTGAAAAACATGCATTCTTACTGTACGCAGGGTCCCCTCTCCACAGATCTGACTGTAATTTGGCCTGGTTGCGTCAGCTGCTTGTCGTCATAGAGATAGATGAGATTGATGCAGTATGGTGGAACATACCAGCTGTAGCAACAAGTTCACGTTCAATTCAAGTGTTTCCAGTTCAAGTTTATTTCCATAGCATGTTTAAAACAACTTGAGCTGAACAAAGAGCTTCACATAAAGTAAGATAAAGTATTAAATGCCAGGGAGAAAAGGTGGGTTTTCAGCCTGAGAGGATCTGACAGACAGAGGGCGCTGTTCCATAGTTGAATAAAGAGGACCCATAGAGTTCAGACATTTAAAGAGGACCCACAGAGCGCACATGTTTAAAGAGGACCCATAGAGTACACACATTTAAACACAATCCGTAACATTTATAACATGTACACAAGCAGGTAACACACACCCTCCTCCAGAAAGGTTACACAGTGTGCCTTTAATGCTCTATTTAAATGTAAGTTTTCTGAATCTTCAAACAGAATAGGTTTATAACTGAATCTGACCTGAAGATTCTGAACCTTCCCCCGTTGACATTTAAATGAAATGTTCTTCAGACAGACAGATGACTCTGAGTACAGCCTCTTTTCTTTGTCTTATTACATGTCACTCAAAAAGACACATTAAAGCTGCTGTTCCTGATTTTTACCATCTTAAAAACACAAAAAACAGAACAAGATCGTTTTAAACAGTTTACAGTGGTCCAAAGTTACTCCTCTATTACCTTATCCATTCAGAGCATCCTAAGTATTCACCATGATGAGTTTATAAGCAGTTTTTACAACTCTCAGAGACCAGAGCGGAGTTTTTCTCATCAAGGAACAACAACTAGCATGCTAACACACACTCCTCTGACAATAAAACACTTTCTAATTAGACTACCATAGTCTGTTTATATAAATGGACATCGCTAACCTGCTAGCTGCCATGTTCCAAACAGGAAGTGATCATGGGCGCGCTTCTGACTCCATCGACTCTGGCTTCATTTCACTTTCTATTGAAAAACTCTGGCCCCTCTCTCTGTAACTGCTGCTGTCAGACTCGTCATTTTGGTCTTAAAATGTTCATCTTAACCCGCTCTACATGATCCTGGGGATTTTATTTCACAATTTATTTGACTGGAGCTGAACGCTGTGGGATTCAGACTATGGGCAAGACACATTTCACTCAAATACATCCAAAAATTCAAAATCAGGTACAACGCCTTTAATGTAGAAAGTACAGAGTGAATTTCCACAAAGCCAAATTATAAAAACTTCCAGACCACCACCCCCCTCTGCTCCTTTTGTCTCCCCGAAAAAAAGACTTGAAAGCGGGGAGCGAGGGGGCAGATCCTGGGTGCATCACATAGACCCTGATGAAAGACGACTCCGCTCTCCTCCTCCTCATCTCTTTTCTTCATCTCCGTCATAACACTGGGGAGATGGGCGACTTGTGTGTGAACAAAGACCCATCCGACATAGAGCGTAATAGACACTGTCAACACGGAGGGATGCAGAGGGGAGGAAGGAAGCCATTTTGAAAAAGTGAGTGGTATTATAAAGGAAAGGTGGTTGGGACATTGTTTTATCTGTTTTTGAAATAAATATCCTTACTATAACTCCACAAATTCCAAAGTTAGACATGGAATTTCTATTGAATCCATAAACCGTATATATAAATGGACATAGCTAACCTGCTAGCTGCCGTGTTCCAAACAGGAAGTGAGCATGGGCGCACTTCCTGCTCCATAGACTTATCCATTCAGAGCATCCTAAGTATTCACCCTGATGAGTTTATTAGCAGTTGTTATAACTCTCAGAGACCAGAGCGGAGTTTTTCTCACCATGGTAAAAGTGAACAAAAACTAGCATGCTAACACACACTCCCTGGTTCACTGGTAATAAAATATTTTATAATTAGACAGTATCATAGTATATTAGTTTATATAAATGGACATAGCTAACCTGCTAGCCACTGTGTTCCAAACGGGAAGTGATCATTGGCGCGCTTCCAGCTCCGTCGACTCTGGCTCCAATTCACTTTCTATTGAAAAACTGTGGCTCCTCTCTCTGTAACTGCCAGACTCTTCATTTTGGTCTTAAATGTTCGTATTAACCTGCTCTACATGATCCTACGTTTTTTATTTCATAATTTTGTCTGTAAATCAAGATATGAACATTAATAACAGACAAATCAGGCGCCTTCTTTCCCTGAGGTTGCTCTTGCTAGCGTTAGCAACAGGTTTGATTGACAGTGTTGCTAAGCACCTAGTCTATGATAATTTAACAGATATTAACCTTAAACCATGTCAACATTAATCATCACAAATCCAAACCTGCCTTCAGCTCAGTTTTAAAGACGCACTACGTAACATTTCTAGTAAAAGAGTACTCCACCTGGCTGTCTCCATGGAAATATTATTGCTTTAAATGTGTCACTGTATGGCATTAAACTTACCTATCTCCACGGAGTCAACCAGGTGACCCAACCAGGCCAACTTACAGATCAGATCTATGGAAAGGCAAGCCCGCTCACTGTTAAGAATACTTGTTTTTCCAAATATGTTATATAACAGCAAAAACTCCACCTGACACTGGATACATGCATAGTTATGTTTAAAGCTACACTGAGTAACATTCCAAAGCAATAAATTCAACAGTGGATTTTTACTATGGGCAGTTTACGATTGTTATGTTTGAACACGGCCGGCGTTTGTTGAGAATAGGAAGTGATTGATGGAGTAATATGTTTTCAATTCGGCCCAAGCTCCACACATGAGCGAGCGAGTCTGAGCGAAGAGGAGGAGGAGAGAGGAGGGACACTGCCACTTCTCACTTTGAGCTTTAATCTATGGAAATTCTACCTGCAGACAGCGACAAAGGCTTTCAGCTCTACTTGAAACGTGGGGATTACTTCATACAATGGTGCACAGTGGCATTCTGGGTAATTTCAGGAAAGAGTTTGGGGGTTTGATCACTGACGACATGAACGGTCGAAGTCAGACGCCTGGAATAATCTCAAAATAGGTCAATAATAGATCAGAGTTTTCTAGCTTCAAGACACTCAAAGCGATTTACGTCAAGGAACCACTCATACATTCATACAACGGTGTACGCAGACACTGAGGGCGAGGTGGGTTAAGTGGCTTGCCCAAGGACACAACGACAGGATTCGTCTGTGGGAGCTGGAATCGCATCGGTAACTGTCGTCGTTTATGTCGAGGGCGGGAGTTGAACCAACAACATTCGGATCAGCGGGCAAATGGTCGACCAACTGAGCCACTGGCGCGCTAAATCTCTTTCATTTTTGTCTTAGTTTTGCTCTTTTGGCTTAAAGGACAAACTAAACCTGCACAGAAATCAGATTACTCACAGATGCACACTCATAATCTGATTACTATCTGATTTTTGAGTTATAAGATTACTCAAATAAACTGCACAATCATTTAATTTCTTTCTGATCTTGGTCCCTCAGATCACACACGTCAGATGTTGTGGTTTTCCAAACAGGAAGTGATCATGTGCGCTCTTCCAACTCCATTAACTCTGGCTCCGATTCACTTTCTATTGAAAAACTGTGACTCATCATTTTGGTCTTAAAACGTTCGTATTAACCCGCTCTACATGATCCTGCAGTTTTTATTCTGTCTGTAAATCAAGCTGTGAACAATAATAACAGACAAACCAGGCGCCTTCTTTCCCTGAGGTTGCTCCCGCTAGCGTTAGCAACCGGTTTGATTGATAGCGTTGCAAAGCTCCCCGCTCTCCGCTAAACCATCAACAGCCTCGGTCTAGATTTCTCTCTTTGGTTGCTATGATACTCACGGTCAAAATTCCAATAATTGCCGATAAGTGCTAGCGTCGATGAGTTTCATTTGGAGTAGTACACGAGGATAAAATCTGGTGCAGGTCCTTTAATGGCACCTGTGCTCGATGTAATATAGACTTGGAACAGTAAGTACGCAGACTCACCAATCCAAATATATCTTTCTTTGTGAGTGGAAGAATGAGACTTGATTGCAGTGACGTCATTCAGACCTGAGCATAACAATGGAGCTTAAGTACAATCATCACCTCCTCAGAAGAGTGGGCTCCTCAGGCTCCTCAGGCTCCTCAGGCTCCTCAGGCTCCTCAGGCTCCTCAGGCTCCTCAGGCTCCTCAGGCTCCTCAGGCTCCTCAGGCTCCTCAGGCTCCTCAGGCTCCTCAGGCTCATCAGGCTCCTCAGGCTCCTCAAGCTCCTCAAGCTCCTCAAGCTCCTCAGGCTCCTCACCCCCTGGTCTCACTCCAGATGTCTCTATATCATCTGAGGAAGGAAGAATTGCAAAACAGAAGATTGTTTGGTCTTATAATGCCATATGAACAGTATATGTACATTACAATTTCACATTTATATTACACAAACTGACTCTTGTAAGCGTTAAGTCATGTTCTAATGCTGTTACCTCCTCAAAAACAGACCTGGAGTTGTGTTTTGCTTCATTCACACTCTTTATTATTAGTCTGTCTACATCTCCAAAGCTCAAAATGCTCTGTTCCACCTTGTGATGTCACGAAGTGGTAGTTTTCAAGTTAACATTTCTGGTGGGGGGTCAGTCACCTGCTTGTCTCCATGGAGATGTTATTACTTTGCCTGTAATGTTAAACATCATGGCATTTAACATATCTCTCCGTAGAAACAAGCAGTGATGCCTCCAGGTCCATGTTACAAGTCAGATCTGTGGAAAGGCAAGCTCGCTCACAATAAGAATGAAAGAAAGTTTGATGCCGTATTGTGGAATATTTCAAGCAAAGTCTTAAAAGGTCCATAGAATCAAGCAGGTGGAGGATCGCCCATACCTGAAAAGTTACACAATGCACCTTTAACTTCTTGGATTGAATAAGAGTTTGTAGACCATGGGGTAAAATGGCTACAAACATAGTATATTATGACATAGTTTAATTTTACAAAACAATAATCTATCATTTTAAAATGACTTTATTTTATTTTTTTATTTTTATTTATGGTGGTACACAACTTCTGTAGCCACAGCTGCCCTGACTTAGACTGACACAAACATGGCTGCCAGTCCATGCCAACAGCCTCTGAGCACTTATCACTTATCCATTCTTGTACAGGATTGTTGAAGTGTCTTGCCCAAGGACACAGTGATATCAGTCAGAACTGGCATTGAACCACCACTCTTCTCATTATAACCCCACCTCTACCATCTTTTCAACTCTCACCTCAAAAATCCTCCTGCCAAAATACTAAGAATATATTTTTAGTTTTAAAGCCATAAATCTTCTGCTCCACAAAATAAGACAAAAATAAGTCATAAAAATCAAATAAAATCTTGATATTGTCTTGCGGCGTCTGTGAAAGTGTCTGTAGATGTTTGAGTTTCCATCACACTCGGACGTCGTTTCACCTCATTCGTCTCTGCTCCTCTCGTTCGTGTCTCATAATATCTCATAAAACAGCTCAAAGTCTGATTGAAAGCTGTTGTTTGGAGACGACATCGACGTGTTGAGAAGGTCTGAGCGAATCCAGAGTCTTTTTCTCCCTTTGGCTCGTTCTGATGAGACAAATCTTAGAGGCACCAACTCAAGATTAGCTCAAAAATCATTGTTAGCTTGAGTCTTTGTGTTATTTTTTATCCAAATTTTGAGTCTGAATCATAGACTGTATATATAAATGGACAGAGCTAACCTGCTAGCCACGAGTATTTTAATTATTACTGTCAAAATCAGTCTTAAAGTTGGAACCATTTCACTTGTATTTGAAAAATCAAGTTTAAAATTCATGTGTCGTGAAGCAGACGGTCAGATGTATTTCGCTGTAGTCATGGCGTCAAATGAAAACCTAATTTTTGCAAAAAGTTTAGAAAGAACGAAGCCAAAGTCCAGTTTCCAGACTTAAAAAACTAACCCAGTGAATGTGGAGTCTGTGAGGGCAGCTCAGGGCAGCGGGGTAAAGGATGGTGAGTTCAGGACAAACGATGGTGAGCTCAGGACAAACGATGGTGAGTTCAGGACAAACGACGGTGAGCTCAGGACAAACGTTGGTGAGTTCAGGACAAACGATGGTGAGCTCAGGACAAACGATGGTGAGTTCAGGACAAACGATGGTGAGCTCAGGACAAACGACGGTGAGTTCAGGACAAACAACGGTGAGTTCAGGACAAACGATGCTGAGCTCAGGACAAACGACGGTGAGTTCAGGACAAACGATGGTGCGCTCAGGACAAACGATGGTGAGCTCGAGGCAAACGATGGTGAGCACAGGACAAACGATGGTGAGTTCAGGACAAACGATGGTGAGCTCGAGGCAAACGATGGTGAGCTCAGGACAAACGATGGTGAGTTCAGGACAAACGATGGTGAGCTCAGGACAAACGATGGTGAGTTCAGGACAAACGATGGTGAGTTCAGGACAAACGATGGTGAGCTCGAGGCAAACGATGGTGAGCACAGGACAAACGATGGTGAGTTCAGGACAAACGATGTTGAGCTCGAGGCAAACGATGGTGAGCACAGGACAAACGATGGTGAGCTCAGGACAAACGATGGTGAGCTCAGGACAAACGATGGTGAGCTCAGGACAAACGATGGTGAGCTCGAGGCAAACGATGGTGAGCACAGGACAAATGATGGTGAGTTCAGGACAAACGATGGTGAGCTCGAGGCAAACGATGGTGAGCACAGGACAAACGATGGTGAGCTCAGGACAAATGATGGTGAGCTCGGCGCAAACGACGGTGAGTTCAGGACAAACGACGGTGAGTTCAGGACAAACGACGGTGAGTTCAGGACAAACGACGGTGAGCTCAGGACAAACGACGGTGAGCTCAGGACAAACGACGGTGAGCTCAGGACAAACGACGGTGAGCTCAGGACAAACGACGGTGAGCTCAGGACAAACGATGGTGAGCTCGGGACAAATGATATGAGCTCGGGGCAAATGATGGTGAGCACAGGACAAACGATGGTGAGCTCGAGGCAAATGATGGTGAGTTCAGGACAAACGATGGTGAGCTCAGGACAAACGATGGTGAGTTCAGGGCAAATGATGGTGAGCTCAGGACAAACGATGGTGAGTTCAGGACAAACGATGGTGAGCTCAGGACAAACGATGGTGAGCACAGGACAAACGATGGTGAGTTCAGGACAAATGATGGTGAGCTCAGGACAAACGATGGTGAGCTCAGGACAAACGATGGTGAGTTCAGGACAAACGATGGTGAGCTCAGGACAAACGATGGTGAGCTCAGGACAAACGATGGTGAGCTCAGGGCAGTGGGGCAAATGATGGTGAGCTCAGCCCTTTATGTGGAGACAAGAAAAATGTGAATGATTTTTTTTTGGGCTGTTATAGTGTGTTCTGCTGATGAAAGCTCTAGTGTAATGTGTAGTGTGTGTGTGCCTGTGTGTGTGTGTGTGTGTGTCGGGGTGTGTGTGTGAGACGTAAATAAATGAGTGCAGGTGGTGGTTTTGGCTCTATGAATTTATATGTCTATGCTAATGCTAAAGGGGCGCTGCTGTCTCCATGGAGATATTGCATTGCCTGGAAAGTTCTATCGTGTGGCTTTAAATGCCTGTCTTGCATTTCATTACATGGTTGTGTTGTGAAAACATGAGCAGGGGTCGCCTCTCCACAGATCTGACCTGTCATTTAAACAAATGAGTGCAGGTGGTGGTTGTAACTTTATGAATTTATATGTTTATGCTAATGTTAATGGAGCATTGCTGTCTCCATGGAGATATTGCATTGTCTGGAATGTTCCATAATGTGGCATTAAGTCTAGTCTTTCATTATATGGGTGTTTTTTATTGCTCAAAAACATCTCAACAAAAATGCAGTGTCTCCCTGTCTGTGTGGAGTTTGCGTGTTCTCCTTGTGTCTGTGTGGAGTTTGCGTGTTTTTCCTGTGTCTGTGTGGAATTAGCGTTTTCTCCCTGTGTCTACATAGAGTTTGCTTGTTCCCCTTGTGTCTATTTGGAGTTTGTGTGTTCTCCCTGTGTCTGTGGAGTTTGCTTGTTCCCCTTGTGTCTATTTGGAGTTTGTGTGTTCTCCCTGTGTCTGTGGAGTTTGCATGTTCTCCTTGTGTCTGTCTGGAGTTTGCAGACTGTGTCTCCCTGTGTCTGTTAGTGTTTGTGTGTTCTTCCTGTGTCTGTGTGGAGTTTGCATGTTCTCTCTTTGTGGAGTTTGCATATCCTCCTTATGTCTGTTTGGAGTTTGCATGTTCTCCCTGAGTCTGTGTGGAGTTTGCTTGTTCTTGCTGTGTCTGTGTGGAGTTTGCATGTTCTTGCTGTGTCTGCGTGGAGTTTGCATGTTATTCCTGTGTCTGTTTGGAGTTTGCATGTTCCTCCTGTGTCTGTTTGGAGTTTGCTTATTCTCCCTGTGTCTGTGTGGAGTTTGCATGTTCTTGCTGTGTCTGTGTGGAGTTTGCATGTTCTTGCTGTGTCTGTGTGGAGTTTGCATGTTCCTCCTGTGTCTGTTTGGAGTTTGCATGTTCCTCCTGTGTCTGTGTGGAGTTTGCATGTTCTTGCTGTGTCTGTGTGGAGTTTGCATATACTCCCTGTGTCTGTGTGGAGTTTGCATGTTCTTGCTGTGTCTGTGTGGAGTTTGCTTATTCTTCCTGTGTCTGTTTGGAGTTTGCATGTTCTCCCTGTGTCTGGTTGAGTTTGCTGCTTAACTCCAGTCTCCTCCATCAACGCAGAACCTTCAAAACGGAAAAACATCTCCATGGAGAACCAGGTCATGTACTCTTAGCTGGAAAAGTTACGCAGTACATCTTTAAAGATAAGAAAAACAAAATGAATGTGTGAACGTGATGTTATATATAGACTTGTTTTTTCTGTTAGACAAAATGGAGGCCCTTTTTTTTCCAGAAGTTCTTTTGTTCGAGCCATGACTGAGCTGAGAGCATTTCTGTGTGTTATGACCTGCCTGCGTCACATTTTTGCATTAAACATTTGCAAATCCATCTTGATACAACCTGAGAAACCCATTTGTCATTTTATTTAGTACCATATGTATTTTTAAGACGAAAATCCCATTAAAATCCTAAAGGGACCCGTGATTTCTTTCATTACATGTTCCAGTCCAATGTTCGACCTCATCAACAAGAGCGTGCATGATGAGATAAATCAAGATTAAGATTATTGTTTCATTATTTGCTGCTTTCAACAAGCTTCATTCTTCTCGTAAATGTGTTTAGTGGAACAAAACTCCCCAGATTTGTTCATAACCTTGTTTTGTATGTCATTACAACACTATAAAAGTTATATATTGCTTTTTATCAGTGAGGACGGGGACCTTATCTAACCCAGAGATATTAAAACCAGAATGAGCTTTACTAGGAAAATATGGGAGAATGGAGGGTCAAGCGTGGACTAAACCTGGACTGAACCTGGACTAAACCAGGACTAAACCTGGACTAAACTAGGACTAAATTTAGACTAAACCTGGATTAAACCTGGACTAAACCTGGACTAAATATGGACTACACCTGGACTAAACCTGGACGAAACCAGGACTGAACCAGGACTGAACCAGGACTGAACCAGGACTGAACCAGGACTAAACATGCACTAAACATGGACTAAACATGGACTAAACATGGACTAAACTTGGATTAAACTTGGACAAAACCTGGACGAAACCAGGACTGAACCAGGACTGAACCAGGACGAAACCAGGACGAAACCAGGACGAAACCAGGACGAAACCAGGACTAAACCAGGACTAAACCAGCCTATAGAGTGCAGGGACGTCATCTGAAACCCAGCACTAGCATGCTCTACGAGTGGCACATTGCTGTGATGACGTTTGCGTTGACCTAAAGGGGCGGACAGGAATGATCACATGGCATCACTTTTCTATGCAGCGCTTTTCCACTTTCAAGGCTCAAAGTGCTTTACATCGAGGAACCACTCACCCATTCACACACACATTCATACACCAGTGTACACAGACACTGGGAGTGAGGGGGGTTAAGTGTCTTGCCCAAGGACACAGCGATAGTATTCATCTGTGAGAGCTGGAATCACATCAAACATGTGTGAATGAAACAAAACACAACTCTAGGTATGTTTTTGAGGAGGTAACGGCATTAGAACTATAACGTTTTGCTTCATAAATCATCTAAAATTTTGGGCACCATAGAGAGAGAGAGTCCAATTAATAATACAACACTTTGGAAGATTCTGGGTATAACTGTGAGGCGAGTGCGTAGGTGTGGGCTTTGTTTATGTACAGCTTATTGTACAGATATCGAGGTCAAAATAAGCCCACTGTGAGCTGTCTGCATCTAATTAGGAAGTGTTTTATTGTCCAAGAATCAGGATGTGTGCGTTAGCTTTACCATGGTCGAAAAACTATAATGCAACTGCAATAATTTTGGACAACTGAGAACTGCTTCAAAAGTTCAGTTTATAAAAATCAGGTACAGCACCTTTAATTAAGTACTTACCATAGACCAGGTTTGTCCAAACAGAGTTGAAACAGAGGCCCACAGACCGGTAGTCAATATTTAGATGCATTTTGTGTGGTTTTGACAGAGCCGCTGTACCTTTAAGGCTTAAACATTCATTTCAGGTCTGTATCACAATAAAATGTGACGTTCTTGAGGTGGTAGTGGCAGAATGACTTAACTATGCTGCAAAAATACTGCCTATGGTCAAATGAACCAGTTTAGCGCAAGGACTAAGGGCCAATAAAAATGTATCCAAGGGCCGCATTTGGTCCCTGGGCCATAGTTTGGACGCCCTTGCCATAGACTGTATAAAGAAATGGATGTCACCCACAGCATTCGGTTCCAGTCAAATGAAGCTCGTCGAGGCTGGAGCAGTTATAGCGGCGAATTTGTTACATATTTGGATTTTTGAACACGAGTATCATAACAACCAAAAATCTAATCTGGAGCGAGGCTGTTGAAGGTAACGCCCCTTCCCGCCCACACCGCTTAGCAACACTGTCAATCAAACCTGTTGCTAAGGCGAGCGGAAGTGACCTCTGGGAAACAAGGCGCCTGATTTGTCTGTTATTAATGTTTATATCTTGATTTACAGACACAATAGTGAAATAAAAACCCCAGGATCATGAACATTTTAAGACCAAAATGAAGAGTCTGACAGCAGCAGTTACAGAGAGAGGGGCCACAGTTTTTCAATAAAAAGTGAATTGCAGCCAGAGTCGATGGAGCCGGACACTTAAGGTCTAGTCATTATAAAGTGGTGCTGATTAATTCATGCAAAACTGTCGAATGTATGAGTTTTAGGACTGACACAAAATGAGTCTTACAATTTTTAGTTTCGCTCATAACCTTTGTGTATTTCAAACTCCGGCCTCGTCTCCCCGTCGTCCTCCCTCATCGAAACGTGTTATTCGAAGCCCCATTTCACAACTCGCTCTCAGGTTTATCTCGGCTGTATATTACCTCCGCTGTTTTGTCTCTGTCTGAAAACACCGCGTACTGTTCTCATATATCGTCACTACAGACTCCCAGCTCGCTCTTAAATCGCTGGTAATAATGTCACAGCATCTCCTCCTGTGTACATGAGGGAAATACTCCAAACAAAAGGAGGGGCAGAGCGAGTACGAGTCCGAACGCAAACATAAACATGGCCGTGTCCTGATTCAGGCGTCAGCTGAGGGTTGCCAGACAGGAATTGGCCCCTCATTGGTCCTTCTGTTTTAATAGCTGTTTTTCTCGGCAGTTTAAATGGTATAAATTTAAATGGAATCGCAGTTTTGTGAAGGATATGAGGCGCCGGAGGGAACAGACGAAAACAGTCCAAGTTTGTGATGGGATAAGATAATTATTCCCAAAGGAAGTCGGGGTTTTCAGCGGGTCCTTGTCCTGGTTTAGACCTAATTCTGTCATTTTTCTGTTTATGATAATGCAACACAAAGTTTATTCTAATTAGTCAAAACTGAGGTCGCGACATTAGCTCGGTTAGTAGTGTTTGTCCAGCATAGACTGTATATATAAACGGATATAGCTAACGTGCTCCATCAACTCTGGCTTCAATTCACTTTCTATTGAAAAACTGTGGCCCCTCTCTCTGTAACTGCTGCTGTCAGACTCGTCAATTTGGTCTTAAAATGTTCGTATTAACCCGCTCTACATGATCCTGGGGTTTTTATTTCAATATTGTGTCTGTAAATCAAGATATGAACATTAATAACAGACATTAACAACAGGTTTGATTGACAGTATTGCTAAGCGCATAAGGAGCGTTACCTTCAACAGCCTTGCTCCTGATTGGCTCTTTGGTTGCTATGATACTTGCAGTCAGAATTCCAAATATGTAACTCAGTTTTACGGCCCTGGGCCTTAAGTTCCTTTTTGTTGTTTGTATTTGTATATTTTGTTTATTGTATATGTCCCCAAGTCTTCTTTTTCCCCTTTAAACACGGCTGCTGGATCCCTGGGCCGTGATTGGAGGACCGTCTTCAAGCCTCGCCCACCTCCAGCCGCCTCCCTCCCCATTTAAGGAGATTGGGGACAGCCGCTCGTGGCTGCTGGCCTGGAGTGGCCAGTCTGCGTTTGTGTGTGTATCTCTTCAGTTCAGTCACTACAGGGATAGTGGCTTTGTTTTGTGAGACTTCGATTGTCAATACTGACTGTGTTTGTTCGTGTGATTTTAGTTACTGTAAAAGTCGTGTTTAGCTACTTTACCTTTGTTTTTTTAGTTTAATCCCTTGCAAGGAATCTTTGTTTTATATATGTTCAGTTCCCTTTTGTTTAGTTTACCCTTACTTTCCTGTTAATTAAATTACTTCTTATTTTACCATTTTGGTTTTCTTTTTGTTACTTCCGTTCCCCACACGAGCTGGGTTGTAACACTCAACTCCAGATTAGCCGCTATAACTGCTCTAGCCTCGATGAGCTTCATTTAACTGGAGCCGAACGCCGTGGGTGACGTCACACTCACTTTGTCCACTTCTTTATACAGGGTTGGCAGTTTGATTTCCAGTTTTGACATAAACATCATTGGTTGTGCGGTTAGATCCAATAACTCCCACTGATGAATGCTGTCGTTGTGTCCTTGGGCAAGACACTTAACCCACCTCACCCCCAGTGTCTGTGTACATTGGTGTATGAATGTGTGAGTGAATGTGTGTGTGGTTCCTTAATGTAAAGCGCTTTGAGAGACTTGAAAGTGGAAAAAACGCTGTATAAAAATGTGACTTTACCATTTTTACCTCATCATTCATGTCATTGCCCAAACCAATTTCATAACATCATTTTAGACATTGTACTTTTGCTCCTGTGTAAATGATGTATAGTACAGTGTAACAGTACTTTACTATTTATGCTGACAATGTGAAATGATTTGAACATCGTGTTTTGGAGCGTTCCTTCACATATGGCCTCACGTCTTTTCAAAACGCCAGATTTCGTGCATTATTCCATCTTTTGTCGTTTCAATTGCACTCGCTTAAAATTATAAACCCCAATTTTTACATCCAGACACGAATTCTTTCAAAACATATTAATTTCACTGTAACTTGAGTCATTTCTTGGACCAGTACTGAGCACATACACATGCAGATGATGTAGTCCTGGTTTAAACTTGTTAGATTTTTTTTTTATTTTGTCGTTTCATATTTGGGCATTCCATTTGGCTCATTAAAATGTTCTCGGAGGTAGTTTCATTTTTGTCAGAACAGTTTGCCCGTGTTCGCATAGCTTCCTCATCCTCGTAGCCTCCGCTGTGGTCTCTGGGGTCATTGCTCCGCCCCCTCGTCACACACACACACATACGCACACGCACACACTTCTCCTCTCTGGTCATCACTCACTACATCATATTTGGCTAAAGGGAAACAGGGGAACAGAACCAGGGGAAGGAAAGTGTGTGCTGAGCCAGGACTTTACATGCACAGATACATGTACATGAAGTATACAGGGAGCGAAGTAAAAGTACTGCGTCTGCAATTTCATAAAGAGGGAGGGAGTATGCAGAATCGACTCCCATGTTATAATGTTGTTCCCTCATTTAAAACATGACTGAAGTGGATTTAAATGCCGTCAATGCATGTCTAGGTAATCTAGTGATCTCTCCAGGGTCCTATTTGAGCTCTCTTTATGGTTAGTTTAAGATTTGTCCAAGGCTCCACCCACAAGCGTACATCGCCCATGGTCCCACACGACAGTTCTACATAAATATATAAAAACATACGTGAACTAAACCAGGACTAAACCAGGACTAAACAAGGAATAAACCAGGACCAAACCAGGACTAAAGACCAAACCAGGACTAAACCAGGACTAAACCAGGACTAAACCAGGACTGAACCAGGACTAAACCAGGACTGAACCAGGACCAAACAGGACCAAACCAGGACAAAACCAGGACCAAACTTTGACCAAACCAGGACTAAATCAGCACCAAACCAGGACCGAACCAGGACCGAACTAGGACTAAACCAGGACTGAACCAGGACCAAACAGGACTAAACCTAGACAAAACCAGGCTCAAACAGGACTAAACGGTACCAAACCAGGACAGAACTAGGTCCAAACCAGGACTAAACTGGACTAAATCAGGATTAAACCAAGACCAGAGGTGAGGATAAGACCATACCCTGAGATGCTTGAACTTCTCCATTTAAGGCAGTGGAAATTACTAATCATCAAACTCCAAAAACACACTTTAGAACACAAACGTCTCAATAAGAAGCAGCTGTAAATATTAAGTTACAATTACTCAGATTTCAGAATTCATTATCGAGAACATATTTGAGTATTTTGTGTAAATTATGAGAACAGCCCCTCTCTTTCTCCTTCCCTGCCTGTTTGCTGACGCAGTAGAATCATGTTTTGCCTTTGGTTTCCTTGTCCCTTTGACAGATGAGCGCGGGAGGGAAGGATAGCAGCATCTGTGCAGGTTTAACTCACGCAGCACAAAAACTCAAACCCTCCCATCACAAAAACACCACCTCCCCACTCCTCATGGTGAAGTATCTGCGTGCTCCGCCTCATTTGAAACTCAAGGGGGAGCTCTGCGTTGGAGGTGCTGTGTCTTTATGTTTAAACCTGCTGTAGTTTTATCCAAAGAAATGATGCACAGATGTGTTGTCTGAAAAGGAGATGGATTTGCGTTGTCTTGGCTATAACCTTTGGGATATTGTAAAACTTCCACGGTTGCCTGGAGTTACGAGAAACATTGTCAAACTTATGCACTGCTCAGACCTTATGAGTAGGTTTGGGGTGGGCGGTTGTTTTATAACTTTAAATTATGTGTATGCATAGAAGGAAAGTTATAATTTATACTTTCTTACATTATATTCAGGCTAAAGAAACAGCAGCTGCTAATAATCTACTGAAATCAATCGTTTGAAAACTTTGAAGCGAAGGAAGTTTGAGCCTTGAAATTAGCTTGAGGTTGGTTAAGGTGAATAGACTTTAAAAAACACAAAGATTTTACCCATAAATAATTGTACATGTATTTCATTTCATGCATCTTGAGAGCTGCAGAATCTCTTTTTTTCAAAATACAGAACAATACCAACAAAACCAAACAAACCAAACACCTGCACATGTCCATTTAAAACAATAAAAACAGGAGCAGGTGCGATTATAAATGTTTATCTCCACATTATTAAAGTGCTGCAGTGGCTCGGTTTAGTTTTACATGTTCTTCAGATGGATTCCATTTTTGGGAAGCAAAATAAAAGCTTTTTTTTCTCCCCGTTTCAGTTCTAGTTCCAGTTTTTAGACGTGACAATCATAAGATCTTGGATTAAAAGTTCTTCTCCACCTCTTCTCCTTCTCTCCACCCTTGCACCTCATGTTTGTTATATACATTTGAATAAATTAATAAGAACAGATGAAAATGCAGTTGAAAAAGTCGATGCACATTGGAACATTGTAAACAACTCAAGTGGCATTAACATGAATTATTGCATTAGCATTTATTATAATGTGAGAGAAGACTGAGCTCATACAAGAATCTCTTCAGTTTCAGATTATAAAAAGATGTTTTTTTCTTAAGAGGGTTCACACTAAATAATGCTGGGGTAAAAATAACCTTGGTCTAAATTTGATCCAGACCCAGGTTATCATAATGTGCCATTTGACCCCTGTTGACCCAGTGTGTGAGTTAAGTAAACTACGCAATTCTGTGAAAATAACCCAAAAAAGTGACACAACAGCCCAACCCAGCCTTTTTAGGGTGTATTCTATAACAGTGCCATCTTAAATTGTGAGTTCATTTTGATTGTGCTCTAAACTGTAGAATACAAACTTCTGTCCATATGTAACTGAACCCTCCCTCGTCCCTGACCGCTGTGTCTCAGTCTGCTCCCGACCCGCTCAATGTGACACTGACGACTTTAAAGAAAACCTCCATGATTCCTCCAGATCCATTTGCCCTCAACTGCCTCCATACGCCCTCCAGTCTCTCCATACACCCTTCAGTCCCTCCACGCGCACTCTAGTCCCTTCACATGCCTTGCAGTCACTCCACACGACCTCCACTCCTCCACACACCCTCCAGTCCCTCCATTTGCCCTCCACTCCTCCTCACACCCTCCAGTTTCTCCATACACCCTCCAGTCTGCTAGCTTTGATGAGCTTCATTTGACTGAAGCTGAACGCTATAAGTGATGTCACATTCACTTAGTCCGTGGTCAAGTTACAGGTCAGATCTGAGGAGAGGCAACACTGCTCATTGCTAGAATGTATGTAGCCCTTCCTGTCTGAAAAGTTCCATAATGCATCTTTAAGAAATGTGAACCAGAGCGTAAATGGAGCCCAGAGCCAGTTTCTGAGCATGACAAAATGAATGCACCTGCTAAACTTTTCTTCCAGTTTTTACGTCCACACAAATCTTGAAAATCTCTTTTTTCTTCGTACCTGTCGGGCTGGTGACACGGTCGAATTCTTCACACCTGTTTGGACCATCTGCGCTCTCTGAAATCCAACC
This sequence comes from Periophthalmus magnuspinnatus, assembly GCF_009829125.3. Taxonomy (NCBI): domain Eukaryota; kingdom Metazoa; phylum Chordata; class Actinopteri; order Gobiiformes; family Gobiidae; genus Periophthalmus; species Periophthalmus magnuspinnatus. Next base: position 17,501,458 of record NC_047144.1, read on the forward strand.
TGATGTTTACAAAGAGCCTCATAAAACAAAGCACTAACGTCCCACATCCCAAACAAAAGAGAGGGTCCCAACTGGGATCGGAGGAGCCGGGATGATCCATGGGACAACAGGGAATTATGGCCTATTCAGTCACTGGGTTATGGAAGTTTGTATAGACGGATGCTGAGAGATGGTCTGCCTGTGTGTTCAGTGATTTGGCAGTGAAATACGGGGAGATTTTGGATAAATTGGTCACAGCTGTTTGATCAGTGATGGCTCCACAAAAAAATATTTCTTTAGCAGTGACATATGTACAGTATCTTTCATGTTTTTGCATAAATCCTTTTGTATTATAAATCTAATATTTTATACATTTAAATTTTGAAGTTGATGACTTGATGCAATCTGTGGAGACAAGCCAAGTTACACGTCAGATCAGTGGTGTGGCAAACCTACTCACAAGAGGAACGCGTGTTTTTATTTAGCAGTAAAAATCATCTGTTTTTGAATCAAGGCAAAACCATGTAGACTGTATAAAGAAGTGGACTAAGAGAGTGTGACATCGCCCACAGCTTTCGATTCCAGTCAATTAAAGCTCATTGAGGCTAGAGCAGTTATAGCGGGCAATTTGGAGCTAGTTCCATATTTGGAATTCCGACACCGAGTATCATAGCAACCAAAGAGCCAATCTGGAGCAAGGCTGTTGAAGGTAACGCCACTTCCTGCCCGCACTGCCGGTTTAGAATGGAGTGAGCACTTATCAAATCTGTTATTAACGTTATCGGGAGCAACTTCGGGGAAAGAAGGTGCCTGATTTGTCTGTTATTAATGTTCATATCTTGATTTACAGACACAATAGCAAAATAAAAACCCCAGGATCACGTAGAGCGGGTTAATACGAACATTTTAAGACCAAAACGACGAGTCTGACAGCAGCAGTTACAGAGAGAGAGGCCACAGTTTTTCAATAGAAAGTGAACTGGAGCCAGATTCGATAGAGCTGGAAGCACGCCCATGATCACTTCCTATTTGGAACGCGGCAGCTAGCAGGTTAGCTATGTCCATTTATATATACAGTCTATGCAAGGCAATAACATTTCCATGGAAACAAGAACGTTATCATCCACTAGAAAAGTCCCATATTGTGTCTTTAACTTTTTTCCAACCCTATTTGTTTAAGGTAAGTATTTTGTCGTCATTCAAGCTTGTCAATTACTTGTGAATATCACTGAGAAAGTCTGAATACATTTTATTTTGACTAATTTTGTGGATTTGGGATTATTTCATTTCAAAAGTACTTTAAAATAATTGCAGAGTAAAGTAACATTTTCAGGTGCTGTAGAGGACATTTGTACCAGACACGATTCACCAAAAGTCATATCTCTTCTCTCTGCTATAATGTCACTGTAAAAAATCCCATTCTTTTGTTTCAACCCATTGAAAACCCACATTACTGCTCTACATACACTATTAGCCCGACAATGTGAGCAAACACGTAGCAGGGGAGTTTGTATTCACATTTAGAGAGTTCCCATAGGACACACAGAGAAAGCGCTGGCGATTGTTCCAGCTTAATTAATAGCAAAGCTCAGACGTACGCTTACCACAGTTTGAGAAGAAAGATGGACATCTCACTGTTGGAAGGTCCCTAGCTGCTCATTAGCGGCGATGTGACTGTGAATATAGATGCTACATATTGGCCTTATAGATCCTTTTTTGAGTATTTTGAGTTGGTGGCGATGCTTGGAGCGATTCTTCGTATTTGCATGGTACGTCCTCAAACTGACTTTCACCTCAAACCTCAAACTAAAAACTTAACCTTCGTAACGGGACATAAATATAACACAAAACTACGATATGCCGTTGGTTTGGTTTAGGTTCAAATCACAGACTGTGTAAAGAAGTGGAATAAGTGAGTGTGACGTCACCGACAGCGTTTAGCGTTTAGTCAAATGAAGCTCATCGAGGCTAACAGTTACAGCGGCGAATTTGGAGCTGAGTTTCATATTTGAAATTCCGACCACGAGTATCATAGCAACCAAAGAGCCAATCCAGAGTGAGGTTGTTAAAGATAACACCTTTTCCCACCCACACCGCTGTTGTAGCACAGCGCAAGGGCTTAGCAACAATGTCAGTCAAATCTGTTGCTAACACTAGCGGGATTTGTCTGTTATTAATGTTCATATCTCGATTTACAGACACAATAGTGAAATAAAAACCCCAGGATCATGTAGAGCGGGTTAATACGAACGTTTTAAGACCAAAATTACGAGTCTGACAACAGAAATAACAGCGATAGGGGACACAGTTTTTCAATAGAAAGTGAATTGGAGCCAGAGCCAATGGAGCCAGCAGCTAGCAGGTTAGCTACGTCTATTCATATATACAATCTATGCTTAAACCACATTTTCGCTCAGTCTGAAGCTGTCATCATAACTTGCTCTTGGGAATAAATCCATTTTTTGAATCTGAATCCATTTAAAATCATTCGTTAAAACAAACATGGCCGCCCTGCGTGTATTTCCTTCTCATTGTCCCCACATTGTCCACACTGGTCCAGAGGGAGACTCAGAGGAGCACTCACGCCTCAGGGAGCGAGCACACAGCAGAGGCAGAAGAAGACGCTCCCCTCCAGTGAGCCATAGCTACAAACGCGACGGGGGCCTCCACAGCTCCGGCAGTCGGCATAATTAGTTTGAGATAACAATGTGGTACCAGCTCGCACCACTGGAAAAAACAGGATGTAATCACCAGGAGCAGAGGGAAAAGTGAGGGAGGTTTTCCTAGAGATGATGGAGGAGTCTAAGGGCTGATGAAGAGCCAGTGGTAAAGGTGGAGGTGGCTGTAATCAGGCTTAAAGGGCTCATATTCCACCATTCTCTGATCTCCAAGAGTCATTTTGGCGTAGTATAGGACCTTTAAAGTCAGGGCAAGCAAGGCAATCCGACAAAATCTAAAATTATCACGTGTCAAAGGTACAATTAAACACACAAATTATACCCAAATTATCCCGTTTTCCTTTCTTTTCTGTCTGTTTGAAGCATGTTTGAAGCCACGGGGTCCTTTACTACACCCCGCTGGTCACTGAGTGCACAGCAGCAGCAGCAGCAACCACGGTTCCCAAACGTCTCATTAACTTGTGTTGTCGTCCTGTGCTACGGAGCCCAGCGCACTCTTAACATGCACTTTTACAGCTGGACATGTTTAATCATGCCCTCATTTTCCCCTAGTTTGATGATTTTGGTGACGAAAGAAAAATATCAAATCTGTCAACTGGACAAAACCTCGTAGGAGTGAAGATGTTTGGCTGCTCATCCAAGTTGCTTCTTCGGTTCTGGCCAGAGAAGCTAACTACACTTAAACTCAAAACAGCTGTTGTTTACACTTTCTGTTTGTACGCTAGGTTTATTTTGCTACTGTAAGTGTCATTCAAGCCCCTAATGAGTGATTTCACACCTAATCGATGTGTGTTCTTAGCTTCAGTGTGGTTATCTCCTCCCTTCAGGTAGATAAAAGGCAGTGTCCAGCAGTAATCTGACCAACCGAACGTCTTCACTCCTACGTTTTGTCCAGTTGATACATTTTATAGCAGATATAAAACATAATTCCATAACTGTTACCTAGTAGGAATACTATAAACACGGCCCTAATCTCTTCTACTTTAGGCCTACACAAGAGTTATTATTCTGACAAAAATCTTACAACACTTTTTTTTTCTTAAATGAAGCTTTAAACTGTCAGAAAACCCTGTTCCTGTCTCTACTTTCTGGGTGGAATTTTGAGTATTAACGACATAGATAGATATATTCTGTTCAGAACTCAGCACTATCTCATTTAACTGCTTTGCCTGGAATGTTCCACAGTATTGCATTAAATTTATCGATCTCACAGAAGACAAGCAGGTGGCGCAATCAAGTTAAAGGTCAGATCTGTGGAGTGGCAAGCCTGCTCTTACTAAGAATGCAGGTTTTGCGTTCATCTGTATTTGTTTAAATGCCAGATAAATACGTTTAATGTCATATTGTGGAGCATTTCAGACAAAGCTATAACGTCCCCCTGACTACAAGGCAAGGCAAGTTTATTTGTACAGCACAATTGGTTCACAAAGTAATTCAAAGTGCTTTACAGAATAAGAAAGACATTAAAATCACAATACAACAAATCAAAACATAAATAATCATCCTAAAATGAACATTAAAAGAGAAGAGGCAGAATAAAACCCTTTCAGTCACATGCACAGATAAACAGAACCGTTTGGAGCCTGGATTTAAACATTGTCAAAGTAGAGGCCTGTCTCACATCTTCAGGAAGAATGATCCAGGTTTTAGCTGCAGAAAACTCAAATGCTTATTCCCCATGTTTAGTCCATGTTTACTCCTGGTTTAGTTTGAGTTTAGTACTGGTTTAGTCCTGGTTTAATCCTAGTTTAGTCCTGGTTTAATCCTGGTTTAATCCCGCTTTAATCCAGATTTAGTCCCGGTTCAGTCCCATTTCAGTCCTGGTTTTGTCCCGGTTCAGTCCCGATTTAGTCGAGGTTCAGTCTCGATTTTGTCCTGCTTTAGTCCTACTTTAGTCCTGTTTTAGTCCTGCTTCAGTCCGGCTTTAATCCTGCTTCAGACCTGTTTTAGTCCTGGTTCAGTCCTGGTTCAGTCCTGCTTCAGTCCTGCTTCAGTCCTGGTTTAGTCCTGCTTCAGTCCTGTTTTAGTCCTGCTTCAGTCCTGCTTCAGTCCTGGTTCAGTCCTGCTTCAGTCCTGCTTCAGTCCTGCTTCAGTCCTGCTTTAATCCTGCTTCATTCATATACTTTAGTGCTGGGCCATAGAGAGACTCGTTCACCAGCAGAAGTTACATAGTGCACTTTAAACATTTTAGACATTCATTAATACTAAAATCCAAATCTCTTATGTATTATAGTATCAAAGCATCAACAAAGCCACAATTCTTTATAGAAGCTGTAAACTGAAACACATTTTTCCATCCATTTGAATCCCATTTTCTCATATTAACCCAGTGCAGGTCTTTCCGCGTCTGATAAACAGCCCTATGTATTTTCCCTGGCATGTTGGTGACTGATATAATGGGCCGTTAATTAAGCGATTTTATTTATAGCGGAGCGGCGACTGGAAAAAAAGCCTCCGTAACTCATGAGGTCGTCACTGTCGTTTTCTCTGTCGCCGTGGAAACATTTATCCAGCTTAGATCATGCATAAACAAATCGCCCGGGTGACGAGCGCGCTGTAAACATGAACATATGAAGTCCAGATGTCACGAGATTCAAGAAAGAAAAACATTAAACGAGAAGAAACAGACGAATTTAATCTGGAAATACACAAGTCGATACTAAAAGTGCTAATGCAGTGAAAGAACGAGGATTTGATACGACTTCAGAAGCCGTGGGACGGACTGAGGGAGGAGTGGCGACTGGTCATGTGACATCCTATTGAGCTTGTGTCTTTATAGTTCTCATATCTGACACTTGTGGATGTTTATGTTTTAATTTACACATTTTAAATCACAATATTCATCTAAAACGACTTAATAAAAGAAACAAATCCGCTGACTTCCGCGTTAGAAAACTGCGGTGTCCAATGGGAGCTGACGTCGCCGTAAACGTCATCACAACAAAGCGCCGTGTGCTGTTGGCGCCCCCTATGGATAGCTGCACATCACACTAGCGAACAGCACTTTAAAAAAAAAATTGTACCAAAATGACTACGCGACGCTGCCGAATCCTGGGAGTATCACGGATTAAGAAAATAAAACTGGAGAAGGAAGTGTGTACATCACAGTGGGCGTGTCCAGGTGGAGGTGAAAACGGGAGTAGATTGACAAAATGGCGTCTTGAAAATAAGCGATTAAAGATTAGCGACTAGCCAATTTTTTTAGAATTTGTACCAAAATGAGTACGCGATGCTGCCGAATCCTACAAGTATCACCGATTTAAAAAAAATAAAAGTGGATAAGGAAGTGTGTACGTCACAGTGGGCGTGTCCAGGTGGAGGTGAAAACGGGGGTAGATCGACAAAATGGCGTCTTGAAAATAGTCGATTAAAGATTACTCGAATATGAATCACTCCAAATACAACTTCAGAAACGACTAGAACATGGTTAAAGATCTGAACAGAACAGTTTGTAGAATCGTAGACTTAAAGTGAACTGTTCGGATCTAATTTTTTAAAAGAACCGAATCTTTTACTGATTAACACTGAACCAGCTCAAGAATCGTCACAGAAGCAGAGGAGCCGACACAAGTGAGAGATTTATGCATAAGAAAAACATAGTTGACATCATAATAACAGTTAGATTTTAAATTATTATTATTGCAGTTCATGTTTTAGTCAGACTCTGCATAATCCCACAGAGTAAACTCACTCCCACTCGCAGTTTGAAACAGTTTACACACGTCTGAGCCTCTCTCTGTGATCAGTTTGTTGATAAAATGAGTTCTCACATTGGCTTCTGTCATAAATAAATAGTAAAAGAGCCACTTTGAAATGAACAGATCCAAAAGATTCAGATCCCATAAAAGAGCTGAAAGTCCCATCACTAGTGGCAGCAGTGTTCCTTTAGAGGGAAAATGATTCAGAGTTGGAACAGATTTTTCCATAAAATGTGTCTTGAATCTCAAATTGGTCCGAGATGTAAAACACGGCATCTGTTTACAACCACACGCTCGGGACTGTCCATCCTGATCTGTGTCCTCTGTCTCTTATTTCATGTTTTGGAGACAGAAATCAGGGTTTTATTTGTACCTTGTCCACTATTCTCTGCTGATTTGTCTGTTTTTAATGTTCATATCTTGATTTACGGACACAATAGTGAAATAAAAAACGCAGGATCATGTAGAGTGGGTAAATATGAACATTTTAAGACCAAAATAACGAGTCTGACAGCTGCAGTTACAGAGAGAGGGGCCACAGTTTTTCAATAGAAAGTGAATTGGAGCCGAAGTCGATGGAGCTGGAAGCGCGTTTATGATCACTTTCTGTTTGGAACGCGGCGGCTAGCAGGTTAGCTATGTCCATTTATATAAACAGTGTATGGTCCCCACATCCTCTGTTTCATCCAGTCAAACGTGATCATCCAATCAGAATCGTTTATTTCAGTGACACATGTGAAACGAAGGCGCTCATTGGTCGCCTGTGATTTACAAACAAAATCACATTTCTCTCACCTCAGATTACCAGAGTTTAAGCTTCACAATTTGATTCTGCAAAAATCCACCGTGTTTTTCAGCCCCTGTGAGATTTTTCTCCTTTATTTTTTCCTTTATTAGTCCACTTCTTTATACAAACTAGAGGCACTGCTCTGTCTGAAACTCGGCTACACTTTAATCTGAGCTTTGTTTTAACACAATCTGACCATAAAGACCTGTGTTAGTTCGAACTACAACACATGAGCTGATTTGCGCTGTTAAACAAATCCCTCTCACATAACATTACAGTCACAGCTGCTAACTTGTAACCATGACAACTGCTGAAAATCCTACCACAGACATTCATGCAGTCTCCCCCCAGGCTGATGTCAAACTGAAATTAGTCTTAAATGTGTTTTTTTTTTCTTTCTTTACCCTCCATTAAATAAAAGAAAAGAATATTCAAATGTAACTGTTTGCGTTGTCTGTAATGTCTCACAGTGTAGCATTAAACGTAATTATCTCCATGGACACAAACTGTTGAGACCACCAGACTAAGTTACAGGTCAGCTCTATGGAGGGTCAACCTCGTTTACAGTAAGAATACATGTATTTTCACTGGAAAGAAACTGTAATTGAATAAATGCAAAACAGATACGTTTAATGTGATACTGTGGAATATTTTGGCATTTCCATAGAGACAAGCAGGTACCAGTTGAAAAGTTCCATACGATAGGTTTAAGTTTAGTTTCGTTCTGGATGTTTTTGTCCAGTTTCTCAGTTGGCGTCTCAAAAATGTGAAGCAGCAGCAGATCTGTAGCTTCACTGTTTCTTTTATTATTTGCTCCAATGAACAAAAGACATGAGACTATCTGCGTGGAGGGATCGCAACCCGGAAACAGGAATGCCTCCAGTCAAACCAAAGGATTTTGACTTGGGAAAAAATGTTCGGAATATCCAACCAGAAAGACCAAAGCCACGATATTCCGACATTACAGTGCACAACTTGGCTTTTTAGCTCATATACTTTCTTATACTTAGGAACCAGTTAGCAACATGATCATTCCTGTATAATGATAGTTAGCTTTAGCCTCATTACGTTACAAATTCAGCTCGATTTGTCTGTTATTAATGTTCATATCTTGATTTACGGACACAAAAGTTAAGTAAAAACCCCAGGATCAAGTAGCGCAGGTTAATACGAACATTTTAAGACCAAAATGACGAGTCTGACAGCAGCAGTTACAGAGAGAGAGGCCATGTTTTTTCAGTAGAAAGTGAATTGGAGCCAGAATCGATAACGCGGCAGCTAGCAGGTTAGCCATGTCCATTTATATATACAGTCTATGGATGTAACTCAGCGCTACTCCCCACTGTCCCACTCACTAATTGTGCGGTGATGATGTTTTGTTGTGATGGTGTGATTAGTGTCGGTGTGTACCCGCGTTTATCTTCGCCCTGACCGTTTGTGCTGTAATCACGCTCCGACGCTCCTAATGTGTCTGTGTTTGACCACGGCACTGACCAATTAGAGCCCTGGACTCAGCTCTGGTGCTGTGAATCCTAACGAGGTGATTAGAGAGAAGAGAGAGGGCAGATATGGACACGCTCGTTATGTGTGTGTGTGTTTAGTGTGTGTGTGTTTAGTGTGTGTGTGGGGGGGGGGGGGGGTGTTTGGTGTGCCTGTGTTTAGTTTATGTTTGGTGTGTGTGTGTTTGGTGTGTGAGTGTTTACTGTGTGTTTGATGTGTCTGTTTACTGTGTGTGTGTGTGCGTTTAGTGCGTGTTTAGTGTGTGTGCATAAGTTTGTGTGTGTGTTAGACTGTTTGGGGGTGCGTGTGTGTGTGTTTAGTGTGTGATTAGACAGTGGGAAGAGGGGAGATAAGGACGCTCTTGTTATATGTGTGTGTTTAGTGTGTCTTTGGTGTGTGTTAAGCGTGTGTTTGTGTGTCTTTGGTATATGTTTAGTGTGTCTTTGGTGTGTGTTAGGTGCGTGTTTGTGTGTTTGGTGTGTGTTTAGTGTGTGTTTGGTGTGTGTGCAGGGTATGTTTGGTGTGTATGTGTATTTAGTGTGTGTTTGGTGTGTGTGTTTAGTGTGTGTGCGTAAGTGTGTTTAGTGTGTGTATGTGTTTAGTGTGTGTTTAGTGTGTGCATATGTGTGTGTGTAGATGGTTACATAAACGATTACCATAAGTGGACAGGGAAAACTTGCTAATTTGCTAACGGCTAACTGTTTCGTTAAAGATGCGCTGTGTAACTTTTCTGATGACGTCTCTATGGAGATGTTATAGCTCGGCCAATTTAATGCAACAGTATGTCATTAAAATGTTTCTTGAAGACGAGCCTTACAATTCAGATCTGAAATGTAATGCTAACGATGCTTTTTCCAGGTTTTTTTTGGAGTAATTAAAAATCCTGTAATTGAATAAATGCAAATGGATATGTTTAATAATGCCACACTGCGGAATATTCGAAGCAAAGTAATAACATCACATGTCCTTCCTCTGTACCACATATTCACTTGTTCTTCCTCTTTACCACATATTCACTTGTCCTTCCTCTGCACCACATATTCACTTGTTCTTCCTCTTTACCACATATTCACTTGTTCTTCCTCTTTACCACATATTCACTTGTCCTTCCTCTTTACCACATATTCACTTGTTCTTCCTCTGCACCACATATTCACTTGTTCTTCCTCTTTACCACATATTCACTTGTTCTTCCTCTGCACCACATATTCACTTGTCCTTCCTCTGCACCACATATTCACTTGTCCTTCCTCTTTACCACATATTCACTTGTTCTTCCTCTGCACACATACAAACATCTTTCTTTTTCTGATTTATTCCTGATATAAATCCTCATATCAGCACAAATCCCTCCATTACAGATGTAGTTCACTGAAGTATCTCTGCTCCTTTTATTAACCATGAAATAAGTCCATACTTCCAGAACGTTCCCTGAATCGTTGGCTCCGTTGTCCCGTCTACGGTCAGAACCCAGCGAGGCTCAATGTTCCATGTCAACTTACTACAAATGAACTAAAAAACATCTGTTCCTTTTATTCCTTCTCTGTAAATCTTTTGGCTGCACGCTCCGGTGAAAACCCTGTTCAGGACTCGCTCGGAGACGCTGGGAATTTCACGATACACTGCAAAAAATTGATTTAAATGTATGTAAATGTATATGGAAAAGATTAAAGAGCTCAATTTCCTTGTCACAAACCTGGAGTTGTGTTTTGTGTCATTCACATGTTTAACACACAAACTCTGCATATTTAGGCTGAGTTCTTCTGTCAACCTGAAAACACTCTGTTCCACCTTGTGATGTCATCATGTGGTAATACAGGAAGTGCTCCACTGTGTTTTTAAACTCCACACACCTTCACTAGAATCATCTGGATCATTTCAGTCCTGGAATTGCCAAACTCTACTGAACTAAAGGTAAAAGGAGCCATTAACTTGAAATCTACCACGTCATGACATCACAAGGTGGAACAGAGCATTTTGAGCTTTGGAGATGTAGACAGACTGATAATAAAGTGTTACTCAAACATGTGTGAATGAAACAAAACACAACTCCAGGTCTGTTTATGAGGAGGTAACAGCATTATAACATGACTTACAGGAAGAAGAAGTACTCAATTGTGTTACTTAAGTAAAAGTACAGATACCTGAGTAAATGCTTAAGTAAAAGTAAAAGTATCACATGAAAAAATATATTTAAGTAAAAGTATTTTGATACCCATCTTTAAGAGTAAAATGTAAATGCATTTCTTAGTGTTATCGATTCAAAATGAGACATATTTTGGTCACAGGAACAATATGAATCAGTTTCTTAACTTTTCTTCTGAATTCTGTGTATTTAAGTTTGAACTGGAAAACTTTAGTCAGGATTTTTCCTTACGAACATGGTAAAATTAACCCCTCAAATCATATGAAAAATACTTTTTACTTTTCAGTCCTGTTCAAAAATGTAGTCGAGTAGAAAGTACAGATACTGCTCTCAAATGTAGTGAAGCAAAAGTAAAAAGTATCCACTGTAAAACGTACTTAAGTAAAGTACAAATACCTAAAGAGTACAGTACTTTACCCCTGGTACTTCGTTACCTTCCTCCACCGCTAACAGCTCAAGTCTCATTTGGCCAAAGCTGCTGGAGACTTTGAACTAAAATCTATTCATTTCACAACTTTCAGATTTTTTTTTTGGACCTAAACTGAAGCTGTTGACAGGACGTCTTGTATCGTCCAACACAAAGAATCATGGGAAACCGATGTCTGACACTATCCCAGACACATGGTGAGCTAATAGTACGCAGAAATATGAGAACTATAAGGAAATAACCGCAGACGCTATCGCAGACACTTGTTTCTGTGTCATGGTGTGATATCGAAGTGGGCGAGGCTTAAAGTTCAAATTAAAACATGATTCTGACTCGTGGATTTAAATCAGGTACCGGGTCGTTAAGGTAAGGTTCACTTTATTGTCCCCGTAGGAAAACTTGTCCTCTGCATTTGACCCATCTCCAGATCTTGAGCTCGTCTTGGTCTGGACTGTGTTAGCTGGAGGTTTTGCAGTTTTAGGTTTGTGTTCAAACTTCTTCCCTCTTGGTCCAACGAGGTTCATCTGGTCTTCTGATTCTTTTTCCAGACCAAGGTTTAGTTTGTTTCCATATCTGACCGTTCCAGCGCCTCACTATCGTTCTTCTTCACACTCATGGGACCATAAACTGGGACGAGGGGGCCTTTATACTCCCGCACACCCGGGATACTGTCCTGAAGAAGTCGGACCGCAGATGGCGCTGTCGTCCTGAGTTCACCGCTAGGAACACAGCGCCAAAACCTTTAAATCAGCTGACCGGACACATCACTGCAACATCACGTGACCACTCTGAGGCGCTAGTGAGCAGTACGAACTGTCAGGGATGAAAACAAACTAAACCTTGGTCTGGAAAAAGAATCGATTCAGTTAAAGTTCCAAACTCCTGTCTGTGTGATCCCTCAGTCGTCCAGATCTGATCCACAGCAAAAGAAAATTTCAAATGCGTCAATTGGACAAAAAGTTTTAGAGCGAAGGCTTTTGGCTACTCCCTTCAGACAGATATAAGACAGTATCCAGCAGTAATCTGACCAGAACTGAAGAAGCAGCTTGGATGAGCAGCAAAACGTCTTTGCTCTAAAAATTTGTCTGGCTACAGATTTGAAATTCTCTTTGACAGTTTACTGACTCCTGTTTCAGAATCAGATAGAGCCTTTAGCATTAACATGATGATTTCAGATACTTATGAAATCGTCTTTTTACCGCCTGATTTTGGACCATAGACTATAAATGGACATAGCTAACCTGCTAGCCACCGCAGTCCAAGTAGGAGTGAGCAAGGGCGTGCTTCCGGCTCCATCGACTCTGGCTCCAATTCACTTTCTATTGAAAAACTGTGGCTCCTCTCTCTGTAACTGCTGCTGTCAGACTCGTCATTTTGGTCTTAAAATGTTTGCATTAACCCGCTCTACATGATCATGTGGGTTTTATTTCACGTAAATCAAGATATGAACATTAATAACAGACAAATCAGGCATCTTCTTTCCCAGAGGTCGCTCCTGCTAGCCTTAGCAACAGGTTTGATTGACAGCGTTGCTAAGGGTGCTCTCAAGCCTTTATCCTTAACGTGATGATTTCAAATACTTGTGAAATAGTCTTTTTACAGTGTAGGGTAAGGAAAGGGTCTTTTTTTTCTCCTCGTCTCTGTCTTTTGCAGCGCTCGGTCTGGCTCTGCACTGCCTCATGTCAGACACATCACGACCTCAAACGGCTACAACATTTATTCATATTCTTGGAGAAAAAACACGTTGCAGTCTGGTGGGGATTGCACCATTGCGGGTTTCGGAGTACTTGTTCCATGTATTATCTGGCGACTTGCCGTATACCAGACCGTATACATTTCATTACAAACACATTTCCTCCCAGGGCGATCGTTCCTCTTCCATTCAGATGTAATAATTAAAGCGTCTACATCAGCTTTAATCAAAAACATATTTATTTCATCTGGTTACGTTCGTTTTGCTTCAAAAAATACCACAAAGACATGACGCCTAATTCGTAAAGGTAAAGGCGATGTGTTAGGGATGATCTGACCTGATTCTGGTATTGGCTAGATCAGATATCGGCTTTTAAATATCGGTTCAGTCGATTTCCTGGTTGGCCGTATAAACTGTTTTTACTGGTTGTAGTTGTAGAATTGAATTTTTGAAGTTGTTCGGTCGTTATTTGAGGGATAAACAACAGCTTCATAACTCAAGTGGATCAGTTTTGTCTTATTTTATTTTTGTTTAAACTAAATAAATGTTGTTTTCAGTCTCTGCTCTGGTATCGGCAGATATCGGGAATCGGCAGATACTTAAATCTTTAATATTGGAACTGAAGTAGCTGTATTGGTGCATGTGTTCGCTGTACAATATCTGATTTTTCCTGTCTTAAAAAGGTGTAAAGCAGGAGTAGTTACATTTCAAACAGTCTGCAGTGGTCCAAAGTTACTCGTCATTTACCTTATGCATTCAGAACATCCTGAGTATTCACCATGATGAGTTTATAAGCACCAATGAGAGCAGGATTCGAGCTGGTAACGTTCAGATCAGTGGACAAACACTCTAAAAATGCTCTACGCTCTCTACCAACTGAGCCGCTGTCCCCCCAGTTTTGATGTTAGTTGACGTAATGGTAACGACAGCTATCATGCTAAGTGCACACTTCCTGATTCTCAAACGGTAAAACGCAGTAGTAGACGCAGACAGCTCACAGCAGATGTGTTATGACCTGAAGAGCTGCTTGTACCAAACATCTGCGCTGACACATTTATCTCAAACACATAAAATAATCATGTTCAGGGCATTTAACCAGACACAACTGCGCAATTAGCTTGTCTGAGTTTAATGGGACTTTTCAAAGCCCTTGTCTCCATAGTGATTCCAGTTGCGGAGCTGGGAAGGACGCTCGCATTGTACCAGTATTGGCGAGTTAATTATAGTTATTCACAATATGTGAGCGGAAAGAGGGGTTTCAAGTGAATGTGTCACCGTTTGAGGCCTAGTTTTGCTGCAGGATATTGCGGCCTGGTTTTGAAGCATAGACTGTCGGTATAAATGGACGTAGCTAACCTGCTAGCCAGCGCTTTTCAAATAGGAAGTGAGCATGTGGGCGCTTCCGGCTGCATTGATTCACTTTCTATATAAAAACATTTTGCCCCACTCACAGGAAGAATAGAGACACCACACACGTCAAGTTTTTACAGAAATATTTCCCAGGACGATGCAAACGCCACATGATAAAATGCTGTGTCATTATGAAAACAACAAGCTTTTATGCAGAGCAAAAATGACACAAAAATAAGAAACATATGTGGATTCAACCCTGTTTGTGAAGGACCACAGCAGCGGTTTATGCACTCCACAGTATGAGCTGAACACACAGACTGTATATATAAATGGACATAGCTAACCTGTAGCCGCCACGTTCCAAACACGTGGAGCCAGAGTCGTTCCATCGACTCTGGCTCCACTTTTTACAAAAAAACTGTGGCCCCTCTCTCTGTAACTGCTGCTGCCAGACTCGTCATTTTGGTCTTAAATGTTCGTATTAACCCGCTCTACATGATCCTGGGGTTTTTATTTCACTATTGTGTCTGTAAATCAAGATATGAACATTAATAACAGAAAATTCAGGTGCTTTCTTTCCCTGAGGTTGTTTCCACTAGCGTTAGCAGCAGGTTTGATTGACAGTGTTGCTAAGCACCCGCTCTCTGCTAAACCAGTGATGCGAGCGGGAAGGGGCGTTACCTTCAACAGCCTCGCTCTGGATTGGCTCTTTGTTTGCTCTGATACTCACGGTCAGAACTCGGCTCCAAATTGGCCCTTATAACCTTTAGCTTTGATGAGCTTCATTTGACTGGAGCCGAACGCTGTGGGTGACGTCACACTCACTTGGTCCACTTCTTTATACAGTCTATGTTTTGCTGTCTGATTTTGGAGCTTGATTTTGGAGCCTGGTCTTAGTTTTTTAGCCTGATCTTAGTTTTGGAGCCTGGTCTTAGTTTTGGAGCCTGGTTTTGGAGCCTGGTTTTGGAACCTGGTTTTGGAGCTTATAGTTTTGGAGCCTGGTCCTGGTTTTGGAGCCTGGTTTTGAAGCCTGGTCCTGGTTTTGGAGCCTGGTTTTGGAGCCTGGTTTTGGAGCCTGGTTTTGAAGCCTGGTCCTGGTTTTGGAGCCTGGTTTTGGAGCTTATAGTTTTGGAGCCTGGTCCTGGTTTTGGAGCCTGGTTTTGGAGCCTGGTCCTGGTTTTGGAGCCTGGTTTTGGAGCCTGGTTTTGAAGCCTGGTCCTGGTTTTGGAGCCTGGTTTTGGAGCTTATAGTTTTGGAGCCTGGTCCTGGTTTTGGAGCCTGGTTTTGGAGCCTGGTCCTGGTTTTGGAGCCTGGTTTTGGAGCCTGGTCCTGGTTTTGGAGCCTGGTCCTGGTTTTGGAGCCTGGTCCTGGTTTTGGAGCCTGGTTTTGAAGCCTATAGTTTTGGAGCCTGGTCGTGGCGTTGCCTGGTTGGACGCCTAATGGAGGGTTGTAGACTATAGAAGTGTATTTTTATGCCTCTTTAAGCTGGTTTTTCTTGTGTAATCAACCAGAGATTTCTGTTTGAAATGTGGACGCCCCCGAGGGAGTTTGAAAATATCAAACACTCACTTGTTTAACGAAGATAAATGTAACTGTTTATAGGATGGATTTTTCCTATTTGTTGCTTGAGTGGTTGGTGTTTGTGTCTTTACTGCAGGAGGAGGGATGGGGGGATGGAGGCATCTGTCATCTCCCTGGAATATCTATGGATTTCTGACTTTTCCTTTCATTTGTTTCATTAATTTAACCAGACAGTGTACAGTACAATTTTCTACATGGTTCAAACTTATAGGATGCTAATTTCCATCTGTTGTCCTCCTCAAAAAGAAAGGGAGGAGGAGAAAGGGAATGATAAACATTTAAGACCGTTGCCGTAGCGATAAACAACTTAAAACTAATTATTAAACACTTATGGACGGTAATAAATCCTCAAAATGTTGCGTATAACAGGACGCCAAAAGCAATGAAAGGGTAATAGGCAGAGGTAGTATAAATAAAACACTTTGAGCTCACAAAACAATGAAATACGCAGTTTAGTCCTGATGTGATGTGTGGTCCAGTTCTAGTCTTGGTTTAGTTCCAGCTTCCCAGGATGAACCAGGACTAAACCGGGTCCAAACCAGGACTGAACCAGACCAAAAAAGACTAAACCAGGATTTAATTAGGTCAAAGCCAAGACTAGACCAGGCCTAAGCCAGGATGAACCAGGACTAAACTGGAATTACACTAGGACAGAGCCAGGACTGAACCAGGACTGAACCAAGACTAAATAAGGACTAAACCAGGACTGAACCAGGACTGAACCAGGACTGAACTTGTCTTGCTTTAGTCCCAGTTTAGTCCTGATGTAGACTTTGTTTGGTCCAGTTCTATTCTTAGTTTAGACCTGATGTAGTCTTGGTTTAGTTCCAGTTTCTCAGGATGAACCAGGACTAAACTTGGTCCAAACCAGGACTGATCCAGACCAAAAAAGACTAAATCAGGATATAACTAGGGCTAAACCAGGACTAAACTGGAACTACACCAGGACAGAGCCAGGACTGAACCAAGACTTAGCCCAAAGTATACCAGGACTACTCCAGAACTAAACCAGGACTGAACCTACCAGTATCTCCAGTAAATGCTGCTTTTAGAAACATTATCAGCCTGTTGTAATGAGATGTTCCTTAACTGCAGTTACAGTAGTAAAAACGCCCCCTGCCCCTCTTACCCGTCTCTGTACACACTGACATTTAAAGTGTTTGTAGTATTTCTCTACAGTATTTCTCTATCATTTGCAAAGGCAGGACCTTCAACGTCTCATCTGAAGTTAATTGGGCTGCGTAAATGAACCGGTGGCATTTGTGTGTGACATTTGAGTTCATATCGATGTTTCCCATTACGTCCCGTCTGTTCCTCTCCTCCTCCGACAGCCTCACGCTCAACCATAGACTGTATATATAAATGTACATAGCTAACCTGCTAGCCACCGCGTACCAAAAAGAAAGTGATCGTGGGCGCACTTCTGGCTGCTGTTCACTTTCTATTGAAAAACCGTGGCCCCTTTCTCTGTAACTGCTGCTGTCGGACTCGCCATTTTGGTCTTAAATGTTCGTATTAACCCGCTCTACATGATCCTGGGGTTTTTATTTCACTATTTTGTCTGTAAATTAACATATGAACATTAATAACAGACAAATCAGGCTCCTTCTTTCCCCGAGGTCGCTCCCGTTAGTGTAGCACCAGGTTTGATTGACCGTGTTGCCGTCAGCTCCTCCATGTTTGTTCTGTTTGGCGTGAAGCCACAGTGACGACGTGTAAACAAAGTAATTATGGGATTTGCTCTTGTCAAACTCGGACTGTGTCATACGACGATAATTAAACTTGAGAGAAAGAAAAAAATAAATGGTTGCTAATTGTTCCTTTTTCCAACCAGCGTCAATGTCCCTAAGCTGTTTGAAGTGTAGGGCTGTCAAAAGTATCGAGAATCAGATACTAATCGATATTAAAACTAGTATCGAAACTAGATACTCATTTTTTGCAAGTATTGATACTAAAAAAGTCTCATTAACTGGACAGAAACGACTCTTTCCTGAATATGTTTATAATGATGTTGAGCTGTATCTTTCACAAGTATAAGACACACAGACTAGTATACGGCCCTTTCTCTTTCCTCTCTTCTCCTCCTCGCTCTCTCTTTTCTCTCCCTACATTCTTTCACACTCTTTCTTTCCTCTCTCTCCTCCTCTTCCCTCTGTTCCTCCTCTTTCCTCTCCTCTTCCTCCCTCCTCTCTTTCTCCATTGTTTTACCTCCTTCCTCTTCCACTATCCCTCTCTCCTCTTCCCTCTATTTTTCCTCTTTGCTCTTATCTTTCCTTGTTTCTCTCCCTCTCTCCATTCTTTTACCCTCTCTCCTCTCCCTCCTCTTCCTCCCTCTTCTCTTTCTCCCCATTGTTTTACCTCCTTCCTCTCCCACTATCCCTCTCATCATCTTCTCTCTCCTACTCCTTTCCTCTCCTCTTCCTTCCTCCTCTCCCTTCCCATTGTTTTACTTCCTTTCTCTCCCACTATCCCTCTCCTCATCTTCCCTCTATTTCTCCTCTTTCTCTCATCTCTCTCCCTCTCTCCATTCTTTTACCTTCTCTCCTCTCCTCTTCCTCGCTCCTCTCTCTTTCTCCTCATTGTTTTACCTCCTTCCTCTCCCACTATCCCTCTCCTTCCTCTCTCTCCTCCTCCATCACTCTCTCTCCCTCTCTCCATTCCTTTACTATCTCTCCTCCCTCCTTCCTCTCCTCACATAGACTCGTACATCGTGGAATCAGAATCAAGTATCGAGTATCGAGTCTATTCCTTAGTATTGAAATAGTTCAAAATTTTAATATCACTTGTGCTAATGAATTTTTTCCATCCACATTTGTTGATAACGATTAAAAAAAATAGCAATATTTAACTTAAAGACACATTACGTGACTTTTCTGCTGGCAGTTTGCGACCAGCTTGTCACCATGGAGATGTTATTGCTGTGACTGGAATGTTCACAGTATGGCATTAATCTGATCTATATCAACAGCAAACACACATTCTTACTGTGAGCAGAGTCGCCTTTCCACAGATCTGAACTGCAACTCTCCATGAAGATAATTAAATTCCATACTGTGCAATATTCCAGGAAAGCCGTAATATCTCCATGGAGACAAACAGGTGGCAGAAGTTACATAGTGCCCCTTTAATGCGTTGAAATGATACGGTGTTAAATTGTATGTTCTAATGTTGTTTCCTCATCACAAACAGGCCTGGAGTTGTGTTTTGTTTTGAGTTCTTTTCTCAAGCAGAAAACACTCTGTTCCACCTTGTGATGTCATCATGTGGTAATACAGGAAGTGCTCCACTGGGTTTTTAAACTCCACACACCTTCACTAGAATCATTTGGATCGTTTCAGCCTCGGAATTTCCAATCTCTACTGAACTAAAGGTAAAAGGAAATGTTAACTTGAAATCTACCACTTCATGACATCACAAGGTGGAACAGAGCATTTTGAGCTTTGGAGATGTAGACAGACTAATAACAAAGCGTGTGTGAATGAAAAAAACACAACTCCAGGTATGTTTTTTTGGCGGAGCGTTAAAAGAAGTGAAAGATTACGTTGCCATTCCGCACAATCCAAAGTCCATGTCGTTTTTCGCTGGCGGCCATATTGTTTTGGCCGATCGACGCGTGAACCAAACGCCGACTTTCGCTCTATCACCTCCTCCCCTTTATGTACGCATTTGTCAGATTAGCAGAACCGTTTGTTTTCCTTGGCAGTCGTCTTGTTGATTATAGTACCACACATGTACAGACTGCCCCTGGGGTGACGCCGCGTTCAGAATACTCCCCTCCTCATAAACTCCACGGTAACAGGTAAACAGGGCTGTCATTGGTGGATTAGATCAGAGTGAGGAGTAAACAGGGCTGTCATTGGTGGATTAGATCAGAGTGAGGAGTAAACAGGGCTGTCATTGGTGGATTAGAGACGTAATGTGTTTGACTGGTGGTTGTGTGTTTGATGGATGCAGAGGGAGAGCTTTGGACCGGCTGAGGGCAGGATTTACATATGTGGGCACAAGTGGAGGAGGAACATTGTAGTAAATGTATAAAAAAGCAGAATTAGGTGGAGTTCTGGGAAATTGTACGTGAGTGTTGTTGTAGTACTGTGTTGTGTGTAGTGTAAAAATGATAGACTACAAGTACAAAGTGGTGGTCCAAGAAATGACTCATGTAAGAGGAACTGTCTGAGTTATGATTTGGACTGAGTCAGAACTGAGTCAGGACTTAACCAGGTCTGAACCAGGACTGAACCAGAACTGAACCAGAATTGAACCAAGACTAAATAAGGACTAAACCAGGACTAAACCAGGACCAAACAGAACTAAACCAGGACCAAACCAGAACTGATCCAGGGCTAAATTGTTCCTAAATGAATAGAGACAGGACCAGGATTAAGCGAGGACTAAACCAGGAGTGAACCAGTACAAAATCGGGACTACACTAGGACTGAACTAGGACTGAACCTGATCTAAACCAGTACAAGGCCAAACCAGGACTAAACAGAGACTAAAACTGGACTTAACAGGGACTAAACCAGTTTTAAACCAGTACTAAACCGGGACTAAAGCAGTTTTAAACCAGGACTAAACCAATTTTAAACCAGGATTAAACCAGTACTAAACCAGTTCTAAACTGGGACTAAACCAAGACTAAACCAGTTCTAAACCAGTTCTAAACCAGTTCTAAACCGGGGCTAAACCGGTTCTAAACCAGTTTTAAACCAGGATTATTAAACATATAATTCCCTGTGAGGGAGGCACACTGCGTCTCACAGAATTCCGCTCTTTGTAAATACTCAGGTTCTTTTGTTCCAGCTCAAACATTTGAACTCTTTCCAAACATGTAATAGCTTCAGACTAATTCGTCGTTGGTTTCTTCCATTTAATTAAAACTCTTTAAGTACTTTGCATTCATTAATGTTGTTTGTTTTGTTGTGGCTAAAGCAGCTGATTAGTTGCCAAGAAACAGTTTAATAAAATAAGATAGAAGAATAAAGTTTAGTACACGACGTCTTGGAACGATTAGCTTTTACCTTCATTACATTAATTACAGTTGGTAGAGCGTCTGTCCACTGATCTGAAGGTTGGCGGTTCGATTCCAGCTCCCACAGATGAATGCTGTTGTTGTGTCCTTGGGCAAGACACTAAATCCTCCTCGCCCCCAGTGTCTGTGTACACTGGTGTATGAATGTGTGTGTGAATGAGTGAGTGAGCCTTGAAGATGAGAAAGTGCTATATAAATTTGTGACCATTTCCCATTTAAAGGTCCACTGTGTAACTTTTCTGATGGAGGCTTTGTCACCTGCTTGTCTCTATGGAGATGATATTGCTTTGCCTGGAATATTCTACATTCATTGAAGTACAGGAGGAGTTTTAATTACTCAAAATCATAGACTGTACAGGAAGTGATCTTGGGCGCGCTTCCAGCTCTATCGACTCTGGCTCCAATTCACTTTCTATTGAAAAACTTTGGCCCCTCTCTCTGTAACTGCTGCTGTCAGACTCGTTGTTTAGGTCTTAAAATGTTCGTATTAACCCGCTCTACATGATCCTGGAGTTTTTATTTCACTATTGTGTCTGTAAATCAAGATATGAACATTAATAACAGACAAATCAGGCGCCTTCTTTTCCCTGACGTCACTCCCACTAGCGTTAGCAACAGGTTTGATTGACAGCGTTGCTCAGCGCTCGCTCCCTGATAAACCAGCTGTGTGAGCGGGGAGGGGTGTGACCTTCAACAGCCTCTTTCTGGATTGGCTCTTTGGTTGCCATGATACTCACGGTCGGAATTCATACTCACTTAATCCACTTCTTTACACAGTCTATGAATGTGACTGGCAGTGTGTGTGTGTGTGTGTTTGTGTGTGTTTGTGTCTGTATAGCATGTGTGCGTGTGTGTGTGTATGTGTGTCCTGCATATCTATGTTCTGTATCGCCTTCATCTCTCCCCAGTGTAAAAAGTGACTCATATTATTATAAATTTTAATTGAATTCTAAAGCCACATGATGGGACTTTTTAGCTGACTCCGCGTGCACAGACACTTTACTTCATGTGTCAGAGCTTCACAGATCTCATTGTTTCCTCCAAACGTAATCGCACTGGGACTTTTCTTTATTATGGCTCATCTTGGAACAATTACATTTTATTCAGTCGTTCTACACAGATTAAGTGTGATCTTCACTCGTGCTGCCAGTGATGTCATACCAAAATGTGCTGTTACATTTACTCGAGTAAACTTTTAAAGAATTTAAAGAATACTTTTACTTTTACTTGAGTAATATATTGTACAGTGTAACAGTCCTTTTACTTGAGTACTTCCTTGGACCACTACTTTGTACTTCTACCAAGACTGAACCAGGGCTGAACCAGGACTAAACCAGGACTGAACCAGGACTAAACCAGGACCGAACCAGGACTAAACCAGGACTGAACCAGGACTGAATCAGGACTAAACCAGGACTGAACCAGGACTAAACCAGGACTGAACCAGGACTGAATCAGGACTAAACCAGGACTGAACCAGGACTAAACCAGGACTGAACCAGGACTAAACCAGGACTGAACCAGGACTAAACCAGGACTAAACCAGGACTGAATCAGGACTAAACCAGGACTGAATCAGGACTAAACCAGGACTGAACCAGGACTAAACCAGGACTGAACCAGGACTAAACCAGGACTGAACCAGGACTAAACCAGGACTAAACCAGGACTGAATCAGGACTAAACCAGGACTGAACCAGGACTAAACCAGGACTGAACCAGGACTAAACCAGGACCGAACCAGGACTAAACCAGGACTGAATCAGGACTGAACCAGGGTTGAACCAGGACTAAACCACGACTAAACCAGGGCTGAACCAGGGCTGAACCAGGACTGAACCAGGACTAATCCAAGGTTGAACCAGGACCGAACCAGGAGTAAACCAGTTTACTTCATATGTTATTCCAACTTGAGTAGTACTTTTCCTAAATAAATTTTTACTCATACTTAAGTAATTTCTTCGACCACTACTGTACTTCTACTTGAGTAATACTATGCTGAAGTAACATTACTCATGACATTACATTTTTTGGCTCCTCTACCTCCTCTGTTGTTTTTTAATGTATTTTTAATCACTTTACACTGTTTTATTGTCTTGATGTACGGTGACCTTGAGAGCCTTGAAAGGCACCTAACAAATAAAATGTATTATTATTATTATTATTATTATTATTATTATTATTATTCTGTTCACAATAACTCACTGTTCTGTGTTTCTATGGAACAAACCAAACATTTTCCAACTATTTTCCTTTTCCTATGTAGCATGTTTCTGTATATTTCCAACCACATGGGAGTAGAACTTTGCATGGTTATGAGTTTGCAGTGGTTAAACTAAGCTAAGTCTGATGCTAGCTGTTTGAAATAATGCTTTTATAGCTTGGTGGTTGGATGCTTTCGCCTTGTCGTCGATCAAGAATGTACAAGATCATTCTAACAAGTCCCCAACCCCTTTAAAAGGCTCCAGATGCTAGCCACATGCTAACCACATGCTAACCACATGCTAGCCACATGCTGCTCAGATACTGTTATAACTGATGTCAGGCTGAGGTTGTTGTGGCAGATGTTCACATTGCGGAGCCGAACAAAAGCAAAGTCTGAGCTGAAAGTCAAGAAACACCTCAAGAGTATTTGGATTTTTCTGATTTAATTTCCACTTTGATCTGGAGACTGTTCCCGTCTTTACAGAGGTGAGGAGCGACTTATGTCTCAAACGTTCTCTATGGGACAGGGGCGGAGTGGGAGTCTGAAGGCTCAAAGCGCTTTACATCAAGGAACCACTCACTCATTCACACACACATTCATACACCAGTGTACACAGACACGAGGAGGGTCAAGTGTCTTGCCCAACGACACAATGACAGCATTCATCTGTGGGAACCGGAATTGCACTGCCAAACTGTGGGTCAGTGGACAAACACTCTACCAACTGAGCTACTGTAATGATAATTGCTAACATGCTAACAGAGTTCACAGAGGATAAATGAACCTTTCCTTAATATCACTAGAATGATCTTGAGCTGTGTCAGAACAAGTATAATGGTGCGTTCACACCGGGGCGTCAAGAAACCGTTGGACACTCTGGACGCCATTGCATCCGTTGCGTTCTGCGAGTGCCTTTTGGTGTTTTGTTTTCCCTGTGTCTTTGTGAATGCTGCAGCCCAGGTTGAGAGAGTGGCTTTAGTGTATTTATCACATAAAACCCATCAACGGAGGGGATCGGCTCTGTGGCGTGGGTCCGTGACTAGCCTCTCCGCTCTGGCGCTTGAAGACGCGCCACAAAAACGAAGGACGGCCAAGACGCGCGGCCACCATAGACTTTGAATGTAAACTGGACGCCCTTGACGCCCCGGAGTGAACGCACCATAAGACACATTGACTAGTCTATGTCCAGTCTAGTCTATGAACCACTGTGGAACCTGCATGGACGACTGAGACACAGATATAAGACACATGGGAATAGAACACAAAGTACCAACATTTAATGTGGAACATTATAGTATATTGTCTAAAGAAAGAGTGTTTTTGGAATTGGAATCAGTATCGAGTATCGAATCTATTCCTTAATATTGAAATCTTAGTATTGTAATTTTAGTATTGTTACAACATCGGTCTCTATTGCGTTAATGTTACTTGAACTTGGACTTTTTTTAAAACAAATTGATGACTCCAAATCTCTTTATTTTTTACATAAACCTTTCAAACTCTCCCACTCCCTTCTCACTAATGTACATTCTTTGCACTTCTGTTTAAATACACAGTAATATTTCATTTAAAGATATGGCCTGTTTACATTCAGGGACCACCGGGGCTATAGAGTCATACAGATCATGTAATGTTATGACTGCATGAGGCGTTGGCTCTCACTGAAACTATGAAACATCAGTGAAGAGGGAGTAAGTCTGTTCATATTTATACACTGTGATAGTATATTTGACCACTATAAACAGTATGTCACCAAAATATGACTATGTATTTATTATAAGGAAATACAAACTTGAAAATTAAAGTTTCAATGTTTAGACAGTGATAATAATTCATTCTCATAGTCATAGTTCAAGGACATTTTTGTCTTTTAAAGTTCATATTTTTGACAATTTTGAAATTTTGAAATACAGAGACTCATTTTCTGCTTTAAAAACTAGATGTGGAATTAAATATGTTTTGTAAAAGCATCATCTAGGGCCAAACCATAAACTGTTTATATAAAGAGGCATAGCTAACCTGCCACCCGCCACGTTTCAAATGGGAAGTGATCATGGGCGCACTTC
Source organism: Periophthalmus magnuspinnatus (assembly GCF_009829125.3). Taxonomy (NCBI): domain Eukaryota; kingdom Metazoa; phylum Chordata; class Actinopteri; order Gobiiformes; family Gobiidae; genus Periophthalmus; species Periophthalmus magnuspinnatus. The sequence continues at coordinate 17,526,601 of NC_047144.1, forward strand.
CAGCTTCATCGATTCTGGCTCCAATTCACTTTCTATTGAAAAACTGTGGTCCCTCTCTCTGTAACTGCTGCTGTCAGACTCGTCATTTTGTTCTTAAAATGTTCGTATTAACCCGCTCTACATGATCCTGGAGTTTTTATTTCACTGTTTTGTCTGTAAATCAAGATATGAACATTAATAACAGGAACCTTCTTTCCCCGAAGTTGCTCCCGCTAGCCTTAACAACAGGTTTGATTAACAGCGTTGCTAAGGGCGCTCCCTGCTAAACCAGTGGTGTGGGCGGGAAGGGGCGTTACCTTCAACTGCTTCACTCCAGATTGGCTCTTTGGTTGCTATGACGCTGGAACTGGGCTTCAAATTGGTCGCTATAACTGCTAGCCTCGATGAGCTTTATTTGCATGCTAATTGTTGTTAGCAGCACCATGGTGCCTGCGTCTTTAAAGAGTACTGTGTAACTTTTTTGGTGGAAGGTCTGTGGAGGTAATATTGTTTTACCCAATATGTTCCACAGTATGGCATTAAACTACCTATGTTGCATGTAATAAATTATACTAAGATACTATGTAGGGGTTGTTTGCCTTTTCACAGATCTGACATGTGAACTATACTTGTGGTAGCACCTGCTTATCTCTGTGAAGAAACAGTAGATACGTTTAATGCCGTAACAATAACATCTCCATGGAGACAAGAATGTGGCGGAAAAGTGACGTAGTGCACCTTTAAGACACCTACCCTTTAAAACAAACGAGACGCAAAATTGAGTTGACATAATTGGTATCATAACAGTAATAACACAGTAAATTGAGAAATAATCAGAAAACCACATCTGACCCTGAGTCTCAGCGGTGTATTTTACCAACCGCGTTCACAGTCCATGAACTCACCGTGAAATTCCACTCAATATCAATCCATAATTCATTACCCACAATGCACATGGACTTAATCAGCTCATACAAGGCCTGATCATAAATAGATGAGATAAAATACAGCAGGGGCAGAGGGCTGGAAACATCTACAGACGTCAGGGGAGAGGATTGATCATGTTGTTTCACTGACAGCTCTCGTAGTAAAGAAGGTCTCAAACTGAAGGAGCACACGTCAAAACATCAAATGGAGACACTATAGCAATAATTATAATAAAATGTTTTAATGCACCAAAGTACATCTCTGACATGTTAGAGCCATATGAACCATCTCATACTCTGAGGCCTCCTGCTGGTCCCAGAGTCAGGACTAAACCAGGACTAAACCAGGACTAAACCAGGACTAAACCAGGACTAAACCAGGACTAAACATGGGCTAAGCCGGGACTAAACCAGGACTAAACCAGGACTAAACCAGGACTAAACCAGGACTAAACATGGGCTATGCCAGGACTAAACCAGGACTAAACATGGGCTAAGCCGGGACTAAACCAGGACTATAACCAGGGCTAAACTAGGGCTAAAAAAGGACTAAACCAAGACTAAACCAGGACTAAACCAGGACTAAACCAGGACTACACCAGGACTAAACCAGGACTAAACCAGGACTAAACCAGGACTAAACCAGGACTAAACCAGGACTAAACAAGGACTAAACATGGGGAATCATTATTTCAGTTTTCTGCAGCTAAAACCTGGAACATTCTTCCTGAAGAATGAGACAGACCTCTACTTTGACAACGTTTAAATCCAGGCTCAAATGGTTCTGTTTATCTGTGAATATGACTGAAAGAGTTTTATTCTACCTCTTCTCTTTTAATGTTCATTTTATGATGGTTATTTATGTTTCGCTTTGTTGTATTGTGAATTTAATGTCTTTCTTATTCTGTAAAACACTTTGAATTACTTTGTGTGCGAATAGTGCTGTACAAATAAACTTGCCTTGCCTTAATGTACTAATAAGAGTTGTTCCAATATATTGACCTTATTCGGCAGTAGGCGGAGCTAGCTACCCTGGACAGTAGCTATGGTTTGCATGTTCTCACTGTGTCTGAGTGGGATTTCTCAGGTTTGTTCTGACAGGAGCTTCATGTCTTTTCTTTTGCAGTGGGCTGTTTGCGAGTTCATACACGGAGACCCATTACCTGGAGGACGGCAGCGCGGTCACCGGCTCTCACAACTTCACTGTATGTTTCAAACACTTTTATTATGTTTGTTTTAATGTGAATGTGTGTGTGTGAGTGTGGAGTGTTTTCCGCACCAGGAGCCATAGACGCGAGCACTGCCGCTGTTGACGTCTGCGGCTAATGCTAACGCTAACGCTAACACCCAGAGCAGGTCAAATGCAAACTGTGGACACTCTGCAGACACTTAAAACACAATAATAGTGACAGAAAAGACATTTGTGTTCGCTCTTTGAAACCTTCATTTAGCCTTTGGAGTGGATGCTGTTGTCGCTAACACAACAGCGCTAACACTTGACTTTGCGCTAAGAGGGACGCTGCATAATAAGCCGTACGCCATGTTCTTTAGAGAGACAGTTATCTTTTGCCATTGTTAAAAAATTGTTACCACTTTGGCTTCAACTACTGCTATAACTACTACTATTAATACTACTTACAGCACTAGCACTGATCAAATTAAATGAAAAGAAATTGAAATAAATAAATAAATAAATACAAAAATACATTTAAATATAAAATACAAAAAATTATAATTAAATTGAATACATAAAATAAAATAAAAATACATTAAAAATAATAAAAATAATTAAATAAAAAAAATAATACTGTACTACACTTTCACTTTCTATTTCTTTTTCACAATTTATCTCGTTCCATGACTTTCTGTTTGGTTTTCCTTGTTCCATCATCTGCTTTTCAGGACTAGGGATGGATTAAATGTGTAGAAAAGAATCCATTTTGGTTCATGGCTCTGTACTTTTGAGTGGATTCATATTTAATAAGATAAAAAGCTGGTCAGTGAGACGGGCACGTAACATTACATTTCAGAGAATAGCCTTAAGTGGTTCATTTTTAATAAACCTCAGACTCACCAGAACTGAACAAAAATAACTCTTCAGACTCCAAAATGTTCAGGGTCAGGGGTTTTACACAGAGACAGTTTAGTGATCAGCTCCAATGAAATGAAGTGGCGAAGAAGACGCCTGATTTGTCTGTTATTAATGTTCATATCTTCATTTACAGACACAATAGTGAAATAAAAACACTAGTATCATGTAGAGCGGGTTAATATGAACATTTAAGACCAAAATGACGAGTCTGACAGCAGCAATCACAGAGAGAGTTTTTCAATAGAAAGTGAATTGGAGCCAGAAGCGCGCCCATGATCATGAGCTTCTTATTTGGGACCCATTTATATTTACAGTCTATGGTTTTACATGTATTTTCACACTTGTGCTTCTTAATTGGTTTAGTACAGTCTAATCCAGTTATAGCAGACGGGATTATGTCTCCGTTTAAAGAAAAGCCTTGTGTATTTTGTGTGTTTTTAATTAAACCCGTGTGTAAACTGTAGCTCAGATCATTGGGATTAATTTTGTTTGAATTCTATGAGGTTTCAAATAAATACATTTTGGTTCTTCTGTTTAAACTATGATTTTATGCTATTTTTACTACAATGGCTGCTACTTCTACTACTAATACTACTACTACACTACTACTACCATTGCTACTACTACTTCTACTCCTAGTACTACTTAATAAAAATGCCTTGCACTTGTAATGCGCTTCACAGGATTTTTTGTTCAGTCATTGGTCTCTGTGCGGTTGGTCTTTGTGAGGCTGGTCCCTGTGAGGTTGGTCCTTCTGAGGCTGGTCCTTGTGAGGCTGGTCCTTGTGAGGTTGGTCCTTCTGAGTTTGGTCCTTGTGAGGCTGGTCCCTCTGAGGTTGGTCCTTGTGAGGTTGGTCCCTCTGAGGTTGGTCCTTCTGAGGTTGGTCCTTGTGAGGTTGGTCCCTCTGAGGTTGGTCCTTGTGAGGCTGGTCCTTGTGAGGTTGGTCCTTCTGAGGCTGGTCCTTGTGAGGCTGGTCCTTGTGAGGTTGGTCCTTCTGAGTTTGGTCCTTGTGAGGCTGGTCCCTCTGAGGTTGGTCCTTGTGAGGTTGGTCCCTCTGAGGTTGGTCCTTCTGAGGTTGGTCCTTGTGAGGTTGGTCCCTCTGAGGTTGGTCCTTGTGAGGTTGGTCCCTCTGAGGTTGGTCCTTCTGAGGTTGGTCCTTGTGAGGTTGGTCCTTCTGAGTTTGGTCCTTGTGAGGTTGGTCCCTCTGAGGTTGGTCACTGTGAGGATGGTCACTGTAAGGATTGTCCCTGTGAGGCTGGTCCCTGTGAGATTGGTCCTTATGAAGTTGGTCCTTGTGAGGCTGGTCCCTGTGAGATTGGTCCTTCTGAGGTTGGCCCTTGTGAGGTTGGTCCTTGTGAGGTTGGTCCTTGTGAGGTTGGTCCCTCTGAGGTTGGTCACTGTGAGGATGGTCCCTGTGAGATTGGTCCTTCTGAGGTTGGTCCTTGTGAGGTTGGTTCTTATGAGGTTGGTCCAGGTCCCATTGTCTCCAGGTCTCTGGTGCAGTACATGTGCTGCTGTGTATTTGCTGTATAAGACTTCAGAGTGTTTTATGTGAGAGCCACAGGCCTCTCGTGGAGGGAGAATTTCACTCTGACTCACTCCTGTCTGCTCTGCTCCACAACTTTTATTAAAATCACACTCAATTATTACCATGTGCTTCAGGAACACAGTGCCCTCCACAGGGCAGAAGCGACGATAACGAACAGCTGCAGGAAACACAACAAATGTGGAGTTAAGAGGCACAATATATGCCTCTTAACTCCACACCTCAAGATATCAGGTATATACAGTATTATTATTATGAAATCTGAGGGACAAACTAAAGGTGTAACCATTTTGCCATTTTGTTGTTTCCATGGAGCCGTTATCTCCTTTCCTAAAATGTCCAACAATAGGCCATTAAATAAAAATATTGCTCATACTCATTTATACTTTTTATGCCCAAAACCATAATGAATTGGTCCTGGTTTGGTCCTGGTTTGGTCCTGGTTTAGTCCTGATTTAGTCCTGGTTTGGTCCTGGGTTTAGTCCTGGTTTAGTCCTGGTTTGGTCCTGGTTTGGTCCTGGTTTAGTCCCGGTTTAATCCCGGTTCAGTCCTGCTTCAGTCCTGGTTCAGTCCTGCTTCAGTCCTGGTTCAGTCCTGGTTCAGTCCTGGTTCAGTCCTGGTTCAGTCCTGGTTCAGTCCTGGTTCAGTCCTGGTTTAGTCTATTTTGGTCTGGTTATTACTACTACTTATCCAAAACTTCACCATAACCCAAACAGTTACATTTGTTACAGCCCATCATAAAGACTCCCTATGGAACTTTTCTGGCAAATGGTCAGCCACCTGCTTGACTCCATGGAGATATAAACGCTTCACCTGGAATGTCTCGCATCACTGCTTTAAGAAGGCGCAAAAAAAAAAAAAACATACATAGTTGGCAGTTAGCTAACAAGTTAACACGTATGTACAAACACGAGGACACGTTCACTAATCTCGGATCGTCATCTTCGTGAAGTCTTTGGATGGCAGGAGGAAGCGAACTTAATCCCACAAGCCTCAATAAACGCTGTATTACTTTAAGAGTCTCCCGACGTTCCGAACAGGCAAAACTCTTGTGGCGTTTGGGGATTTGGCTGTCAGTTCCACTTTGACTGAATCCCTGGAAGAAAAATGTCTCCGGTTTAATGTGACAAACAGATGCCGACTGGAGCTGGAGTAATGGACTGGACTGAGGAAGTGAATGATCCGAGCTCCAGAAACAGGCTGTTGTGGGTTTAAAGGAGCTGTACCTGGATTTGAGCTACATTTTTTATGCTGTAGTATAGACGTATCATAAAAGTCAAAATCAAACAGCTGTGTCTAGTACCTAGTAGTAGTATCCTCTACGAACCAGGAAGTAAGGCTGAGGCGCTGTTAGCATGCTAGCTAGGTAAATAATCAGTGGCCAAAATTATATATAGCGCTTTTCCACCTTCTAGTTACTCAAAGCACCCATTCACGCTTATATTGATACATCAGTGTACGCAAACACTGGGGACAAGGTGGGTTAAGTGTCTTGCCCAAGGACACAGACACAGCGTTCAACTGTGGGAGCTGGAATCACACTGCCAACCTGTGGATCAGTGGATCTGATCGCTCAACCAATGATTTTTATGTCGAGAGCGGGTTTTGAACCGGTAATCTTCAGATGAGTGCGCAAAGCTCTGCTCTGGTCTCTGAAAAATTATGAAAAGTGCTTATAAACTCATCATGGTGAATACTTCAGATGCTGTGAATTAATAAGGAATATGTCTCAACTGCTGCACACTGTTTAAAATGAACTAGTTCTGTTTTTTTCATGTTTTTTTTTGAGATTATAAACATCAGGTACAGCGCCTTTAACATGTTCTGGTCGAGTATTCCCCAACAAACCTGATAGCTGATGGTTCAATCCCAAGTTCAACCATTGCACCCTGTTGTTGTGTCCTTTGGCAAGACTCTTCACCCATTAGTGATACATTAAACGATGAGATTAGTAGATTTGAGAGTCTTCTTGGAGAAAGGTTGAAAATGAGATTACTTAAAACCAACACGAGTCTGAAAACGTGCCTGCTCTCCCTGGCATTTAACACTAGACAAGACTGGTGTTTTATTGTTCTTGTCCTATGTATGGTGTTCGCTGTAGATTTGGATGTTCTTGGCTTTTATGTGAAACACTTTTGTCAGCGGAATTAGGTTGAAACGTGCTATAGAAATCAGGTAAAGATTGTCCTAAAATGTTCTCCTCAGCTTTGATATCTCGTCCCTACCTGCTCTGAAGTGAGTAACATATGAGCCCTGCTGTTGCACTTAACACATGTTCTCTCCATTAGCCCCGTCCTTCTGTCTTGTGTTCGGTTTTGAATGGTAAAGTCCATAGAGTTTTCTGTCTCCTCAGGTGAACTGCTACTACCACGGAGAGGTGGAGGGACGCCAGGACTCGGATGTGACCCTCAGCACGTGTGATGGCGTCAGGTGAGTCAATAAAATGAGTGTGTACCTATTAATTACATTGTGTTTGCCATTAAATATCCAAATTCCTGATCATTTATATTAATAACTAGCCCCAAGAACTCACTGTATGACAACAAAAGTCTGCATTTGAACAATTAGAATTTCAGCTGCCACATCTATAGTAAATATGATTGGCTTTTACAATGTTGTGACGTCATTTGAAACCCAGCAATACATCTATAGATCAGTCAAATGAAGCTCATCGAGGCTAGCAGTTATAGCGGACAATTTGGAGCAGAGTTCCACATTAGGAATTCCAACCGCGTGTATCATAGCAACCAAAAAGCCAATCCGGAGCGAGGCTGTTGAAGGTAACGCCTCTTCCTGCTCGTATCGCTGGTTTAGCAGGGAGCGGGCGCTTAGCAATGCTGTCAATCAAACCTGTTGCTAACGCTAGCAGGAGGTTTGTCTGTTATTAATGTTCATATCTTGATTTACAGACACAATAGTGAAATAAAAACTCATCATCTGTTTTTGAATCAAGGCAAAGCCACGTAGACTGTATAAAGAAGTGGACTAAGTGAGTGTGACATCGCCCACAGCTTTCGATTCCAGTCAATTAAAGCTCATTGAGGCTAGAGCAGTTATAGCGGGCAATTTGGAGCTAGTTCCATATTTGGAATTCCGACACTGAGTATCATAGCAACCAAAGAGCCAATCCGGAGCAAGGCTGTTGAAGGTAACGCCACTTCCTGCCTGTACTGCCGGTTTAGAAGGGAGTGAGCACTTATCAAATCTGTTATTAATGTTAGCGGGAGCAACTTCGGGGAAAGAAGGTGCCTCATTTGTCTGTTATTAATGTTCATATCTTGATTTACAGACACAATAGTGAAATAAAAACCCCAGGATCATGTAGAGCGGGTTAATACAAACATTTTAAGACCAAAATGACGAGTCTGACAGCAGCAGATACAGAGAGAGGGGCCACAGTTTTTCAATAGATAGTGAATTGGAGCCAGAGTCGATGAAGCTGGAAGCACGTCTATGATCACTTCCTATTTGGAACACAGTTGTTATCAGGTTAGCTATGTCTTTTTATATATACAGTCTATGCTAAAACCACTCTACCAATGATATTTTGGTCAATACTATTAAAACTACAACAACCAGTTCTGCAGCTCATAAAGTACTACTCACTACAGCTTTAGTCAAATGATAAGTTACATCACAGTGACATTTATGAAAAACAAAACATTAAAAATATATTTGAACATTCAGCAACTGCGCTTTTTCAGAAACTGGACAAAAGTGGACACTGCCTTGAAGGGAGAAACTAGCTACAATGAAGCTAACGCACCTGTTTGTTTACACTTTGTTGGCTAGCTAGTGTGAACTGTGCCTGAGTCATATTTTGCATAATCGTTCAGGGCCCTAATGTATGCTCTCACACCTATTAGCATACTGGCTATTACCATACTGGCTTTTAGCATACTGGCTCGCCCTATTGTTTTCTTTGTTTTGCTTTGGGTCTGAAGATGGAGTCATAAATAGGAGATAGATGATGTCTAAGGCTAGTATTCGTGTTCAAAGATGGATTTTCTTTCCTAACAAAACTCTCCTCTCAAACTATTTCCTTTGGCTAAGTTCAAAACATCTTCACTCTAAAACTTTTTCCCAATTGACAGAATAGAATTTTTGTTTTGTGATGGATCATACCTGTACGACTTGGGGATTACACAGAAAACACTAAGAAAAAGACCCAAATCTATATCCCTTGTATCTGCAGTCCCAAACCCACAAGAATTTCATTGAAAACAAGTGAAGTATTGACCACCCAAATTCCCATTAAAGCCCAATTTCCTGCCTGTGTTTGTGCTAAGTGTGCTGTGAAACACGAGCCTGGCCCCAAGTGCAGGTGATAACTCCATTATGAGCAGTTTGTAACGGGAGACACTCTGGATAAGCAAAACAGAAATCCATTATAGTCCAGAAATTAGATTCCGCTCCAGTTTAAGTAAAGTTTAAGTAAAAAAAAAAAAAAAAAAAAAAGAAATCATGATGAATGTTTTGATGTAAAGGGAGCTCCTCTTTTAGCCCAACAAAGGTACAATGTTTTTAAGGTCCCATATTACACAAAATCGATGCTTTGTTCCACCTTGTGATGTCATGAAGTGATAGTTTTCAATTTAAAAGCTCATTTTAACTTTAGTTCATTAGAGGTTCGCAATTCCAAGGCTGAAATCATCCAAATGATTCTAGTGAAGGTGTATGGAGTTTAAAAACACAGCGGAGCACTTCCTGTATCACCACATGATGACATCACAAGGTGGAACAGAGTGTTTTCATGCAGGGTTTGTGTGTTAAACATGTGTGAATGAAACAAAACACAAAACTCCTGGTCTGCGTAATCTTGTTTTCTACAGAAATGGAGCTTTTGTGGATAATTCAAGACACTGCAGTTGGTCCAAAATTCAACTTAAAGCGTAACTTTTCTGATGAGAGGTTGCCGTGGAGATGTGTAATAGTCAACAGTATGACATTAAACTATCTCAATTTTAACCAAACACAGGGATTTGCGTTGTTAAAAATGTAGATCAGGGGTGTCAAACACATTTTCACAGACGGCCACATTAGCAAAATGGCGGCCCTCAAAATGCCAGATGTAAAATAAATGTAACTACTTTTTTAACTTGTTTATTCATTGTTTATGTATTTAGTACTTATTCAAGTTACAAATTTTGCATATACATTTGCCTAGATGTAAAAATATGACTGTGTAACTATCTCCTGCTAAACTGACATTTTAAGACCATCATACCCTTTAATTTAGCCTGTCGAGGGCCACATAAAATGATGTGGAGGGCCGCATTTGGCTCGCGGGCCTTGAGTTTGACATATGTGACGTAGATTCTTTCATTGAGTTGGTTACCTTTCCACAGATCTGATGCACAACTTGGTATGGTGCCTTAGAGATAGATAAGTTTAATGCCATGCTGTGGGAAATTCGAGGCAAATCAGTAACATCTACATGGAGACAAGCAGGTGCCTAATCCAAGTGATGCACGCTCCCCCAGCAGTAAAAGGAGCAACATTATCTCAGTTGACAGAGAGTTTGCCCACTGATCTGAAGGTTGGTGGTTCGAATCCCGCTCCCACAAATGAATACTGTTGCTGCGTCCTTGGGCAAGACACTTAACCCACCTTGGCCTCAGTGTCTCCGTGTAAGAATGGGTGAGTGGTTCCTTGATGTAAAGCGCTCCGAGCCTCAAAGGTGGAGAAGTGCTATATAAAGATGTTTTTATTTCTTTCTGCTAAATGTTTCACTCCAAATCATTGCAAGGTTTAACTAGGCCTGTTCATAAATATTTCACTGGGAGCTGTGCGTTGATTTGGGTTGGCAGCTGTGGAGCAGTTAGAAGAATGTCTTATGACTTTAGTGTGAATCTTGTGAAATATACATGAGAATTGGCTCGCAACTTCATTTTTTGGCCCCCGCTCTGAATAAAAACATAAATCATTTCAGATGTTTAAAAGTACTTTAAGGTAAATGCGCAAATCCCATGTAATGTGCTTCTTCTTGACTCTTTGGTTACACGTAGAAGATGAATGAGGGTCTTATCTGAAGCTAACACTCCAGTTTCCCACACGTAGCATTAGCATAGCATTTAGCTTCAAGCCGTGATATGGAAAATGCTACGGTTAGCTAACATTTTTATAACTTTTGAGCTAGATATCACTGTTTACACCTTCTGGCAAGTTTATTGTTGATAATAAACCATTTCTCTGCATTTGTTTTGCATAATTGAAAGCTACAGAACATCTCCATGGAAACAAGGATGTAGAAAAGTTACATAGTGCACCTTTAAAGTAATAGACTAAATTGCATTGCAGTTTCCATAGGACATTTATGGTCATTTACGCCACATTTTTCCGTATAAAAAAATCACGTCTCAAACCTTCACTTTTGTCTCATTCTGTCCTTTGTCTCCAGAGGCTTCCTGTCTCTTGGTGACCGCTCCTTCGTCCTGGAGCCCTCCTTGGACCACTCTGACGGGACTCACCTGGTGTACCCCGCCCAGCACCTGCACCTGTCCCCTGGCACCTGCGGACACGAGGGCCTCAACCTGACCTCCACAAACTACAGCTACATAAACAGAGATATGAACCAGGACAACGTCTTCAGAGCCTTCAGTGCACGAGTAAGTACAGCTAAAGTTAAAGCGAATGCTGACATTTATATAGCTCTACTCGTTAAAGCTGCTATTTGTAATTGGATTGGCCGACCCACCCCTCTTGCATTCTCACATATCACCACTAGATGTGATATATGTTACTACAGTCTGATAGTGTGCCAGGTTTAGTCTGGCAGAAGAAAATCAGAGAGCACAGGTGAGTCTGAACAAAGGCCAGGTAAGGGAAAGGAGGCGGAGCCAGGTGAGGGGAGGAGGGAGGAGCCAAGTGAGGAGAGGGGGGGACAGGTGAGTGGAGGAAGGAGGAGCCATGTGAGGAGAGGAGGGACAGGTGAGGAGAGGAGGCAACTGAGGAGAGGGGGGGGGGCAGGTGAGGGGAGTGGGGAGGAGCCTAGTGAGGAGAGGGGGGGGACAGGTGAGGGGAGGAAGGAGGAGCCAAGTGCGGAGGGGGGGACAGGTGAGGGGAGGAGGGAGGAGCCAAGTGAGGAGAAGAGGGGACAGGTGAGGGGAGGAGCTGAGTGAGGAGAGGGGGGACAGGTGAGGGCAAGAGGGAGGAGCCAAGTATTTAGAGGGGGGAGGGGAAAGTGGAGAACAGGTTTTACATCTGCCATCTACTGGTGAAAACAATCAAATAAACTTACATATGGTAGCTTTAACGCGATTATCTGCAAGTTTATTTAAGGCCAAAGTTGTCACACTGTCAGACAGCAGTAACTTAGATAGCATCTAGTGGTGATGTGTGAGATTACAACAGGGGCGTGTTGGAGAGTCTAATTAAAGATGGTAGCTTTAATAGAGGTTTCAATACTTTTACAATACTTATCATCTTTATGTGTTATTAATGGATCATTCACTACATACATACATCAGTTTTATAGAAAAAACAGAGGCAAGGTGGGTGAAGTGCATTGCCCAAGAGCACAACGGACTGATGTGAATGGTAATACTTATAATAAAAATAAATAATAAAAAAGTAATACTGATAGAGGTAATTATTTTAAAATTAAATCATTAATAACTATAAATGTAATATTATATTTATAGACAATATTTTCGTTATGTTTTGCATATGAAATCCATATTGTGTTTACATATGTTTATTTGATGGAGCCTATAATTACAAGTGTTGCAGAGATTAAACCCAAAAATATTTCGATTGTTCTGGCCACAGCGGGTCCCAATCCAGTGTATTGAACATGATTAAATAAAACTAATTATAACACAGACACACATATAACTGACTCCATCCTCTTCAGGGTTTGAGCTGTGCTGGTGAGATGTATGCTAGCCCTGATACTTGTTGCATTATTCAGCGTTAGCTCTGTCCATTAGCTGTAAAGAGGGACCATAAAGGTTAGCACGAGGTGCTGCATGTTAACTGTGTGCATTATCTCCTGAAGGGGCCCTGGTCTATAAAAGGGTGCCAGGTCAGGAGACATAAAACAGCTTTTAGGCCACTCTCCTGCTGTCTACTCCCTCAGCACGTAGTAACCGCACAGAGAGTAAACATAAATCTGTAGAGGCAACGAGATTAAGATGAAGAGAAGAAGCAAACTCGTTAAGGACACAGAACCTCACACAGCAAAATGGAGTCTAGCAAAATCATGAGTATCCAAACCAGACTGTGTAAAGAAGTGGACTAAGTGAGTGTTAGTGAGGGGTCAGGGGCTGGGGGGGACATTCGGACACAGCCAGTGTCCCTCCAAATTGTCAAAAATAATCGTCCCACACCAGTAATGAAGTAACTGTTGAGGGCCTCCATCGCCGCTTGCAGCTTTAATATCACAATTACATTTCAAAACCGTTTCCCTCAGCTCTAATTACACAGAATTATTTCAAATTGCGCTTGTCAGAATCTAAAGTTAGCAGTTAGCATGTGTGTGTGTGATTTGCTAGTTTTTCCACTGCTTTTAAGTCAGATTTTATACAGTTCTGAAATGGAACGAGACGTAATATACTCAGTTTGAAACAATGGCTGTTTACGATGTGTCCAAGTCCATTATGAAACTGTATAATGTGAACGTCCATTTTGTTCTTCTTTATGGTCATAGCACTAGCCTCATTGTGTCTCAATACAAAACAAAACAAAAGGTCTGACAATAACAATGAATGTATCAGCCACGACGGAAAACAGAGACTGAATCTGAAACATAAAGCTCCTCAGACCTCTCTCTGTGTATATATAATTAAATTTGGCTGTAAATCTGTAAGAGAAAAGGAGTATTTGATGGGAGCGACCTGCAGGACCATAATGCCCTGAACACAGTATATGATTTTGAGCTCGACTGGTGTAAATATAGGTGTTTTATTACTTATTATAAAGTCTGAAACGTCAGTGTGAAGTACTGGTGTTTTGTGATATGACTTAAGGGCAGCTTGTGATTGCAGTGTAAATTACCCATAATGCAATGTTTTTATTTCTATTTTGGGGGTTTATGGCTGTGAGCTGAAGACTGGCACATGGCGTTTCATTTCACAGTGACATCAGGAGACTCACGAGGAGCTTGAGTTTTGGATTTACATTTGTGTTAATGAGAGACAGAAAGTGACTGAGACAGACCTGAACATCACTCAGGTCACTTTTTTTGTCTTTATTTCTACAGGAAGAGCCCCTTCTCTCTCTCTTCCCTCTCGCTTCCTTTCTACTCCTCTCTGTCTTCCTCTCCTCCTCCTTCCCTCTCTCCTGTCTCTCTCTCTCTTTCTTTCCTCCTCATCTTTTTCTCTCTCCTCTTCCCTCCCTCTCACTCTTGGTCTTTTCCTCTCCTCTTTCTCTCTCCTCCTCCCTTCCTCCCTCCATCTCTTCCTCTCCTCTCTTTCTCTTGCTCTCCTCTTTCTCTCTCCTCTTCCCTCCCTCTCTCCTCCTCTCATTTTTTTCACCTATTTTCCCCTCTCTCTTTCTCCTCTTTCCTCCTCTTTTCTTTCTCTCTCTTCCTCCTCTTTCTCCCTCCTCCTCTTTCTCTCCTTCTCCCTCTCTCCTCTTTCTCCCTCCTCCCTCCCTGTCTCCCTCCTTCCTCCCTGTCTCCTTCTCTCCTCTTTCTTTCTCTCCTCCCCTCCACTTCTGTCTCTCCTCTCTCTTTCTGCCTCTCTCTCTCTCTCTCTCTGTCCTCCTCCTTTTTCCTCTCCTCTTCTCTCTCCTCTCTTCTTTCTCTCCCCTCCTCTTCTTTCTCCCTCCTCCTCTCTCTTTCTCCCCCTCTCCTCTTTCTCTCTCATGTTCCCTCCCCCTCCCCCTCCCTCTCTCTCTCCTCCTCTTTCTCTTGTATTAAAAGCTCTTCACCTCCTCTCTTCCCCCTCTCCTCATTGCTCCTCCTGTAGATGTTTATGCATTGTCTGGAAGGTTCCACAGTGTGGCATTTTACAAATCCATCAGTCCATCATTTCTTCGCTGAAGGTGTTTCTTGTCATTCTCTCTGTGAACGGGCCTCTCCACAGTTTGGTATCATCTGTGCGTCTCCATGGAGATAAATAAGCTTAATGCCATAGTATGGAACCTTCCAAGTAGAGGAATATGTCGGACCCTCCAACAAAAAATGTATAATCATCCAGACCAGGATTAAACCAGAACTAGACCAGGACTAGAACAGAACCAAAATAGGACTAGACCAGGACTAGACAAGGACTAAACCAGGACTAGACCAAATCTACACCAGAACTAAACTGGCCTCAAACCAGGACCTAATCAGAACAGTATGTGATCACACTCACCCATTTATAAAGATAAGATTGTGAAACTAAACGTCAACAATAGAATGAACTGATAAGATTTGAACCACAAACCTCACAGTTATAAGGCTCTGGGTCAGGTCTCAACTCATCACTCAATTATAAAACATGTCTGTGTAACGTCCACTGACTCCTCCCACAGCGCTGTCCACAGGGTTTATATGGGACACACACACACACACGCACACACCACTACACACACACCCCTACACACACACAGTTATGGGTCAGTCCTGCTTATCTTTCGGGGAGCAGATAAGAGGTGCAGAGCCAGCAGAGTGGATGAAGAGATTTGACAGAGGGCTGAGGAGAGGAGAAGGAGGAGGAGGAGGAGGAAGAGGAGGACAAGGCGGAGGGAAAGGAGGAGGAAGAGGAGAACAAGAAGAAGGAAGAGGAGGAAGAAGAGAATGAAGGGGGGAGGAGGAGGAGGAAGAGGAGGACAAGGGGGAGGGAGAGGAAATGGAAGAGGAGGAGGGAGAGGAGGTGGAGGCAGAGGAGAAAGAAGAGGAGGACGAGGAGAAAGAGGAGGAAGAAGAAGAGGAGGAGGAAGAGGAGGACAAGGGGTAGGGAAAGGAGAAGGAAGAGGAGGAAGAAGAGGAGAAAGAGGAGGACAAGAAGACGGAAGAGTAGGAAGAAGAGAATGAAGAGGAGGAGGAGTAGGACGAGGAGGAAGAAGAGGAGGAGGAAGAGGAGGACAAGGGGTAGGGAAAGGAGAAGGAAGAGGAGGAAGAAGAGGAAAAAGAGGAGGACAAGAAGACGGAAGAGGAGGAAGAATAGAATGAAGAGGAGGAGGAGGAGGAAGAGGAGGACAAGGGGGAGGGAGAGGAAATGGAAGAGGGGGAGGAGGTGGAGGAAGAGGAGAAGGAAGAGTAGGACGAGGAGGAAGAAGAGGAGGAGGAAGAGGAGGACAAGGGGTAGGGAAAGGAGAAGGAAGAGGAGGAAGAAGAGGAGAAAGAGGAGGACAAGAAGACGGAAGAGGAGGAAGAATAGAATGAAGAGGAGGAGGAGGAGGAAGAGGAGGACAAGGGGGAGGGAGAGGAAATGGAAGAGGGGGAGGAGGTGGAGGAAGAGGAGAAGGAAGAGTAGGACGAGGAGGAAGAATAAGAGGAGAAAGAGGAGGACAAGAAGACGGAAGAGGAGGAAGAATAGAATGAAGAGGAGGAGGAGGAGGAAGAGGAGGACAAGGGGGAGGGAGAGGAAACGGAAGAGGAGGAGGGAGAGGAGGTGGAGGAAGAGGAGAAGGAAGAGGAGGATGAGGAGGAAGAGGAGGACAAGGGGAGGGAAAGGAGAAGAAAGAGGAGGAAGAAGAGGAGGAAAAAGAGGAGAAAGAGGAGGACAAGAAGAAGGAAGAAGAGAATGAAGAGGAGGAGGAGGAGGAAGAGGAGGACAAGGGGGAGGGAGAGGAAATGGAAGAGGAGGAGGGAGAGGAAATGGAAGAGGAGGAGGGAGAGGAGGTGGAGGAAGAGGAGAAGGAAGGAGGAAGAGGAGGACAAGAAGAAGGAAGAGGAGGACAAAGAGGATGAAGAGGAGGAGGAGGAAGAAGAGGAGGAAGAGGAGGAGAAAGAGGAGGACAAGAGGGAGAGGACCCGGCCCTGGATAAAGAGGAACAAACTGGATGGATAGAAATTTCTTGACACTTGTAGTAATACATAGGGTCTATATGTATATAACATGTATATTTGTGTATTTGTATATTTGTATTCATAGACTGGAGGACACCTAATGTGAGGAGCTGAGTTCTGTCTCAGTGTAAAGTATACACTTTACTAGTGAAATATACATGTCACATATATGTTTTTAAAGTACCTGCATCTTTAAATCACCTTTTCTATGAACACAACACACACAGATGAACATGGAGTCTGGAGCTTATGGTCTGAAATATAAAGCACAGGTAAAGTAAATAAATACATATATTGTACAGAAAATGACAGTTTCACATCTACTCCTGCCTCTTCCTTTGATCTAACCAGGACAGAGCTGATGTTTCTACTGCCCTGTGTGTATATATCAATATATTTTGTCGTGTATATATGTTCGAGCTGTAAAAACACGGGTCGTTTTGCTGAACTGTGAGTGGATCATAAAGACGTTATGGCCGCAGCACAAATCACGACTGGAGCTGTTCCACTGTGTTTTTACAATGAAAACGATTGTTATTTTTTTACAAGAATGTCACTTTTATGTATTTACTGGTTAAGTTCTCAGAGTTTTAGTGATCTGTGTGGTTTTGGGAGCTTAGTTTGTTTTTTGTATGAGAGCGAAGTATCAAAAACCAAATACTAATCAACAGTTTTAGCTCTGGCTCATGATACCTCAGTATAAATACCACAGATGGATCAGGCGGTGTCTGTCCTTGTCGTTCCTCGCCGTTCCTCTTTGAATTGTGTGTGATTGTTTTGCACTCCCCCGCTTCGAGTGTTCATATACACCTCTGTTTATCCCGTGTTTTTCCCACTGGAGACGTTGAAGTGTGTCCTCTACGGGCTCTTGTACTTTCACCTTCATCACACTTGATTCTTGTCTTCCTCAGAACAAGCGCCATGCCCAGACCACCACCAAGTACGTGGAGCTCATAATCGTCGCTGACAACAGGGAGGTAAAGGAAAAATACTTCTATATGTGTGTGTGTGTGTGTGTGTGTGTATGAAATAAAACTTATGTAGTATTTTTACACATCTCTGCATATGGTATTCTTCTGGGTCTTAAAATTAAGTACCATAATTAAAAGAAGAAGCTATAAATGTAGAGCGGATTAATACGAACATTTTAAGACCCAAATGACGAGTCTGACAGCAGCAGTTACAGAGAGAGGGGCCACAGTTTTTGTGAAGTGAACTGGAGTTGGAAGTTTGTCCATTCTCACTTCAGTAACAAAAACATTAACGACTGATTGAAACTTTTGGACTGTGTCTGAATGTCTCCCCTGACCCCTGACCCCTGACTCACTCCACAGCCCTGCAATCTTTATCAGACTCTACAGAGCCTCATTCACAGAGAGATTCAGATGCACAGCTCACGACTCTCAGGTCATGTGACTCAGGTCAGGGTGAAAAGGTTTAAAGTTTAAACTCTGATAAAAGTTGATTTGTGTCATAAATAATGATCATTTTGGACTGGCGGTAATAATAATCACCCAAGTTTATGTCAAATTGGGTCTCACGTAAACGGACTGGACTATTATTATTATTATTTTTTTTTATCATAGATGTAGAAATTCTCGCTCTTTTAACAGCTCGTGCTAAGCTAAACGGCTAACGCTAACAACTTTACACAGCAACGGTTTATTTAAAGTGTTTTATTCATAATCAGGACCAACAGTGAGATAAACCAGTGCTTCTGTCTGCTTCATTCAGTCGTGTTGTGTCCAGTTAAAGACCTGTCTCTGTCCACTGCTGTGTTGACGACTCTCGCAATGCATTGTGGGCTATATTGACCACTGTAGTAACCATTGGTGCACACTACTTTCCAAGGTGCATTGTGGTAAATTTTGAGTGCACCGTTTTTTTCACTCAATGGACATTCGGACACCAAAAAAAATGGCGTGACCCCTGAATAGCGCCCCCTGTTGGTCACTTTAAGTTGCTAATTGTTGTTATTCTTACCATTACAATCACTATTATAACCATTATGACTATTTATTTATTTTTTATCATTTCTTTCATGTATTTTTTTTTCTTTCTGAAGCACATTAACAGTCCAAAACCAATTCCATATCATCATTTATTTGCATATCCCGCCTGCGTTAAATGCCAGGGAGCTTAATCAGCGTTCCTATAGGCTGCATACCGTAAAGCCGGATCATTAGAATTCCCTATTAACCGTCTTTTGATGTGGCTCCTATCTGACATTCCCAGCCCGCAGATTCCAAACAGGCTGACGCAGAAGAGGTCAGCGCCCCTTCCCCTTAAGCTGTCCTCAAAGCGTACATCGTCCAGGTTTTGGGGTTATCGCTACGGCAACACACACCTCCGTATAAACACTTTGAACATTTGAACCGAGTAGAGCCTAAAGATACTGATATCTGCTGACGTTAAAATGTACAGTACACAGAGCTTTGGCTGTTTGAAGGTGTATCCGGGCTTCAGAGGCAGAGGAGCTTTTGCGTTTGGACGAGGAGGAGTGCGTTTCGGTTTATTTTAGGGATGAGTTGGTACCTGCAGTTTGCGATACGATACTGATACCGAACATTAAAACAGAAAGTTACTCATTAATAGCACGTACAAAGTAAAAAAGTAAAGATTTGAAATATTGGAGCAAGTTTTCATCATCAGAATACTCAAAATTTATGTCATCCATGTCATGTTGTTTATAAAAAAATATATATATAAAATAAAAAATGAACAATAATAAACAAAACAAAAACAAAAATGGTTCTGTTCTAGCAGTTAGTTTTCATCTGTTATTAATGTTCATATCTTGATTTACAGACACAATAGTCAAATAAAAACCCCTGGATCATGTAGAGCGGGTTAATATGAACTTTTTAAGACCAAAATGACGAGTCTGACAGCAGTTACAGAGAGAGGGGCCAGAGTTTTTCAATAGAAAGTGAATTGGAGCCAAAGTCGATGGAGCCAGAAGTGCTCCCATGATCACTTCCTGTTTAGAACGTGGCGTTAAAACATAAACTCGTCGGCATAGCAACCAAGTGTCAGATACAAAACAGTAAAAACTCTGAACTAAAAGCAAAATATCAGATCATGAGCATATATATAATTATTTAGAAAAGTTATGTAATCAAACCTTTACATCTTAAAAAATTTTAAAAAAAAATAAATACATGAAAAACAAAAAAAAACTGCAGATGTAATGAAATATGGATTTATCGGGGGGATATTTTTAGCTGATTGTTGTTTGAAAAAATAAAATAATTTTCATGTGTGAACTTCTATCAGAGGTTCAAAATACATCCCATAATTCTACACTTTATTTATTTATTTATTTATTTATTTATTTATTTATATGTTTGCAATCTGTAAACTCTCATAGTGACACCATTTGAACTGTACATGTGGATCTGTCTTTTTGTGAGTTGTGTTCTTGTGCTGTTGAGCCTCACACTTCTGGCCTCAGCCTCTGTCTTATCTTTATTCTCCTCTCAGTTTCAGAAACAAGGCAAAGACGTGGAGCGGGTGAAGCAGAGGCTCGCCGAGATCGCCAACTACGTCGACAAGGTAACGACGGAAAATCAAATTATTCTGTAAATATGACGTCCAGAGAGAAATGCGTAAAATCAAACTTTAATATGAGATAAAACAGAACACCGTTTTACTTTGGCCATTCTTGTAATAAATGGAAAACCTTAATTACACTTAAAACCATTTATGATGTAATGTTTAGTCACTCTTTAACCTTTGACCTTTACTACAACTGAATAACAATCAGTGGTGGAAGGTAATGAAGTATACGTAGTAAAGTACTGTACTTAAGTATAATTTTGAGGTATCTGTACTTTACTTAAGCAGATTTTACATTGTGTACTTTTTACCTTTACTTCACTACATTTGAGAGCAGTATCTGTACTTTCTACTCCACTACATTGTTTAACTAGACTGAAAGTTAAAAGTACTTTTCATATGATGTCAGGGGTTATTTTTACCATGTTTGTGGAAACATTCTGACTAAAGTTTTCCAGTTCAAGCTTCGGCTTTGAACAAAACAAAAATACAGGCACAAAATCCATAAGAAAAAATAAGAAATTGATTAATACTGTTACTGTGACCTGCTTAGACTGCTGCCCTCGTGACCCGGCCCCGGATAAGCAAGAAAATGGATGGATGTTACTGTGACCAAAATATGAATCATTTTGAATCTATGTCACTACATTTACACTTTAACAAATGAACAACACTTTACTTTTTACTCTTAAAGTACATTTTGAAACAGGTACTTAAATGTTTTTACTTCAGTCGACTTTTTTCATGAGATACTTTTACTTTTACTTGAGTAACTTTACTTCTGTATCTGTACTTTTATTTAAATAAGAAAACTGAGTACTTTATCCACCACTGATTAAAGGCGTGGAACCTGATTTTTAGTGTCTTAAAAACATGAAAAATAAAACTTGTTCATTTTAAACAGTTTGCAGTCGTCCAAAGTTACTCACTGACCTTACGCATTCTGACCATCCTAATTACTCACCATGATGAGTTTATAAGCACTTTTCACAACTCTCAGAGACCAGAGTGGACTTTTGCTGTCAGGGTGAAGCTATCAACAACTAGCATGCTAACACACTTCCTGATTATTCGAAAATAAAACACTTCATAATTACACATGAATAGAACACAGTTGACTTATTCCTTCCCGTCTACACCGTTGGTTTAGCAGAGAGTGGGCGCTTAGCAACGGTGTCAATCAAATCTGTTGCTAACGCTAGGGGAAGGGACCTCGGGGAAAGAAGGCGCCTGATTTGTCTGTTATTAATGTTCATATCTTGATTTACGGACACAATAGTGAAATAAAAACATCAGGATCATGTAGAGGGTTAATACGAACATTTTAAGACTAAAATGATGAGTCTGACAGCAGCAGTTACAGAGAGAGGGGCCACAGTTTTTACATAGAAAGTGAATTGGAGCCAGAGTCGATGGAGCCTGAAGCGCGCCCATGCTCACTTCTTATTTGAAACACGATGGCTAGCGCGTTAGCTATGTCCATTTATATATACGGTCTATGGTTTCTCATCCCTTCGTTCTTTCTTCCTGCAGTTTTATCGTGCCCTGAACATCCGCGTGGCTCTGGTTGGTTTGGAGGTTTGGAGCGACCTCGATAAATGCCCCATCACCCAGGACCCCTTCACCACGCTGCACGAGTTTTTAGACTGGAGGAAAGTCAAACTACTGCCAACGAAACCACACGACAACGCGCAGCTCGTCAGGTACAAACACGGCAAACATCTCAGGCCTAAGAAGCTTCTAGATAAGATTAAAGGTCCTGATCTCTGTTCTAATGTTGTTTCCTCATCACAAACAGACCTGGAGTTGTGTTTTCTTTCATTCTCAAACTGAAAACACTCTGTTCCACCTTGTGATGTCATCATGTGGTAATACAGGAAGAGCTCCACTGTGTTTTTAAACTCCACCTTCACTAGAATCATTTGGTTAATTTCACACCTGGATTTGCAACATCTCTACTGAACTAAAGGTAAAAGGAGCTGTGGACTTGAAAACTACCACTTCATGACATCACAAGGTGGAACAGAGCATTTTGAGCTTTGGAGATGTAGACAGACTAATAATAAAGTGTTACTCAGACATGTGTGAATGAAACAAAACACAACTCCAGGTCTGTTTATGAGGAGGTAACACCATTAGAACATGACTTAAAGCTACAAGAGACAGTTTTCCGTAATACCGGCCCTTTAATGTCACTGATAGTCATTGCCATGTCACTATGAACTAATATTAATGTGAATAGTGGAAAAAATAAACATCTTTTAATCAAAAATAAATTATACAAATTTGTCCAGACATTATTGTATTCATTGATGGTCCGACCCTGTTCAAAAGATGAGAGCGTGTTTTCAGACCTTCACACTGCAGGGCATCAGAGCCAATCAAATTTGTGTTTCCATTTCATTTGTATATTTCATTATTTTTTCATTTTTCAATCAATTTCTCAAAATGAAAACTAACCCATGTAAACAAAAACATAGCTGACTCCACTCCAGAGTTCATCATGGGTCATTGTGGGTAATTGAAAACTAAAACTGAAGACGTATGCCATGAATAGGCTTTGTTCACAGTAGCATGCTAGCTAGCTCACTGTGTCTCAAAACTAACAGTCAACAGTCTTTTATTAAAATCAGAAAACATAACATTCTAATTAATTAAAATAAACACTACCAAGTTATTTTTAGAGAATGTAGAATACTTCAGTTTGTGGTGTTGTTTTAATATTTATCATGCTTCAAAATTAGCATTAGCTTCAGCATTAGCGTTAGCATTGAGACCCTTGAGACTCTTGTGTCCTCTGGTGAAGTATTCATTTTATTTGTGTAGTGTTTTTCATGTTTCATCCACCCGCAACTTCCGGTCCACTGCTTCATCTTTAAATATTTATTCATTTTAGCGTGACTCGGCAAAAAAACTCAAATAAAACTAGACTAAGAGTGCTAACAGTGAGGCTAAGAGCACAGATGGTGCCATAGTGTCTTACATAAAAAAACAACAACAAAAAAAACAACAAAAAAAACGTTGGTGTACCGTCTATCTGTGTAAGTATCTCATGTTACAACATTAAAACCTGTGCCTTATATTTAAGTGTGGCTTATATATGTACAAAATTGATTTTCTTTTAAAATTTAGCTGGTGTGGCTTATATTCAGGTGCACTCTATAGTCCCACATTTACAGTACTCATAAGCAGTATTAAAAACATGTGTGTATATCTTCCCCATAGCTCTGTATAATCTCGTCTGCTGTGTCGTTCTGTGTGTGACCTGTGTGTGTCCCCTCAGTGGGGTTTACTTCCAGGGGACCACCATCGGCATGGCGCCCATCATGAGCATGTGCACGGCCGAGCAGTCCGGAGGCATCGTCATGGTCAGTGCTTCCCTCTATATACAAAGTTTAATGTTACAGAACTATGGTCTTTATAAAGAAATGGACTAAGTGAGTGTGACGTCACCCAAGCTCATTGAGGCTAAAGCAGTTAAAGGGGCCAATGTGGAGCTGAGTTACATATTTGGATTTCTGGCTGCGAGTATCAAAGAGCCAATCTGGAGCGAGGCTGTTAAAGGTAACACCCCTTCTGCCCACATCGCTGCTGTCAATGCCAATGCTGTCAATCAAACCTGTTGCTAACGCTAGCGGGAAGCTCGATTTGTCTGTTAGTAATGTTCATACTAGCAGATTTATGTACACAAATGGAAAAATAAAAAAACCCAGAATCATGTAGAGCGGGTTAATACGAACATTTTAAGACTAAAATGACGAGTCTGACAGCAGCAGTTACAGAGAGAGGAGCCACAGTTTTTCAATAGAAAGTGAATTGCAGCCAGAGTCGATGGAGCCTGAAGCGCGCTCATGAGCACTTCCTGTTTGGACCAAAGCTAATGTTTGGTCTACTCTTGGATGGTTGAAGTTGAGTGTCTACCTTAAAATACAGAATTGGTTGGACATCCATTCAGCATCAAAACTAGCAAACAGATTTTTTTTTTTATACTATATTTAGCGGCGTTCAACATGCTCCCTCCGGATTGGCTCTTTCCGTTGCTATGATACTCGTGGAATATGCAACTTGGCTCCAAATTCGCCGCTATAACTTCTAGCCTCGATGAGCTTCATTTGTCTGAAGCTGAACGCTGTGGGTGACTAGTACTACAACTTCTACGACTTGTTAACAACTTGAGTAAAAGTATTCACTACTACTATATGAAAACTACACTTTCCTCAAACTGCAAACACAGGACTAATCCACAAAGCTCAAAATGAGTAACTTAATATGGAGATGTCAGGTAGTGGCTGTGCAGACGGTACAGTTTTATCACAAACTGGACTCCGTGTTTGTCTGGGGGCCTGTTTTTCTCCTTTTAAACCTTTATGACCAGTCCCCTGACCATTCCCCAAAAGCCTGCTCCCAGATGGTAAAACTCTGCCGTCCTAATCTACTACTGTTTACAGACATCATTCAGTACATGTTTAAAGGCGAATCACGGCATTTTGATTTTTACAGAGCACCTTTGAACTCACCGCGGCCCCTCCCCTGGGTCCCATTGTTATTTTTGCAGGGAGCTAAATGCTTTCTTTCTCCAAACCATCTGGAGAGTCACTTAAAAAATCTTTAATGGGCTTGAACGCAGCGGTGTGGCAAATGGCAACGCTAATGGACTATTCATTTTATATTTCTTGTAGTACGTTAAAGCTGTACTGTGGAATGTTCTACAGTATTGCAAGAAAATGCAAGTTTATTTGTGTGTAATTATAATGTTGTTACCTCCTCAAAAACAGACCTGGAGTTGTGTTTTGTTTCATTCACACATGTTTGAGTAACACTTTATTTTTAGTCTGTCTACATCTCCAAAGCTCAAAATGCTCTGTTCCACCTTGTGATGTCATGAAGTGGTAGTTTTCGACTTTAACAGCTCCTTTTACCTTTAGTTCAGTAGAGATCTGCAAATTCCAGGGCTGAAATGATCCAAATGATTCTAGTGAAGGTGTATGGAGTTTAAAAACACAGTGGAGCACTTCCTGTATCACCACATGATGACATCACAAGGTGGAACAGAGTGTTTTAAAACTCAGCCTAAATGTGCAGATTTTGTGCATTAAACATGTGTGAATGAAACAAAATACACAAAACTCCAGGTCTGTTTTTGAGGAGGTAACAGCATTATAACATAGCTTTGATTCAGGCGAAGTTACAGGTCAGATCTTTGAAAAGGCGAGCCTACACACAGTAAGATTTCAAGGCATTTTGCAGCAATAAAACCAACATCACGTGATTAAACCCATAAACTCAAGCTGTAAGAGTTTAATGCTTTACTGTTGAACTTTCCAAGCAAAACAATGACATCTCCACGGAGACGAGCAGATGGAAGTTACACACTGCACCTTTAACATTATCTTACATTTACACGTCTATTACAAAACAGAACAGTACACACTTTACACTTTTAGATACGAGCTATATAGTTTTATCGCGTTTTTGCAAAGCAGCAGAAAAACTTGACGCTTTTTCCCCAAACTGCCGTGTTCTTCAGAGTATTTGACTGGACCTTGAGACCATCAGATAATCCTGACCGCTGTAATGACCATCTCTCTTCTTCTGCAGTCCTGTCCTGTCAGCTCATTCCTCTCATTCTCTCCCCCTAAAGGTCACTCTCCCACCGTCACACTCTGGACCAAACTTCTATAGAAATATACAGCGTCAGAGAGTTTAAATTATATCCCATTTTTTTCCTCGTTGGCTCATTTCTGCCGACGATAGCTGTCTGCGTCGGGCTTATTAAGGTATGGGAGGTATTTCTGGAAGAGTGGCAGGAGGTTTTTGTGTAAATCTCGCTTGGATGGAGGTAAGTGCTGACATTTGGTTTGAATAGGCCCCAGTAGTGTCTTTCATCAGCCCGTGCTCCTGCTGTGGAATAGTGTAAGTGACAGGTCTCATGCTACAGGCCAGAGCTCAACAGACAGGAGCAAAACGGCACCTTCTGACAGGAGCAAGTCTGCACCTGACTTAATATAACAGTTATTAAAGGGCACGTGTTACCCTGTTCTCTCATCTCTGTTCTAATGTTGTTTCCTCATCACAAACAGACCTGGAGTTTTGTGTATTTTGTTTCATTCACACATGTTTAATACATAAACCCTGCATATTTAGGCTGAGTTCTTCTCCCACACTCAAAACACTCTGTTCCACCTTGTGATGTCATCATGTGGTGATACAGGAAGTGCTCCACTGTGTTTTTAAACTCCACACACCTTCACTAGAATCATTTGGATCATTTCAGGCCTGGAATTGCCACATTTCTACTGAACTAAAGGTAAAAGGAGCTGTTAACTTGAAAATTACCACTTCATGACATCACAAGGTGGAACAGAGTATTTTGAGCTTTGGAGATGTAGACAGACTTTAATATAGGACCTTTAAAAATACACTATGTAACTTTTCTGGTGTAGGGTCCGCCACCTGTCTCCATGAAATGTTATTGCTTTGCCTGGAATATTACAAAGTGTGGAACTAAACATATATTTCAGTGGATATCAATATCAAGCCATGCGCCAGGTCAAGTTATGGTTTTTATTGAAGCCAAAAATGACAAATCAGACGCAATCAGATTTATATTTTTTTCACTTAAAATATATTTTTGTTAATTCAAATAATTTCTAATCTATTTTAGTTTCAGACGGATCTCAATCAACAAAATGTGCGCCACTTTTGTCTCTATGATCTGTAATAGATTCATGAATGGCTCGCACTTTTGCTTGTTTTCTCCATGTTCTCGCCCTCCACGTGCTCTCCATGTTCTCTTCACATTCTCTCCATGTTCTCTCCACATTCTTTCAATGTTCCCTCCATGTTCTCGTCACATTCTCTCCACATTCTCTCCACATTCTCTTCACATTCTCTTCACATTCTCCCCATGTTCTCTTCACATTCTCTCCACGTTCTCTCCATGTTCTCTCCACATTCTCTCCATTTTCTCACCATGTTCTCTTCACATCCTCTCTATGTTCTCTTCACATTCTCCCCATGTTCTCTTCACATTCTCTCCATGTTCTCTTCACATTCTCCCCATGTTCTCTTCACATTCTCCCCATGTTCTCTTCACATTCTCCCCATGTTCTCTTCACATTCTCTCCATGTTCTCTCCACATTCTCCCCATGTTCTCTTCACATTCTCTCCATGTTCTCTCCACATTCTCCCCATGTTCTCTTCACATTCTCGCCATGTTCTCTCCACATTCTCCCCATGTTCTCTTCACATTCTCTCCACATTCTCTCCATGTTCTCTTCACATTCTCTCCACATTCTCTCCATGTTCTCTTCACATTCTCTCCACATTCTCTCCATGTTCTCTTCACATTCTCTCCACATTCTCTCCATGTTCTCTTCACATTCTCCCCATGTTCTCTTCACATTCTCCCCATGTTCTCTTCACATTCTCTCCATGTTCTCTCCACATTCTCCCCATGTTCTCTTCACATTCTCTCCATGTTCTCTTCACATTCTCCCCATGTTCTCTTCACATTCTCTCCATGTTCTCTCCACATTCTCCCCATGTTCTCTTCACATTCTCTCCACATTCTCTCCATGTTCTCTTCACATTCTCTCCACATTCTCTCCATGTTCTCTTCACATTCTCTCCACATTCTCTCCATGTTCTCTTCACATTCTCTCCACATTCTCTCCATGTTCTCTTCACATTCTCTCCACATTCTCTCCATGTTCTCTTCACATTCTCTCCCTTTTTTGTTCATGTTCTCTCCATATTTTCTCCATGTTCTCACTACGTTCTTTTCACATTCTCCATGTTCTCTCCATGTTCTCTCATGTTCTCTTAATGTTCTCTCCACATTCTTTTCACATTCTCTCTATGTTTTCTCCACGTTCTCTTCACATTCTGTCCATGTTTTCTTCATGTTCTCTTCATGTCTCGTGAGTGTCCTCCAGGTACTCCATTCCTCCTTCAACCTAAAACATGTACACTCAGCTCTCGTCCTGACCCGAGCCGAGGGCCGGGTCCGGAGGTGTCTCCCCAGACGCTGCTCTGCAGTTCTTCTGCTCTGTCGGGCTTTTAGACGATCACTAAAGTCCACTCTTCCACCTTATTTTTATTACACTACTTTGTGAGAGATGGAACTGAATGTGAGGAAAAGCTAAAGGACTATGCAATTTTATGTGGTGGGGGGGTCCGTCACCATGGAGATATTACTCCTTTTTTACCAGAATGTTCCACAGTATGGCATTAAACTTATTTCTCTAGTGTCTATTTTATTCCAGATGTTTTTATTCCTCAGAAACATGAATTTTTACTATGTTGCTTTCCCATAGAACTGATCTATAACTTGGCCTCGCGACATCACCTCCATGTCATCTCCGTGGAGTTAGATATGTTTAATGCCATACTGTGAAACACGAAAAAAAATCTCCATGGAAACAAATGGGTAGTGAAACATCCACCAGAAAAGTGGCATTGTGTAACTTTAAATCAGACCTATTCTACAAACTGTTCTGTTCAGATCTTTAACCATGTTTGATTCATGTTTGCGCTTTAAGCTAATAATGTTTAAGTTCGTACTCATTACATTCATTTCTGCCTCATTTCTGTCTTTCACACTTTCGCTTTTATGACAAAAACAACCATGATTTCCTGTGAATTTAAACCCACGTTCCACATTTCACCATATGTGCTTCCTGTGTGCCACATGGACCTGTTCTATATGCTAATGTTAACGCTAACGCTGCATGTATATCACTACAATGTCTTTGCGTGATCTCTTTTAACCCCTGCGCATCGCCAATCTGTCAACTCACTGCATTCTCCCTGTAGTTTTGCCTTAAGCGAGTTCACATCTGGCCCCGTCTCCTCTCTCGTTTCACTGCTGCGTTCAAGGCCCAGTCTGATAAACGTGACTCTGGTGTTGAGTTAATGTGAATGTTGTTCCTTTAAGCTTGCGTGCTTCCTTCAGGGCCTGTCAGGAACAAGTTGGACTGATTCACGTTTTGTAATTTCTCAAAGCCCACGGAGAACGTCGTTGGCGATATAAATGTGTGTTTTTAATTACTCTGCTCATGAGGTGTAACTAAGCAAATCCCAAGGAATCCATTTGTTTTAGAAATAAACAAATGAGATGAAGAAATATAATTATAGAAATCTGAATTTTAATTATTGTGAGTGTCATTACTAAGAAACTGACTCATCCTCCTGTTTTTTTAAGTGGAAGAGTTGCATAGTAACAAGATTTTGAAGTTGTTTATACCTTTTATTTATCGCCATGTATATGAGTGGAGTTCTTCATCAAAAAATATCCTGTTAATACGAACATTTTAAGAGCAAAATGACGAGTCTGACAGCAGCAGTTACAGAGAGAGGGACCACAGTTTTTCAATAGAAAGTGAATTGAAGCCAGAGTCGATGGAGCTGGAAGCGCGCCCATGATCAATTCCTGTTTGGAAAGCGGCGGCTAGCAGGTTAGCTCTGTCCATTTATATATACAGTCTATGGTTGGCCGTTTGTAATAATACAGGACTTTTATTTTGTTTTCCTCTGACATTTTTCAAGCCCATGTGACATTTTTGTTCGAGGAGCAGGAAGAGGAGGCGTTCGTTCTAGACAAGCACCTCATTTTACACTTACAGGATCCATCGACTCGCTCACCATACTTGTCTTAATTACATAATCTAGGGTGAAAGTGGCAAAGTGTGTTCAGCATTTGCCCACCAATCATAGGGTCAGAGGTTCCTTGGGTTTAATACTTTTACATCCTCACAGCTTTACTACTTGAACAGTGTTATTTTAGACCTGCTTGTCTCCATTGAAATTGTATTGGTTTGTTCCGCAGTATAGTATTAAATATGTGTGTCACCATGGAGACAACCGGGGGATGCCGTTAGATGAAGTTTTAGTCCAGATCTGTGGAGAGGCGACCCTCTCGTAGTAAGAATACATGTTTATCAAGGTATTTCAAAGCATTAACATCTTTATAGTGGTTGAGTGATCATTTTGATTTTATTTTATCAAAAACAGGTGCAGGTGTGTGTATAAAAGTTTGTTATCAGGTTATTAAATTGCAATTATGTCACCAACCTGTCCTGTTTTGCTTTTCCTTGGAGTGTATTCCATTTTTGTGAAGCAAAACAGCTAAAAGCCTCTCTCCCATCTCAGTTCTGGTGCTGCTCGTCCTTATACAGTCACGTGATCTGGTATTAAATGTTCCGGATTTTAATTGGATGTTTGCTATTCTCCTGCTGCCTCTACTGTGCATTGCAACACTGGAATTTCCCCCATTGTGGAATAAATACAGACTCTATTTTGGTAAATGGTCACAATTTTGTACAGCGCTTTTCTACCTTCAAGGCTCTTTACATCACTTTACATGAACCACACACACATTCATACACCAGTGTACACAAACACTGTGGGCGAAGCGGGTTAAGTGTCTTGCCCAAGGACACAATGACAGTATCCATTTGTGCGACCTGGACTTCTCTACCAATGATGTTTATGTTGAGAGCGGGATACGAACTGCCAACCATCGGCTCAGAGGACAAACACTCTACCAACTGAGCCAAAGACAACATGGCGGCCATCTTGTGAAGCCGCCATGTAAAGGATGTGTTTTTAAAGTTTTATCACTTTTAAGCAGTGGCTCAGTGGTTAGAGGAGGACCCCCGAACACAGAGGTTGTCGGTTTGATCCCAGCTCCAACCAGTGCCTATTATTGTTGTGTTTTTGTGAATGTGTGACTGAGTGAATGAGTGGGCGTGGTTGTCCATAACTTTATTATTATTATTATTATTAAAATTCCATGTGGACATTTTTTTTCCTGCAGGACCACTCGGATAACCCGCTCGGAGCCGCAGTGACTTTGGCGCATGAGCTCGGACACAACTTCGGGATGAACCACGACACTCCGGAGCGCGGCTGTGGGTGTAGGGTGACCGCAGACAGAGGCGGGTGCATCATGACGCCCTCTACTGGGTAAGACGACAGATTACACCATTTTATCTGTTGCATTAGAGCCGTAATCAAAAGTCCCATTTACACATAGATGGGGCGGGGGGTTGGTTTTGGTTTCAGGATTTAAGTGTTTATACTTTTATTTTAAACACTTATGTTAAAGGGACTCAAAATTAAGCAGTTAGGTTGAGCTACGGGTGAAGTCAAAATCTAACTGGCACCGGTGGAAATTTTGTGTGACGATTATCATGAATTAACGATTATATCACGATAATGACTAAAGTTGTTAAAGTTATAAATATGAATAATTATAACTTTAACAGAGAATATCATGGATGAGCAGGGCCGTCGACTGAAATTTGGGGGGTCGGGGCATTAAGCCTCACACGGCCCTCCTGTAATATAAATTAATAGAAAGAGAGTCCAATTCTGGGCCCCTAAGACCCTGGGGCCCCGGACGACACACCCCTTTGTCTTCCCCGTTAACTCCCCTGTGGATAAGTCGTTTTTTTCTGCACATTCTGGTGATACAATGGCAATTATCTTTGTTGGGGATTATTACAATTATATAAAATGTCCCACGATTGATTATTGTCAACCTTTATTATCACGATAAGCGATGTTATTGTTTATGGTCCCATCCTCAGTGTGGACAACAGTAGTCAGGTTTAGTCCAAGGGGGGGACTTAAGTGTAGGCGTGGCTCGTCGTTGGCCTGCAGATTTATTTTGACACTTTATGCTGCTTTATTTTGTTATTTTGGGTTTCCGAGTCATTTTTTAAAATAAATTGCATCTGGTAAAAGTTTTTTCCGTAAGTCTGCCTCCTGCTTTGACCACATCGGTGCTGCCTCGGCACAGTGGTACATATATTTATCACTAATTAGAGAAACATTTTCTCACTAATACCAGGCAGTTTGGACCCAAAATAGCCTCATCAAGTACTGCAGTGTGTTCATTTGGTTTTAGACAAGTAACTGCACCAAAATAGTTATTCAAAATGTGTATTCTCAAACAGTATTGTGTATTTTGGTGTATATAGTTACTTCCTAACACTGGTTCAAACTGGCCACAGTCCCATAAAGGTCCCACTCCTCCCTGATCCTCCTTATGACCCTCTCAGATGTTGTTCCTCACTCAGACTTGTCACTGTTTCTGTTTGATTTGGTGCAGATGTTGTAAAAGAAACGCAACACAGTGTTTTCTCTAAACTAGGTCCTGTATTTTATGAAGCGATAATTCATTTGGCTCGTTTTCAAATGAAATCAAGTGTATTTCTTTTGTGTCTTGGTCCATGATTCTGTTACAATCAAATGTTCATTTTATAAAAGCAACTGTATCGTTTTAACTATGAGCAAACACAGAAACTTGATCTAAACCTGGACTAAACCAGGACTGAACCAGGACTAGACCAGGAATAAACCAGAAATAAACCAGGAATAAACCGGGACTGAACCAGGACTAGACCAGTACTAAACCTAGACTAAACCAGTACTAAACCTGGACTAAACCAGAACTAAACCAGGACTAAACCTGGACTAAACCAGGACTAAACCAGGACTAAACCAGGACTAAACCAGGACTAAACCTGGACTAAACCAGAACTAAACCTGGACTAAACCTGGACTAAACCAGGACTAAACCAGGACTAAACCAGGACTAAACCAGGACTAAACCAGGACTAAACCAGGACTAAACCAGGACTAAAGCAGGACTAAACCAACTGAAAATCGATACCCACTTTATATTGTCTATTGTCAGATTTTGGCTCACTGTATTTCCATCTGCAGTCCACAAATCACTAATGAACATGAATAATTACATATTTAAAGTTTATGCACAAATTGGCTAAATCCAAAACATTCTGAAATGTTTTGGGATTAAATGATGTGTTTAGTGGGAAGTGATGGAGAAGTTTAAATTTTAATAACAGTAGAAATTGACACTTCCAGGACTGAAATGATTCTGATGATCATGATGTGTGGAGTTTAAAAACACAGCGGAGCACTTCCTGTATTACCACTTGATGACATCACAAGGTGGAACAGTGTGTTTTATGCTTGAGAGAAGAAAATAAGTCCTAAATATGCAGGGTTTGTGTGTTAAACGTGTGAATGAAACAACATTAAACAGTGTAATCTGGGCCTTTGAGGAGCAGATCTGCCAAACAGCTTCATGAATCCGTTTCATAATATTTCATTTGGATGAACTTGATTTTTACAGTTTTTTTGTGTTATTTCTAAAGAGCCGTCATGTCATAACAGTTATATTAAATAGAGTGTTCTGACTGGGATGTCCTGTTTAGAAGTTATTGGTTTAGTTTGGCCCACGCTGCAGTGGCTTATGGGAGATTTACACCAGTGTTTGTGCTGGAAACCTGCTCCTTTGTTTTAGTTGGAAAAATACCACCGAAAACAACTCTGCTCAAGACTCTGATCCAGATTTTGATTTTATTTTGAGTTTATTATTTGTCTAGGGCATCCCTGGTCGAAATCCGATCCAAGAACAGTAACTTTGTGGGAAAATGGACGAGCAAAGTGGAAATGAAAGGTCTTTCTGTAGCGCTCTGTTAGCATGTGCTATCTCGAGAGTCCCTCAGAACCTGTTAGCGTTAACACTTTGACACACATGTATTATTTATACTGGGAAATCCTCTTTGCAGCTTTGTATAAATACTTAACCGAGTTTTAAAGCGTCCATAAGCGTCATTTATGTAGAACTGATCTCGTTTTTGCTGCGTCTGTTAAGAAAAAAATGCAACTTTGTGATCAGGCTGGACACTGGCTCTGGACACTGGCTCTGGACACTGGCTCTGGACTCTGACTCTGGACACTGGCTCTGAACACTGGCCCTGGACAATGGTTCTTGGCACTGGCCTTGGACACTGGCTCTAGACACTGGCCTTGGACACTGGCTCTAGACACTGGCTCTGGACACTGGCCCTGGACACTGGCTCTAGACACTGGCCCTGGACACTGGCTCTAGACACTGGCCCTGGACACTGGCTCTAGACACTGGCCTTGGACACTGGCCCTGGACACTGGCTCTAGACACTGGCTCTGGACACTGGCCCTGGACACTGGCTCTAGACACTGGCCTTGGACACTGGCCCTGGACACTGGCTCTAGACACTGGCTCTGGACACTGGCCCTGGACACTGGCTCTAGACACTGGCCTTGGACACTGGCCCTGGACACTGGCTCTAGACACTGGCCCTGGACACTGGCCCTGGACACTGGCCCTGGACACTGTAGAGTCTGATGTTTTAGTTAAAGACGGTGGACAAGAGCCTATATAAATCTATGAGAGGTTCACTATTTTTAAAGTAATATTCAAACATAAACTTCACATGTGTTGAACCAAGTCGGCCACCTGCCTGTTTCCATGGAGATGTTATTTCAGTGCCTGAAATGTTCCACAGTACTGCATTAGAAAAACATGTATTATTACTATGTGTAACTTGCCCTGACAAAAAGGTTTAATGCCATACTGTGAAACTTTTCAGGTAAAACAGTACCTTCTCCATGGAAACAAGCACCCGGCACACCCCACAACAGAAAGTTACATAATGCACCTTTAAAGTTAATGTCTGTGTACAACAAGCAGAGAACGCCACCAGGCCAGGTTACAAGTCAGATCTATGGAGAGGCAAGCCCCGCTCACTGATTGTGTTTTACTGTATATTCTTTAGCCACAAAAAGACATGTAATGGAACATTTCATGCAAAGCAGTTCAGTCTCTATGGAAACAAGCAGGCAGACCAGAAAAGTTCCATAGTGCAGTTTTAAGCAGTGGTGCCTGTGACTGAATAAGGCCACTGCTTTTTACACAGTTTTTCCTCATTGATACTTCACAGCGGCATCACACTGGGGGAGTTCTACATGCATTTATATCGCAGCTGTTACCATGGAGACTCAATGCACACATTAGTCAACACTGCTTAGATCATCTGAAAAAATACAAAATGGATTCAAACAGCACA
Source organism: Periophthalmus magnuspinnatus (assembly GCF_009829125.3). NCBI lineage: Eukaryota > Metazoa > Chordata > Actinopteri > Gobiiformes > Gobiidae > Periophthalmus > Periophthalmus magnuspinnatus. The sequence goes on from NC_047144.1 coordinate 17,561,571, forward strand.
TTTTCAGGGGCCTGTGATCAATCCGAGCGTTCATGGTCCTGTTTAGGAGTTTGATTTTCAACAAAAAGCTGAAAGTGACTGACTGAAAAACTGTTGGCTAATGCTAATGCTAATGCTAATGCTAGCTTGTGACTAATGTTATTTGAGAGGGACTTGTTTAACAGCACAAATCAGCTCACATGTTGTAGTTTTAATTAAGTCAGCTCTTTCTGGTCAAAACCTTCAAAACTCAGATTAATGTCTAACGTGAATAACAAACACAAACTTCAAACAGAACAGTGCCTTCTGTTAGCATGACACCCACAGGGAATGTTGTTGAATAGTGACCAGTTTTTATTTAATGTGGACTGATTTAGTAATTACAGAGATATTAAATGATTCCATACAGTTCAGACTTGCACTAGCCTGGCAAAACCAGACTGATCTCTCTATATTTCTTAAACAGATCGATGTCAGTCTGGTCCCCTCTCCCTGTGTTGCATCTCAAACTCGGTCAAACGTCATCGTCCAATCAGATTTGTTTGTTTCAGTGACATGTGATGTGAAACGAAGCTCATTGGTCTCCTTTGATTTAAAAATAAAATCACATTTCTCTCACCTCAGATGAACAGAGTTTAGACTTCGCTCAGTGATTCTGCAGAAATTAACCATGTTTTTCAGCCCGTGTGAGAGTTTTTATTTTTCTGATACAGATGGACCATTCATGCCCCTGATTGGCTAATCCACCTGTCAATCACGCCCATTTGAGTTGACGTCACACTCACTTAGTCCACTTCTTTACACTTCTGTGGACCCACATCTTCGTAAAGTATTGAGGAAGTGTGTTTTCTGGATCCCAGGCAAGACTTGCACCTCAATTTTCATGTAAACCCGTTCTATTGAGAGTAATTTCCATTTTTAATCCCAGTATATAAAAGAGCGCTAATGCCACCCACAGCTCTCCCATAATCCCCCTGCACGTTATTATTCCTTTATATTGAGTCTTTCCAGTTTAATTCTGGATTAAGAAATGTACAAAATTGTGCTGTTTGTGCTGCAGAATTGGCTGGAGGCAGGACCGCATTTCCCATGAGGCCGTGCTGCATTAGAGCCATGTGACCACACACACACACACACACACACACACACTCTCTCTGGACGTGTTTGTAGTCCGACGTTTGTTTGTTTGGAGCGGGGTTTGTTTGGCGTTCAAGCTACAGTGTGGTTAGATTGAGTCACATGGTCTGAATTCACATCGGCTCAAAGATCAGAACAACACGACATTAAGGGGTTTTAACTTTTTTTTTTTTTTCTTTTTTATTGAAAGAAACAATGAAAAAAATAAAGGTGCACTGTGTAACTTTTCAAGCAGAGGCAGAGGGCACCTGCTTGTCTCCATGGAGATGTTACTTCGCCCTCTATCTCCATCCCTCTCTCTCAATGCGCTTTAATTGAATAGATGGAAGACAGTTAATGCCATATTGTGGAACATTACAGGCAAAGATGGACTGTTGTGGGCAGAGTTGTGTTTTAGTTTTCGTTTGTGTTTGTTGTTTTTCCTCGAGTGACGCAGAAAAAAGGGAGCCACTGTCTCTGTGAATGGTCATGTATGTTAGTATCTCCATGGAGACAAGCAGGTGTTATCACTTCGCATGTTACGTAGTGCAGCTTTAACTGTAAGAATGTGATTTTTTAGCTTTGTTTTTAGGATAAGATCTCCCGTGCTCGTTTCTTCCTCATTTCCGTGACCTCTCGCACTCACGTTCGTTCATTGGCTTCGGATTAATGAAAATCTTGCACCGTTGCCATAGCGATGAAAAAATTTGGATTTGTCTGAAGTCGTCCAATGTGACTGAAGCCTGCAGACTGTCACATGTGGAGGTGCGCCCCCTACAGGAGACCAGGGCGTCCTGCACGAAAGTCGGTCAAACAGTTGTCACATCCCCTTCCTCTCCTCTTTCACTCTGTTTCTATCTCTCTCTCTTTTGCCCTCTTTTTTCTTTCGCACCTTCTCTCTATCCACCTTGCACTCCTTCTCTCCTCTTTCCAGTCTCCCTCTTCTCTCTGTTTTTCCCTCTCCTCTCTTTCACTCTCTCACTCCCCCTTTTACCAATTCTGTCTATCCTCCTCTTTCTTTCTCTCTCAATCTCTCATTCTCTATCCCACTCTCTCCCTCTCTCCTCTTCTCTCCTGTCTTTCCCTCTAACCCACTTCTCTCTCTTTCTCTGTAACTCTCTGTCTCTGTGCCCTCTCCCCTTCACTCTTCCTCTCTTTCCCTTTCTCCTTCTCTTTAGCTCTCTTTCCCCTCCTTGTTCTCTCCCCCTCTCTGCCTCTCTTTTCCCCTTTCTCCTTTTCCCTCTCTCCCCTTCTCTCCCCCACTCTCTCCCTCTCTCTCCTTCTCCCCCCTTGTTCTCTCCCCCTCTCTCTCCTTCTCCCCTCTCTCTCCCCTCCTCTCTCCCCTCCTCTCCCTCCTCTCTCCCTCCTCTCTCCCTCTCCATCCCTCCATCCCCCTCTGTATAGTTGGACTAAATGAGAACAGGCTGAAGTCTCTCATCTTTCCAGATTGTATCTGCAGAAAAAAAGGCCCAGATCTGAGCGTTTGAATCATTTGAGCGAAGAGAGAGAGGAAAAGCTTTGAAACGGGAGAGGCTTTGTTCCTGTAGGACCCTATGGAAGGACACTATGGAAGGACACGATGGAAGGACACTATAAGGACACTATAAGGACACTATGGAAGGACACTATGGAAGGACACGATGGAAGGACACGATGGAAGGACACTATAAGGACACTATAAGGACACTATAAGGACACTATGGAAGGACACTATAAGGACACTATGAGGACACTATGGGAGGGCACTATTGAAGGTCACTCCACCAGAAAAGTTACACATTGAGCCTTTAACAAACCAACATTACAGAAAGATTCTATTGAGCTTGCCTTGTTTTTTATTTTAGATTTTGATTGGTTTAAAAGACCAAGACTAGACCAAGACTAGACCAAGACTAGACCAAGGCTAGACAAAGACTAGACCAAGGCTAGACAAAGACTAGACCAAGACTAGACCGAGACTAGACCAAGACTAGACCAAGACTAGACCATGACGAGACCAAGACTAGACCATGATGAGACCAAGACTAGACCAAGACTAGACCAAGACTAGACCATGACGAGACCAAGACTAGACCATGACGAGACCAAGACTAGACCATGATGAGACCAAGACTAGACCAAGACTAGACCAAGACTAGACCATGACGAGACCAAGACTAGACCATGACGAGACCAAGACTAGACCAAGACTAGACCAAGACTAGACCAAGACTAGACCAAGACTAGACCAAGACTAGACAAAGACTAGACCAAGACTAGACCAAGACTAGACCAAGACTAGACCAAGACTAGACCAAGACTAGACCATGACGAGACCAAGACTAGACCAAGACTAGACCAAGACTAGACCAAGACTAGACCAAGACTAGACCAAAACATGGCCAAGACTGAACCAAGACTGAACCAAGACTAGACCAAGACTAGACCAAAACCTGGCCAAGAGTAGACCAAGACTAGGCCAAGAATACACCAAGACTAGTCCAAAACATGGCCAAGACTGAACCAAGACTGAACCAAGACTAGACCAAGACTAGACCAAAACCTGGCCAAGAGTAGACCAAGACTAGACCAAGACTGAACCAAGACTGAACCAAGACTGAACCAAGACTAGACCAAGACTAGACCAGAACTTTAGCACTGTGAAGACTAGACTTGGACTGGATAAAATGGGACAAATATTGACCCATGATTATGATTAGAATTAGAATTTAATTATAATCAGGTCAAAATTCGTTGTCTGTGTACTGTCTGGATAATTATAATATGCTTTATTATCTGTTGGAAGCGCACATGTTAGCATGCTAGTTCTTGTTAGCTTCATTGTCACGACAAACCTGCACTCTGAAGGTAATGAGGAATAACTTTGGACCACTGCAAACTGTTTTAAATTAACTAGTTCTGTTTTTCACGTTTGTTTTAGCTTCATTTTCCACTTTAATTAACTCCATGTAAATTGTAAAACTCTGCAAAGCTTCTACAGCGTATCGTGTAACTACTTGGAAAAAGAACTAGAATACACACAAAAAATCTGACAAATTGTTATTTTTCAAAGATGAACAAACCGCCAGATTGTCAAAACCAATTATAAAACCGTCTCGGGAGAACTGTAGGTCATTTATTGTGAGTTTTGACGAGGTCTGTGGGCTGTGACGGGGCAGTGGAGTGGGAAGATCTCGTCGGTGACTTGAAAACATGATGAAACTCAAACAAAGCAGCGTTTTTGGGTGAAAATGAGATGGATTCCTCACTGGAGAGTTACGCGGCGTCTGTTGTTGTGTTGTATTTTGTAAGCTGTTGCGTAATCTCTGCCTACAGCGCTGTTTACACACAATATTTTGACTGTGACGCTGAATATAAAGTAGCTAACCCTGGTTTTAAATGTTTTACAGAATGATGGTGTATTCTGGGTTATATCCATAGACTGTTTATATAAATGGATGTAGCTAAACCTGCTAGCCGCTACGTTACAAACAGGAAGTGATCATGGGCGCGCTTCTCTCTCTTCTCCCTTTCCTCTCCCTCTCGTCTCCCACGTCTCTCCTCTTCCTCTCATTTCTTTCTCCTCTAACTTTCGTCTCCCTCTCCTCTCCTATGAACGTTAATAACAGACAAATCAGGCAGAAGTAGCAGTAGAAGTAGTGGTAGTAGTAGTAGTAGAAGCAGCAATAGTAGTAGTAGTAGTAAATAGTAGGATTAGGAGAAGGAGTAGTAGTAGTACTAGTAGTTGTAGAAGTAGCAGTAGAAGTAGTAGTAGTAGTAGTAGAAGGAGGAGGACGACGAGTAGTAGTAGGAGTATTAGTAGTACTGGTAGTAGTAGTAGCAGTAGTAGTAGTAGTAGTGGAAGTAGTAGTAGGAGGAGGAGGACAAGTCGTAGGAGTAGTAGTAGTACTTGTAGTCGTAGTCGTAGCAGTAGCAGTAGCAGTAGCAGTAGCAGTAGTAGTAGTAGTACTTGTAGTCGTAGTCGTAGCAGTAGTAGTAGAAGTAGTAGTAGTAGTACTTGTAGTCGTAGCAGTAGCAGTAGTAGTAGTAGTAGTACTTGTAGTCGTAGTCGTAGCAGTAGCAGTAGTAGTAGTAGTAACAGCAGTAGTAGGAGGAGAAGGAAACTTTAGTAGAAGTATCGAAATAGAAACATTTGTGAAAGTTATAGGACTAGTTCCTAAAACAGTCCTAACCTTAAGTAGCAGTACTTTTCATATCTATAGTAATACTGTTTCCACTTTCATCCATTTCAAACCTGTACTCAGATCATAACTTTCTGGCGTGTTTGTACTATTTCCCTCTGATGTGGTGATGATTGAGTCCATCTGCCCCGCGCCCCGGTCCCCCGCTGTCAGTGTGTCTGTCTGAATCCTGCGGTTCTGATCCAAGCGGAGCCAAAATCATCCGGCTCCGCTCTTTATATCCCACACCCGTCGATAAAACACACAAACTCCATGAATCAAACGTCTTTCCCGATGACGAGTCTCCGAAGCCGAAGCCCGAGTCTCGTACCAGTCACAGAAATACTGCTCCATGTGCGACAACGTCAGACCTTTATTTCATCTGGAGGAGAAAGGAGACTCATAAAAATGGCTGACACTTTTATCTTTGGCACAAATTAAACTGGTGATGGGGTGATCTGGATTTTATTAACAGTTTTATAAGTGAAATGATGGAGATGATGGAGTTAAGTGGTTAAACTAGGTCCAGAAAAAGAGCTGGGCTTTGACGGAGAAGTAATGGTGCCTTCTACCCCTGAAGGTTTGATTGACAGCGTTGCAAAGTGTTACCGTCAACAGTCTCGCTCCTGATTGGCTCTTTGGTTGCTATGATACTCGCAGTCGGGATTCCATATATGAAACTTGGCTCCAAATTCACCCTATAGCTGCGAGCAAACTCTTTACATCAAGGAACCACTCACTCATTCACACACACATTCATACACCAGTGTACTGACAGACACTGGGGGCGAGGGGGTTAAGTGTCTTGCCCAAGGACACAACAACCGCGTTCCTCTGTTGGAGCTGGAATCGTATCGCCAACCTGTGGGTCACTGGATCTGACCGCTCAACTAATGATGTTTATGTGGAGAGCGGGATTCGAACTGGTAACCTCCACGTCAGAGGACAACATGGCTCTCACCTTTAGCTCGTCTGATGTAGCGCAGAATATTTGATCATATTTGATGTGTTTTATCTGTTGTTTTACCTCTCGTCTCCCTCATCTCTCGCTCCTCTTCCTTTCCTCTCCCTCTCCTCTCTCTTCTTTCCCTCTCGTCTCCATCCCTTCTCCCTCTCCCCTCCCTCCTCTCCCTTTCGTCTCCCTCTCCCCTCCCTCATCTCTCTCTCCTCTCCCTCTTGTCTCTCCCTCCTCTCCCTCCCTCAGTTCTTTGGGCCTGTGTGTAGTTCAAAGACTGTGGGATTTCCAACCATTTGTATTATTTGATCATATTTGATGTGTTTTATCTGTTGTTTTACCTCTCCCTCCTTTCCCTCTTCTCTCCCTGTCCTCTCCCTTTCATCTCCCTTTCTCCACTCCCTCCTCTCGCTCTCCTCTCCATCCTCTCCCTCGCTTCCCTCTCCTTCTTCTCCCTCTGTTCCCTCTCCTCTCCCTTTCGTCTCCCTCTTCTCTCCCTCTTGTCTCTCGCTCTCCTCTCCCTCCTCTCCCTCGCCTCCCTCTCCTTCTTCTCCCTCTGTTCCCTCTCCTCTCCCTTTCATCTCCCTCCTCTCCCTCTCCTCTCCCTCTCCTCGCTCTCCTCTCTCTCTCCTCTCCCTCCCCTCTCTTTCCTTTCCTCTCTTCCCTCTCCTCTCTCTTTTGTCTCCCTCTTCTCTCCCGCTTGTCTCTCTCTCCTCTCCCTCTCATCTCCCACGACTCTCCTTTGTCTCCCTCATCTCGCTCTTTCGTCTCCCTCCCTTTTGTCTAATTTTTCTCTTCCTTTCATCTTCCTTCTCTTCCTCTTCTCTCCCTCTCCTCTCCTCTCCTCTCCCTCCTCATCCCTTTCGTTTTCCTCTCCTCCCTCTCCTCTCCTCTCCCTCCTCTCCTCTTCCTTTCGTTTTCCTCTCCTCTCCCTCCTCTCCCTCCTCTCCCTCTCCTCCTCTCCCTCTCCTCCTCTCCCTCCTCTCCTCTCCCTCCTCTCCTCTCCCTCCTCGCCCTCCTCTCCCTCTCCTCCTCTCCCTCCTCTCCCTCTCCCTCTCCTCCTCTCCCTCCCCTCCTCTCCCTCCTCTCTCCCTCCTCTCCTCTCCCCCTCCTCTCCTCCTCTCCCTCCTCTCCCCCTCTCCTCCTCTCCTCCTCTCCTCCTCTCCCCTCCTCTCCTCTCCTCTCCCCCTCCTCTCCCTCCTCTCCTCCTCTACCCTCCTCTCTCTCTCCCCTCCCCCTCCTCTCCCTTCCCTCCTCTCCTCCTCTCCCTCCTCTCTCTCTCCTCTCCCTCCTCTCCCCTCCTCTCCCCCTCCTCTCCTCCTCTCCCTCCTCTCTCTCTCCTCTCCCCCTCCTCTCCTCCTCTCCCTCCTCTCCTCTCCTCCTCTCCCTCCTCTCCCCCTCCTCTCCCCCTCCTCTCCTCCTCTCCCTCCTCTCCCCTCCTCTCTCCCTCCTCTCCTCCTCTTCCTCCTCTCCCTCCTCTCCCCCTCCTCTCCTCCTCTCCCTCCTCTCCCCCTCCTCTCCCTCCTCTCCTCCTCTCCCTCCTCTCCCTCCTCTCCCCCTCCTCTCCTCCTCTCCCTCCTCTCCTCTTTAGTCCTGTGAGTACTTCAAAGTCTGCAGTATTTCAGTCCGTTGTGATGCTTTGGTTCAGATCACGGGGGATAATAGACCCGGGATCATCAGGGACGTCCCTATAGACGTGTTTAATCTATGCTCTGCTGAACGCTCTGAGTACACGCTACTTCTAACACAACTACTGTCAAATATGTACTAGTATTTGTTCTTTGACCTACTTCTACTACTGCTACTAACTTACTTTTCATATCTCTGCTACTGTAACTACTATGGCTGACTGTAGTACTAGTAAATATATGTGTAAGTTCTGCTTCATAATATTGTACAAATGGTAGTACACTGCAAGTAAACTGCTATTCTTCCAAAATATACCTACTGCTACTACAAGTAATGCTACCATTACTCCTCCTACTACTACTGCTTTTACTGCTACTACTACTGTTACTAACCTACCTCTACCACTACTACTACAAATACTACTTCCACTAGGCCCGTCACAATCATTTTTGGGGTCACTGTTTATCATGGGCACTTTGTCTTTGCAGTAGTGATGAACTTGTATTGGTATTTTTCTGCAGTATAAGCTCAAGAGGGTTAAATACTTAAATACTTACAAGCAAAGTACTTAAGTATTTCATTCTGCTGTTTTATACCCATTTTATAGAATAGTGTTTGAGGATAATTCTACATAAATTGGTTTCAGTATTATTGTTTATCATCTATATTTTCAAGTACTTCAACTGCCACTACTACTACTACTACTACTGCTATTACTATTACTCCTCCTCCTGCTATTACTACCACTACTACTACTATTACTACAACTACTACTTCTACTACTACTATAACTATTACTTCTCCTCCTAGTGCTGCTATTATACTACTATTATTACTACTACTACTACTGCTGCTGCTACTGCTGTTACTATTACTCCTCCTGATACTACTACACCTACTACAGCTACTACTGCTACTACTACTACCACCACCACTGCTGCTGCTTCTACTACTACTGTAAATATTACTTCTCCTACTACTAATGCTACTACCTACTGCCACTACTACTACTACTACTACTATAACTATTACTTCCCCTCCTATTGCTGCTACTACTACTACTACTACTACTACTACTGCTACTGCTGCTACTACTACTACTGCTGTTACTATTACTCCTCCCGATACGACTACTACTACTACTACCGCTACTCTTACTACTCCTATTACTCCTACTGCTACTGCTGCTACTACTACTACTGCTGTTACTATTACTCCTCCCGATATGACTACTACTACTACTACCGCTACTCTTACTACTCCTATTACTCCTACTGCTACTGCTGCTACTACTACTACTGCTGTTACTATTACTCCTCCCGATACGACTACTACTACTACTACCGCTACTCTTACTACTCCTATTACTCCTACTACTGCTGCTACTACTACTGCTACTACTACCATTCCTTGTATTAAATAAAGTAATATATTAGATTTTTAAACCAAATCCATACATCTGTTCTGTTATTCATCAAATATGACTCCACCATTTTTCCAAACCAGCATTCCGATTTTCCAGTCCGTCTCCCCATTCATCCTAATGCCTTTTTAAACCATCCAATGAGCCTGAACCCAGAGGTCACAGAGTCATCGAGTCATCCCGGGACTCGAGTGTTGTGGTTGAGGGTTAAATTCCCCTGAGATCAGCACTTGTCTGTGTTTGGAGCGTCCCGATGAGGCCCAGATGTGCTCCCATAGTGCCACTGTCTGAACCAAAGCAGGCCTGGCACAGCCTCACTCACCCAACGATGCTCCGCCGCTAAATGCCATCCCTTGTGCCTCATCTTTCCCCGCCGACTCCGCCCCCCCACACACCACTGACCCCGCCCCCTTTTCTCCAGACTTCCACATGGGTCACACGGAGTCTAATTATTCCTAAGCCGGATCTCATAAAAGACAGCTGGAGACAGAGGAGGTCTTTTACGGAGGGTAGAACACGGCATTTCTTTGGAATGATGTAATCCAGATCAGGAAGAACTCGATTGGTGGGTTTCGGATGACATCATAGCAGTCGATGGTAATATTTAATACAGATGGAGGCAGATAAAATGAATATTGCGCAAATACAGATGCAAGTTCCAGGGTCCAGTCTCTTATAGGTCTGATCGGATCCAGTCCTATTGTTCTTGTGTCTTTATAGTTTAAATTTACTATAATTTACACATTTTAAATCACAATATTCATCTAAAACAACTTAATTAAAGAAACAAATCCGCTGACTTCCGTTCTAGAAAACTGTGGTGTCCAATGGGAGCTGACGTCGCCGTAAACGTCATCACAACAAAGCGCCGCATGCTGTTGGCGCCCCCTATGGATGAGTACAAGAAAGTAAAACTGGAGAAGGAAGTGCGTACGTCACAGTGGGCGTGTACAGGTGGAGGTGAAAACGGGGGTAGATCAGCAAAATGGTGTCTTGATGCCTCTCCCTTTCCCTCTCCTCTCCCTCCTCTCCCTCATCTCTTCCTCTCCTCTCCCTCTCTTCATCCCTCTCCTCCCCCTTTCGTCTCCTTCTACCCTCCCTCCTCGCCCTTCTCTCCCTCTCCTCACCCTTCTCTCCCTCTCCTCACCCTTCTCTCCCTCTCCTCACCCTTCTCTCCCTCTCCTCTCCCTTTTGTCTCCCTGTCCTCTCCCTCTTCTCTCCCTGTCCTCTCCCTCCTCTCCCTCGCCTCCCTCTCCTTCTCCTCCCTCTCTTCCCTCTCCTCTCCCTCTGTTCTCTCTCTTCTCTCCCTCTTGTCTCTCCCTCCTCTCCCTCCCTCAGTTCTTTGGGCCTGTGTGTAGTTCAAAGACTGTGGGATTTCCAACCGTTATTTGATCATATTTGATGTGTTTTATCTGTTGTTTTACCTCTCCCTCCTCTCCCTTTCGTCTCCCTCTCCTCTCCTTTTCCTCTCCCTCTCCTCTCCCTACGGGGTACACGCCCACTGTGCGTACGCACAGTGGGCGTGTCCAGGTGGAGGTGAAAACGGGGGTAGATCGACAAAATGGCGTCTTGAAAATAAGAAATTAAAGATTAAAGTCAAACATGAATCACTCCAAATACAACTTCAGAGGCTCAATGAGAAGAAACGACTAGAACATGGTTAAAAACTCTGAAAAGTCCAGTTTGTAGAGCAGGTCTGATTTAACGTTTGGATATTTCATAGGAAAGTACAATGTAATCAACAAGAAAAACTAACTGTTGCCCCGTCTGGGAGTATGACATCATCATCATATTAAGCTGCTTTTGGCTGATATCTGCTTTTTTTGTCAGACTCAAAACTCGTCTGGTGTTTTTTTTTTTCCTTATGGCAAAAGAATATGGCAGAGGCTTTTTGTTTTTTGTTCGGTTTGTTTTTCCTATAAGATGTCTGTAATCCCTCAATCGTCCAGGTCTGATCCGTAGTAAAAGAAAAGATTAAGTCTGTAAATGGACAAAAACTTTTAGAGTGAAGACGTTTGGCTGCCCATCCAAGCGAGTACCATAGCCATCAAAGAGCCAATCCAGAGCGAGGCTGTTGAAGGAAAGCGGTTAGCAACAAGTTTGATTGACAGCAATAGCAGGAGTGACCTCAGGGAAAGAAGGCAGGTGATTGGTCTGTTATTAATGTTCATATCTTGATTTACAGACACAATAGCAAAATAAAAACCCCAGGATCATGTAGAGCGGGTTAACACCAACATTTTAAGACCAAAATAACAAGTCTGACAGCAGCAGTTACAGAGAGAGGGACCACAGTTTTTCAATAGAAAGTGAATTGAAGCCAGAAGCATGTCCATACTCACTTCCTGTTTGGAATGTGGCGGCTAGCAGGTTAGCTATGTTAATTTACATATACAGTTTATGATCTAAAGCAGTTATGTCAAACACATTTTCACCGAGGGCCACGTCAGCAAAATGGCTGCCTTCAAAGGGCCAGATGTACAATAAATCTAACTACTTTTTAAACTTGTTAATTAACTGTTTCTCTATTTATTACTTATTCAACTTACAAATATTGCATATGCATTTGCCTAGATGTATAAATATGTTTGTGTAACTGCATATCTCCTGATAAAATGACATTTTTAGACCATCCTACCTTTTAATTTACCCTGTCGAGGGCCACATAAAATGATGTGGAGGGCCAGATTCGACCCGTGGGCCTTGAGTTTGACACATGTAATCTAAAGGAAGGAGCCAGCTACATTGACACTAACACACCTAGACCTAGCTTACAAACACAAACCGTAAACAATAGTTGCGTTAGCTTCAGCGGCTTGGATGAAAACTTTTGTCCAGTTGTGGAATTGAATTGTACTTTTTCTTTCTTATAACAGACAATTTCGTTGTTTATAGAGAACGTTCCATTCCCTAAATATTTGCAGTCACCATCATTTTAAAATCGCAACAGCTCATCGATGGATCGACATTGACGTCTTGTACTGAGTAACGGAAAGTTTGTCTAGAGTCTTATGCAAATGGGTCAGTGTGGCGTTTGTCTCTTAGGAGCTGCAAAAAGGTACAAAAATAGTGCACAATTATAACAGGTATTAGTTTTTTTTCCTGTTTTTATTTCATTACAAATTCTCTCCATGAGCTTTCACCCAACTCAACCTCTGGATGTAGTCACGGTACAGACGGAGGGGTGGGTTGGGGGTTGAGGGGGATGGAGAACTGGAGTAGAACTTCCACATGTGACGAGAATCAAAGGCGCTGGAGTAAAATGAGGTCACAGCTCTGGTTCAGTCTGACGTGTGAAACCAGAGCAGATCTGAGGCTGCGGTTCATCCAAACACAGGGCCCTGGGTTTGAGATGTTTACACAGAAGAAGCACACGAGCCGCCAAAAAATATATTTGCTTTATATTTTGTGAAGAGGAAACGGTTTTGTAAAAAAAAAAAGGCATGTAGACAGTCACAGTAATTATAGTAATGTATGGACCACAGACTGTGTAAAGTGGACTAAGTGAGTGCGACCACGAGTATCATAGCAACCAAAGAGCCAAGCTAGAGTAAGGCTGTTGAAGGTAACGCCCCTTTCCTCCTGTTGCTAACGCTAACTGAGCATCCTCGAGGAAAGAAGGGGCTTGATTTGTCTGTTATTAATGTTTATATCTTGATTTACAGACACAATAGTGAAATAAAAACAGTTTAAAATGAACATTTTAACACCAAAATGACGAGTCTGACAGCAGCAGTTACAGAGAGAGGGGCCGCAGTTTTTCAATAGAAAGTGAATTGGAGTCGATGGAGCCAATAAAAGGTTCCTGAATATGTTTATAATGATGTTGAGCTGTATCTTTCACAAATATAAGACACATAGACTAGTACACACACATGGACCACTATGGAACCTACTGCACCACTGAGCACTGTTCTCTGTCCTTTGCCTTCCTCTCTCTCTCTTTTCTCTCCCTACATTCCTTTACCCTCTTTCTTTCCTTCCCCTCTCCTCATCTTCCCTCTCTTCCTCCTCTTCCTCCCTCCCCTCTCTTTCTCCCCATTGTTTTACCTCCCTTCTCTCCCACTATACCTCCTATTACCATCCTATGATCTCTGTTCTGTAACACACAAACCCTGCATATTTAGGCTGAGTTCTTCTCTCAAACTGAAAACAATCTCTTCCACCTTGTGATGTCATCAAGTGGTAATACAGGAAGTGCTCCACTGTGTTTTTAAACTCCACACACCTTCACTAGAATCATTTGTGTGATTTCAGCCCTGGAATTGTTACTAATCTCTACTGAACTAAAGGTAAAAGGAGCTGTTAACTTGAAAACTACCACTTCGCGACATCACAAGGTGGAACAGAGTGTTTTCAGCTTTGGAGATGTAGACAGACTAATAATAAAGTGTTACTCAAACATGTGTGAATGAAACAAAACACAACTCCAGGTCTGTTTTTAAGGAGGTAAGAGCATTAGAACATGACTTAAAGCTCTTAAAGAGAGTCCATTTTGTGTCATACAGGAGCTTTAATTTTGAAAAGAAAAGAAAGAGTGATTTTTTTTTTTTTTACCATCGTAGGATCAGAATCGGTATCGGGTATCGAGCCTATTCCTTAGTATTGAAATCAAGTTTGAAATTTGAGTAATGTACCAATACTACACTATAGTTAGCACGAAATTAGCCCTTTTAAAGCCACGTGAAGTCTATATGCAAATTATACAAAAACATCAAAGTAGCGCCCCCTACAGCGACGTTTACAATCACATTCAGCTCTTTCCTCTCAGCTCGGTGTAAAGTACATGTTATGAGACGCCACTTTCCTCTGGTTCAGGCAGTGAGTGTGGGGTGGATATGGAGTGCTCTGAAGGGGCTGCTCTGCTCTTGTGGCTAATTGACTCTGTGATTAGCGACAATTAGCGGTGACTGCATCATAGAGGAGTGGAGCCATGTTGGGAGCACAGTTGCAGTTCACATCAACGTCAAACTATTTTCATTTGGGGATTTTATATTTTTGTTTCACATTCACTTAGTCCACTTCTTTATACAGTTGATCGTCCATGACATTTCCATAGACAAGCAAGTAGTGGACCCCAGACCAGAAAATACATAGTCCAGCTTCAAACCCGTATTATCGCCATAGTAACTGCATGTACCAAACTGAGCATCTCCAAAGTTTGACCTTGTATTATTTGTGTGAAGTATTTCCAGCTCATGTTGTCATGTGTGTGTTCCAGATACCCGTTCCCCACAGTGTTCAGCAGCTGCAGTAAAAAGGACCTGTCTGCCAGCCTGGAGAAGGGCGTGGGCATGTGCCTCTTCAACATGCCCGAAATCAAGGTCCTCTACGGGGGGCAGAAGTGCGGCAACGGCTACGTGGAGGAGGGCGAGGAGTGTGACTGCGGCGAGCCAGAGGTCAGAGCAACAAAGAGGGGTACTACATGTCTGTGGGGTATTAAAGACGGGGTATTACATGATTGTAGGGTATTAAAGATGGGGTATTACATGATTGTAGGGTATTAAAGATGGGGTATGGCTATGTGGAGGAGGGCGAGGAGTGTGACTGCGGTGAAACAGAGGTCAGAGCAACAAAGAGGGGTAGTAAAGAGGGGTATTACATGTCTGTGGGGTATTAAAGATGGGGTATTACATGATTGTAGGGTATTAAATAGGGGGTATTACATGATTGTAGGGTGTTAAAGAGGGGGTATTACATGATTGTAGGGTATTAAATAGGGGGTATTACATGATTGTAGGGTATTAAATAGGGGGTATTACATGATTGTAGGGTATTAAATAGGGGGTATTACATGATTGTAGGGTGTTAAAGAGGGGGTATTACATGATTGTAGGGTATTAAATAGGGGGTATTACATGATTGTAGGGTATTAAAGATGGGGTATTACATGATTGTAGGGTGTTAAATAGGGGGTATTACATGATTGTAGGGTATTAAAGAGGGGGTATGGCTACGTGGAGCAGGGAGAGGAGTGTGACTGCGGCGAAACAGAGGTCAGAGCAACACGGGGTGGCAGTAAAGAGGGGTATTACATGTCTATGAGGTATTAAAGAGGGGGTATTTTACTTCTATGGGGTATTAAAGTGAATTGTATTTTACTTCTGTGGGGTATTAAAGAGGGGGTAATTTACTTCTCTGGGGTATTAAAGAAGGGATATTTTACTTGTATGGGGTATTAAAGAGGGGGTATTTGACTTCTATGGGGTATTAATATATTAGTTTCACTTTCATTTTCGAGTCAAAAGTCCCTCACCCTTCGGAGCGCTATTCCATCACAATTGACATGCGTTACCCTAATGAAACTACTGCACATCACATCAGATTTGTGAAGTTGTAGCGTACAGTTTTGTATCATGTTTTTGTACATCGAAATTTGGGGGCCCGGGTCAAGAAGCATCACAATTCTGGGCCCCCTAAGACCTTGGGGCCCGGGACAACAGACTCCTTTGTCTCCCTCGTCGACTCCCCTGTGGATAAGCAGCTTTTTGTGCACATTCTGGAGATATAATGGTGATTATCTTTATTTTGCAATTATCATGATTATATAAAATGTCCCACGAACAATTATCACAAGTCATAAACGATATTATTGTTTATCGTTCCCTACTCAAGTGTCCATTTTGTGTAACAATATCATTCAAGTCATTAAAACTTACCTACCTACATAGTACTTTTTGCAGTGAAACGGTTGATTTGTGTCCAGAAGGCTGCAGTTTGAAGCGATATGAAGCAATATGCAGGGGTTAACCAGGGCCAGGAGAGGGTCCCGGAGGGTAATGGGACAGACGACCTGAAGGGGGCGACGCTCGTGTGGCTTGGAGGGTTTTCTGAGTTTTTTAAAAGAAGCAATCATGGAATCAAATGAAGTGATTTAGGGAAGAAATAATCCTGGAATTGGCAATCAGAATAAGTGGAAAATTTATACGGGAATGTTACACCTTGAGCAGCTGCACCAGAACGACTCAGTGTTTCTATTAAAGCTCCTGTATTACACAGAATTGACTCTTGTAGCTTTAAGTCATGTTATAATGTTGTTACCTCCTCAAAACCAGACCTGGAGTTGTGTTTTGTTTCATTCACACATGTTTGAGTAACACTTTGTCATCTCCAAAGCTCAAAATGCTCTGTTCCACCTTGTGATGTCATGAAGTGGTAGTTTTCAAGCTCCTTTTTACCTTTAGTTCAGTAGAGAGCTGCAAATTCCAGGTCTGAAATGATCCAAATGATTCTAGTGAAGGTGTGTGGAGTTTAAAAACACAGTGGAGCACTTCCTGTTTTACCACATGATGACATCACAAGGTGGAACAGAGTGTTTACTGTTTGAGAGAAGAGCTCAGCCTAAAATATGCAGGATTTGTGTGTTAAACATGTGCGAATGGAACAAAATACACAAAACTCTAGGTCTGTTTTTGAGGAGGTAACAGCATTATAACATAGCTTTGACTCAGGCGGAGTTACAGGTCAGCTCTATGGAGAGGCGAGCCTACACACAGTAAGATTTCAAGGCATTTTGCAGCATAAAACCAACATCATGTGATTAAACCCATAAATAATAATAAAGTGTTACTCAAACATGTGTGAATAATAAAACAAAACACAACTCCAGGTCTATTTGTGTGAATGATTTCTTACACTCACATCATGTTCTGCAGTTTACATGTCACTTATATAATCTTAAAAGTCCAGAAATCCGATTGTAAACAGATTTTGGTGCGTGTGAACAAAGCCAGTCATCAGTGGTGGTCTTGAGAGGCCGATGGCACAGATTGGCAGCCTCGCTTTTGTCAGTCTACCCCAGGACAGCTGTGGCTTCTGAAGTAGCTCATCATCTGCCAGTGTGGAATATAGGAATTATACAGTTTAAAGAGTCTTGGGGTCTTTATTACACAACCAGCACTGACTGAATAACACTTAAAGGTGTTTGAAAAGGATCTAAGAACTTTTGACTTTTGAGGACATTTTTGAAACTTGGGTCGATTTAAATGTAAAACTGCTTTTTACTGGGATCAAATTCTGCTTAGGCAAACTAAAATTGGTTTATGATTTGGCATGAGCTGTTTTGCAAATTCAATTTTCAGCAGAGACATGAGTCAAAACGACACATGTAAAACTGACAAATCTGCTTCAGTTTGTCGTTTCCTGTTTTCTTCCCGTTTATTTCCTGAAACACGACAGCAGCACAAGCCCTAAATAAAATAGTTCCACTGTCATCCCCAAATCGTAGCCCACCAAGCTCCCATAATCCAATGCGTTTTTCTGCTAAACAAGCTTAGAAATACAGGCAAATGCAAATATCCGCGCGCTAATGTGTTGGTGGTAATACAACTCTCCGAGCGGCGCCGTCTGCTGACAGCTTCACAATGTTGTCTCCAGTGAATTATTCAAATCCACCTGCGTCTGAGCGCGATGCTTTCACTTTAAAACCCGTTTGTCACAGCTATGGTGGAGGACGGGCGCTCTGGCTCACGGTGAGGTTATCAAATATGAAAACATTGCATTCTGGGACATTTCTGAGGTAAATTATGCAACAAAGTATGAGAGAAAATGGGAGCTGGTTTTGTTTGTTTGGTTATTGAGATTGCAATTAAAGCCAACGAGTTTTTAGAGCATGAATAAAATGCTTGAGAAAGTTTTTTAAGTGAGTCATTGGTTTAAAGCCAAACAATGGAACTTTCTGGTAGGTGGCCTGTCACCTGCTTGTTTCCAAAGAGATGGTATTATTTTCCTGAATGTTTCCCAGTATGATGTTAAATGTGTCTATCTCATATCGCAAAGCTAACCTGCTAGCGGCTGTGTTCCAAACAGGAAGTGATCATGAGTGTGCTTCCAGTTCTGTCGATTCTGGCTCCAGTTCACTTTCTATTGAAAAACTGTGGCCCCTCTCTCTGTAACTGCTGCTGTCAGACTCGTCATTTTGGTCTTAAAATGTTCATATTAACCTGCTCTACATGATCCTGAGGTTTTTATTTCACTATTGTGTCTGTAAATCAAGATATGAACATTAATAACAAAATCAGGCTCCCAAAACGACCACGCGACGCTGCTGAATCCTACGAGTGTCACGATTAAGAAAATGAAACTGGAGAAGGAAGTGCGTACGTCACAGTGAGCTCTGTCCATCTATTCCAGCGTGGTCTTAAATAATGCAGGGATGAGAGAGAGAGAGGGAGAGAGGGAATGGAGACAGAGAAAGAGACGGAGAAAGGTGGACCCATCTACTCCAGTGTGGTCGCAAATAATGGAGGGATAAGAGAGGGGAGAGAGAGAGGGAATTGAGACAGAAAGACAGAGACAGAGAGTGAGAGATAGACAAAAAGAGGTGGACCCAAGGGTGCTCCCTCCATCTACTTTGGTATGGTCTCAAGTAATGAATTGATAAGAGAGAGAAAAAGGGAATGAGAGAGAGAGAGAGAGAGAGGGAGGGGAGAAAAGTAGGCCTTAGGATTCTCTGACCATCTACCCCAGTGTGGTCTGAAATAATGGAGGGATCAGAGAGAGGGAGAGAGACACAGAGAGAGGGAGACTTAAAGGTGCTCTGAGCTGCAGCTCAGAGATCACACAGAGACAGTACAGTCCATAGTTGAGTCATGCTAACATTATCAGGTCAGTGGAGGTTTTCAGCATGTTTTAGTTCTGCGGCCGGAGCAAGTTTCTAGTTTGTGAATTTTTAGTTTGTAGAAATAGTAAATGTACTTATGAATGGAGCTTTTTTTTTTATATGTCTTGTTACCAAGTCCCAGGGCCTAAACATGAACTCAATGGACTGTGCTCAGTGGCACATGTCACTAGTTTAGTCTTTAGTTACTTACACTAACACAACCTCAAAACTGGGACTAAACCTGGAGTGACACCAGATCTACATCAGGACTAAACCAGGATTAACCCCATGTTTCCTTTGGTCCCTGTTCTCTCTGATAACACCGGTCTCCTCTGTGTTGGGTTTATCTGTCGCTCATTTGGTCTTTCCTCTTGTGTTTCCTCTGTTGCAGGAGTGTTTGAACCCGTGCTGTAACGCCACCACCTGTACTCTTAAAGGGGAGGCCGTGTGCGCCCACGGACAGTGCTGCCACGACTGCCAGGTAAACACTTACCTGATATTACCATTAACATTTTGAGTCTTTTCCATAGACTGTATATATAAATGGACATAGCTAACCTGCTAGCCGCCGCGTTACAAATAGGAAGTGAGCATGGGGCTCCATCAAAATCTGGCACCTCTTTCTGTAACTGCTGCTGTCAGGCTCGTCATTTTAGTCAAGAACATTAATAACAGTCAAATCGGACACTTTATTTCCCTGAGGTCGCTCCTGTCAGCCTTAGCAACAGGTTTGATTGACAGCGTTGCTAAGCGCCCACTCCCTGCTAAACAAGTAGTAAGGGCAGGGGGCGGAAAGAGGTGTTACCTTCAACAGCCTCACTCCGGATTGGCTCTTTGGTTGCTATGATACTCACAGTCAGAATTCCAAATATGGAATTCCGCTCCAGATCACTCACTTAGTCTTAGTCAGTTCTTTATACAGTCTATGGTTAGAATAGAACAATTTCTCTTAGTTTTCTTCTTTTATCGGAAAGAAAGAACAAATATTATACAGACACACTCCTTTCAGCTCAAATATAATATCTTTCCCTTGTTCTCATGCACTATTACATTTCTGCACACGCACGAAACTAGCATTATTACAGTCCATTAAAAGTACAGTTCATCACTACACCATATTCTTTTGTCCCATCCCATTTTGGTTTATTAAAAAAAGAAAAAAGTAAAAATTTTGAACTAAACTATTTTCAAGCACGGGGGAGCTTACAGAAAAAAAAAGCTAATAAAAAAAAACTCTTCACAAGAAATGGAGAAGCAGAATAGAACATTTCTCATCCAAATGGCACTGAAATATAACCTGTAATGTTCATTCCTGGTTTATGTCCATGTTCTTAAGTTGTGGTTTGGCTCGTGTTAATCATCTTCTAAACCGAATCCCTGTTTGATCCTAGTCTAGACAAATCAAAACCATTTAATGTTATTACAGGACAGCTCCGTTATGGAAAATAATCTTCAAATCTACATGACTTTGGTCACTTAAAATCATGGACCATTTATTTAAACTGTCAAACGTTAACCAGGGAAAAAATACAGAGATTTTAGTTCAAAAAGTCATAGATTATTTAATTAAAGCCTCTACCATATTTTTTTCACCATGTATTTGAGTTAAATGTGTCTAGCCCCAGTTCAGATTTACTGTAAGAGGTCAAAACTGTCCTGTCTGCATCTGGCTATAAAGTGTTTTATTGTCCGATAATCAGTGAGTGAGTGATTAGCATGCTAGTTGTTGTTTGCTTTATTCGTCATTTTGGTCTTAAAATATTTGTATTAATCCGCTCTACATGATCCTGGGGTTTTTATTTCACTATTTTGTCTGTAAATCAAGATATGAACATTAATAACAGACAAATCAGGCCCCTTCTTTCCCGAGGTCACTCCCGCTAGCCTTAGCAACAGGTTTGATTGACAGCGTTGCTAAGCACTTTCTCCCTGCTAAACCAGAGGTGCAGACCGGAAGGGGCCTTAACTTCAACAACCTCGCTCCCGATTGGCTCTTTAGTTGCTATGATACTCACGGTCAGAATTCCAAATATGTACTTCCGCTCCAAAGTGTCCGCTATAACTGCTCTAGCCTCGATGAGCTTCATTTGACTTCATTGTGGGTGACGTCACACTCACTTAGTCCACTTCTTCATACAGTCTGTGGTTCTGACAGTAAAAATCAGGTACAGCGCCTTTAATTAGTTTGGTTGTGTTTTTTCCAATCACACTTTTGACTGGCCAGCTTTACATTTTAGCTCAAATTTCGGTCCTTTAAGCCTGGTCTAAATATCTATGTTCACAGCTGAAGCCGGCCGGCACGCCCTGCAGAGAGTCTAGTAACTCCTGTGACCTGCCTGAGTTCTGCACTGGGACGAGCCCCCACTGTCCAGCCAATGTCTACCTCCACGACGGACACGCCTGCCTCCTAGTGGACGGGTACTGCTACAACGGCATCTGCCAAACCCACGAGCAGCAGTGCATCACGCTCTGGGGACAAGGTCAGAGACAGAAAAACGGCTCTACTTATGATGAAAACACACAAACAAAATTAATTTTAAAGATGCATTATGTAATGTTTCTTCCAGTCTTTTCCACAGTGTGGCATTACACATTTCTATCTTGCATCTATTCGTTTGAGGTGTTTTTGTTTGTTTTCTAAATAAATACCTTGAAAAACAGGTACAAAACCATTGTTACTATGAGCGGATTTGCCTCTTCAAAGATCTGACTTATAACTCATCCTGGTGTTTCATGTCATATTGTGGAACATCTCTATGGAGACAAGGAGGTGACGTAACCTTCTTCAGAAAAGTTACGTAGTTTTGCTTTAAAGTTTACCAAGACTTTTAGAGGAGCGAATATGAGACTAGTCTGTAGCTAAACAACAGCAGATTTCTGTGACTTCTTCCTGCCGGTTCAAACCAGAGCCTCCAAAATGGCCGCCAGGAGAACAAATTTATTATATGATGTTGTTCTGCCCATGTCAACCATTATTATTATTTTTATTATTATTATTATTATTATTACACTTGTATAAGGGTGTGCAGCTCTCGTATGACCTTAATGTGTTTGTGACAGGGGCCAAACCAGCTCCAGGCATCTGCTTTGAGAGAGTGAACTCTGCAGGAGACCCCTACGGCAACTGCGGCAAAGACAACAAGGGACTGTTCGCCAAATGTGAGCCACGGTAAGACCAGGAAATCAGAACCAGAGACTGTATGTATAAACGGACATAGCTAACCTGCTAGCCGCCACGTTTCAAACAGGAAGTGAGCGACTCCAACTCACTTTGCATTGAAAACCTGCTGACATCAACTGACATGGAAACATACATAGTGCACTTTTATATTATGTGTATTTATTTATTTGCCCTATTTATTTTGCAAATCATGGTTCAAAACTTGCAGCTGATGTGCATTAATTAGACTTTGAGTGTTCTTCTGCAAAACTGTTCGTCTTAATTCCAACATTTTACCAGAATCAGCTTCAATTTCAAGTTTTCCTCCCAAAATAAACATGGGCTGTGTCTGAATGTCCACACTCTTCCTACAGGGGGCACTATTTAGGGGTCACGCCATTTTTAGTGGTGTCCGAATGCCTAGTTGGTGAAAAAATAGTGCACTCAAAATTTCCTACAATGCACCTTGAAAAGTAGTGGACATCAGTGGTCTTTAGAGCGGACAAAATAGCCCACAATGCATTGCGAGAGTCGTAAACACAACAGTGGACAGAGACAGGTCGTTAACTGGACACAACACGACTAAATGAAACAGATAGAATAAAACATGATTAAATAAACTGCTGCTGTGTAAAGTTAGTAGCGTTTTACTCCATTTTTACCCTTTCTCTTTCAGCCGTTTACATAAAGAACTCTCACTATAATTATTCTCCTGTTTCCTCTGTCCTCAGTGATGCTAAATGTGGTAAGATCCAGTGTCAGGGCGGAGCCAACCGTCCCGTCATCGGCACAAACGCTGTTTCCATAGAGACGAACATCCCCCAGCAGGAGGGGGGTCGGATCCTGTGCAGAGGGACTCATGTGTATCTAGGAGACGACATGCCCGACCCGGGACTGGTGCTGACCGGGACCAAGTGTGGAGACGGGAGGGTGAGGCGTCAGTCCAACAAAACGCTCTGGAAATTCAAACTCATCTTTCACAATACACAAAAGCAGCTCAAAGGCAATCCCTGTTTCAAAAGTACAATAATAAAAAATAAAAATAAAATGTTTTTTTTAGACGATAGAATAGAGTTTTAACACAAAATAGTAGCTTCTTTCATGTTATTCTATAGTTGTGTGCTACTACTATTATTATGAAACTCCAATGCAGTTTGCACAGGCAGGATAATTAACCTGGAACTTAACCAAGAACTAAACTTAGACCAGACCAGGACTAGAACAGGGCTAAATCAAGACCAAACCAGGACAAAACCAGGACAAAACCAGGACCAAAGCAGGACTAAACAAGGACCAAACCAGGCCTAAAAAGGACCAAACCAGGACCAAACCAGGACCAAACCAGGACTAAACAAGGACCAAACCAGGACCAAACCAGGCCTAAAAAGGACCAAACCAGGACCAAACCAGGCCTAAAAAGGACCAAACCAGGACCAAACCAGGACTAAACAAGGACCAAACCAGGACTAAACAAGGACCAAACCAGGACTAGAACAGGGCTAAATCAAGACCAAACCAGGACAAAACCAGGACAAAACCAGGACCAAAGCAGGACTAAACAAGGACCAAACCAGGACCAAACCAGGCCTAAAAAGGACCAAACCAGGACCAAACCAGGCCTAAAAAGGACCAAACCAGGACCAAACCAGGACTAAACAAGGACCAAACCAGGACTAAACAAGGACCAAACCAGGACTAGAACAGGGCTAAATCAAGACCAAACCAGGACCAAACCAGGACCAAACCAAGACCAAAGCAGGACTAAACAAGGACCAAAGCAGGACCAAACCAGGCCTAAAAAGGACCAAACCAGGACCAAACCAGGACTAAACAAGGACCAAACCAGGCCTAAAAAGGACCAAACCAGGACCAAACCAGGACTAAACAAGGACCAAACGAGGACCAAACCAAGACCACACCAGGACCAAACCAGGACCAAACCAAGACCACACCAGGATCAAACCAAGACCAAACCAGGACTAAACCAGGACCAAACCAAGATCTAAAACCAGAACTAAATCAAACCTGGACTTAACCAATCTATGTCCTTTTTTCTTGAGATCAAAATGAAACCTGTTGTCTGCATCTAATTATAAACCGTTTTATTGTCAGATAATCAGGAAGTGCGTGTTAGCCTGCTAGTTGTTGTTAGCATTACCGTCATGGCAGATCACCTCCGCTCTGGTCTCTGAGAGTTTCTGAGAGTCATTGCGAGTGGTGCAAAAACACAAAGTTAAAATGATTAAATATCGTCGACATAAAGTTTTTTGACTAACCAGAACTTTGTCTTGATTAAGAGTAATATTACTTCAATAAAACTTTTACTCAGGTCAGTAGAAGTAAAATTATGATGCTGGAATACCACTTTGGATGCTAGTTATTCAAGTATGTAACTGAGGACTAGGACGCTCTTCTTAAAGGGCCCATATTACACTACTCTGAGCTCTTCTCTCAAACAGAAAACACTCTGTTCCACCTTGTGATGTCATCATGTGGTAACACAGGAAGTGCTCCACTGTGTTTTTAAACTCCACACACCTTCACTAGAATCATTTGGATCATTTCAGCCCTGGAATTACCAATCTCTACAATCTCTGAACTAAAGGTAAAAAAGAGCTGTTAACTTGAAAACTACCACTTCATGACATCACAAGGTGGAACAGAGCATTTTGAGCTTTGGAGACAAAACACAACTCCAGGTGTGTTTTTGAGGCAGTAACAGCATTAGAACATCACTTAAAGCTGCAAGAGTCAGTTTTAATGTAATATTGAACCTTTAAATGTAAATATAGTATCATTTAGGACCATTAAAATCTTCCATACAAACTTGACAATTTCCTTGACATTTGAACCCTGACTTAAGCAGATCTGTGTCTAAGTGGCTCTAAAGTTTAATTTTATGAACCTCGTGTAATTGTCTTCCTTCCTGTTTCCACTTTTAGATAAATAGTTAAAATGCCAAAGATTTATGGGTCTACATCACCTATGCTGCCATTGTAAAATTGCATAAACCAAGTGAGAATAAAATAAACCAGCAGATGCAGAAGATGAATGGAAACTGTGATGAGCGCTGACACGTTTGGAAACATATTTTTGGGTGTATTTTAAAGTTCATTCCAACGAGTTCATTCTCTCACGCTCTGCATCGTTTAGGCGTGTTTTTTAGTCTGCAGAGAATGTTTTTGTGTCAACTTTTATTAGTGTCTCCAACGCTAAAGTTTGCCCTGTTAAAAATCGAATTTACTACTAAACCAGGACTAGAGCAAGAGCATAGACTGTCTATATAAATGGACGTAGCTAACCTGCTAGCCGCCACGATCCAAACAAAAAGTGAGCATGAGCGCGTTTTGGCTCCATCGGCTCTGGCACCAATTCACTTTCTATTGAAAAACTGTGGCCCCTCTCTCTGTAACTGCTGCTGTCAGACTCGTCATTTTTGGTCTTTAAATGTTCGTATTAACCCGCTCTACATGATCCTAGGGTTTTTATTTCACTTTTGTGTCCCTAAATCAAGATATAAACACTGATATCAGACAAATCAAGCGACTACTTACCCCAAGGTCACTCCCGCTAGCATTAGCAACAGGTTTGATTGATAGAGTTGCTAACTGCCTGCTCCCTGCTAAACCAGAAATATGGGCAGGAAGGGGTGTTTACCTTCATCAGCCTTGCTCCGGATTGGCTCTTTGGTTGCTATGATCCTCACAGTTGGAAGTCAAAATATGGAATTGAACTCCAGATTAGCCGCTATAACTGCTAGCATCGATGAGCTTCATTTGACTGGAGCTGAACGCTGTGGGTGACGTCACACTTCTTTATACAGTCTATGAACGGGACCAAACCAAGTCTACACCAGAACTAGAACAAGACTAAACCAGGTCTACACCAGGACTAGAACAAGACCAAACCAAGTCTACACCAGGACTAGAACAAGACTAAACCAGGTCTACACCAGGACTAAACCAAGACAAACGTGACCAGAGCTTAGTTGAAATCATTTTAAAGTTGGACTAAATGCTTTTAGCTACTTAACTGTGTGCATAGGATTTGAGTAGCGTTCCTAGTTCTCTTAGTCAATTTTTGGCAACTCTTGTACAAACTAGGTAAACTACAGATCCAAGTACTATGTAACATCGCACATGACTGCCCTGATTACAGCCAGGTGTTTTTGATTACAATCACCTGGCGGCAGGGGCGGAGTTAGAAGTGTGGATACCTGTTAGACCTTTATATGTCCAGACCCCACCCCTCCTCCTCCCTCACTCTTTTCTTTAGTCCTCCAGGCTCCACCCAGTTTATTTGAAATGAGGTTGTGGGCGGAGTTTAGGTGTTCAGTCTCACTTTAATATCAGATTGGTGCCATAGGTTGATGAATGGAAAAGAGTTCAAAAGTAGATTAATTTCAGTATTTACCTGGTTTGGACGCTTTGTTAAATATTTGAGATTTTAAACATACTTGTGCCATATAATTTATTGTAAAGAAAGTATCGTACTCAAGTAACTTCAGACCTCTGTACATGTATGTAGTCAGACTTTTTATTAATATTTGCATGTTTACTTCTATAAAACACTATTGTCATTTTATCTTTTTGTATCTACTTTTTTCCTTATAGATGTGTCTGAATCGCCAGTGCCAAAACGTGAGTGTGTTTGGCGTTCACCAGTGCGCCTCCAAGTGCAGCGGGCGAGGGGTGAGTCCTACAGATCCATTCTTTTACTTTTAAAGATGCACTACGGAACGTTTCTAGTACAGGGGCTGTTACCCGTTTGAAGGAGATGCCATTTCTTTCCCTGGAATACTGTATATCTATATTGACAAAACACAACTCCAGGTCTGTTTGTGACGAGGAAACAACATCAGAACCGAGATCAGAGAATAGTGTAATAAAAAAAACTAATATTTATGGTTGTATTTGGTCCAGCTGTTGTTGTTTACTTCCCATCAAAAGCCCTTTAACTTTCTCACCATTTACCTCATTTTGGTGCAAACACATCCACCTTCCTGTCCACCTGCTGGGACGCCATCACACTCTCCAGCTATCAATCACCCAGGCCTCCGCGTGGATCGACCAATTAGCTGTAACGCTTTCATTTAAGTCCCGCCTTAAACACCATTCATCACTGTCACTCGCGGTTGTCCTTGTCCTGAAATCCCACTTTAAATCTCCAAAGGCCACATCAGAGGCAGGTCCAGAGCCGACGCACAGAGCTCGAGCCGAAAGATTGGATTTTTCTCTCAAATGTCAAGAGTCGGCTCCATATGTGTGGTCTGTTCTGATGTGAGTTATCCATGGAACAGAGTGGCGTTCTGTGTGGCTTTGATATGATTTACAACGGATTTGAAGCTGTTTCACCAAACTAATGTCACAATCTCCTGACAAATGGGACTTAAAGACATAGTATGGAACTCTTTAACCGAAAAAATAAAAGTATATTGTCTTGTATTTTTGTTTTTATTTACTTAGGCCCTTACCATAGACATCATGGGCGATCTTCCGGCTCCATCGACTTTGGTTCCAATTCACTTTCTATTGAAAAACTGTGGCCCCTCTCTCTGTAACTGCTGCTGTCAGACTCGTCATTTTCATCTTAAAATGTTTGTATTAATCTGCTCCACGTGATCCTGGGGTTTTTATTTCACTATTGTGTCTGTAAATAAAGATATGAACACTCCCGCTAGCGTTAGCAACCAGTTTGATTGACAGCGTTGCTAAGTGCTCTTATTTGGCTTAGAGTTAAAGCCATACTTTTTTATGAAGATAAATATGCTTTATGCAATACTGTGGAACATTATAGCCCAAGGAACAACATTTCCATGGAAACAAGCAGGAGTTACAATAAGAGCCAGATTTGTGGAGATGCGAGCACAATAAGGACACACGATATTCTATATTTTTCAGGGCGATAAACAACCCCAATGAAAAGGCTTTATTTGCTTTTTTATTGTTCTAATGCCGTTATCTCCTCAAAAACATACCTTTAGTTGTGTTTTGTTTCATTCACACGTTTGAGTGACACTTTATTATTAGTCTGTCTATATCTCCAAAGCTCAAAATGCTCTGTTCCACCTTGTGATGTCATGAAGTGGTAGTTTTCAAGTTAACAGCTCCTTTTTTACCTTTAGTTCAGTAGAAATTGGGAATTCCAGGTCTGAAATCATCCAAATGATTCTAGTGAAGGTGTGTGGAGTTTAAAAACACAGTGAAGCACTTTCTGTATTACCACATGATGACATCACAAGGTGGAACAGAGTGTTTTCAGTTTGAGAGAAGAACTCGTTTGTGAAAGTCTAGAAATTGGACTCTAATAGCTTTAATCCATGTTCTAATGCTGTTTCCTCCTCAAAAACAGACCTTACTCTGTCAACATCTCCAATCACACAGTTGACACGCCATCTGAGAAAGTTCCATCCGGTCCCTTTAAATTGTAGTTTTGATTAGTTCGAGCATATGTGCAGACTAAACATATTGTCAACAGTTGCCAGTGAAACAGAACCGCTCGGCTTCATAAACTCTACATTCACGCTTCACATAACCCAGTTCCTAAAAGCATTTCTCAAACACTCCCAACAATCAGATCAAGATGTAGCATTAGCAAACCTCCCTCACCTGTTCCCTATTACACTACTGGAAACTCCACTTTTATTCTTCCTTCTCTGCAAGATATAAAAAACAAAACCCTTTAAAATGTCTCCAAGCAACAAAAGAAATAAAACTTGTGTAGTTCTTAGTAATTCAAACAAAGCCGTGTGCCCATGTGGAGCTGGTCTTGGGTGCGTGGCGTCCTGAAGTGTAGCATCTGGCAGCGGCTGGGTCTGTTGACTTAATGTGGGAGGAAATTAGCTTAGCAATTATGCGATCAGTTGTTTTTGTATGCGTTTATTAAGCTAAGTGCGTGCTCGTTCGTTAGCCTAGCTTCTACTTCTGCTGTGTTTGCCAGGCTGGAGTGATTATGAGTGGATTATGGGCTATTGGTCAAACAAGGAAAAGTATTTTGAGTGTTTCTGTTTATTTGAGCTGACGAGAGCGATTTTTAGGGGGGCTGTTTTGGCTTGAGTTCTGGTGTTTTGCTTGTAATTACATATCTAAAAGTGATCTGTGTTAATACCGATTATAGCCATGGGATTTATTTTATAAGTCAGTGTCATAACGTCTGGGGGATCAAAGATTCAAACATGGGGTAAAAGTTTGACAGAGTTGGGTCGGAGGCTGAGGTGTTCGTACCGGTTGTGGAGAGCTGGGTCGGAGGCGGAGGTGCAGGGCATTTTCAAGGAGCGGGATCTGGCGAAAAACGGGAAAAACTAGCTGAGTACTGAGAACATAGTCACAAAAACTAGACTGAGCCGAGCGAAAATGTACCACGGAGGATACACGGACGATCTGGCGGAGTTTGTAGGGTCCTCAGTCCCTTTGTGCTCCGAGGGGCAGGTGCTTGATTGTTCATGGGCTGCAGGTGTGTAGTGGGTGGTGCCAGAGCCTCCGCCCAGCTCCAGACAACGACGCAGAAGGGAGGGGGAAAGACAGCACGGAAACAAAAGGACAAACTGGGATCTTGACAAGTCAGTATCGCGCCAATAGATTCAACATGTAATAAAAACATAGAAATACTAGAACAATAAGGCTAAAGACATGGAACCACTCGCCCATTCATACCCCGGCGTACGCAGACACTGGGGGCGAGGTGGGTTAAGTGTCTTGCCCAAGGAAACAACAACAGCATTCGTGTGGGAGCTAGAATCGCACCGCCAACCTGTGTGTCATTGGATCTGATCGCTCAACCAATGATGAGCGGGATTCAAACTGATAACCTTCACATCAGTGGACAAATGCTCTACCAACTGAGCCACCGTCGCTCATAATAATTGAGTTTACATAATAATCATAAGTTCTATTGTGTTTTAGATTCATATATGTTTGTTTGTTTGTTTACTCTTATATAACCTTGCTTCATTTTGGGAATTTTAAAATGTCAAAATGGTCAAATATCAGCGAGTCCTAACAGCCTTATACATCATATCCTTATTAAATCCTTATTTACAGTGTTTAAAGTGTTAAAGTTTCCATCTGGGTTTTATTTCATTATAGTTGGAGAGATAATAATGAATGTTCTGTTTTAGGTTTGCAACAATAACAAGAACTGCCACTGTGAGGCGCACTGGGCCCCTCCCTTCTGTGATAAGACGGGGTTTGGAGGCAGTGTGGACAGTGGGCCCATCAGATTAGCAGGTAACTCAATATTTATACTACTGCTACCATTACTGCTTCTACTGTAAGCGGTATGCAGGCTGAGAAACTGTGTATTTTCAACTTTGAGCTGTGGTATTCTGCTATTTGAAGGTCCGATATTATACGAAACTGACTCTTGTAGCTTTAAGTCATGTTCTAATGCTGTTACCTCCTCAAAAACACACCTGGAGTTGTGTTTTGTTTCACTCACATGTTTAAGTAACTCTTTATTATTAGTCTGTCTACATCTCCAAAGCTCAAAATGCTCTGTTCTACCTTGTGATGTCATGAAGTGGTAGTTTTCAAGTGAACAGCTCCTTTTACCTTTAGTTCAGTAGAGATTTGCAATTCCAGGGCTGAAATCATCCAAATGATTCTAGTGAAGGTGTGTGGAGTTTAAAAACACACTGTAGTACTTCCTGTATTACCACATGATGACATCACAAGGTGGAACAGAGTGTTTTCAGTTTGAGAGAAGAACCCAGCCTGAATATGCAGGGTTTGTGTTAAACATGTGTGAATGAAACAAAACACAACTCCA
This sequence comes from Periophthalmus magnuspinnatus, assembly GCF_009829125.3. Taxonomy (NCBI): domain Eukaryota; kingdom Metazoa; phylum Chordata; class Actinopteri; order Gobiiformes; family Gobiidae; genus Periophthalmus; species Periophthalmus magnuspinnatus. The sequence continues at coordinate 17,592,360 of NC_047144.1, forward strand.
GGTCTGTTTGTGATGAGGAAACAACATTAACACAGATCAGAGAATAGTGTAACATGGGCCCTTTAAGACCCTGGGGCCCGGGACAACCGACCCCTTTGTCTCCCCCTGTTGACGGCCCTGATAATATTTCAAAAAGCCAAATATATTTTACTGCCATCAAAATTGAATCATTTTCCCTTCTTGTCATCGATACTGTCTGTAGAAGATGGGACCAAGAAGAAAACAACAATGGGCAGTTTTTCAAAATGGACGTATCTGTGTTTGCTCGTGAACGCTTCCAGGATAAAAAAGTGAAGAGAGAGAAACCTGAGCCTCTCTCGTTGTGTTCTATAATATTTTTGTTCCTGATCGTGTCCCGTCTCTCTCTCTCTCGTTGTGTTCAGGACATGGCAGTCTATTGGCGGGCGTCCTGATCACCCTCCTCTCCGTCCTGGGCGCTGTTCTGGTTTTCTGCCTGAAGAGGAGGTCTCTGTTGGGGCTGATGTTCACCAAGAACAAGGGTCCTCTGGAGAAGCTCAGGTGCGTTAAAAAAAAACAAAAAAATTAAACAAAAAAAATCTACCTATAAATCTCGAAAAAATAATCAATACAGCATAACTAGTTCATTTTACTACAGATTTTTTTTTTTTATTGTTTTAATGTTTATCCTTATTGGCACATTATGTAAATATTATATTCCATGGAAATGTTATTGCTTTACCTAGAATGTTCCGCAGTATGGCATTAAAACAGTTTCTTTTGCATTTAATCGCTTATACTTTTTTATTTTATTTTTTTTGACAAACGGAAGAAACCTCTCCACAGATCTGACCTGACCACCCTTGTTGGCATCACCTGCTTGACACACGTTTAATGCCATATTGTGTAACATTCCAGGCAAATCAATCAAATACCTATGGAAACAATAGACCACCACAACCGCTAGAAAAGTTACACAATCTAACTTTAGCCAACCCAGCAGTAGTTTTAGACCTTTTGAAATAAGCGATTGGTTTGGCCTTCTGCAACTGTTGTAGTCAAGGACACAATGGCAGCATTCATCATCTGTGGGACCTGGATCTGACAAGAGCGGGATTTGAACCCCCAACCTTCAGATCAGTGGATAAACACTAAACTCTAAATCTGTTCTTCTTCTACAGGATAAAATTTGACAAAACATAAATAACTAGAATATTAATTATGAGCAAAACAATGTGACAGTTACTCTTATAGACTGTATGTATAAATGGATGTAGCTAACCTGCTAGCTGTCATGTTCCAAATAGACAGTGATCATGGTTGCACTTCCGGCTCTATCGACTCTGTCTCCAATTTACTTTCTATTGAAAAACTGTGGTCCCTCTCTCTGTAACTGCTGCTGTCAGACTCTTCATTTTGGTCTTAAAATGTTCGTATTAACCCGCTCTACATGATCCTGGGTTTTTATTTCACTACATTAATAAGAAAACTAATCAGGCACCTTCTTTCCTCGAGGTCGCTCCCACTAGCGTTAGCAACAGGTTTGGTTGACAGGGTCCACACTGCTGGTTTAGCACAAAGCGGGCATTACCTTCAACAGCCTCACTCCGGATTGGCTCTTTGGTTGCTATGATATTCGCGGTCGGAATTCCAAATATAAAACACGTCTCCAGATTGGCCCTTATAACTTCTAGCCTCGATGAGCTTCATTTGACTGGAGCCGAACGCTGTGGGTGACGACACACTCACTTTCTCCTCTTCTTTATACAGTCTATGGTTACTGTCTCTTTCGTGTCTAAATGAATCCCGGTGACAGCTGCTGAGTGGGTGCGTTTGATTCGCTCACAGGCGCAGCTCATTCTCACTGTACTCTGTGTCATTTAGCCATTAGCATATGCATTACAGGCTAAGTGCCATAATGAATGAATATAATTAGGATTTTTTTTCCCTCTAAACGCAATCAATCATGTACCTTCATTTTTAATTTTTTTTCTTAGCAGAGAAATATAAAATCTATAAATGTATTCTATAGAGGAGCCAGCAAAAACAGAAATTAAAATGTCCTCCATAGCTCATATAGAGACGGTGTTATTACTACTAATGCATGGACTTAAAGATGCACTGTGTTACATTTCTGGTGCATGGTCCACTACCTGCTTGTCTCCATGGTGATGTTCTTTCGTTGTCTAGAACTGTACAGTAATAAACTGATTTATCTTGCATTTATCCAGTTAGAGGAGTTTGTTGCAATGAATAAAATACCTTGAAAAATAACCACACTTACAGGCTCGCCTCTCCACAGATCAGACATGTAAATTGAGCTGTGGCACTAGCTGTTTGTCTCCATGACGGTTTGATAGTAATCCTGTAGAATATTACTGCCAAAGAAGTAGCATCTCCATGGAGACGAGTGACAGGACTAAACCAGGACTGAACAAGGACTAAACCAGGACAAAACCAGGACTGAACCAGGACTAAACCAGGACTGAACCAGGACTGAACCAGGACTAAACCAGGACAAAACCAGGACTAAACCAGGACTGAACCAGGACTAAACCAGGACTGAACCAGAACTGAACCAGGACTAAACCAGGACTGAACCAGGACTGAACCAGGACTAAACCAGAACAAAACCAGGACTGAACCCGGACTAAACCAGGACTGAACCAGGACTAAACCAGGTCTGAACCAGAACTGAACCAGAACTGAACCAGGTCTAAACCAGGAATAAAACCAGGACTAAACCAGGACTAAACCAGGACTAAACCAGGACTAAACCAGGGCTAAACCAGGTCTAAAGCAGGAATAAGCCAGGATTAAAACCAGGTCTGAACCAGGACTAAACAGTTGCAGAGTGGGCGTTGTTTGCAGTGTGGTGATGACAGTTGAGTGGGATTAGTTGCTCATAGTAATTGTCATAGTTTATATTGTAATAACACGTCAAAGATAAAATTGATAAATGTTTGATTTTGTTTCATTCTCCAGGTCAGTGAGCACTGGTTTGACTGGACCATCTTCAAACCCTCCTCCTCCTGTGACCACTGCGTCTCCTTCTCGACCTGCTCCTCCTCAGCCCCAAACCGCCGCCATCTTTAAGGTAAATCTGCTTCTCATCATGAAAACAAAAAAAATATAACTGTTTTACTGAAGGATGCTTAGAGACAGATCGTTGCTATTAAGTTTAATCATAATTATATCAAATACCATTGGTGAAGACGTCAAAATATTGCAGTTTTGCTAAGACTATTTGACTTATTTCATAGGTTTTTGGAGTGATTCATGTTTGAGTAATCTTTAATCTCTTATTTTCAAGACGCCATTTTGTCGATCTACCCCCGTTTTCACCTCCACCTGTACACGCCCACTGTGACTTACACACTTCCTTCTCCAGTTTTATTTTCTTAATCGGTGATACTCGTAGGATTCGGCAGCGTCGCGTAGTCATTTTGGTACAAATTGTAAAAATGTGCTGCTCGCTAGTGTGATGTACAGCTATCCATAGGGGGCGCTAACAGCATGCGGCGCTTTGTTGTGATGATGTTTACGGCGATATCAGCTCCCACTGGACACCGCAGTTTTCTAATGCAGAATTCAGTGGATTTGTTTCTTTTATTAAGTCGTTTTAGATGAATATTGTGATTTAAAATGTGTGTTCCTTCGTTTATTGCGGGGGTTACGTTTTAAAAATAACCCACAATAGGCGAAATCCGTGAAGTAGTTAGCTTTATTTTTACAATTATTATATATGTTTTGCACACTTTATACACTTTTCTCACACAGGCATTAACATTTTCTCACACTTCTCTCTTGTTTAAACTCTCTCAAAGTTCAAACCTTTCATATATTATGTCCCTCTTCCTCAATGATCGCTTTAAATTTGTCGTTCACGTATGTCTCTGCTCCAGCGGTATCCACAGAGGCGCCTCTCTGTGCAAAGAAACACTTTTAAGTCCAAAGCATTTCTGAAATTTGTCGGTGCAGAACGTTTCATCGACATTGTGGGTTTTGTCGGGGAGAAAACTTGCAAACACACAGCACTTCAGAGTCACACTGCAATCCAACGTTTATGTAAATTTGTCTGAACACATTCTGTACTGTACAGGAGACACAGCACAGAGGAGACTGATGGACAATGGTCTACAGTCCCTCAGCCAATCAGGACGCAGAACACAATGCACGCTCATACACTGTAAAATTGTAGACAAAAAAAAATCCGCAAAACACAGAGACCGCGAAAGGTGATCCACTGGTGTTACAGATTAGAACTATATAGAGACACACAAATAGTCGATTAAAGATTACTCAAACATGAATCACTCCAAATACAACTCCAGTGGCTCAATGAGAAGAAACGACTAGAACATGGTTAAAGATCTGAAAAGTCCAGTTTGCAGAATAGGTCTGATTTAAATTAATAGAAAGCTGGAATTACAACTATTCACTTGTACAGTCCAGGGCATTACATAACCTGTTCTGAAGGCATATGGGACTGGGAGTGGCTCTTGGACACACCTAAAGCCTTGTACATCAGCTCCAGTTCTCTCTGCAGAATTCAGATATTACTTTCACAAATGTCAACCCTCTCAAATCCAATTAAAACCTCCCAGTGGGTCTGATAGAGTCCGCTGTGAACAATGGGTGGTCCTCAGTCCTGTAAGCTTTTTATCATTAACGATAGAGTGTTAGAAGCAAAATGGATTTATCTAGAATATATTAAAGTTCCCATACTACACTATTCTCTGATTTCTGTTCTAATGTTGTTTCCTCATCACAAACAGACCTGGAGTTCTGTTTTGTTTCAATTGCACATGTTTAACACACAAACCCTGCACATTTAGGCTGAGTTCTTCTCTCAAACTGAAAACACTCTATTCCACCTTGTGATGTCATCATGTGGTAATACCGGAAGTGCTTCACTGTGCAAAAAATATGTAGTTTGAATTTTCCCAGGATTGTAGTATCATAGTTATAAATCCTACACAGGTCCATAAATCCATAAATCAATTTCTAAACTGTCAAATTGCATTAATTACAGCTGTGCGTGAACATTAACAATAAACATTATATCAGGGCATGTTTCTTATTAGCTCAGATTAGTGTTTTTCTCCATGGTTATTCATTCTGCTGTTAGTAGATGGAGCCCTGCACAAGATTCCAGTATCGTGATCCAAGCTGGAAAATGAGTTCTGAGTTCTTTCCTCAATCAGAAAACACTCTGTTCCACCTTGTGATGTCATCGTGTGGTAATACAGGAAGAGCTCCACTGTGTTTTTAAACTCCATTCAAAGTCACTAGAATCATTTGGATCATTTCAGCCCTTGAATTGGCAATCTCTACTGAACTAAAGGTAAAAGCAGCTGGTAACTTAAAACACTACCACGTCATGACATCACAAGGTGGAACAGAGCATTTTGAGCTTTGGAGATGTAGACAGACTAATAATAAAGTGTTACTCAAACATGTCTGAATGAAACAAAACACAACTTCAGGTATGTTTTTGAGGAAATAACAGCATTAGAATATGGCTTAAAGCTCACTGATCTCTATTCTGTGTAATATTGGACGTTTATTGGCCAATTCCTCTATAAACTGGTTCTTATCACAAGTATAAGGCTAAAATCTGTTCCTTTCCCGGCTTGACGTGCTTTGTAATGGGAGGTGACCCATGATGGATTGGTCCAATGAGAAACTGTGTCTTAGTTGACATTTTGTGCTTGCAAGGTGGCACGACGCGGATCAGGCAGGCTGGCGCAAGCTAGCAGCGCTTTCCAGTTAGCGGCATGTGTTTTGGATTTGTGAGGAGAGGAGGGTTGATGAAAGGGAAGTGCAGGTGAGGTCATTGTGCAGCCGTGGGGTGCTGTGTTGGAGTTTGAGAGAATATAAAGTTGTAATGGAGGATTGCACATCTGGCAGAGGCTGTAATGGCTAGCAGACTTTTGGCACAACATGTAGAGCTTTGACTCTTCCTGTTACATATAGGCTTTGTGTGGGTACTGTAAAAACACTAATAAAGGTGAAAAATGGAGCTGAAAGGTTAGCACTCTCATCTCACAACAAAAAACAAAAAGGTCCCAGGTGTGATTCACAGCCATGTTGAGTTTGCATGCTCTTCCTGTGTCTGAATGGGTTAAAATTAAGTCAGTGTTGTTTTTATTAAAGGCCATGTATTTAAGCTAAATGTGCCTTGCCTCAGTTCAAATATGTAGTACAAGCAGCTTTAGAGGTTAAAATAAGTCTGCTGCGTGCTGTCTGCCTCTAATTATAAGCGTTTTACTGTCTAATTATCAGGAAATGCGTGTTAGCACCCTAGTTGTTAGCTTTATTGTCACGGCAAAACTCCATTGGTCTGTTAGAGTTGTGAAAAGTGCTTATAAACTCATCGTGGTGAGTATATAGGATGTTCAGAATGCCTAAGGTAAGTGAAGAATAACTTGTAAACCACTGTAAACTTCAGATTTCAGGACATTTTGACTTGCCATCAAAGAAAATTTGTCAAAAGATCATCTCATATTCCAGATAAAATAAGAATGAAATATCTTGTTTGACTTAAATAAGATGAAATGTGAAGGTGAAAAATCCTTATTCAAGTGATTTGATTAGATTAGATTAGTTTTTCTAGTGTTCCGGGTGCTCCAATTTGTCCCATTTAAAACATGCAAATTAGGCTAATTCTCCAGCTAGACGCAGATTTTGGCCCATGTGGCTTTGAAGGATGGGTCAAATGCACACGGCACATTATTAAATCTAATGTGTATGATATGAGACTGAGTTTGAGAAGCTAAACTAGTTCATTGGTGTAACTTTTAACAATTAAACTTACTTTTCTGAACTGTAAAGTATTCAACATGAGTTTACCATAGTCTGTATAAAGAAGTGGACTAAGCAGGGCGCTAGCTAGTGGAAGAAGTTGCCTGATTTGTCTGTTATTAATGTTCATATCTTGATTTACAGACACAATAGTGAAATAAAATCCCGAGGATCATGTAGAGCGGGTTAATAAGAACATTTTAAGACTAAAATGACAAGTCTGTCAGCAGCAGTTACAGAGAGAGGGGCCACAGTTTTTCAATAGAAAGTGAATTGGAGCCAGAGTCAATTGAGACAGAAACACGCACATGCTCACTTACTATTTGGAACGTGGAGGCTAGCAGGTTAGCTATGTCCATTTATATGTACAGTCAATGGTATATGCCAACGTTGAAACTAATATTTGCTTATGTATAGGTACACAAAGCTCTACAGAAATATGCAAAACAAAGTTACACTGAAGCATAAAACTTTCATTCATAATTTAATATCCCATTTTTCTACAAAAGGATTAGGCAGTGCATTCAAATCATGCGTTCCTTAGAAAGTGTGTTACCGGGAGCAAGTCTGAGTTATTATAGCTGGAGAAGAAAGACACAGAAAACTTTCCCAAAATGAAAAGTTAAATTGGTTCATTTTGTTTCAGAAAATTGAATGAGGGGCCGACAGCATAAACAAACCCTATCTGTTTTGTTTTGTAATGAACACGTTTTGCCCTCAGACACCAGCATTTACAATACACTGTGTGGGGTCCGGGCCTGTCCAGTCTGATTGAGAGCAGACAGCAGCAGAACCTCTCTTTCATTTTAAAGGTCACCCAAAGGTGCAGGGAGTGTTTGATTTATTCACCTATGAAGCCCGCCAGAGCAGAACAGCAGAGGAGACGTGTTACTGATACACCGCAGACAGACACAGATTTGGGTCTTCATTCACGGGTTTAGTCTCCCATGTGACTGGTCCAAATATAGCTCGGTTTCAGATGACATCACAGCATCCTATAGGCCAATAATATTTAACACAGATAGGGGGCGTACCGATTGATATCACAAAAAAATGCTCATTTTTGTTATAATATAGAGAGTTAGAGAGGTCCAGGGTTTACTCACTAAAAGAATTAGATTGATTAGGTTTAACATTGGTTAAAATATTCATTATAATATTGTTCCCTTTAATAAAAAAAAAAATATATATATATATATATATATATATATATATATATATATATATATATATATATATATATATATATATATATAAAGTTGTATTAAGCTCAATTATTAAAACAACTTCAGCTCTCCAAACTGCTTCACATAAAAGTCAACAAACAAAAACTATGTTAAAGACTTTATTCATGCTGATTTGATGAATCTTGTGTAAAAAAATATGTAGTTTGAATTTTCCCAGGATTGTTGCGTCATAGTTAGAAACCCTACACAGGTTTTAAATCCATAAATCACCAGACAATTTCTAAACTGTCAAATTGCATTCATTATAACTGCGTTTGAACATTAACAATAACATTATATCGAGGCATGTTCCTTATTAGCTAAGATTAGTGTTTTCCCCCATTGTAATTCCCGCTGCTGTCGGTAGATGGAGCCCTACACCAGATTTCACTATGGGGATCCAAGCTGGAAAATGAGTTCTGAGCTCTTCTCTCAAACAGAAAACACTCTGTTCCACCTTGTGATGTCATCATGTAATACAGGAAGTGCTCCACTGTGTTTTTAAACTCCATATAACTTCACTAGAATGTTGTTTTTGAGGAGGTAACAGCTTTATAACGTGACTTAAAGCTACAAGAGTCAGTTTTGTGTAATATAGGACCTTCAAGTTAGTCTGGAGTTTAGTCTTAAAGAGGATACGACAGGTTAGACAACTTAATTCACTAAAATAATTACAAGATTTAGCTTAAAATCATTATGTCAAACTCCATATATTTTCCCTCTTCTCTTTCAGCCTGAACCCTTGGCCTCTCCTGCCTCATATCCGTCCCACAGTCTTCGGCGACTCCCCCAGTGTCCCCCGGTGCACCTGGGCCGTGCTCCTGTCCCCCTGTCACTGACCCTGTCCCTGTCTCCCGCCCCTGCCCAGCCCAGACCGCCCCTCCCCCCTCCGCACAGAGCCCCGCCCCCTCACCTCCTCGGCCCGCACAGAGGGGTGGGAGTGAGGAGTGGGCCCCGTCATGGCTCCTACAGGATGGTCATGGTGAGTGAATCTAACGCAGCCATTTTTATTTGACAGTGTAACACCTTATAATAACTTTAACTTAATTAACATGAACAGAGACTTAATTCATAACGAACATATGGTTTATTAAGAATGACTCAGGCTTAGCAACTTAATTAAGACGTTAGGCAAGTTTATTTGTACAGCACAGTTTATACTCAAAGTAATTCAATGTGTTTTACAGAATTAAGACAGAAATTACAGAAATAAAGACACTAAAAACATAATACAACAAATCAAAACATAAATAGCCATCATAAAATGAACATTACAAGAGAAAAGTGCAGAATAAAACCCTTTCAGTCACATGCACAGATAAACAGAACAGTTTGGAACCTGGATTTAAACATTGTCAAAGTAGAGGCCTGTGTCACATCTTCAGGAAGATTGTTCCAGGTTTTAGCTGCAGAAAAATGAAACACTGATTCCCCATGTTTAGTCCTGGTTTAGTCCTGGTTTAGTCCTGGTTGAGTCCTGGTTCACACTTGGTTGAGCCCATGTCTAGGCACCAGTAGGAGGCCGGGACTAAACCAGGACTAAACCAGGACTAAACCAGGACTAAACCAGGACTAAACTAGGACCACAGCACGAGGCGGGTCCCTGAAGTCCTCAGAGTGTGAGATGGTTCATGTGGCTCTAACATGTGGGAGATGTTCTTTGGTGCTGGTCCATGGAGAGACTTGTTCACACAGAGCTGCTTTAAAGTCTATTCTCTGAGCCACAGGAGCCAGAGACCTGAGCCACAGGACACATGAGTGAAGTACTTCCTGGTTCTAGTCAGGACCTGAGCAGCAGTGTTCTGGATGTTCTGCAGCTGTCAGTGAGCAGGCTGTTACAGTCGTCTAACCTACTGGAGACAAATGCATGGATAAGTCTCTCCAAGTCTGGTTTTGACAGTAAACCTTTGATTTTTGACATGTTTTTAGATGGTAAAACGCAGCAGATGTTATTGATTTGATGCGGATGTTAAAGTTCAAGTCTGAGTCCATTATTACCCCTAGATTTCTAGCCTGATTTGAAGGTTGGTTTATGTTTTATTAAGTGTATCCAACCTTATGCATGTAGAAAAAAATGTCAATAAGATATAATGTAATTCAGGAGTTTTTAACTAAAAAACAGCAGCATAAGGAAACATAAATGTCCAAGAATATAACAAGGAACACTTTAAATATTTTGTGGATTTTCATACATTTATTTTGAGCCATAAAAGTCCCTCTGACAGCTCCTAAAATAAAATGGCCGCAGTGATGTTCATGACACAAACCTGAACATAAATAATGAACGCTGAGCCACGAGAGGAGCAGAGACGAGAGACGAGAGGGAGACTTGGGAACATTATCTAGGTTACGCTATTTTTTTTAATTTGTTTTTTGTGATTTCTAGTTAAAAAAACACATTGGAAAACATGAGCAAGAAACTCCAAGTGAAGCATGAGACTTTAAGAAACGACCACATAAACAAACAAAAGACGTCATTACAAACTGGCACTGAGAAATAAACAGAAATGTTAAAGTGACTAAGTGAGTGTGACGTCACCCACAGCGTTCGCGCCAACTGAAGCTCATCGACGCTAGCGGTTATAGCGGACAATTTGGAGCCGAGTTACATATTTGGAATTACGACCACGAGTATCACAGCAACCAAAGAGCCAATCCAGAGCGAGGTTGTTGAAGGTAATGTCTCTTCCCGCCTGTATCTTTAGTTTAGCCGGGAGCGGACGCTTAGCAACACTGTCAATCAAACCTGTTGCTAACGCTAGCGGGAGTGACCTCTGGGAAAGAAGGCGCCTGATTTGTCTGTTATTAAAGTTCGTATCTTGATTTACAGACACAATAGTGAAATAAAAACCCCAGGATCATGTAGAGCGGGTTAATACGAACATTTTCAGACCAAAATGATGAGTCTGACAGCAGCAGTTTTCCAATCGAAAGTGAATTGGTGCCAGAATCGATGGAGCCTTTTTCTTCGTGGTTGTGATGTCATTGTCGTCAGAGTAGCGCAGGTGATTTAAGAAATGTCAGACATTTTAAACATGCCTGAAAAATGGATTCAAATTTTTTCGTCATTTTTTTTTTTTTAATATAGAAATGAGACATGAGTCAAAAGTGAAAAATCTCTGTCCAGTGTCCAGCTGTGGGCGGGTCAGGGTCTCGGTGGTTGAGAAACATCATCTGAAGCCATCATCACTTTGTTTATTACTTTACACAACAAGATGGATTTTCACAATAGCTGAGAGTTCACAAATTCACCTCGTCTCCTCTGGCCTCTGTGTTTCTCAAAGTCAAATCCTTTAAAGTGACTGGAGCTTTATGTAATAATATGAAATTATTTAGTTTGGCTCATTTTTGTGGCTCTTTGAAAATACCACAGTTACTCTTTAAGTTATTCGTACTTAAGTAGTACTTTTCCCAAATACTTTTGTACCCTTACTCGGTGATGGAAGTACTCAATTTTACTCAATTTTGTTACTTAGGTAAAAGTACAGACACTGGAGCAAAAAAACCCCACTTAAGTAAAGGTAAAAGTACCTGTTTAAAAATGTAGTTAAAGAGTAAAAAGTAAAAGTATTTGTCACACTATCATAAAAAAAATACTTTTACTTTTCAGACTTGTTCAAAAATTTAGTGGAGTAGAAAGTACAGATACCGCTCTCAAATGTACTGAAGTAAAAGTAAAATGTCTACATTTATATACCTAAAATGTATACTTACTAGAACAGTACTTTACTACTTGTACTTCATTACATTCCACCACTGCTCTTATTTGAGTAATTCCTTGGTCTACTAATGTGTACTTTTACTTGAGCACTGTATTTTTCAGACTATGCGTCCCTCCAGAGTCCCAAAAAATGTATAACAATGAAGAAAAAACATATATAAGTTGCACTGGACTATAAATCGCATTTTTGGGGGAAGTTAATTTTACAAAAATCCGAGACAAAGAACAGACATTTTATCTTTAAAGGCAAGTTATAAGAATAAGAATAACAGAACAACAGGCTGAACAGCAGTACAGCACATTAACATAACACAATTATATTTATTCAGCTACATGAAGCATAAACAGCAAAATGAACACGTGTCTAGTATGTTAACGTAAGATATTTAACAGTTAATCAGATAACTAAAGCGTAAAAAACAAGCAAAAACAAGTTTACTCTCGATCTCACTCCAAATCAAAGTGAAATTATATATTTAAATAATTTCACATCTAAGTCGCATCTGAGTATAAGTCGCACCCCCGGACAAACTACGAAAAAAGTGACACTTATGGTCTAAAAAATACGGTAATATTATTTTGAAGTAACGTTACTCTTACTTGAGTACAATTTTGACTGCTCTACCCACCTCTGCTCAGTTTAATATAATCTAACAAATACCTCTATGTATAAAGCAGATGAATTACTCTATATATAAACAGTAAACACTATATAAACGATAAAAACTAGCTTCACCCTCTCATCTGCTTATATTTACCATCGTGTTTGGGTCAGTGGTTTGATTCACAGCTGGTCGGTTGCTCCAGGACATTTGGACTCGCTCTTCCCCACAGCCCGAGCTCCGTTCTGGGGCACACACATGAAAGCCTTCCCCCTGATGAGCTCCAGAGTCTGGGACACTTTGGAAACTTGGGTCTGGTGTTTCTAACCGAAATGTCACAATGGTTTTAATGAGAGGAAGATGACAGCAAGATTACCACAGCAATTTGTGAACGAAGGAACGAGGTCAGACGTTAGCAAATGGGAAAATGGTGTCATAGATTTGCACAAATGTGTTTAAAGTCGTGTAATAAGATGCACCTGGATTAGTTTAATAGAGTTTTTGTGGTCAGGCAGTTTTACAGAAAAGCAGATGTGAAAATTATTAGATGCAAATGAACTTAGACATTTTGTGCATTTAAAATATCACTAGTACTACGGTATACTTTCAGTGACGTATATGAGCTATTGTGGGGTTTTGCTCAGTTCTAAACATAGACTGTATATATAAATGGACGTAGCTAACCTGCTAGCTGCCACGTTCCAAACAGGAAGTGATCTTGGGCGTGCATCCGGCTCCAGTTCACTTTATATTGAAAAACTGTGGCCCCTCTCTCTGTAACTGCTGCTGTCAGACTCATCGTCTTGGTCTTAAATGTTCGTATTAACCCGCTCTACATGATCCTTTTATTTCACTATTGTGTCTGTAAATCAAGATATGAACTTTAATAACAGACGAATCAGGCGCCTTCTTTCCCTCAGGTCTCTCCTGTTAGCGTTAGCATCATGTTTGCCTGTTGTCGTAGTGCAGGGCAGTGTCCAGACATTTTTCATTGAGGCGGTCGAAGTCTTTAAAGATATAATTATGAGAATACTTAAATTTCATATTTTTTAGAATAAATCTTTTCAAACAAAACAATTTGTAAATATGTAAATCTATTTCCTGTTATTTGAAAGGCCAAAATAGTACATTAATGGTGCCGTCCTGGAGAGTTTAGAAACAGCCCCGAGTAACAGTAGTAGTTGTGATAGTAGCTGTCTGTAGTAGTAGTTGTTGTAGTTATTGCAGTAGCAGTAGTAGTAGTGGTAATGGTAGTACTAGCAGTACTAGTACTAGTACGTAGTACTACAAGTTACTAGTACTAGTACTATGAGCTCATAGTACCAGTACTAGTACACCGGTATCTCCTAGTACTGATAGTTCCTAGTACTAGTAGCTCCTAGTACCGGTAAGTACTAGTACCGGTAAGTACTAGTACTAGTGCCGGTAAGTACTAGTACTGGTAAGTACTAATACTGGTAAGTACTAGTACTAGTACTGGTAAGTACTAGTACCAGTAAGTGTAAGTACAAGTACCGGTAAGTACTTGTACCGGTAAGTACTTGTACCAGTAAGTATTAGTACCGGTAAGTACTAGTACTAGATGTTGTTGTGTTGTAGTAGTCAGAGTCCTACATTTGTCCATATTTACATACCACGTGTGTAGTACTTCTGTCCATTATCTGCCTCTGTGTAATCGTGAATCCTTCATAGAGTGAGGACATGGAGGTGTCATTTACTTTCTCAGATGTTGAACTTTGAGGAGCAGAACATGAGACTGGACCTGGCTCATATGGAGGGGCTTTAAAGGGCGGACTCTCCATAGTGTGAGGTTTGAGGATGAGTTCATTTAAGTCAATATAAACCAGATGGAGAAAGTACGAGGCCTCGGAGGTGACCCAAGCACAGATTCAAAACATGTGAGAGGAGGTCTGTACATATGTCTGCGCCTCAGCCAGAAACCTAAACAAATGTGTCGGCCATTTTGTTTTACAACCATATCACTCATTTTCTGATTGGTTAAAACTAGTGAATGGAGTTTGACTAGTTCTGTATATGAGGTGCTAGTGTCGCCATGATACTAACATTTCAAACTTGATTTCGATACTAAGGAATAGACTTGATACCGATCCCAATACCATGATCATAATATATATGTGTGTGTGTGTGTGTGTGTGTGTGTGTGTGTGTGTGTGTGTGTGTATATATATATATATATATATATATAAATATATAAAAACTCTTTCTTTGTGTAATCCCTCAGTGTCCAGGGAGGTTCCATACTGATCCATGGGCATCGATACCTGCCAAAAATTAGTATCTAATTTGAATGCTAGTTTTAGTATCTTATTTTTGATACTTGTGATGACCTGCTTGTCTCCATAGGGATGTATTTTCTTTGCAATTTTCCACAGTATGACATTAAACCTACTTAACATGCCAAGAACAAGCCGGTGACACCAGTAGACCAAGTTACAGGTCAGGTTTGTGGAGAGGGGAACCTGCTCATAATAAGAATACATGTTTTTGTAGGCATTAGGAAAAATTCTAGCAAAGAATTAACATCTCCGTGAGTGAAGCAGGTGGCTAACTTTCCACCAGAAAAGTTACACAGTGCAGCTTTACGTTTGAAGTTAAAGTCAGTAGTTCCGATGATGTTTAATGATTGATTTTCAGTTCAGTTTTTTTTTTTTTTTTCTGATCATAAAATAGCAGATTTGAACCCAGAATTAACCAAATCTGATGAGAACTTAGGACAGAAAAGGTTGGACACAAACGCTTGAAAACACAGGTGTATACTGCCTCCTGTTGGACGTATATTGTCACCGCAGTCTCTCTGTATTTGTTCATCAGTCTTGGAGAAGCCTAGTCGCTCTCAGCTGTGTATTTACTGCAGTATTAGACAGTGGTTTGATTCACAGCTGCTCGGTTGCTCCAGGACATTTGGACTCGCTCTTCCCCACAGCCCGAGCTCCGTTCTGGGGCACACACATGAAAGCCTCCCCCTGATGAGCTCCAGAGTCTGGGACACTTTGAAAACTTGTGTCTGGTGTTTGTAACCGTAATGCCTCAATGGTTTTACTAAGCAGAATATTATGTGTTTGTTCATAGGAGTTGGAGAAGCCAAGCCCCCCTCAGAAGCCCCTCCCTGCTGACCCCAGGGGAGCTCGCCTGGGCAGGAGTCCCACGGTGAACCAGGGACCCCCAGCCTCTGTCCCAGGACACAATGCACCCAGGCCTCTACGACCCACTCCCCATTCAAACAGGCAAGTCCACTGTGCTCAAATACAGGGTCCTATGTGAGTATAAACATTTATGTATGTCATTTAATAAGATATAAAATTAAACTAACTAGTTGTGAGTCAGTGGTTACCCCAGTGAGTACCCCCTAACGTGTGTATTGGTGATTCAGTACTAGTATAAATATGCTGTCTACTGTGAGTTATTTCTATATGGCATTTATTGTTGTTAAATTATTGACACAGATATTTATTTCTTATGTTGTCTGATTTTTCCTGTTGTGTCTGATTTTTCCTGTTGTTTTGTTTTTTGTGTCTTGGCGGCACGGTGACTGAGTGGCATCACTCATGTCTCACAGCAAGAAGGTTGGTTCGATCCCCGGGTCACCAGGCCTTTCTGTGTGGAGTTTTTCATGTTTCTCCCCGTGTCTGGATGGGTTTCCTCTGGGTACTCCGGTTTCCCCCATCAACCAAAGCATGAACGCCCTTCGAGACAACTGTTGTTGTGATTTTGGGCGTTACAAAAATAAATGAATTGAATTGAATTGAAATACCATTCAAATGCATTTTGAGTCATTTTCAAAACCAACATATATTTTTCATACATTCTAATTTTGAAAGATGAGCAAAATAGAAATAGTAGTAAGACCAAGAACAAGCTCAAGTCGAAAACCAAGCTCAGGAACAAGACCAAGATCAAGATGAAGAACAAGACCCAGACCAAGCTTAAGACCAAGGACCAAGGACCAAGACCATATACAAGACCATATACAAGACCAAGGCCCAAGCTCAAGACGAAGTTCAAGACCTAGATCCTCATGATTGTCTCCGTCTAAAAACTGGCCACACTAGAACTGAAGTGGGGCAAAAAGCTTTTGGTTATTTTTCTTCCCAAAAATGGAAAACATGTGAAGGACATGCAAAACACAGAGCCACTGCAGCACTTTAATAATGTGGAGATAAACATTTATAATCACACCTGCTCTTATTTTTAATGTTTTGTATTTGTATATTTTTGTTGCTCCAATTATGAACATGTTAAAAATAAACCCTCAGCCTTTTCAGCAGGTCTCAGACAATAATAAAAAATACTTTTCCAGTGCAAAAATGTAGTGGAGTAGAAAGCACAGATACTGCTCTCAAACATAGTGAAGCAAAAGTCAAAAGTACACACTTTGAAATGTACTTAAGTGAAGTACAGATACCTCAAATTTATACTTTACTACTTTTACATGGTTTCATTCCACTCCCATCGGCCTTCTTCATATTTAAGGACAAATTGAATTTATAACAGATTTTTGAGAACGCCCATTACCAACATGATATATAAGTAATTATATAAAACAAATATGGTAATTTGTACACTTAACTGTTTTGGTGACTACTTAAATGTGGTCTTAATTAACTCTATGTTTATTTTCTCTTCCAGGTCGAGCCCGAAACATCCTCCCACGTTACCAAAGCCTTGTCTGATCAACATCAAATACAGCTGAACCCTGAGCCGAGCTGGACTAAAGGGACCTGTGGTTATGAAGCATCACTTTGCACTAAAAACTCCTGAGAAACCTTAACGCTCTGCCTCCGTCGGACTGCGGGGGGCGCTGTTCATTTTTGGTGCTCATTTTGTCTCTTAACGGTGCTACGAGTCTGAGCTCAGGTATCTTTATTTATAACGTCACTATTTATTACCAAGGAGTGCACTGTGCCAGACACTTTGATCACCGTAGCAACGATAATGATCACGATTATGTTTTAATTTGAATTATTTTTTAGATTTTTTTTTTTACTTTTTGGAGAATTTGTACAAGCAAATCTGTGAAATTGTGTTTTACATGTTTTTTTAATGAAGGGATCCCTGTAAACGTAACAAAAGATTCAATTCACTGTGCCATGTATGTCACTCGTACATTTGTATTACAACCATAGACTGTATATATAAATGGACATAGCTAACGTGCTAGCCGTCGCTTTCCAGAGAGGAAGTGGCCCCTCTCTCTGTAACTGCTGCTGTCAGACTCATCATTTTGGTCTTAAAATGTTCGTATTAACCCGCTCTAAATGATCCTGGGGTTTTTATTTCACTATTGTGTCTGTAAATCAAGATATGAACATTAATAACCGACAAATCAGGCACCTACCACTAGCGTTAGCAACAGGTTTGATTGACAGCATTGCTAAGAGACCACTCCCTCCTAAACTATCAGTGTGGGCAGGAAATGGCGTTAGCTTCAACAGCCTCGCTCTGGATTAGCTCTTTGGTTGCTATGATACTCGTGGTCGGAATTCCAAACATGGAACAGCTCCAAATTAGCCGCTATAACTGCTCTAGCCTCGACGAGCTTCATTTGACTGGAGCCGAACGCTGTGGGGACGTCACACTCACTTAGTCCACTTCTTTATACAGTCTGTGGTTACAAGAACTGGAATAAAAACTAGAATAATTCTACAAAGCAAACGGTTGAAGAGTCAGAGGTTGGTAAACATCATTATACTAAACATATTTAGGTTTGTGAAAAGTATCGAAAATCAGATCAGATCCTAATCAATACTGAAACTAGTATCAAAACTAGATACTTTTTTTCAGGTGTCGATATTAAAAAGTCCCATTGACAGAACTGACTCTTCCCTGAATATGTTTATAATGATGTTGAGCTGTATCTTTCACAAGTATAAGACACACAGACTAGTACACACACATGGACCAGTATGAACCTACTGGACACTGAGGGATTACACAGATATAAGACACATGGGAATGGAACACCAAGTACCAACATTTACTGTGGAAAATCACAGTATATTGTCTATAGAAAGAGTGGTTATATTATAATTGTGGAATCAGTATCGAGTATCGAGTCTATTCTTGAGTATCAAAATTCTCATATCGTCCTAACACTAATGTAAATCATGGTTAACAAGTTGTAGCTGTTCATTGTAACAAGGTTAAAATGAATTAAATCAAATGATGATAATTATATTTCACAGTTTAACCTTATCTACACTGATCTACGAGCGTTTATGACACTTTTGCCAGCAGAGGGCGCACGAACTGGCCCTTCTGCTGTTGCACTATGGAGAGAAGCGGTTAAAAGGAGAATATACAAATGAATGAGGCAACAAGGTATGTTTTACTTAGAAAAATGTTGCAGAAATGGTACAACGTAGACTACAATTCAAATGTGAACCACCTGTGTTTGTTTTGGTGCTTTTATGTTCAATTTTTAATATGTGAAGTTCATAAATGTCTATGCTTTTCCATCAAACCCGACAATACAGAAAATTATAAGGGACCTGTAGGATTTAAAAGTTCCATATTACAAAAAACTGACTCTTGTAGCTTTAATCCATGTTCTAATGCTGTTACCTCCTCAGAAACAGACCTGGAGTTGTGTTTTGTTTCATTCACACATGTTTGAGTAACACTTTATTATTAGTCTGTTACATCTCCAAAGCTCAAAATGCTCTGATCCACCTTGTGATGTCATGAAGTGGTAGTTTTAACAGCTCCTTTTACCTTTGGTTCAGTAGAGATGTGGCAGTTCCAGGTCTGAAATGATCCAAATGATTCTAGTGAAGGTGTGTGGATTTTAAAAACACAGTGGAGCACTTCCTGTATCACCACCTGACATCACAAGGTGGAACAAAGTGTTTTCAGCCTAAATATGCAGGGTTTGTGCGTTAAACATGTGTGAATGAAACAAAACACTACTTCAGGTCTGTTTGTGATGAGGAAACAACATTAGAACAGAGATCAGAGAATAGTGTGATATGGACCTTTAAACTGGTCGGATTCTTCAAATGTGTGTTGGTTCCACAGAGAGGAAGAAAATACCACAGAGCTAAAAGTCGTCTTGTTTGGATCCAATTGAAATGAACAAGACTTAGAGAAGTAATTCACCAATTCAGAAAGGATTGATTTGATATTTTGTCATCGCATTCGTGTTGATGAACTGGGATTTTTATCGTGTTCAACTTCACAGATGTCACATTAATTCTCGTCATTTTTTTCAGAGTTAAATGACTGGAACAATTTACAACATTTCAAGTATTGCGAGTACCTGAATGCATTTCCTTTTTTTATTATGAGATTTTCAACTTCTGTCAACTTTTCAATACGGTTTTATATTTGGACAAACCATAGACTGTATATATAAATGGACATAGCTAACCTGCTAGCAGCCACGTTCTAAACAGGAAGTGATCATGAGCGCACTTCCGGCTCCATCAACTCTGGCTTCAATTCACTTTCTATTGAAAAACTGTCTCTCTCTGTAACTGCTGCTGTCAGATTTTTCATTTTGGTCTTTAAATGTTCGTATTAACCTGCTCTACATGATCCTCGTGTTTTTATTTCACTATTTTGACTGTAAATCAAGATGTGAACATTAATAACAGACAAATCAGCTTCAGCTAGCTAGCTCCCTACTTGATTTGACTGGAGCTGAACGCTGTGGATGACGTCACACTCACTTAGTCCACTTCTTTATACAGTCTGTGGGAGAAACATACAACAGCGTATTCATTTATAGATGTGCAAAAAATACATTGAAAAACATAGGAGTGGGCTTGCCTCTCCAAAGATCTGACATGTAACTGGGCCTGGCCGCGTCCCCAGCCTGTTTCCATGCATATCATCTTCATGGAGACAAGCAGAAAAGTAAAATTATCTTTTTAAAATGGGGTAGCGGCTCAGGAGCAGGCAGTATTCACGTTCTCATTCACACATTAATCTTGTTTTTTGAATGAATTTTGCGAATGATTTTTGAAAGTTGTGTTACAGGTGAACACGTTTATGATGAATGTTTTTAAGATGACTGTGATGTTTTATGTTTTTGTTCAGTATTTCAAATGTCTGTCAGGATTTTTCAGCACTAAAGTTGCATTAGTAAAACAAATCAAACATCAAACAAGGCGGTGGGGTTTATTTTGTCATTTCTGTTGAGTCTAAAGAGATTTAGAAACTGCAAAAGTATTTTAGTGAGTTTAAAAGTACAGCTGAGGAAGAGAAGTGGGAGTGGTATTAGTAGTAGCAGTAGTAGCAGGAGTACAGTATTAGTAGTAGTAGTAGTAGTTTTTTCTTGGTTTCTGATGCATTTTAATGTGTTCCAGTTGACTAAAGTGAGTTTACATTTATCAGTTCTTTATGTCATAAAATGCAGAATTGGATAGAGTAGCCAAATGATGTACTTAAGCAAAGGTACACCTACTTCAAAATCATATCACTCAAGCTGTACAAAGTAGTGATCCAAGATAAGTTTTCAGAAAAAAACAACAACTTTCCAAACATTATTTTCAGTATATAAATGTATGGGCTCTTGGGGGCCCTCTGGTGGCCCTTAGCAGCTGCTTAGTCTGCTTATAGGATGGGCCGGCCCTGGTAGTGGCAGTAGTAGTAGTAGCAGCAGCAGTAGTAATAGTAGTAGTAATGGTAGTAGTAGTAATATTAGTAGTAGTAGCAGCATTAGAAGTAGCAGCAGCCCCAGCTAGTAGCCATCTAGCTATTCGCAGGAGTACTCTATAGTCACCGGAGTACTCTATATTCACAGGAGTACTCTATATCCACAGGAGTACTCCATATTCACAGGAGTACTCTATATTCACAGGAGTACTCTATAGTCACCAGAGTACTCTATATCCACAGGAGTACTCTATATTCGCAGGAGTACTCTATATTCGCAGGAGTACTCTATATTCGCAGGAGTACTCTATATTCGCAGGAGTACTCTATATACACATGAGTACTCTATATACACATGAGTACTCTATATTCACATGAGTTCTCTATATACACATGAGTACTCTATATTCACAGGAGTACTCTATATTCACCGGAGTACTCTATATCCACAGGAGTACTCTATATTCGCAGGAGTACTCTATATTCGCAGGAGTACTCTATATTCGCAGGAGTACTCTATATACACATGAGTACTCTATATACACATGAGTACTCTATATTCACATGAGTACTCTATATACACATGAGTACTCTATATACACATGAGTACTCTATATTCACATGAGTACTCTATATACACATGAGTACTCTATATACACATGAGTACTCTATATTCACAGGAGTACTCTATATTCACATGAGTACTCTATATTCACATGAGTACTCTATATACACATGAGTACTCTATATTCACAGGAGTACTCTATATTCACCGGAGTACTCTATATACACATGAGTACTCTATATACACATGAGTACTCTATATTCACATGAGTACTCTATATTCACATGAGTACTCTATATTCGCAGGAGTACTCTATATACACATGAGTACTCTATATACACATGAGTACTCTATATTCACATGAGTACTCTATATTCACATGAGTACTCTATATACACATGAGTACTCTGTATTAGCAGGAGCTTGTACTTAGTAGTAGTGGCAGAAGTAAAAGTAAAGTTTGAAATACCCTGAATTAAATGAATAGAAAACTGACCTAATGCTCCTCCCTCCCACACAGTGACGTATTTGATCCTTTTATCACGTGTCATGTTAATAAATCTAACATCACTCTGTGCATCAGCTGCTTGACACATCACCTCTGATCTCCTGGATAATGGAGCTGGAAACACTCAGTGAAATGTGTCCTGTGACAGAGGCTGATCTGATCCAGCAGGTGGCGGTAGCGGCTCACAGCATATAGAGCGTGTCTGCTGTGGTCAGAGGTAAACACACACCTGCTAATGCACTTGAACCCTATTTTCACCAAAATTACCGACTTTTTATTTGATTACCTCTTTGAAAATTGTGTTATAATGAAAATTGTGCGCTCTGGTGAGGTTTTAGCAACATGTGTGGTTTATGTGGTGTGGTTTTCAAGTTACATCACGTTTACTTAATACTGTGCCTAGATGCTAAGCTAGCAGTGCTAATGAAGGACGCCATTTTGTTTATCAAGTTAAAGATGCAGAGGGAAAAAGTTACTTAAGTAAAAGTTCAAATACAGGGGAAAAAAGTTACTCAAGTTAAAGTTCAGTTACTCAAGTAAAAATTCAGATACAGAGGTAAAAAGTTACTCAAGTAAAAGTTCAGTTACTCAAGTAAAAGTTCAGTTACTCAAGTAAAAGTTCAAATACAGTGGTAAAAAGTTACTCAAGTAAAAGTTCAGTTACTTAAGTAAAATTTCAGATACAGAGGTAAAAAGTTACTCAAGTAAACGTTCAGATACAGAGGTAAAAAAAAAAAAATCTGCTCAAGTAAAAGTATTTAAGTACCCATTTAAAAAAATACTTTTAATTTTTTAAGAATCCATATTTTTGTCCAACTGAACATGAATCAATTTCATTATTTTTCTTATGAATTTTGTGTATTTATTTTTGCTCAGAGCTGAAGCTTGAACTCGAAAACTTTAATCAGAATGTTACCACGAACACGATAAAAATAACCCCTCACTTGGTGATACAGGAAGTGCTCCACTGTGTTTTTAAACTCCACACACCTTCACTAGAATCATTTGGATGATTTCGAACCTGGAATGTCCAATCTCTACTGAACTAAAGGTAAAAGGAGCTTTTAACTTGAAAACTACCACTTCATGACATCACAAGGTGGAACAGAGCATTTTGAGCTTTGGAGATGTAGACAGACTAATAATAAAGTGTCACTCAAACATGTGTGAATGAAACAAAACATAACTCCAGGTGTGTTTTTGAGGAGTTTTACACAAAATGGACTAGTGTGAGGTTTGTGTTTAAGTATCTAAAGTTATTAATATTAAAATGACACACTTTGCAGTTTTTTAGTTTTTAATAATTTACATTTATTCACATTGATATTAGTACATTCTGAGTGCATTTTTACATGTTTGTCCTTTTGTGCTGTTACATCATGAGCAGTTACACAGCACTGCCACTGGGGGCATGAAAGAACCTCTTACTGTCACTTTTACTTTATTTATTTTTGTACAATTTCTCTTCACTTCGAGAAAGACGGACACAAACAAACAAACAAACAAAAAGAAATTAAAACCCAAATGCAAAATCAGATCTTAGCAGCAGACAATACAGTTAATATGGAGCTTATGAACACGTAGCATTCTCACGCTAACCGCTAAAGTCTCACATCCTCCTAAACTAGCAACTACCTCACATTCACAAGTCTTCTTCCTCCTCCGCCTTTTTCTCCATAATTTAAACATTTTTAAATAATTCCCCACTGTTTTGTCCATGGTGGCCATCTTGCCTTCTTTGTATATCTTATGTACTTATGTTGCTTGTATTGCGGTATTGTTGTCGTAGTAGTTGGTGGTTGCTGGTTTTATTCCTGGATGTTGAGGATCTGTGCTGACAGACCGTGGTGCCAGTTCTTCAGTTTGGCAAAGCGTGGCCCCTTCACCTCAGACTCGAACTTCTCCCTGAAAAAACAGGTAAAACGAATGTAAATATTGTACAACTGAACTACTACTACTACTTCTACTTCTACTTCTACTGTTAATATATCTTATAGGGGTCTTTCAGTGTGATATTTGCCGACACATAGAGAAAAAACTTGGGTGACAGCTTCTCTTCTAGCAGATGTAAAGCTGCACTGTGTAACTTTTCTGGTGGAGGTCTGTTCAAAGCTCGAGCTTGAAAACTTTAGTCAGGATTTTTCCACAAACATGATAAAAATAACCCCTCAAAATAATATGAAAACTACTTTTACTTTTCCATCCTGTTAAAAAAATGTAGTGGAGTAGAAAGTACAGATACTGCTCTCAAATGTAGTGAAGTAAAAGTAAAAAGTATCCACTGTAAAATGCACTCCTTGTACTTCGTTAGATTCCACCACTCTTGGTTAGCCGTTGTCAGTGGCAATAACACTGTGTTCTTTTTTAAATGCTACATAAATGTTGTGAGTTTGTGGGTGTAAATGGACGCCTCACCTCGACCTCTGCAGAGCCTCCTCATCTGGATCTTGCACTGAACAAATGAAAGAATAAATATAAGTCTACTATCACAGAAAAAGTAACTCAAAACTTCAATTTGTTTGTATGTGAGTTTTACATAACCATGACGAGCCTGTGGTTAAAGTGGAACTAAACACCAAATCCACTTTTTTTCACTACTAGACTATGTGCATGGTGTTTGAGTAGCATTATCTTCTGTTCCTAGTCACTTTTGGTTAATTTTAGTGCCAACTTGGTACATTTGCAGTTTTATGTGCTGCCTCCAGTGGCCTCTTTTGATGACAAACACCTGCTGCAAGGGTGGAGTTTGAAGTGTGTATACCTGTTAGACTAATCGCACTGTTCCTTATAACTCCAGACCCCGCCCCTCACTTGCCACTTTAGTCCTCCAGGCCCCGCCCAGTTTTTGCAGCTCTATTTGAAGTGTGGTTGTGGGTGGAGTTTAGGTCTTTAGTCCCACTTAAAGGCCCCATATGTGACAGTGGCTCAGTGGGGCCTAGTATGAAAGTGGTGTGTCTGCGAATGATAGGTGATGGTCGGTGAGGCCGATGTCGCAGATTGGCAGCCTCTCTTCCATCAGTCTGCCCCAGGGCAGCTGTGGCTACAGTAGTAACTTACCACCACCAAGTGTGAAAATGAATGAATAATGACTATAGTGTAGCGCTTTGAAAAAGCACATTACAAGTGTAAGCCATTATTTATTATTATTATATTACACTATTATTTTATGTCTGTTCTACTTTTTCCTCATCACAAACAGACCTGGAGTTGTGTTTTGTTTCATTCACACATGTTTAACACACAAACCCTGCAGATTTAGGCAGATTAGTTCTTCTCCCAAACTGAAAACACTCTGTTCCACCTTGTGATGTCATGTGGTAATACAGGAAGTGCTCCATTGTGTTTTTAAACTCCATACACCTTCACTAGAATCATTGAGATTATTTCAACCCTGGAATTACTAATCTCTACTGAACCAAAGGTAAAAGGAGCTGTTAACTTGAAAACTACCACTTCATGACATCACAAGGTGGAACAGAGCATTTTGAGCTTTGAGTAACTGTTTATTATTAGTCTGTCTACATCTTCAAACATGTGTGAATGAACAAAACACAACTCTAGGTACAGTTTTGATCAGGAAGCTGCATTCTAACTGGTCTGGTTTAAAGCTTACAAGAATGCATTTTGTGTCATATCGGACTTAAAATAAAAAACAAAAAAAAACACTGTTAACACGTACTGTATTCGGTGCCGGTGATGTGTGCCAGGATCCTGAAGCTCTTGCTCTGGAGGTTGGCGGCTCGGCGAGCCCATTCGCTCATGTCCTGGGGGGCTTCGGCGGGTCTGATCACGGCCTGGTACACGGGCGAGGCGCAGTCTACCACCGGGTCCTTAATGGGCAACGCACTGGGAGCATGGAGGTAAGGGACCGGGGTAAAAATGCGAACGTGAAAATGGGATTACTGATCAAAGAGCAAACATTAGACCATCTTTGTACATGGGCATAACAGGTTCTTAAGGCTAAAGTTGGGCTAACGCTAACGATAGAATTAGCTAAACAAGAGTATGTCTGAGTACTTCAACATACTTGTATCAAAGATGGACAATCATTGCTCTCTGGTCAGTTATGTGTTTTCTAAAATGTTAAGTTTTTATAAAATTTACCATAGACAGTACAACATAATAGACCATCATACACATTAAATGGGTTTGTAATATCAGTGGCATGAGGGTCTACCATGGAGATCTTATTGCTTATTAAGTCATTGGTCAGATCTATGGAGAGGAGACCACACCCACAGTAAGAGTGTGTGTCTTCCAAAGTATTTTAGAGCAATAAAACTACCTGTAATTGAATAAATGCCATACAGTAGAGCATTTCATGTAAAGCAATAATATCTCCCTTTAATCAAGCAGAAACACAAGATCAGAAAAGTTCCATAATGCACTTTAAAGTACTACATAAATGCCACCTATAGAACAATTGGAGTTGGAGAGTTTCCAAGCAATCCCAAGTTCTTGTCCTCTGGTCCATTTTTTTCTACTGTCTGTGGATTTTAAGTTTTATATCATAATATTTTTGTGTTTAATATTTTTTCAGTGAACGTTAGCAAAGTCAGTGTGTCTTTCAGTTACTTCATACATAAATCATAATTACTATAGTTACCGAGAACATTCCCATGCTTGTCTCTTTGACGTCTTACCCCAATAACACAGTACATACACACTAACATTACACACTCAAAGTACTCCAAAGTACTTTCAAAAAACGCACAGCCTTCCCGGTTACTGCGTTTGTACCATAGACTGTATATATAAATGGACATAGCCAACGTGCTAGCCCCTGCATTCTAATAGGAAGTGAGTGTCAGCGTGATTCAGCTCCATCGACTCTGGCTCTAATTCACTTTCTATTGAAAAACTGTGGCCCCTCTCTCTGTAACTGCTGCTGTCAGACTTGTCAGGTTGGTCTTAAAATGTTCGTATTAACCCTCTCCACATGATCCTGAGGTTTTTATTTTGCTGTTTTGTCTGTAAATCAAGATATCAACATTAATAACAGGCAAATCAGGTGCGCTCTTTCACTGAGGTTGCTCCTGCTAGCGTTAGCAATGCTGTCAATTAAACCTGTTGCTAAATTCCGTCTTCTTGCTAAACCAATGGTGGAAGCAGAAAGGGGCGTTACCTTCAACACCCTCGCTACTGATTGGCTCTTTAGTTGCTATGGTAACTCCAAATTGGCCTCTATAACTGCTCTAGCCTCGATGAGCTTCATTTGACTGGAGTCGAACGCAGTGGGTGACATCACACTCACTTTGTCCACTTCATTATACAGACTATGGTTTGTTCACAAATACCCCAAAAACTTAAACAATACAGACATTAGACTTTTATTTATCATTTGAAGGTTAGTACGAGATGTACGACATGTAGCAATGCACAAGCAATTAGAAAAATGAACGACAGAATGGCCCGATGGCAGAGGAGAGGCGGAGGAGAGGCGGAGGGATGGAGGTTGTACTTACGCCAGGGGAGAGCCAGCTGGTTCCTCACTGCAGTCATGCCCAGGAGGGGAGAGGTTGGGTGGGGTAGGTGGGGCGGCAGAGGTGGGGTGGAGGTTGGTTTGGTTGTGGATGAGATGAGCAAAGGGAGAGTGGGTGAATGGCACAAACAGGAGGCACAGACAAAGACGACACGGAAAAGCCCAGAGCGTCTAAAGGCCCATGAGACTCTTTAATGTGGTTTAACGCTGACGAGGGGCTGGGACTTACACGTGTGTGGGGTTTATAATGAGCAGGTCACAGTTTTTATTGGTTTAAATCTGTTCTTGATACATTTTGAGCTTTATTTAGCTTTTTATTTTATTTTTCACTACTACTAATACTACTACCACTACTACTGCTTTAATACATTTTGAGCATTAGTTTGTTACCTTTTATTTAATCTTTATTTTATTTCACTCCTACAACGATTTGTCCAGTTGACAGATTTAAACTTCGTCTTTTCCTGTATCTGTATTTAACCAAAACACAAATCATCTTAGTGACGACATCTGGAATTTGAAATAGTGATGATGGACACAAAGTCGTGGTAAAACTTACATAGTGTATCTTTAACACATTGGTTAGAAACACACTCAAACTGTTCTTTTTATTCTTTTTATTTTGTTCTGTGAATTTTGAACATCCATCTTGAATTGAACCGTATCTTAAATATTGAAAATATGACCATGCCTTGAAATATTTTTGTTTTTCAAGAATATAATAGAAGTTTATGCGAGGTTAGACTTATTGTGCACTGTATGAACATGTTTTGCTTCTCCAGGTCAATAATTCAGTCTATATTACTACTACTTATTTTTATTTTATTATTTTTATTGTTGCGTTGGAAAGAACACTGCAAGTTTTTTTTTTTTTTTGTTTTTTTTTTCTTGTCCAATTTTCTCAAACACAATCTGATTTCTGGATTTCTAAGTCGATAACAACGTTTTTTGTCGATTCTTGGTTTAGGAAACTTCAAATTTGTTCTATTTAATTAACTTTCTTATTACTGATACCTGCACAAATGAGGGTCTGGTTTAGAAATGAGTCGTACAGTTTTGCCAAATGGTAAATAGACGGCGTTTTTCCACCTTCAAGTCACTCAAAGAGCTTTACATCAAGGAACCACTCACCCATTCACTCGCACATTCATAACCCCAGTGTACACAAACACTGGTGGCGAGGTGGGTTAAGTGTCTTGCCCAAGGACACCACGACAGCATTCATCTTTAGGAGCTAGAATCGCACCTCCAACCTGTGGGTCGGTGGATCTGACTGCTCTACCAATTACGTTTATGTCGAGAGCAGGATTCAAAACTGGCAACCTTCGAATCAGTGGGCAAACGCTGCACAAACTGAGCCACTGTCGCTCCATTTACCTCCATCTGTCACCAAAGCTTCCTGTTTCCTGTTTTTTTATATCGTAGCTCACTCCTTCACCCCTACATAACTTTATCCTGTTACGTAATTTCATTTTGAGTTAATATTAAATTATTTTGAAATATTAACTTTTATACCAACTGCCTTAAATTTTCATCATTGTAAAACCCTTTGATTTGCAGCTACGAATCGACTTTTTGCCATTATAACCCACCAATCCCGTCACTACTCACTTCTCGTGACCTTTAGCCTGTGACTGTCCGGCGATGGCGTCCATGATGGCGTCTTGTGAGTACATGCTAATGGGGGTGTTGTACTGGGCGTGGACGATGGTGGCTTTACCCCCGGGGCCCCGCACCTCGATGGGTTTGTGGGTGGAGAGCGCAGAGTCTTTCAGGGCGATGGGGTTGAAGCTGGGGGTGTACTCCACACTGTGACAGGCAGGGGGCGGTGTAGGACCAGTGTGCAGGTGCAACCGGAGAGGAGTGAAGGAGGGAAAAAGGGGTTGTGAGGGTAAAAAAGTGAAAGATTAGGGAAATTACAACAGTTATTATTACTTTGTTCATGAGTTACTTTTGTATGCAACATATTGAGAATTTTTTACACATTCAGAAGATAAAATATTGTGTTTTAAATTGCTAATCTCTATGGCAACAATCCTAATTTTTCATCATTTTTGAAACCCATGGAGACAATTGATATTTAGAGGGTAAATTGACCTAAGTGGGCCACCATACTCTCTTATATCAATGGAAAAAGTTGAAACTTGATTAACAACAACAGCTGTGCCTAGATATGTCTTCTACATTGGCTGATGCATCTATATATTGTAATAAAAAATAAATATCTACAAAACGGCGGTAAATTTAACACATAAAAAGTCAAGGCAGGCCACTACAGACCAGAAAACCAAACACATGCACTGCTATGGAATAAGTCATAAAAAGAGTCACTCCAAACCACACTTACTGCAGTGGTCGTAATGTTATGGCTCATCCTGTTTAACCAAAACATCGACGTCTAAATTAAGACACACGTAAAACCCAACCATTCCCTCGTGCTTCGTTCATTCATGTTTCTGAACAGAAGCATGAATGAAAAAATAAACACAAACACACAGTTTTTTCATGTTAACGCAAACGACACGTAACTTTACAGTGAAATATAATTCTGTTGAGTTAATGGCTTTGGTACAATCTCAGTTTGAGTTTAAATTTAAGCTGTTTTTACTGTTTTTAGCTCATTATTTATGACGATGTTTCTCTAAACTGATCTGGCTCAGAATAATCTTAAAACTGAAACATCAGATTGTAAATAATAATCATTCTAACCATAATAACTGATTATTATTAAAGTATGTAACTTATTGCCAAAAAATAAATACAATATATAAGTAATATTAAAAATAAAATATAAGTAAAGTTGTTATTATTTATTTTTATTATTCTTTTTTATTATGATTTTTTTTTGGGGATTTTTATGTATTTATTTTTTATTGCACTGAAACGTACAAAACCATGCATCTTTCCTATAAAGAGCTTGCATCTTCACAAACCTGATTTGTATTTGGCCTAGAGTAGTGCCTCCTCTTGCCTTGTACCTTTTACTATAATGTTCCACAGTATAAAATGTAATCAATGTCCATGGAGAATGTTCCGCAGTACGGGATTAACATTCTATTTCCATGTAATCGTGCAGGTTATGTGGCACCTCCAGAAAGTTCCATACTATCACTTTAATGAACTCAGAAGATTTATATTGGTATTGTTCCACTGAAACAACACAACGCTCCATTCACAAACTTTAAAAATATCCCCATTGACACACGACACAGGAATAGCCCCGTGTAGCATTCACCCCAGGCTCATGCAGATCAAGCACTGATGCATTATGGGTACTGACTTTGCGGCTGTGTTTGCGATGACCTGTAACACACCAGAAGACAGACACAGGGGCTAAATATCCCTGGTATTTTGGACACAACAATGGCATAGTGTCGGTAGGAAAGTATCCAAGTCCAAAGCGGCACTAATCCGGCGCACAGGAGGGATGGCCTCAGTTTGTCATCGTCCAAGTGTTTTTTTTAAACTCTACAGTCGGGTGGAGACATTTGGGAAAGTATCGGAGTGTAACTTTTCTGACTGAAGTACTGCGACTTGTGTTTTAATATTAGGGTTCTGTTCTAGTTTCCTTTTTAAAACAAATCGAAGTCACGAGTTGAGGTAATGTAAAGGGCTGCCATGTTTGAAGTACCACAATTTCCTTCATAAACAACAAAATCTTGTGTCTTATTCTGCATAAAAACAGCTAATTCTGTAGTTTATGTATGTTCAAATATGTTCTGAAATGTCCCAGTGTCAGATGCCCTCCCCGTGTGTGTCAGATGCCCTCCCTGTATGTGTCAGATGCCCTCCCTGTGTGTGTCAGATGCCCTCCCTGTGTCTCCATGGGGTCTTATTCTGCATAAAAGCTGCTAACCCTGTAGTTTTCGATCTGTACAAAATATGTTCTGAAATGTCCAGGGAGGGCATCTGACACACAGGACATGTTGCTGCAGTCTTTGTGATGTACTAGCTGGCTCCAGTTTGCCGCTCTAGTCTTTGTACATGTATTTTTTAGCTCTGGAGTCTCATTAGTTTAGTGCAGCGTGAGTGACAGGAGCAGAGGTGATCATGTGACCTGGGACCGTTTTAGCCACGCGGATCACCTGATGCCCTCCCAGACATTTACAGAGACGCCTTTTAAAATGATGGCATGAATGTTGTACAGTAAACTGGCATCATGGGTTTAAAATGTGCGTTCTTTACATAAGATAAGGATGAATATTATTTGAGGCGCCGTTAAGACAGTGAAGGTCACTGCTGTTTAAAATACAATATAAACAGAAAAGAAAAGAGAAAAGATGTTTAATTATTGTAAAGATAAAAGTGTTAAAAGATAAAAGTACATTTGAAAAGAGGGAACAGGTCTGAATATGTGGGTCTTGAGTTTGCCAGTAAAGGCTGTAAGAATAGGACTGATATTAATAGAGTACTTACACATAAAATAAAAAATGCTATTAAAAATAATAAGTACAATGATAAAAATATAAAAAAAACTATAAATACAAATAATAAACACAAAATAAATTAATAATAAACATAATAACAAAATAAATAAAAATATATAAAAACAATAATAAAAAATAACAAAAATTTTAAAAAAAAAAAAAAAAAAAAAAAAAAAGATAAAATAATACAAAATCAGGAAATTGGAAGATATGGTAGAAGTGAAAGCCCAGCTCTATAATCATTATTCATTAAACCACAAAGAAGTTCCAGTAAAAGTTCTAAATTGTATTAATCACATACCTACACATTTATATATAAAATAAAAAATTCAAGAAATTGGGAATTGTGGTATAAATTAAAACGCTACAGTGTGGTGGCGTGGTCACAGCTGCCCTGGGGTCGACTGACAGATGTGAGCCTTCCAATCTGTGGAAACAACCCACTCTCCAACACCATTATTATTTTTATGAAGATATGATGAGACAAACATATTTGTCTCATGAGGAAATACAAAGTTTGAGAAAAACAGAAAAATTGCCTTAAATCTAACCAGTGGAACTTGAATATTAGATTTATTATTCACTGTAATCCACATTTATTAGGTTGGTGAAGTGAATAAAAAATAACAAAGGATCAAAATGACAACTTTGTTTGTAGTGAACACTCCAACCATTTTGTGCAGAAATTGAATTATATTTGCATTAAGCTGCGTGTCATTATGTCATTTCATAGTCTCCATATTGTAGTATTTATAAAGCCTCTATATTTTCACAGTTGGCACGTTTCACTCTCGTCACCTTTTACCTTTACAACTGCCAACTGTGAGCCACATGGGACGGGAAGAGACAGGAGGTCCCGGTCCGGTTTTGAGAGGGGGGAGGAGGGGAGAGAGGGGGGAGGAGGGGTGTAACCAGAGCAGGGGGCAGCAGCTGTGTCCCGAGTATGAGGTGGGCTAAGGTGAGCTGACGGGGCTGTGAAATTAATCAGTTTTGGATTGCAGTTTTTGCTTCAAACTTTCACAAAAATTAGTATTAATATCACAACTTGATGTCTATGTGGTAGTAGTTGCAGTAGTAGTAAGAGTAGAAGTAGGAGTAGTTGTACTAGTTGTAATTGTTCAGGTAGGGTCCAGAGCAAAAGGTCGCGGGCGCTTAGCAAAGCTGTCAATCAAACCTGTTGCTAACGCTAGTGGGAGTGACCTCGGGGAAAGAAGGCGCCTGATTTGTCTGTTATTAATGTTCATATCTTGATTTACAGACACAATAGTGAAATAAAAACACCAGGATCATGTAGAGCGGGTTAATACGAACATTTTAAGACCAAAATGACGAGTCTGCCAGAGTCGATGGAGCTGGAAGTGCGCCCATGATCACTTCCTGTTTGAAACGTGGCGGCTAGCAGGTTAGCTCTGTCCATTTACATATACAGTCTGTGGTTCTATGGCAGCTACCCATCTCGACTCTGGGGGTGTGGGAGGTCATTGATGGGGGTAAGGAGGGAAGAGGGGGCTGATGGAGTAGAGGAGGGTGAGGGGAGTGAGGGGGCTGGGAGGGGGGGTTGGCTGGCTCACGTTTTGGGGACACCTGACTGTACCGTGTGAGTAACTGTACGATGAAACGGAGGACGATGGCATTAGACCGACACAAGAGCCAAGCGTTCTACAAGCTTCAGATACCAGCCCCAATTAACCCCAGGAACTATTCCCGCCCCCCACATCCCACACACCCTCATGTAACACATACTGAAGGCTTACGCAGGAATACAGGACACGTTTGACCAGTCACCAGAGAGTTTGTGGTTCTGTTCTCTCGTGTGCAGAGAGATAAATGCGTCCTGTATCATTGTTTCCATATCTACAGGACACAGTGCATTCATGTGGGTAGAGATGTTTTCAGCGAGATACTAATTATGTCATATTTAAAATTATTCTTGAATAGTGAACAAGTTTGACCAGTCACCAGAGAGTTTGTGGTTCTGTTCTCACTCTTGCATTGAGATAAATATGTTCTTATGTGTTGATTTTCTTACACTATAGTGGACAGTTTTAGACTTAAATTCATCCATCATTTCTAGACCGGGACTAGACTGAGACTAGACCAGACATGGGAACTAAATAAGTTCTACTCCATAACTAAACCCGAACTAAACAAGTACTAGACCCGTACTCAGACTAAATTCGGACTAGACTTGGACTAGACCCCCGGACTAGACCCCCGGACTAGACCCCCGGACTAGACCCCCGGACTAGACCCCCGGACTAGACCCCCGGACTAGACCCGGACTAGACCCGGACTAGACCTGGACTAGACCTGGACTAGACCCGGACTAGACCTGGACTAGACCTGGACTAGACCTGGACTAGGTCAGTACTAAACAAGTACTAAACCCGGACTAGGCCAGAACTAAACCTGGACTAAACCTGGACTAGACCAGAACTAAACCCAGACTAAACGAGTACTAGACCAGAACTAAACCTGAACTAAACGAGTACTAGACCAGAACTAAACCCAGACTAAACAAGTACTAGACCAGAACTAAACCCGGACTAAACTCGGACTAAACAAGTACTAAATCCGGACTAAACGAATACTAGACCAGAACTAAACCTGGACTAAACCCGAACTAAACTCGGACTAAACTTGGACTAAACGAGTACTAGACCAGAACTAAACCTGGACTAAACATAAAAACCAGGACCGCCTCAGATGATAGACGCTACATTCAGACGTTGGTGTATTGCGTTGGCGACCTTTAGTGTCAGCCTTAAACCCAAACGTGATCTAACTCCAGTGACAGTGAGATGTGATCCGCTCGTGTTCCTGCACACATCAGCAATCGGGAGCTGTGGGTGAGGGTATGTACCCGCAAGTACCCCGACAGATACCCCCACGTGGCCCTGCACACGTCCGGGACGGCATCGGAATGTTCCACGTTTATCAGTGCGGTTAATATCAAGTGCAGGTTCAGGGGAGCGAGTGAGGCAATCCAAACTTAACTCTGTGGAGGAGCCATTTAAAGGAGAAGCAGCTTTAACCCTTTCGTTTATGGGATTTTTATCACCACTTTTTCTCTGGACTAGTGAGGAATATTTTAGTTTTATTTACTAAGATAAGATTTGGGGTGTAGAAGTTTTAATAACACCTCATTATAGATGCAAACTTACTACTGAAGCGTCTCATTTTTGTATTTCTGTATTGCTGCTTATGTCTTTATGATCTTGTACATGGCATAAATCCGTTACAGTTTAATCATATTTTTTATTTTGCCTTTATTTTCTTTACCATAACACATTTTGAACTGCTTTAGATTGAACAGTAGTTTTGGAGACTTTTATTGTAGTACCGCATTTGAGCTGTAAAGGTTTTAATAAGCAATTTGTAATGAAGATACTACAGTATTTTTTTCTTCACTTCCGCTCATAGCTTTCAGTGGTATTTTGCACATTACAAGTCGGTTTACTGGGATTAGGAAGCACTGATCTGATACTGGTTTTGGATTTTAAAGTTGCTGACAGTTTTAAAATGTTCTGGATATGAATAATTGTAATTTAAATGTGTTGAATAAGTTCCATGTTCCAACAACTTTTAGATAATTGTATTTTGTTATCAGTGAAAACAGCTATGATATAATGGAGAACATTATGGACGAGCAGGGCCGTCGACAGAAATTTCCCTAGCTTGGGTCATGAAGCCAGGCCCCCAAGACTCTGGGGCCCGGAACAACAGACCCCTTTGCCCCCATCGACTCCTCTGTGGTTAACTAGCTTTTTTCTGTGCATTCTAAAAATATAAAGGCAACTAGAACTGAAAATGTTGGATGCTGCCTATGTAGTAATCCACAAATATAATGTTAATTTTATGGATGCTATTAAAACTTTGCTTACTTCTCCTTTAAATGTTTCTATTAGCTTTAGCAGCTAATTTAAATGACATACCCCAGTGCTGCTGAAACTCCGCCCACCCTGCCCTGCATCTGCTTTATCTCTGCCAGAGTCTCTGCAGAGTACAGACCGATCGGGGAATTGTACACCCCCCGCTGGCCAGGAGATGACACTGCAGATGCTGGTTCTGATTCTCTTTTAGATGGAGAGATGTTTAAAATCCCTGTTGAACACTCCTTAAGGGGGTGAATGGCACGTTAAAGCAGATAAAAAAAGAGAAACATGTTGTGCGTGTATAGTCGTGATGGCAATTTGTTACACTAGAGGGCGCTGAAACATAAGTGAGGGTGTACACATGGTTTTTTTTACCTTCTGGTGTGGGATGACTGGCATGGGGGAGTCCATTCTGGGTGTTGCTGTGGGGACTGGTACAGGGCGTCGTGATCTGAAAACAAAAACATAAAACACTACATAAAAACACATACCATGGTGAATATAGAAATATAGAGAAAATCAATTAAAATGTAAAATGTAATGTTTATGTGGAGCCACAAGATGGAGCCAAACACTCGCTCTTGAGAATATGATATTTTCACTCTTATTCATAATTATATTGAGGAGTACTTATTGTGACTATGCAAAAATCTAACTGTACCACAACATAGACAAGTTTTGTTTTCAGAAAATTAGATGTGGGGAATGGCGTTGTTTTTTATATAAACTATGAAGACTTTATACATTTTATACATCACTATACTCACTATATCAACACATCGGTCTGTACATGAAAGCTGGAACTACATTTGAAGGTCAATATTAATCGTGTTTCTTTTACTTTGCACTCCTGGGGCATTTTTTGTTATTTTTTGGCTATATGATAAGATTTAAGTTGTAAAAGTTTGAATGAATAATTCACCTGACTCATTGCAGATGCAAACTAACGACTAAAGTGTTTCATTCTGCTGTTTGTTATTTCTTGACGCTCATGATTTTTAGCAATATTGTAGATTTATAATAGTTTTTGTGCTTTAAATCTGATCTTGGGTTTTTGTGTCAGTGGCAGAAATGAGTTTCAGCCCAAAGACATGTACGGGACAAAACATCGACTGACTAAACAAAACCAAAACAATTCTTAAAAGTCCTATATTACACAAAATGGACTCCCTTGTGATGTCATGAAGTGGTAGTTTTCAAGTGAACAGCTCCTTTTACCTTTAGTTCAGTGGAGCACTTCCTGTATTACCACATGATGACATCACAAGGTGGAGCAGAGTGTTTTTAGTTTGAGAGAACAAGGTTTGTGTGTTAAACATGTGTGAATGAAATAAAACACAACTCCAGGGAGGGTTGGGATGAGGAAACAACATTAGACCAGAGATCAGAAAATATTGTCATATGGGCCCTTTTGTTCATTATGAAGTAAGTCACTATTCATGGTTTAGTGTAGTCATCGTGATGTGTTGGCTGTAGTTTTGTTGTAATCTCTTAGTTACGCTGTCGTTTTGTTGTAGTCTCATTATAATTTTGTTGCAGTCTCATTGTAGTTTTGTTGTACTCTCATTGTAGCTTTGTTGTAGTCTCGTATTTTCTTTGTAGTCTTACAGTTTCATTGAAGTCTCATTGTAATTTTGTTATAGTTTGTTGTAGTTTTGTTATAGTTTGTTGTAGTTTCACACACACTTTCGTACTTACTTCACCATTGTGAGTGTGAGTTTATTTGTTGCAGCCTTGATCTTGTTCTGTGCTTCCAGGTGGGTCATTCCCTCAGTGCTGACTCCGTCTATGGCCGAAATGATGTCTCCCTGGGTTAGACTGCCCCCTGCTGCCTTGCTCCCGGGAGTTATCTATGGACAGGTCAGAAGCACGGGTCAGCCGCAGGTCAATGACACATATTCTGAAATGGGTAGGGTTTCAGACGACACTGGTCACTCCAAAACAACACCTCTGAGCAAAGGAAGTAGGTCAGAGCAGTCTCCAGTCTGGCCTTGCTAACATTCTGACCTCGCTAACGTCAAACCATCAGTGGTTTTCATACATTTTTACGGCAGTTTTTAAGTTCCTGTTGTTCTATTTGTTTACACATTTTGACATAGTGTTGTCCTGACCGTAGCCTGTGTAAAGAAGTGGATTACGTGAGTGTGACGTCACCCACAGTCAAATAAAGTTCATCGAGGCTAGAAGTTATAGGGGCCAAATCAGAGCAGAGTTCTATATTTGGAATTCCGACTACGAGCATCATAGCAACCAAAGAGCCAATCCGGAGCGAGCATGATGAATTTAAAGCTCCTGCACCGCTGGTTTAGCAGGGAGCGGCGAACTTGGCAACGCTGTCAATCAAACTTGTTGCTAACGGTACCGGCAGCGACCTCGGGGAAAGAAGGCGTCTGATTCTTTTGTTATTAATGTTCATATCTTGATTTACAGACATAATAATGAAATAAAAAAACCAAAAAACAAGATCATGTAAAGCAGGTTAATATGAACATTTAAGACCAAAATGACAAGTCTGACAGCAGCAGATACAGAGAGAGGAGCCACAGTTTTTCAAGAGAAAGTGAATTGGAGTCCTATTTGGAAAGTGGCGGCTAGCAGATTAGCTATGTCAATTTATATATACAGTCTATGGTCACAATGCTAAAATTTCAAACTTGATTTTGAAGACAAACACTAAGGCAATCTTTATTTTAGTGGGATGTAATTTTCAAGACACAAATACTAGCTTTTTAATATTAGCATGTGGAATTATACTAAAAATACAAAATGCTTTTATTATTCAAATATTCAGAAAAGGTACAATTTTATCCTATTAATGTAATTATCTTTCAGTACTTGCTCAAATCTAGTTTTGTTTTAATATCTCTGTCAGCTTTTTGGACAGCCCTGTTTTAGCTCTTGGATAATTTTTATATACTTTTTTTTCAGGTGCATTTGTTAAAGGAGCTAACATGCTAAATAGAAAAAGGCCAGTGAGTCTATCTTAAAGTTTTCCCCATCTTATTATTATGCCAGTATATCATTCACTTGCTCAACCAATAGGGGGCAACGTATGTTTTATTTTATGTATTTGTCTCTCATCTCTTCATGGTCAAAAAAGCTGTAATAAAATAGTTATTTACTTCAGCTGATCAATATTAAGAGAAGTGCTACCAGTCTCAGTGCCGGGCATGTGGCGTAACAGATGGCTTGGTCTCTGGCTTCAGCGATATTTTTATGAATGGAGATTGCAGAATAGCTTTGGTTGTGTTTGTGTTAGCTCAGCGTCCATATGGCAAGTTTTCATGTTTGTTGGGATATTACCTGCGCTAACTATTTATCAGAGTTTTAGATCTGTTAAGTGTCAGTTTGTGGAAATAAAACTCGTAGAAGAGTTCAAAAATACAGGAAGTAGAGCTGAGTTGTAAAAACCCTTTAATTTAACTAAATAAAGGGTTTGGGTTTTTTTTGCTTTTATTAGTCAAATCATAACTATTGTGTAATTTAGACCAGTTTTGGCCCTTGTTAATGTTATGGTTGCTAGGTAACAGTTATGGAATTACAAATGGACATAGCTAATATGCTATCCGTTACGTTCCAAACAGGAAGTGATCACGCGTGACCATCGACTCTGGCTCCAATTCACTTTCCATTGAAAAACTGTGGCCCCTCTCTCTGTAACTGCTGCTGTCAGACTCATCATTTTGGTTTTAAAATGTTTGTATTAACCCGCTCGACATGATCCTGGGGTTTTTATTTCACTCTTGTGTCTGTAAATCAAAAAATGAATATTAATAGCAAATAAATCAGGCGCCTTCTTTCCCCGAAGTTGCTCCCGCTTGCATTTGTAATAGGTTTGATTGACAGTGTTGTTCCTGCTAAACCAGCGGTGCGGGCAGAAAGTGGCGTTACCTTCAACAGCCTCGCTCCGGATTGGCTCTTTGGTTGCTATGATACTCGCGGGCAGAATTCCAAATATGGGACTGGGCTCCAAATTGGCCCCTATAACTGCTCTAGCCTCGATGAGCTTCATTTGACTGGAGCCGAACGCTGTGGGTGACGTCACACTCACTTAGTCCACTTCTTTATACAGTCTGTGGGAATTACTTCTGCGTATGTCTTATCTGCTGTCCGTGTCCAGCCAGGAAATAACTTTATAAACTTTTACCAAAATGTAAAAAAAAAAAAAAAAAAAAAGTAAAAACTAGGCAAGATGTTTTAGCAAAATCTTAGTTTTCAGGAAATTAGTTTTCTGACCCGTGATCTGCACTTAAAGGCGAGCCCTCAGAGCTGGTCTAACCTTACAGTGGACCCGTTAAGAGTGTTATAAATACACCACTCTGTTTATGCCTGGGGCTTCACTGAGAATGACCCCCGACACACACACACACATATATACACACTTGTACATGTACAGGAGGAGTACCACACCTGCTGCTGACACTCACTGATAACACTAAGACCAGGTACACAGCCAAAAGTTACATATAGATAAGTTAAAATGAGTTATTTGAGTAGATGTAAGGTTTATTTTCTTAATTCAAGCTACATATGTTTTTGTTTAGTTTAGTTTTTTTCAGAGGGAAAGAGTATTTTTTATTTAAGTGTAAAAAGATACATTTTCTTATTTTAATTACAAAAAAAGTCATGTACCATTGGGTAAAATTTACTAAAATCAACATGGCGTTTTATTAATTCAGCAAATTTCAACTTCATATTTATCTTTTTTACACCACAAGCTTAAAGGGGAAGCGTTCGATTTTTAGTGTCAAATGTAAACATGCACAGATCACCGTTTTTTCATGTTTTGTTCATTGTAAACCGAGATATTGATCCAAAGTGACTTAAAAACAGTTTCCTCTACTTTTCTCTACTTCATGTTTGAAAAATAAACTGCAGGACTGATAAGCCCCGCCTCCTCAGTGCCATTTTCGCATTTTCATGAATGTGTTTTTATTGGTGAAAATGTCTGTGGGACAGTTGTGAACCCTACATGTATGGATCCAGAGTCTGATTTTTAAAAATAATATAAATAACTAAATACAGAGGAGTGGGTGGTGATAGGGGGTAGGTGAAAATAAATTTTCTGAGCAGTCCAGGCTTGATAATACAGGATTACTCCAACATGCATGGGTCAGTTGAAGTACCAGTTTGACTGAGGTAACGACGAAGGGAAAAACATTATAACCTGATTAAAAGTCTTTATTACATATTTATTTTAATCAATTCTTTTTTAAGACCAAGGTTTAGTTTACTTTCACACCTGCAGATGGCGCTGTCATCCTGCCGTCCTTTAAATCAGCTGACCAGTCACATAACAAAAACATCATGTGACCACTCTGAGACGCTAGTGAGCAGTCGAAACTGTGTGAAAACAAACTAACAGAAAAAAAGAACAGATCCGCAACGCAATTCTTTGGAGTGCCAGTTTTTTTTTTTTTTGACAGCACCACTGACAGCTGTTTTGTCTTTGAACCACACACACAGTCGGAACTTCTTATCAGACGTGCGTGTCTCTACCAAACAGGAATGAAAACAAACTAAACCTCCGTCTGGAAAAAGAATCTGTTAAAATAAATGAGCAGAAACCAAATGAACCTCATTGGATATTCATTTTTACATAAATGAAATCTGAGTGTTTTCTATGTGGTCCCTGGTGTTTAGAGCTGGACAGGAGCATGGACTCTACAATACAGTTCTGCCAAGACTCTGGACCTGTTCCTAAACCTCATCATAACCAGAACCTGACTGTGGAATAACATATTTCCTGTTTCATTTGCTAGCGTAGCACCAAAGCAAAGTGGCTGTTGTTTACTAAAAATGTTCCAGACAATGATTTGCTAAATGTGGGAATAATTATCCACTTTAGCCCAGTGCGCTGTTTTAGCTGGACCAATTTTCTCTTCAGTTGATCCACAGACATAATCATTGCTTGCTAACACTAGCTTCTTGTCACCGGCCCCAGCGTCGGCTCGTCACAACCGGGAGCCAGAGTTTGGTTGTATTACCAAACCAACTCGGTTTGAACAGTTTTAAATGCCAACTACAGCCATGTTTTTTAAGAATGATGGAGGTTTTTGTACTTGTTTAAAAAAATTGACTACAGTGGACGAAGTTTCACAAAAGTAGTTGTATTAGCCATCAATGCAAGATGTCCGCCGTCTCCGTGGTCATAGCGGTTAAGCCATTCACATCAATATATTACGTCTTTTGAATGGGGGAAGGTGCTCTATGGGTCCTCTTAAAGTTCTTCAGATCA
The DNA here is from genome assembly GCF_009829125.3 of Periophthalmus magnuspinnatus. Classification (NCBI taxonomy): domain Eukaryota; kingdom Metazoa; phylum Chordata; class Actinopteri; order Gobiiformes; family Gobiidae; genus Periophthalmus; species Periophthalmus magnuspinnatus. Next base: position 17,634,385 of record NC_047144.1, read on the forward strand.
AGAGGGAATAAATTATCTTATGTTTGGAAGAAAAGTAATATTATTCGAGGACCCCTGCTGGCACACTGAGAAAAAAGCACTTAAAATGAGGCTAAAACAAGAGCTGCTTGGTTTGAAGTTGGCTGCACCGTTTTGAATTCAGTTAATTTGAAGCTCAGAATGTCACTTTGTACCGGACTTAAACTGGGGCTTATTAAAATACCAAGCTGTTGACAGTAATGCTATTCCCAGATGCAGTATGGAGGCTTTTTTTTCTGTAAAAAAAACATTAATTGGGATTTCTTGCCTGTCAAAGAAGCCTGATGCACTCCCCCATGTTTATAAAATGTCTCCATTACTACCTGCGCATTGCTTCTCTTTTAAGTTCTTTCGGAAACTGGTGAAAGATCTTCCTGCTTACAAAATGCTTGGAATTTCCTGCCATCATTCCTCTGTCTTTTCTTAGTTCTTGGCAAAACTAGGCTGAAATCCAAACCACGCCAGTTACGTCAAAGTGTAACTGCAACCCCACTGGTCCCGTCAAACTCTGTGTTTTATGTTGTAGAGCTGAAGAAGAAGCCTTAACCACAGACGATGATCTAACAATGTTATATCATAGAGGGATCTGGATCGGCCTTGGAATGTTAAGACAAGGCTCAAACCACAATAAAAATATATCTACAAATCAAAATGAGATATTTGAACTGTCTAATATTCAAAATTATAATTTCTGTATCATTTAGGTCTTTATTTTTTCAGTTGGATTTGCAAAATTCACCATAATCCTGAAGTTTGAATTTTGAAACCCCTATATAAAGTTTTTATTGGAGGTTTAATCATGTTTCTGCCAGCTATTGCTTTGCCTAGAATGTTCCACAGTATAACATTAAACCTGTCTGTCTCCATGTAAACAAGCACATGACGCAACAAGGCCAAGTCACAGGTCAGGTCTGCGGAAAGATGAGCCCGTAAGAATGTTTTTCCAAGGTATTTTTCACCACCTAAGGAATTTTGCTAATGAACAGATGCAAGAAAAGTTGGTTTAATGTCGTACTGTGGAACATTTCAGGCAAAGCAATAATATATCCATTCAGATGAGCAGAAAAAGTGACATAGTGCAGCTTTATTGCAGGAGGTAATACAAGATCCACCCCACACTGTGTTCCCCCATCTCCTATGAAGCTATTTAAAGGGTCTGCTGTAAATACTCTGCTCGGTCGGACCAAACCGAGACTTCACTGCAAACCTACAGAAAACGTGACGGATTTTTTTTACATTTTAAATGCGAATGGAGAAAGTCAAATGTACAGCAAACTTTGAAACCTTAGAATATCATGAAGATAATGGATTTTCGATGAGAGACGCTAAGATGAGTGAAGTTGAAAACAGCATTTGGCAAACACAAATAGTTACATTGGGGTTTAAGGACTATTTTATATTTACTTGTTTTTCTTTCTTGTTTTTACTTGTTCTGTTTATAAATTTTATCATTTGAATACACTTTATTAGTTAATTTTAGTTTAGATCTGTTTTGTGCAGCACTTTGGAAATGATCTTGTTTGTAAATGCTCTATATAAAACTGGATTGAACTGTTGAAATTGGAAATGGGAAGTAAATAAACAAATTAAAAACAAAAAAGTTTACATTACCATCATGGTGTGCTGTTAAAACCATGGAGCAAGACAAGTTTATTTGTCAATTGTAAAGTTTAAATCACCACCAGGGGTCACCATCGAGTGTTTGTGCCTGTTCCAAGTCTGGTAAAATTGCATAGCTTTTCCCACAAATAAAGCTTTACTTTGCTGTAAAAAAAAATTGAAAAAAAAAATCTGACAATGACAACAAATTAACATGAATTTTTATATAATATCATTTTTACATACAATATTATGGTACAGCTTTGGAAAAATATTTATAACTTGTAAATTTGACTACTCATTTGTTTCAGTTTGATATGATACAATTTGACAGTTAACCATTCAAAATCTATAATATTTAGCTTCGATTTAGTTTTGAATTCTTAATCGCTATAGCAACAGCACTTCACCAGTCCAGACCCTCACAAATTAACTTGCTTTTTTTGCAGTTGAACGCTTTAACTCCTCTAGACCTGTCCAAACTATGCGCGTCCAGCCGTGACAGTCTATTCTGGACTTAATGTGTGAGCCCCATGTCATCATCACTTAATATTACGTAACCTCTGCTGCCTCCTGTGAGCTTTTTAAATGGCACCTGCCTCCTCTAGTCTGTATTCACAAGCACATACTCTGGGACCGGTGTCATTTTGGACATGTATGGAGATCCTGTAGTATATATACTCGCATTACATAACTGTCAAAGATGGTGAATAGCTGAAGAAGAATCGATAACGGGTTTACGGTTGCTATAGGCGACCGAAACTCCATATTATTTTTATGCATGCCAAATTGGTAGCTAGTCTCCTAAAAGTATGTCCCGTTCACATCAGTATTATCAAAACACATTTCATTATATTCACTTAAATTGGTTAAAAAATGACATGCAAATTTATCATAATGGTGGTAGCTGGACATTGTGCTATAGCCACATTGAAATGCATTGAGAAAGGAAACTATGCTTTAGTCTGGTGTCGGGTTGGGTTTTCCCTGTATAAATGGAGAAACCTTGCTGCTTTTTATAGACTCCAACACGAATGAAGCTTGTAGTTTGCTTGTAGCTGTGTTTTAACGTCCAATTTGGTTTAAAATTTATAAAGAAAGCCTTGAAAGAATTAGCTTGATAACGTTTACTGTAAATATTTATAGCTGCAGATCAAGCTAGCATTTATTTCACATGCACTTTTTGGTAAATTTTGAGCATTTTTGCACTTCTGTATATTTTGTTCATAGTCTTACCCTGGAAATGGTCAGTGGCATGTTGAAATCCTTGCCTCCTTGTAGCCTGAAGCCCCAAGGAGCAGGGCCGTTCAGACTCACTGAATACGTTGAGCTCATTTTGGTTCAAACTACGAAGTCCACTCTTCTACCTCCGGTTTTCGGGATGGGAATACCCTGCGTGGGATGTTGGAATTTCGCCCCCTTATTTACCGCCTATCCTCCGTGGCACCCTCTCTTTGCCCGGTCTGCTCAGGTCAAACAAGCCTGGAGTGAAGGGTGGAGGTGAAGGTGCTGGTTGGGTTGCCTCAATGTGGGTGGGGTGGAACCGACGACGCCACTGGAAAAACATGCAAGATACAAGATCACAACAAACACCCAATGCTTTTAGAGTAAACTACGAAAAATCTACAGAAATATTTCAAAATTCAAATTGGATTACAAACAAAAAAATCTATATATTTACGTAATTTTGCGATTTGGCTGGAGAGAGCGTTGCTTGCAGGGTAGCCGAAGGTTAGCTGCAGACAGGGCCTAAGAATAGAAGTGGGCTCATAGACACATAGACCTTGGGCCTTATAAGGTTTGTAACTCGAAGCTTCGAAATGCTTGAGGGCCGGATTCACTTTGCCAATATAGACCCTCTGACAGCGACACATTCCCCCTCAGTCCTTCCTCTCCCTCTCTCCCTCTCTCTTTCTCTCACTTCGGCGAGCTGTTCTGTCACTTCATAATGTTATCACAGACTCCATTATGTCACCGCAGACGGGATAGGCCCGGCTTAACACCCAGAAAGGAACAGCCATTGTTTTAGATGTGGTTTAGTGCCAGATTAAAGGCGCTCTAGATAAATTCATGGTTGACGGTGTATGCTACCTGCTTCTTGTCTCCACGGAGATTGTATTACTTTGCCTGGATTGTTCCACAGTATGGCGTTAAACGTAGCTCCGTGGGGACAAGCAGGTGACGACATTGGGAGTTACAAGGTGCACGTTTAAGCCTTGTTTAGTCCTGGGGAGATTTTGGAGCTAGTTTAAAAGTTTGGATGTCTTCTTGTAGTGAAATGGGTTTTGCTTTAGTCTCAAATTCCAATTTCTCATATTTTTCAGCACGGATCACTCTATTTTATATTTTGCTGTATTAAATCCTGCAGTTCGAGCTCTCAAAACTGTTATTTGCATTTTTACCTATTTTTTGTCCAACCCGAAGTCAGTGTATTGCCCATTTTTGTATGTTTAAAAGTAACTAAAGTGAGATTATTTCTAATTTAAGAGGAATTGTGACAAAACTGAGAATAAGCCAGGCCTGAGCCAGAACTAAACCAGGTCTAGAATAGATCAAGACCAAACAAATTTCAAACTGAGCTCAAACTTAGACTAAACCAGGACTAAAAGTGTGGAAAAAAATATGTTATTTACATTTAAACTGATATTAATAACCTAAACATTGAAATCAGAGCCTGTAGTTGAGTTACTTGACCACAAAATGATCCCTCTTTTTAATGGCTCTATACTAAAACTGTTGTAGTGGTATGTAGACATCTAGACCCTTCATTATGTAACAGGCTAATAACAGACTGAGTGAAAGCTGCATGCACTACCCCTGGGACTGCACGTTTAGTCTACCGTACAATTCACCCCACCACTAGGGGTCAGTAATAACTCTGACTGGATGGAAAAAGCATTTAACCCTAAATAACTATAGTAAACAACATGTGGTGTGCCCTTATATACTCAGTAAAAAGTACTTATATGAGTTTTAAGCCATGTTACTACAGTATTCTTTCATCTTTGGCTTACTCACAGTTGTATTTTGGTTTGATTCCTGCATGTTTGAGTTATTCTGTACAGCACTGCATTTGAAGCTTAGTGCTAAGAAAATGACTGTTTTCACCTATCCCCTATCTCTGCTCACTCTTTCCTAGGATCCAGAACACATACTTATTCAAAATGTGAGTTTGGTCACCGTCACACTGTATAAAAAAAGTGGACTAAGTGAGCGTCACGTCACCCACAGCGTTCGGCTCCAGTCAAATGAAGCTCATCGAGGTTAACAGTTACAGGGGCCAATTTGGAGCCAAATTCCATATTTGGAATTCCAACCACGAGTATCATAGCAACCAAAGAGCCAATTCGGAGCAAGGCTGTTGAAGGTAACGCCCCTTCCCACTTGTAGCAGGGAGCGGGTCTTTAGCAACGCTGTCGATCAAACCGGTTGCTAACGCTAGTGGGGGTGACCTCAGGAAAAGAAGGCGCCTGATTTGTGTGTTATTAATGTTCATATCTTGATTTACAGACACAATAGTGAAATAAAAACCCCAGGATCATGTAGAGCGGGTTAATACAAACATTTTAAGCCCAGAATGACGAGTCTGACAACAGCAGTTACAGAGAGAGGGGCCACAGTTTTTCAATAGAGAGTGAACTGGAGCCAGAAGCACGCCCATGATCACTTCCTGTTTGGAACATGGCAGCTAGCAAGTTAGCTATGTCCATTTATATATACACTCTATGGTCACCGTTGAATCTTTCTGAGTTCAGATGTGCATGACTGACAGGTAGATTAACCAATCAGGGACAAGCATGGTCAGTCCGTGATGATGTCATACTCCCAGATGAGCGGCGAGGGCCAGAGTTTCCCATTGATTACATTGTGCTTTGCCATGAAATATCCAAAAGGTAAACGCACAAATGCTGAACAAGACCCAAGAACTTGCTGCGTTACGATACACATCTGCATTTCAACAATATAACTTGTATCTGCCCCCTGTCTGTGGTGAATATTATTGCCCTATAGAGGTGTGATGAGGTCATCTGAAACACAGCCATACTCAAAATCGATCAGTTCTCGAGAAGTGGTACATTTTGAGTGTACATTTATTGATCAATATTTTCATGGAACGATCATTTCTGTGTATTCAAGGGCACCCAGTGGAGCTGGGGTCAGGAGTGTTTTGGCCAGAGCCGCTGCACTTCTTATCTCCACTTGAGCGCAGCACAATTACCAGACGCTCAAGGGTCATCAACAGCTTTTACTAAATCTGCCCTCTGTCTGACACTGGACATAAATGGACAGCAAGAGGAAGTCCAGCAGTTGAAGAGGTCATAAAGGGCTTGTTTTGGCAGCACAGTGTCAAAGTCGCTGGTGGAGGTGGTTGGTTGATCTTTATCGGGTCAATGCTTGCACTTTTTAACATTATCAGCGATTAGTTAGTTAGTTACTTTATTGTCCCCGAGGGGAAATTTGTCTTCACAGTCAAAAACACACAGAGAAAAACGCCATACATACATACAATGCCACACAAACACATCACATATATTGGACAAACACAAAGGCAGGTAATTGACATTGTAAAAGTGCATAATGATAATTAGAGTTCCGTAGTCTATAAATTGTTCAAGTTAATAATGGCTGTGGGTATGAGACTATTTTTGAAGCGTGCTTTGTTACATCTGAGAGTCCTGTATCGTCGTCCTGAAGGCAGTAGAGTAAAGTACCGGTGCAGTGGGTGAGTGTGGTCCTGTGTTATTGTCTGTGCTATACGAGTGATGGCTTTAGAGTTTAACTGTGACAGACTGGGAGTAGGGAGACCAATGATTTTTGCTGCTAGGTGGGTTATTTTTGTAAATGAATTACGGTTTTTAACTGTGAGCATGGTAAGAAAACATGGTGAGCAGTACAGTAGGACAGGTTGGATGATGCTGGTGTACAGAATAAGCAGTAGATGTGGTGAAACATGGAGTCCTTTTAACTTACGGATAACAGAAAGTCTTTGATTGCATCTTTTTGAAATGTCCAGAGTGTGAAAGTAAAAAGTCAGTTTATGATCAATTGTGAGTCCAAGATATTTGAAATGTTCAACAGTGTCTATTGTGATATTGTCAATACTGGTAGGGTCAAATATTCCAGGGCCAAAGGTCATTTCTTGTGTTTTCTTGAGGTTGAGTTGAAGATGATTTTCTTTACACCATGTGGTGAAGTGTGATACAGAGTTCTGATATTGTCCAAGTGATGTGCTGTCTGAGAGAAGTCCTAATATAGCTGTATCATCTGCATATTTAATGTATACTGTTCCAGGTGATGGGCTGGTGCAGTCATTTGTATATAAAGTATATAGGAATGGACTTAGTACACAGCCCTGTGGCGCTCCGGTGTTGGTGGTAAGAGGGGCTGTGATTGCATTATTAACTCTGACAGCCTGTTGTCTGTTTGAAAGAAAGCTGTGTATTATTTGAATGAGTCGTGATGGAACCTGGAGTTGGTTCAGTTTTGATATGAGTCTATGGCGTTGAATTGTGTTGAAAGCGGAGCTGAAGTCTGCAAAGAGAATCCGTGCTGAAGTGCCAGGAGAGTCCAGATGTTCCAGAAGAAGATGCAGCAGGCAGGCCACAGCGTCTTCCGTCCCTCTCCTGGCCTTATAGGCAAATTGAAGTGGATCCAGTTGCTGTCTGACGACTGGTACAATTATTCCAAGAAGTAGGTGTTCTAGGCATTTCATGATCAAGGATGTTAGGGCTATTGGTCTGTAATCATTTAGTTCTTTGGGTCTGTTTTTTTTGGGTACTGGGATGATAGTGGCTTTTTTCCACAGTGAGGGAATCTTGCAGCTGTCATACACCTTACTGAAGAGAGAGTGAATCACTGGTGCCAGTTCAGATGCACAGGTTTTCAGCATCCTCCCAGATATGCCGTCTGGTCCTGGTGCTTTTCCGGGCTTGCACCTTTTCAACTGGCCACGAACGTCCTCGACTGTGAAAGGAGCCACATCCCCAGGATCCAGAAGAGAGAGATTGTTCAGTTCATTGACACACTCCTGTGAAAAGTCATGTGTGTTGAATCTATTGAAAAAGATGTTTAGGTCGTTACCCAACTCTATTGATGTTACCGATTGGGATTTGGGAGGACCCCCGGTGAGAGTCTTAACCATCTGGAATGCCTGTCTGGTGTTCATATTGCCAAAATTTTGCTCTATCTTTTTTTTGTATCTATGCTTAGCATTGAAAACCTCATTCTTTATTGAGCGGTTTGCTGTTCTGAGTGCACCCTCATCTTTGGACATATAGGCCTTGTGCTTGTCTTCAAGGCACTTCTTAAATTGCGAAGTTATCCATGGCCTAGAGTTAGGGTACTTTTTAATAGTTTTCACTGGAATGGTGGTACCAATACAAAAGTTAATATAGTCCGTGATTGTTATTACTTTGTCATCCAGATCCCCCTCAAATACGTCCCAGTCTGTACATGCCAGTGAACCTTGGAGTTGAGCAATACCCTCCTCCGTCCATTGTGGGGCAGTGTAAGTCTGAGGTTTGCTTCGCTTCAGTTCCTGTCTGTAGGCAGGAAGTAAACAGATCACATTATGGTCTGCAAGTCCAAGCGGAGGGTATGAGCGGGCTCGAAATGCGTTTGCTATGTTCCCATAGCATAAATCCAGTATGTTTCCCCTTCTAGTTGGTAAATCCACGTACTGCTCAAACGAAGGCAGAGCACGATCCAGTCTGCAGTTGTTGTAATCTCCCATAATAAAAACAGGAGCACCGGGATACTTGGCTAGCATAGTGTTAGCTTCTCCGGCTACAGCTTCGGCCGCTCTGTTGTAGTTTGAGTCAGGTGGGATGTACACACAACTTATAGCAGGGAATTCCCGTGGAAGGTAGAAGGGACGCAGTGATATTGTGAGCATTTCTAGATCCGGGGTGCATGAGATGTGATGTACTTTTATGTAGCTACACCACCGATCATTGATGTAAATACACACTCCCCCTCCTCTTGTTTTGCCCGACTTAGTTGTTCTGTCTGCTCTGATGAGGGTGAAATTGTCCAAACTCACCTCTTCCTCCGACACAGAGTTGTCCAGCCAAGTCTCTGTTAGGGCAATGATGCAGATATCCCTAAAGGCCCGCTCGAACCGGCATCGGGCATGCAACAGGTCCATCTTGTTGCGAAGTGATCGGACATTTGCCAGAATGATAGATGGTAGAGGTGGTTTGAAAGGGCGTCTTCTCAGTCGACTTCGGATTCCTCCACGTTTTCCCCTTTTCCTTGGTCGAAGCTCCCTTTCCAACTCTATGGCTGGTTTGACGTGACATGGTGGGGAGCTCCGAAGGGACATAAGTTCCAATCTTTTATAGGTGAGTAGCTTGTCACCAGTAGCCGTCTTTATTCCGAAGCACTCACAGTGAAGAAGTAGCGTTACAGATACGCAGATTATGATTAGGCACTTGTATTTTGTCATTTTCGCTGGTACACACATGCAAAACAGATGAGGCGTTTACGTGTAGAGACTGTGCTGTCGCAGCAGAGCGTGCGCCACCTCCCTACCTTAATGGGCCCATGTTACACTGTTCTCTGATCTATGTTCTAATGCTTCCTCATCACAAACAGACCTGGAGTTTTGTTTTGTTTCATTCACAAATCCTGCATATTTAGGCTGAGTTCTTCTCTCAAACTGAAAACACTCTGTTCCACCATGTGATGTCATCATGTGATAATACAGGAAGTGCTCTACTGTGTTTTTAAACTCCATACACCTTCACTAGAATCATTTGGATGTTTCAGGTTGGGACATACCACTTTCTACTGAACTAGAGGTTAAAGGAGCTGTTAAGAGACTACCACTTCATGACATCACAAGGTGGAACAGAGTATATTGAGCTTTGAAGATGTAGACAGGCTAATAATAAAGGGTTTCTCAAAAATGAGTGAATGAAACAAAAACATAACTCCAGGTATGATTCTGAGGAGGTAATGACATTATAAAGCTCAGAAGAGTTCATTTGGTGTAATCTAGGACCTGTAAAACTCAAGCAGTTGCCGATATTTTGTTTTGGCCGACCTTCTGCTTAAAGAATAGACATAATGCTCTTGACCGACTCAGATACAAAATGTAAAATAACAACTAAATTTTTTTATTTTGCTGTTTATTTATTGCAGATCATGATTTTTTTTAACAATATTGCAGATTTAGAATAGCTTTTGTGGGTTAAACATAGGCTATACATATAAATGGACATCGCTAACCTGCTAGCCGCTGCGTTCCAAATAGAGGCTGTATGGGCTGTGCTTCCGGCTCCATTGACTCCAATTCACTTTCTACTGAAAAACTGGGGCCCCTCTCTCTGTAACTGCTGCTGTCAGACTCGTCATTTTGGTCTTAAAATGTTTGTATTAACCCACTCTATATTTATTTATTTATTTACTTGTTTACTTACTCACTCACTCCTACTCACTCACTTTTATTCACTCACTCCTAATCACTCACTCTCTCTCCTAATTACTGACTCTCTCACTCTTATTCACTCACTCCCTCTCACTCCTGTTTACTCACTCCTATTCACTCACTCCTACTCACTCTCACTACTATTCACTCAGCCTTTCTCTCACGCTCTTACTCCTACTCCTTTCTTTGCTATTCATTCACTCCTACTGACCCACTCCTATTTACCGTACTTTCTCACTACTATTCACTCACTTTCTCTCCTATTGACTCCTACTCCTCTCTCTCCCCTATGCATTCACTCACTCATTCACTCCTACTGAATCACTCACTCCTACTGAATCACTCACTCCTATTCACTTACTCCCTCACGCACTCACTCACTCCTATTCATTCACTCACTTTCATTCACTCACTCCTATTCACTCACTCTCTCACTCATTCACTCGCTCATTCTCTCACTTTCTTTTATTCATTCACTCCTATTCATTCACTCCTATTCACTCACTCTCTCACTCATTCACTTCTATTTATTCACTCCTATTCCCTCACTCTCTCACTCATTCTCTCACTCACTCACTCCCTCACTCTCTCACTCATTCTCTCACTCACTCTCTCACTCACTCACTCCCTCACTCACTCCCACTCACTCCTATTCACTTCCTCCAAATGAGTCCTTACACTCGTGGTCAAGAGCACAGATTGTAACGATGTCAGTGTCACAGAAGGTTGTAGTTCCAGTTTGCTCCTGTAGTGGCCTCTATAAACACTCTATAATCCAGTATATGTTTATACAACCCTGTACTCCAGAACATGGCTCGGGGTTGTGTCCACATGGAGCATTGTGACAGCTGGACGTCCAAGCTGTTTGGTGCTTCTGCTCTGAGGGCCAGAACTGCCCTTTGCCATCACAGTTCACGATCAGCATTTAAACACGGATTAATGAGTTCATACGGGGTTTGTGCAGATCAAATATACATCCTCGTACTGCGGGATTATGCGTGTATGTACTTAGGGACGCTGCTGTTGTCTGATAGCATTACAGAGATTCAGTAGTCCAGACCTCATATTAGTAGGTCCATAGCAGCTGGGACGGCCTCCAGACCACAGCCCATAAAGCAGAACAAATGACTGCAGAGGCTATATTGTGTTTTCCGTGGCTTTTAAAGACATTTCAGCCATTTTTTTCCCTTGAGGTTTTGAGAAATTATTCTACATGAACAAAAACTTCTGGACCTTTCCAAATATAGGCTATAGGTTTTTTGAATATGTTGTCAATGATAAAGCACCAAAGCATTATAATAAATTCCTCTTTCCCAGTTTTGATCTGCCGTAAAGAGAAAATGGTGATTTTTTTTTGTGAAACTTTCCTGGTTAAAGGTGAACTGTGTAACTTTTTCATGAGAAATCTCTAGAAAATCTTATTGCTTTGCTTACAGTGTTACACAGTATAATGTAAACTTTGATAACTCCACCAAACCAAGTATTATTTTAGCAATAACGTACATTTGTTTCCATGGAGATTATGACATTTTTAATGTTCTAGCATGAATCTATTAAAATAACTGTGTAGGGTATTGCTGCTTAGCGCCGTCTCGAGTCTCATGTTTATGTACCAGGGCGTTCCAGGCAAAACAAAACCATCTGGAGGTTTCGGACCCCTCCACCTTCCCACATATTTCCTTTGTCTAATGGTTAAAACAGTTCTACTTCTAAACAACATAAACGGCACAACACAGGTTCCTGTTTGATGGGTCTGTTGTCTTATATTAGTTTTGTTGAGGTCTCATATTTACCATCATTTTTATATATTTCATTTTCAAACCGCTTTCTGTCTGATCCCACCATCTTCAAATCAGACAATACTTTTATCTAAACTGTTTATACTCTTAGAGCTGAACGATATGAGAAAGATTTGTCAGTGTGACTTTTCTGACCAGCTGGGATTACGTTTGCGATTTATGTTTTAATAGTAGAAATTGACATTAAAAAAAAGACTCAAATAGGCCTAAGAGACTATTACATGTAGTTCAGAACATGTTTGTACAGATATACATTACACAATTACAATAATGGATTACAAGTGTAAGCCATTATTATTATTAAACTATAGGGTTAGAAGCTTTTATGCAGAATAAGACCCCATGGAGACACAGGGAGGGCATCTGATTGCGATTAATCTAGCAGTCCTATACTTCATACAGTACAGACAGAGACGGAGAGGGCCTGGTTTAGGGGAATCTAAAAACACCTGCTCCCCAAAATAGGATGGGACAGTGGGAAAGTAGCTCTATACTGCCATCAACAGGCCAAATGTATGTACTACAGTTGTTATTAACCTACTACTATGTGTCTTGGGCAGAATTTAACTAGAAGAAAAACTAGAAATTAAGGATGTGCGATACTTTGGCTCCAGGTGTGACTCATATTGATAATGATTTTTGGTATTGATCTGATCTAAAATTCTATACATTTCTATTTGCTGCTCCAGTTTCTGTGTGTCTATTATAAGATTAGTCTTTTTCAACAGAATAGACTGAGTAAATGGAACTAGAAGTGTAATTGGGCTCAAAACATTGCTGTATTTTTACTGGACTCTGCCATGGTTTGGATCAGAAGGTTAGTGGTTTGAATCCTGCTCTGGACATGAAAAACCTCATTGGTTGAGCGGTCAGATCCAGTATGATTACAGCTCCCACAGATGAATACTGTCAGTGCGTCCTTGGGCAAGATACTTAAGGCACTGGTGTTTGAATGTGTGTGTCAATGGGTGAGTGGTTCCTTGATGTAAAGATCTTTGAGTGCCATGTTATCGACTACAGCTCCAAGTCAAATATCAAACACACTGGTATTGACTCAGAAAATCCATATCAAACTCTCCACAGAACCTATTGTCTTTACGTTGTAAAGAAATGAATGAACTTCGAGGAACATCTTTATTTATAAAAATAAATAAAACAACACAAAACATTTTTACAAACAAATGAACAGTAATCGATCACAGGAGGAAACTCACTCCAAAGAAACGCTTCAGATTTATACAGGTCTATTTTTACATATTTATACGTTTGATTTTACAGTAATGCCAAAAAGGTTGAATGATTTTTGAACAAAAGACAGAAGAAGAACCAAACCCATCCATCAGGACACATGGCAGTGTTTGACAGATACGACTACGGTGGCCCCACATAGTCAAAAACAAGCTGAGCAATAAATTGGAAGTAAAAATTATACTTTTTGCTTGTTTTATCAAAATTCTATAGACTTTAAAGGTGCTGTACCTGATTTTGACCATCCTAAAAAGGTGAAAAACAGTTTGCAGTGGTCCAAAGTTATTCCTCACTTACCTTATACGTTCTAAACACCCTAATTATTAACTGCAATGAGTTTATAAGCACTTTTCACAACTTTCAGACACCAGACACTGATAATTGGACAATAAAATTACTTCTAATTGGATGCAGACAGCTCTCAGTGGACTTATTTTGACTTATGCAATAAATCTGCACTGGGGTCAAGACACGTTTTGCTCAAATATGTTTTAAAATATCAGGTACAGGCCGTTTAATCAGAACTTTTTTGCATAGTAAAGGAAATAAGTGACATATTTACTGCAAGTATTGTACACAAAATTGAAAATTGGATCATTACGAACTTAAACGACACATTCTCGTTCGCTACACTGATTCAGCCATATTGGTCCATTCTTCTGTCCTTGTTCAGAGCTATTACACTTACATTTTGATGTGTTTGCAGAAAATAAATACAATCATAGTCAATGGTGCAGCAGTGCCAACAAAAACTCCCAAATGGAACTTTAAACATGAATCAATGACAAAATATAAACATCTTTACATCTGTACAGGTAATGTCCTCCCAAAGAGACGCCATAACATTATCCAATCTGATTATACTGAAGTAAAACTCGTTGAGACGTTTGCAGTATCGAGTGTGGATGAGAGCCCTGATTGGTTCGACCCGTTTTGTGTTTAGTGTTTGTGTAAAAAACATTTAAAAGTAACTGTCTGCTGTAGCACAAAAACACAAACATGAAAGTGATGCATTATGGGATGTTTAAATAAATACAACTCTGAACTCTTATCTTTTTCAGTGCACTATGTAACCTTTCCGGTGCCTGGAATGTCCCACAGTATGACATTAAACGTATATCTGTCTGTTGACACTGCTAGGTCAAGTTGGAGGTCAGGTCTGTGAAAAGGCGGTCCTTCTCACAGTAAGAATCCCATGTTTCTCAGCGCTTATACTTGGAAAAAAGAATGCAAGATGGCGTGTAGATGGATATGATTAATGCCATACTGTGGAACATTCCAGGCAAAGGAATGACGTCACCATGGAGCTGAGCAGTTGGCAGACCCAGGCGCTCTGAAAAGTTACATAGAGTACCTTTTAATAATTAAATAGTAACAAAAATGGTTGGCCAAAACTAGCTCACTGATAAATTAAGCCTTAATTGTAAGTTTAAAATACATGTAGTAAATAGTAATAGGCTCTGTGCACAATAGCGCCCCCTAGCCTCACTGTTAGCATCACTACTTCCTATCCAGTTTTATCTCTATGAGGTTTTTGCTGAGTCACGCTAAAATGAATAAATATTTAAAGATCAGGCAGGGGACAGAGAGCTGTGGGTGGGTCAGGGGTCAGAGGTTAAGCAGTGGACAGAGAGCTGCGGATGAGGCGGGGTCAGAGGTTAGAGGTTAGGAGGTCAGCGTCAGGCAGTGGACAGGGTACTGCAAGTCGATGTCACTGACAACATCTTAAACACTACACAAATATGCAGCACGGTGGCTGAGTGGCAACACTCATGCCTCACAGCAAGAGGGTTTGGTTTGATCCCCGGGTCGCCCAGGCCTTTCTGTGTGGAGTTTTTCATGTTTCTCCCCGTGTCTGGATGGGTTTCCTCTGGGTACTCCGGTTTCCCCCATCAACCAAAACATGAACGCCCTTCGAGACAACTGTTGTTGTGATTTTGGGCGTTAAAAAAAATAAATAAATGAATTGAATTGAATTGAAAATATAATAATTCACCAGAGAGATGTTTGGGTCTCAATGCTAACGCTAATGCTAATTTTGAGGCATGATTAAAACAACAGCACAATCTGAAGTATTCTACATATAACAACAATTAGTTAGTTTTTATTTTAATTAAGTTGAATTTTAATAGGCTGTTTATTTTTTGTTTTCTGATTTTAACAAAAGTGGCTGTTAGCTTTGAGACGCAGTGAGCTAGCTTGCGTGCTAATGTGCACAGAGCCAGTTGCAGTAGCTTATTACAAACATGCCAGTTGAAAATGGCTTCTGTCGTTTTGCAAAAATTCAGAAAAACACTAAAAACACTAAAATGTACAGAACAATCCAAGATCCTCACGGCCCGTATGAAACTCAAACACAGCTGCAGGGCACAACAGTCAGTTTGTTCTCAGTATAATGTCTTATTTTTTTCTTTTTGCTGTGGTATGTTTAAACTCATTTGTGTGAATAGAACTGAACGTAAACTGAAATAAAATATTTACATAAAATTTTCACAATTTAAGGCTACAAACGAATAGGCCTGTCACTATAACACATTTGAAGTTAAATATATATCGCTGAAGTAAATATAGACGATAAACAATATTAAAATTCATATATGCCACTGACCATAGACTGTGTAAAGAAGTGGACTGAGTGCGACATCACCCACAGTGTTCAGCTCCATTTATATTTATAGTCTACGCCACTCACAAAAACCCAAGAGCAAATTTAAATGACAAAAATTATTGTAAATCTGCAATAAATAAACCGCAGAAAGAAACACTTCAGTCATTTGTTTGAGTCTGTAATGAGTCGGACAAGTTATTAATTCAAACTTTTATGGCTTAACTCTGATCATATAGCCAAAAAAATCACCAAAAATGTCTCAGTAGTGTCAAGTAAAAGTAACACAATCTACATTGACCCCAAAAAATCTAGTTCCAGGTTTCATATCCAGAGTGACACGTGGATTTAGTGAGTATAGTGACAGGCCTACAGACAAACAGCTGGTTTTGGCTCCTGTGTCATGTTGAGGGGCCTTTCTCTTTCATTCACATACACACAAACTCATGATTTAAATGTTTTTTTGTTTTACCAAATCAAATCTCACACACTACATTCACACTCTGGAGCTCACATATGAAGCTTAACTGTGTTTTAGCTCATAATCTTGTTATAACCTTAATTTGGTACACGCATTCAAATTGTGCGTGCCCATATAGGCCACTTTTATGCAAGCTCTGAAGTTGCTATGGTAACTGTACAGTTTTATTATAAATCTTTTTAAATGTCTCACAGGATTGCGATTAGATTTGCAGTTTCTGTTTTATTAAAGGGGTTCAGTTCAAAGTTCACGAGAGCCTTCCCATTTGAGAAAAAGACTAAATATTAAGCCGTTTAACACATTTTGTGCAAGCTCTGGAGTTGCCATGGTAACTATACTTAGTAACATCATTTTTGTTCAATCAGATTTACGATTGAAATATTAACTACTTTACTGATTTTTCTGATACTTGCTCAGAGTCCATAAAAGTCTTATTTAAACTGTTAATAAAGGCTCGGAAATAGAAAAGAGCAGATTAAAGTCTGACTCATGATGCAAAATGGAAAAAATCAAAACTCTGGACACATTTCAAACCAACATGCCCCGCCCACTTAGTCCTTTCCAGTGGTGGAATGTAATGCAGTAAAAGTAGTAAAGTACTGTACTTAACCATAACTTTTAAGTATCTGTACTTAAGTACCTTTTACAGTGTGTACATTTTACATTTACTTCAGTACATTTGAGAGCAGTATCTGTACTTTCTACTCCACTACATTTTTGAACTGGACTGTAAAAAGTAAAGTAAAAAGTACTTTTCATATGATTTGAGGGGTTATCTTGACCATGTTTGTGTAAACATTCTGACTAAAGTTTTCCAGTTCAAGCTTTGGCTTTGAGCAAAACAAAAATAAAAACAAAAAATTCATAAGAAAAATTAAGAAACGGATTCATATTGTTCCTGTGACCAAAATATGTCTCATCTATATCTCTACATTTAGACTTTAACAAATGAACAACACGTTTGTGAAATGTGTGTACTTTTTACTCTTGCAGTACATTTTTAAACGAGTTTTTCATGTGATACTTTTACTTAAGTAAAAGTACAGATACAGGGGCAAAAAAGTACTCAAGTAAAAAAATGTCATTCTTCTTCCACCTCTGGTCCTGGTTCCACCATGACACAGAAACGACTGTCTGGGATTGTATCATTCAGTTGTTTCCTTGCAGTTCTCACATCTCTGCTACTCTTTGCTTGTTTATCGCTTTTGTAACTGCACCATGACAGAGAGTCAAGTGTCTGGGACAGTGTCAGGCAGTTGGTTTCCCATGATTCTTAGTGACAATGCGCCTGATTGGACAGAAAGAGTTGAACCTGTCAGTAGCTTCTGTATTGGAGCAAATGCTATGTAAAATGAATAAATTATACTTTTGTCATATATATATATATATATATAACACTTTTAGCAGCTTTTAACATCAAATGGAAGATATAAAGAGCATTTATTTCAAGAATACAGTCAAATCTGGTACAGCCCCTTTAAAGATTTTTCTAATGTTTAGTTTTGGTGTCTGTAATCGTAAATTAATTTTACAAAAATTCATAACACCAAAAAAAACCTGACCTCTTTGTAGTTGCTTTGAGCTCTATGAAATCTCTAAACTAAAGTTTCCAAAATGAGCTCCTCCAGGCTGAGTAAAGCCTCATATATGCCCCCTGATTAGTGTAATTAACCCATTCACACACACACCGCACTTCCTCCTGTGGCGTTATGGTAAAGCCGTAGCCTCCAACCGTGCGATGTCCAGAGGGTCCTTGGCGATGCCGCTGCACGTTTTGGCTATTTTGAAGTTGCCATGATAACCGGGGGGACTGTCCAAAATGGAGGGGCTGGAGATGGACGTGACGATGACAGATGTTTTATTGGCTGTTGGTCTGTGGACCGAGTCAGACTGTGAAGGAAAAATGTGTTTAACATTAAAGGTGTTATGTATTACACAAAATGGACTCTTGTAGTTTTAAGCCATGTTCTCATACTGTTACCTTCTCAAAAACAGACCTGCACTTGTTTTTTTCACTCACACATGTTTGAGTAACACTTTATTATTAGTCTGTCTACATCTCCAAAGCTCAAAATGCTCTGATCTACCTTGTGATGTCATGACTGTTAGTTTTTAAGTAAACAGCTCCTTTTACATAGCAAAAGAAAAATATACTGTCAACTGGACAAAAAGTTGGATGAGCAGCCAAACGTCTTCACTTCTACAAACCACTTTTTCAGTTTTGGTCAGATTACTGCTGGACACTGCCTTATATCTATCTAAAACCACCTATTTTTACAGTTTGTTTGTAGGCTAGGTCTGTTGTGCTACTTTAAGTGACTATGCTAAGTATGACTCAGGCACAGTGCACATTCAAGCCCCTAATGAGTGATGTCACACCTATTAGCATCCTGCTAGCCCTGTTGTTTTCTTTATTTG
Source organism: Periophthalmus magnuspinnatus (assembly GCF_009829125.3). Lineage (NCBI taxonomy): Eukaryota > Metazoa > Chordata > Actinopteri > Gobiiformes > Gobiidae > Periophthalmus > Periophthalmus magnuspinnatus. Next base: position 17,652,984 of record NC_047144.1, read on the forward strand.
CTTTGGGTCTGAGGATGGAGTTCTATAACCAAACTGTCTGTGTGTGTATGTAGTATATATTATATATTGTATATACATATATAGTGTACTTCTTTCACTGCACAGTACTCTGTATGTATGCTGTGTAGTCTCACCGCTGCAGGGAGGAGACTGGTCGGCTGGAGATTCAGGTCTGAGAGAGAAATGTCTTCAGTGTCCGTCACACTCTAAACAACACAAACACAGCACACGTTTGCCCTGTCGGTGTTTTCATAAAGATCACATATGAAGTCAACCCAGAAGGAAACATGCAAAGGTTTAAGATGAAGGATCAGAAACCACTTTTTCCTCCAGGGAGACAATCTATTGATATCACACTGTAGAACATTCCATATAATGTAATATTTTTTACAATTTACGAGCTTACAAGCATGTGATGGATTCCCCTACTAAAAAAGTTACAGTGTGCCTTTAAAGGGGATATACTACACAAAATTTACCATGTTCTAATGCTGTTTCCTCCTCAAAAACGGACCTGGAGTTGTGTTTTGTTTCATTCACACATGTTTGAGTAACACTAGTCTGTCTACATCTCCAAAGCTCAATGTTCTGTTTCACTTTGTGATGTCATTAAGTGGTAGTTTTCAAGTTAACAGCTCCTTTTACCTTTAGTTCAGTAGAGATTGGCAAATCCAGGTCTGAAATTATCCAAATGATTCTAGTAAAAGTGTGTGAAGATTTAAAAACACAAAGGAGCACTTCCTGTATTACCACATGATGACATCACAAGGTGGAACAGTTTTCTGTTTAAGAGAAGAACTCAGCCTAAATATGCAGGGTCTGTGTGTTAAACATGTGTGAATGAAACAAAACAGAACTCCAGGTCTGTTTGTAATGAGGAAATAACATTAGAACATGGCTCACAAGTTCCATATGCCATTAAATTGCTATATAGTGTAATATAGCACCTTTAAGAATATACCGCAAGCATATACTGAACTCAAATCTTCAAATGTTACTTATTTTCAAAAAACATTCAAAATTTTGCTTGTTGACAATACATTTGCCCCCATCATTACCAGATCATTACATAAGTGTTCCATATATTCACTTAAAACTATGTCAGTCAATTTGCAGTATTTAAAGGGACACTTCCGTATCAGTTTAATCATCTTAAAGGGGAAAACCCCAGTCCTAACCCAGCTGCTGTAGCCCCAGTACATAGACTACATGGGTTAGCCGTTAGCATAGGGGTCAGATTGTGTGGTGACTCTATTACACAGGTCCTCTGAACCTAATCCCATAATCCCACGCTCTCAGGCCTGTAATCTGGGACTTGTGTTGGAGCAGACGGAGTTCACCATCTGCACTGAAGTCTCCAGGAGCACAACTTTCACTCCTGCAAACTTCACTCAATCAGAACTAACGTTAAGAATAACAATAGAACAATAGAAGACCCATTAAAGGCCCTGTACATGTTTTTCCCCCCTACATTTGAGCAAATAACTCTGAAAAAGGCTTACAGCACCATCATGTTTCAAAGTGAATCAAATTGTAAAAAATGTAGACGTCACCAACATTCCTTACACAGCTGGTTTGTCTGAAAAGCTTCAGAGAATTTTCAGATTGTACGTTTGAAATGGACCAGAATTTCATACTAGCAGTTTAAGACAGAAACTGGTTCACCCAAAGGACAAAACCCCGAGCCACAAACAAAGTAATGTGGTCTACTCCATCCAGTGTAGTGAAGAGTGCAGAGATTGTTATACTGGAGAAACTAAACAGCCAGTCCATAAGAGAATGTTCCAACACCGTCGAGAGAGCAGCTCAGGACACCAATCTGCTTTACTCAAAGACATGAACCACTCCTTTGAAGATAGTGAGATGCAGATTTTAGCCAGAAAAAAGAAATAATTTGAGAGAAGAGTTAAAGAAGCAATTTTTGTTAGGAAAGACAATCCTTCCTTGAACAGGAATGGGGGCCTCGGACAGCACCTGAAGGGCTAGCCAGTATGCTAATGGTTGTCAATGATTGTGCTAAATATGACAGGTCTCACTTAGTGTAGCTCAATAGATATCTCTGTGAACCCTCAGCCGTCCAGGTCTGATCCATCGCAAAAGAAAAATATATAATCTGTCAACTGGACAAATCGTTGTAGGAGTGAAGACATTTAGCTGCTCATCCAAACCGCTTCTTCAGTTCTGGTCAGATTACTGGTGGACACTGCCTTATATCTGAACCACTCTTGTGAAAATAGTGAGGTACAGATCTTAGCCAAAGAAAAGAAATGGTTTGATGGAGGAGTTAAAGAAGCAATTTTTGTTTGGAAAGACGATCCTTCCTTGAACAGGAAAGGGACCTCAGACATCATCTGTCCCCCATATATAACTCCATCATCAGACCCAAAGCAAACAAAGGAAACAAAGAGAATAAAAGGGCTCGCCAGGATGCTAATTGGTGTGAAATCACACATTAGGGGCTTGAATGACTGTGTTAAGTAGGACTCAGGCAATTGCACACTTACGGTAGCAGAATAGACCTAGCCTGCAAACAGAAACTGTAAACAAAAGGTGTTTCTTCGCTCCTACAACTTTTTGTCCAGTGACCAATTTTTTCTTTTACTCTGGATCAGACCTGGACGGCTGAGGGATTGAGACATTAATAAATAAATGGAACAATTAGACACTTTAGTAATTAGTTCTGGTATTTGTAGTATCACAGATGACAATTATTTGACCAACTACAGCTCAAATATTATCAAATAGAAAATAGTGTTGTTCTTTCCAGTTATTTATTTATTTATTTGATAGGGACAGCGCATATTATTGAACATCTGTAAACAGTGTAAATATGCCAGATTATAGCAAAAAATGCTAGTTTCCATCTGTTGTCCCTAGGCAGGTACACAGACAACAAATACAACATAGACATTACAAAAATACAATAAAAGCAGCTAAAGGTGCTCACAGACCTGGTTTTCCTTCAGCCACAGTTTAAGGTGCAGTTTGAATGTGGACAGAGATGAACATTCTCTAATTGTCAGAGGAAGACTATTCCAAATATGAGTCTCTTTAACAGAGAGCACGGTTTGTCCACATTTAGTGCGTCTGTGTGGTACATCACAATCTCCTTGAGATGTGGCCCTGGTTCCCATCCCACTCACAGTCTTTAATTTGATAAAGTCTTTCAGCGGAGGAGGAGCAAGTCCGTGTAGAACTTTAAATATAAAACAAGCATTTTTAAACTGTATAAACTTATCAAAATTCAACCAGTTATATTTTTCTAAAACAATACAATGGTAAAAGGAGCTAGGTTTTTTGTCAAAGATTTTTATGGCTTTTTTAAAGAGGGATTCGATTGGTTTTTGTGTTGTGCCGGCAGCAAGTGACCAGGTGGTTATGCAATATTCAAAATGAGAAAAAAATCATTGAATGTAAAAAAAAGTTTAGCTGAGTGCTGTGTCATAAAAGGCCTTACATGTCTAAAATTTCGCACATTAAAATTCATCATCATCATATATTGAAGTCGATATAGTGATTATTGAGACGACTACTACTAAAATGTCGTACTTACTGATATCTGTGAAAGCTGACACATACTGAGGTCAGAGTTGTCATATCCCGCTTGTTTATCTGCTCCATAAACTTTCAACTTTGACCTTTGGCTTTGACGACGCCCCTGTCTGACCTCTGCGGACCCTTGTCGACTGGCGGGTGCTGACAAGTCGTCTTCCGTGTCCGAAAACCGCCCCTAAAAAAAAAACAACAACAACCAAAAACTCAAGTTAAAACTCAAACATGTCACTTTCCTCACAGTAAGTGTTAAGACAGAGACATACCCTATTAGATATGAAGGGCACTCACTGATTCGCTCTCAGACAGGGAGGGCGGGACTTTGCTGGGATGCACGCTGTCTGATTGGCTGGCCAGAGTAGAGCGTCGTGTTGACTGGAAGCTGCTGCTGCTGAAGCGGTCTCTGGATTTTATGCACAACAGGGCACCGATGTATGGCACATAACGGCTGATGGCGGATCTGAGAGAAGAAGAAAATATGTTAAAGCTCCTGTATTATACAAAACTCACTCTTGTAGCTTTAAGTCATGTTCTAATGCTGTTTCTTCCTCAAAAACATACGTGAAGTTGTGTTTTGTGTGTTAAACATGTGTGAATGAAACAAAACACAACTCCAGGTCTGTTTGTGATGAGGAAACATTAGAACAGAGATCAGAAAATGTTGTAATACGGGTCCTTTAACTGCTAAATTAGCTCTTTTAAGACGTTAAATATTGTGTTGACTTCATATTTTTATATTTTTGAGTTCCATGTAGGGGTGCAGTTTTTTTTATCAAAACAAGATCCAAACATTTCAAGGATCAGCCAATCATCTGTCAGGAAAAGCATCTGGTTTTAGACTTTGGAAGAACATATTGGACTGTTTTTGCTGTAACTAAGTTTGAGTTGGTTAAAGTCTTATCAGATTTACTGAAATATGAATGACCTGTTAAGAACGGGAAATTACATAATTCTTTTAGTCAGGAACAGGATAGTGAGATCCCAGGTGGGTTAACAGTCTCTATTTGACCCATTCTTGCATGTTGATATAAAGCCCACCCAAACACAAGGAGGGACCATAGTCTGTATATATAAATGGACAGAGCTAACCTGCTAGCCGCCGCGTTCCAAATAGGAAGTGATCATGGGCGCACTTCCAGCTCCGTCAACTCCGGCTCCAATTCACGTTTTATTGAAAAACTGTTGCCCCTCTCTCTGTAACTGCTACTGTCAGACTCGTCATTTTGGTCTTAAAATGTTCGTATTAACCCGCTCTACATGATCCTGGGGTTTTTATTTCACTATTGTATCTGTAAATCAAGATATGAACATGAATAACAGATGAATCAGGTGCCTTCTTTCCCTGAGGTCACTCTCGCTAGCAACAGGTTTGATTAACAGCGTTGCTAAACAGCTGCTCCCTGCAAAACCAGCTGTGCAAGCAGGAAGAGACGTTACCTTCAACAGCTTTGCTCCAGATTGGTCCTTTTGATATTCTCAATATGGAATTCAGCTCCACATTGGCCCCTATAGCTGCTCTAGCCTCAATAAGCTTCATTTGACTGAAGCTGAACGCTGTTGTTGACGTCACACTCACTTAGTCCACTTCTTTATTCAGTCTATTGGAGGGACATATACATTTGTATGAAGAAAGCCAGGGGGTAATCTTGCTGTCAGGTACAAGCTCTGGACCATCTAAAGACATCCAGACTCAAGGAGACATGTAGGACAAACTAACGCACATTAGCGGGTCAATGGACAAATAAAATGTCAGCTGAGAAATATATGAAAATTGACTTAAGATGTTGGACCTGGACTGCAGTGGCCTCATTCCCATCTCCTGAGAGCCTTTTCAATACAAAATTCAATAAAAATAGATTCTTCTTAAAATCTCAGAACCTCCTGGAGGGCTGGCTAATGATTTCTTTATGGGATGGCTCAAGATTTAAAGGGCCCATATTAGGCTGTTTTCTGATCACTGTTCTAATGTTGTTTCCTGATCACAAACAGACCTGGAGTTTTGTGTTTTGTTTCATTCATGTTTAACACAAATGGTTACTCAAACATGTGAATGAAACACAACACAACTCCAGGTATGTTTTTGTGGAGGTAACAGCATTAGAACATGGATTAAAGCTCCATTCTGAGTCCATTTTGTGTAATATTCTGTAATATTTAGTCCCATACCTGTATTTGGGGTGCGTGATGGCGTATATGATGGGGTTGTGGATGGCGGAGGCTTTGGCAATCACGGCAGGTATAGAGTTCATATAAGGAGACAGCAGGTCCGCATACCTGTGGCACAAATGAGGAATGAGCAGAGGAAATGAGACGCATTCAGTGGACGAGATTATCTGCTCCCAGAATATCTGAGGAGACCAGGATCTGCAGGAACCAGGAAGAACGCAGTTTAAACCTGTCAATCAAATGTGACCCCTGCGCCGCTTATACAATATATGAAGAGAGGAATGAAAGGCACAAAGGAACAGGGCTGGAGACGGAAAGCAAAAGTGTTATTTTAGTGAGTGGTGGATGAAGCACTCGATGTTGTTAAGTAACCACCACTGATTTTAGTTTACTTTTTAAGAAATTCGTTCAAGGTTCATTATTTCGTTTAAAATATTTATGTTTTTATGATGAGATGTTTTAATCCTTCTTTCCTCCAGTGGTTCAGTCTAGAGACGGTTTTAGCGGTGGTCATCTGGATTCTGTTTTTGCGATTAAGACGTATCGGCTGTTTCACTTTGTCCAGATGACACAGATGAAACTGTCTCTTTTTTAATCATAAATAGATGTTTGCCAAAACCTGATCTAAAAATCTGAGCTGAACTGTAGTACACACTGAGTAGGGCACCAGCTTGTAGATGGACATAAAAGTACTATATTTTGTTAAATAATTTTTTAAGGTGATTTTGCTGATTATATTAAAATGTCTTTATTTCCCCCGTCTTCTCGTCTTCTCGTTTTCTCGTTGTGGCAGTTCCAGGGTCTTGGTCACAAAAGCAGCAGTCTAAACACAGAAACACTGACTTCCTCCAGATGTTTATTTGTGTGGAATCCAAAGGTGCCCTCTCTCCTCTCTCTCTCTCTTTTTTCCCTCTCGTATCTCTCTTGTCTCTCTCTTTTCTCCCATCTCTCTTCTCTCTCTCTTGTCTCTCTTCTCCTCCGTCGCTTCTCTGTTCCTCCTGTCTCGCTTCTCCTCTCTCCTCTCTTGTCTCTTTACTCTCTCTTCTCTCCCCTGCCTGTCTCATGTCTCTGTTCTCCCTTCTGTCTCGCTTCAACCCTCTTCCTCCTCTCTCTCCCCTCCCCTCTGTCTCTCTTCTTTCTTTTCTCTCTCCTCTCTTCTCTCCCCTGTCTGTCTCCTGTCTCTGTCCTCCCATCTGCCTCTCTCCTCTCTTCTGTCTCTCTTCTCCTCCCTCTCTGCTCTATCTCTTCCCTCTCGTGTCTCTCGTTTCTCTACTTTCCCTCTGTCCTCTTGTCTCTTTCGTCTCCTATCTCTCTCTTGTCTCTCTCCTCTCTCTTCTTCCTTCTGTTCAGTAGATTTCACTCCTCCACAGAACACTCCTCCAAAGCTCATTCCTCCATGGGTCACTCCTCTCCGGCTCACTTGTCCATGGCTCACTCCTCCACAGCGCTCTCTCTGTTCCTGCGACTCCATCTCAGTGCAGAATAAAAACAAGTATCGTCTCTTTCAAAGTCATTGTGAGATCTCTGTCCTTCTGTGAGCGAGACATTGTGAGGGGAGGCCTCAAAACCCTCCAGGACACATCACACCCATGTTCCCAGGATTCCTTGCTCCTGTCTGGACGTCAGCTGCTGTCTCTAGACGGCAGGTCACCTTTGTCCTGGGGGCTGTTTTCCTCCTCCTTCTACATTGACACTGCTCCATGTGTTTACATTGCCCCACAGGGGATAAACTAATATTGAAGTACTCAATTATTGGAAGGACATTAAGAATAGTTGTACATAGGTTTTATGCAGGATTCTCTGCAGTTGCATTACGTTCATTAGTGGGATACACACTGATTGTGTTGTGATAGTGCTCTGAAGGGGGGGGGGGGGGGGGGTAGCTCAGTGCAGAGAGCAAAGGGAGGGACAACTCGGAGTGTCAAAAAGTGAAACTCATAAAACATGCTAATAGGTTATTTTGGGAGAATATAACAAAACAACATAGTACAAAATAAAGGAAGCATGGTGATCTAAATATGTTACGTGTTACAATTAATAGCCCATAGAAGCAAATACCACCTCTTTAATAGCCCATAGACGTACTATTATTATTATTTTTTTTAAGTCTATTACTACATTCACCAAAGCTCGTAAACCATTTTAACCCCATCTTCATATTTTGGCTCCTCCCCTGCCGTGACATCACTCACCCAGCAAACGCCGTGAGCGCGGTGCAGGAGTACGGAGCCCAGGAGAGGACAAACAGCAGAATCACAATCAGAGCGATCTTGGCCATTTTCCACTCACTCCTCAGTTTGTGGAGCTTCTTCGCTGAGTCCCTGGTTCCTTGACAGTTTATCTTTGTTATAGCCCTGTATTAGAGACATGCAGTTCAAAGTTACTCAGCTGACAGATATAATGTAATAATTACCTCATTTACATTTATGTACAGTTGAACGTGTAATTGTTCTGTTTCCTGGTAAATTAGATTTGGTCCTGGTTGATGGATTTGTTTTGAAGTAAATATAATTAAGTTTGTAAGATTGAAGTTAAGGTACGTGCAGACATGAGTAAAACATATAGACTGTGTAAAGAAGTGGACTGAGTGAGTGTGACGTCACCCACAGCATCCGGCTCCAGTCAAATGAAGCTCATTGAGGCTAGAGCAGTTATAGGGGCCAGTTTGGACCCAGCTCCATATTTGGAATTCGGACCATGAGATTCATAGCAACCAAGAGCCAATCTGGAGAGAGGTTGTGGAAGATTTCCTTTTCCCATTGCTAACGCTAGCGAGAAAGAAGGCGCCTGATTTGTCTGTTACTAATGGTCATGTCTTGATTAACAGACAAAATGACGAAATAAAAACCCCAAGATCATGTAAAGAGGGTTAATATGAACAAAATGACGAGTCTGACAGAGAGAGGGGCCACAGTTTTTCAATAGAAAGTGAATTGCAGCCAGAGTTGATGGAGCTGGAAGCACGCCCATGATTACTTCCTGTTTGGAACGCAGCAGCTAGCAGGTTAGCTATGTCCATTTATATATATATATATAATGTTTATGACAAGAAGCTACATCCTGCATGATAATGGTGGTTAGCATGTAGCATTTATTAATCAATATATAAATTATTCTTGCCAAAAGAAAGTGTCTATGCTAACTTCAACAGTCTGCCCATTTACTGAACACAGAACATGTTTTGAACTTTGAAATCATGATACCAATTTTTTTTTAAATATTAGCTAATTAATAAGTAATATTTGAGCACCTCCGCTAGCGTAATTAAGTAAAATGGAACTTTTTTGTGCCTGAATTAGCCTAGCAAGTAGCATCAAGTTTACTGTTGTCTTATCCTTCTAAAAACAACATTACAGACTGATGTAACAATCATTGATCCATATGGCTGCCATTTTTAATATTTTCAGTTTAAACCCCGCCCCTGTGCTGTGATTGGTTGAAAACAATGAACTCACAATGTAATTTTTTTTTTTTTTTTACGTAGCCTTTCTCTGTAAGTCGCTGTACCTGATTTTTATCTTCATGGAGATGTTATTGCTTTGCCAGGAATGTTCCACAGTATGGCATTAACCTTCTCTTCCTCCATGGAGACGAACAGGCGAGCCCACTCACAGTAAATGCATGTAATTCAATTGAATGGCTCCAGTAAGGCAGATTTAAAGCCATAAAGTGTAACTCTGAACGTAAATCATTGAAATCTCTATGAAGACAAGCATTAGAGGCAGATTCCTTAGATTTTTGAATTTCATGCAATTTTGGTTTGGTTGATTTTGTTATTTACTGAATATAGTGCTATAGTTTGCCTTCGAAATAAGGAAAAAACATTCTAGACACATGAAGGTGTCTCTGTTCTGTATGTCACTCTCAGAGGAGGTTTTGGCTCCACTTTGAGCTGGACATGAGGCTAAATCACTGTAGAACCAGACCCATTCATCAAAAGGACAGTAGCCTCCTCTCCAACTCACACATCACAGACTCTGTAGTCCCACCTGTGCTGCCCCGCGCCTCCTTCTATCTTTTAGAGCAAATAAACACAAGGGATGGGGCAGCAAACAGTAACATCGTTTATCATGATATGAAGGGATGATAATAAACGTTTGTGGGATGTTTTATTTAATTGTGAGAATCGTCAGCAAAGATAATCGCATTTAAACAGGTGTCCATAAAGTCTGTTAAAGATTTAAAACATTATCACAAAGGCAGTTGATCAGATTTATTAATAAGACTGTTCTGTTGTATCAGTGGTTTAACACACCTCTATATGGGCTTCATTAGTCTCATGAAGCACATCAAGATGAGACTGGATTTCTTGCCATGTTCACTGTATCAGAGCCTCATCAATGGTTCAATCTCATCTGTATCTTTTGTTTTAGTTCAGTAATGTCCCGTGTCTTTGTTCCATACGCGACATCTTTAACACAGACCCATAGAAAGAAATCCAGAGGTGTGAAATCTGCTCCAACCCTTCAATCCAACGGTCTGGAAATGTTTGAGGAACTCACAAACATGCAGACCCCAGTGTGATTAAAAAATTGTATAACCATTTATTACAATTGAACAAATCAAATTAATATATCTTATCTTTAGCATTGTAATTCAATTTTAAAATAGTGTAGGAACAGAACAGGGCTTCAATAACTACCACTGTTTGTCCCATATATGTTTATCATATATGAGGGGGGGGGCCCAGAATTGTCATCACTATCATGATGTATTCGTTAATTGCTATGATTTTGGCCTTGATCATCGTGACACCAAATTTCTATATCGTCCCAAGCCTAAAATACATTTAGACAGAAACAAAAACTTGTTGTTTTTTACAAGCTCGCCTCTTTGGAGATCTGTTCTGCAACTCAACCTGCTTGTCTCAATATCGAAGTTTAATGCTATAAATAATTGGCTGCTATAACTGTTCGAGCCTCGATGAGCTTCATTTGACTGGAGCTGAACACTGTGGGTGACATCACATTCGCTTAGTCCATGTCTTTATGTCGATGACAGCAGTTTTTCTTACAAGTTTTTTTGAAATAATAACAGTTTTGATCAAAGTATTTCTTCATTTTAAAGGGACAGTATGTAGCCTGCATGCTAACTGAACCTGGTTTGCTAGTTCCTTTACGGGTATATAGGGGACACATACAATTTTTTGGATTTCAGCTTTGAAACATCATTTTTGTTCCCCATGACTGACCTGGTAGTGTGTCGTATGGCTCTGAAGATGCAGAAGTAGCAGAAGATGATGATCCCCAGAGGAATGAAAAAGACGAAAGTGAAGAGGAGCATGGTGTACGAGCGGACCAGAGGTGTGAAGGTCATGTAGTCCCACGAGCAGGAGGTCATCAGACCCTCGGGAACATAAGCACCTGTGGAGACAAGCCTGTGAGATATGCAGACAATTTATTCAGACAGCTTATTTCTGTTTTGCTCAAAGCCGAAGCTTGAACTCGAAAGTCAGGATGTTACAACGAATATGGTAAAAAAAAAAAAAAAACTCAAATCATATGAAAAGTACTTTTTTCTTTTCAGTCCTGTTCACAAATGTAGTGGAGTAGAAAGTACAGATACTGCTCTCAAATGTAGTGAAGTAAAAGTAAAAAGTATCTGTAAAATGTCCTCAAGTAGAATCTTTAGGTACCTGTACTTTACTTCTTGTACTTCGTTACCTTGCACCTCTGTGTGTCCCCGGCGTGTTTGAATGGCTAAGTGTATGTTTAAACTGTCACAAGGTTTTTGCACAAATTGACTGAAATTGCCCTATATTTATTAACTCTGCTTCACAAAAGAAAGAGATGACACTGGGGCTAAAAGGCAGCAGCTGTGTCTGATCTGTCCTGGTCTTATAATAACGTGTGAGAAATTGGACACAGCGGATGTCATTTCTTCCGCCATGTTGATCCTGTGGCTGTGTCATTCATGTGAGCTCCTTCCTCATTATAGAAACTTTGATTGGCTGTATTGTTCTAGACAAACACAAAAGTTTCATATTTTTCCATTTTCAGCATGGTGTCGCTGGCTACAATTCATTTTAGATCGAAAAACTGTGGCCCCTCTCTCTGTAACTGCTGCTGTCAGACTCGTAATTTTGGTTTTATAATGTTCGTATTAATAATATCATAGTAATAATACATTTTATTTATAATGCACTCTTTATTCATCACAATCCCAGAGTACTACAACAAAAAAGAACATAAGCTAAAAACATCAACAATAAGCTTTTCTATGTAAAAAAGTCTTTAGATTAGTTTAAAAAAAGTCCAGGCTCTGTGTGGCTCTCAGCTGGACATGGAGGCAGGTCCAGAGCCGTGGTGCAGCTGAAAAGAAGGCTCGGTCCCCCATTGTACGGAGCCTAGTGGGGGGGACCTGAAGGAGCATGCTGCCTGAAGATCTGAGGGTGCAGTTTGAAGATTGCAAAGTGATCAGGTCTTGCAAATACAGTGGTGCCTGACCTAACCCGCTCTATATGATCCTGGGGTTTTTATTTCACTATTTTCTGCAAGATATGAACATTAATAACAAACCAATGAGGCGCCTTCTTTCCCGTTAGCAACAGGTTGGATTGAACTAAACCAGCAGTGCGGATGGAAAGGGGTGTTAAGGTGCAACGTCGCCCCCTGTGTGTCAGACCTGTCAGTCTGAAGCATGTTAGTAGGACCAGTTTTCTTTAGGGTAATTGTGGGACACTTGCATTGCATTATTAATTTGTTTGTTTAAAGCTGCGGAGACAGTGGCTCAGTTACACCGTCCATACTGTTGTTATGCTCTTAAGCAAGACACTTCGCCCATCTATCCTGTGTATAAAAGATAGCTGCTGCTCGGATTTGAACCAACAACTAAAGGCTTAAGAAGTGAATGTTCAGCTACTTGCCAAATACTACAATCAAACACTGCTGGATAGTGTAAAAACGATCTTGTATTTATTTGTTCTGAGATTGTAAAGGTAAAACTATACCAACACATTTCTAAATCTATGTGCGTAAATGTTTTCTTCTTCTTTGTGAAAAACTCCAGTGATATGATGGCAGTGGCAGCTTTACTTTTGTGTTGGGAGTATTTCTAAACTTGTGAGTGAAACGCTCGGTCCACATTGACAGCGGCATTGATTCAGATAAGAGAGCTTACCGCTGCTCACACCCTGATGCCGCCATTTGCAAAAACAAACATAATAATAAATATAAGATCTTAAACTTCGTAAACACGGCGCTCAGCAAACTTTTCTGAAGAAGCATCTCTCCTCCTCTTCAGAGTGGAGCAGAGGAAGCTATAAGTCAGTTTGAGCTCGGGCTGCGGTAAAGTTGTTGTGATCGTAAAATCCCAGATGCTCAATGAAACAATCAGCTACCAATCACTTCTTCAAATGCAAAATCCAGAGTCTAGTTTCACAGGGGGGAAAACTATGATCTGAACGTGGTTTATTTTATATATCCAAGTATTTACAAGTATTTACATTACTTTTAATTAATTTCTAGTCCTAACCTTAACCATAGTTACGACTTTAACTTGCATTTACTTGAGTTTTATGATCTTAAAAACGTGAAAAATAGAACTAGTTCATTTTAAACAGTTTGCAGTGGTCCAAAGTTACTCCTCACTGACCTTATACATTCAGACCATTCACATTATTCACCATGATGAGTTTATAAGCACTTTTCCCAACTTTCCGATACCAGAGCGGAGTTTTTCTTTCACAAAGCTAACAATAACTAGCATGCTAAAGTGCACTTCCTGATTATCGGGCAATAAACTGTGCACATCTGACACATTTTGACCCCAAGAGCTGCTTATACAATACTTTATATCAAACACATGGGGAAAAAAATCAAAGATGGGCCCTTTTAACCTAAACCCTTTGTAATAAACCTGATTATCTTAAAGTTCACTATGTAACTTTTCTAGTGAATGGTCCGTTGCTTCCCTGTCCCCATGGAGATGTTATTGTTTTGCTTTGATTGTTGCACAGTGTGGCATTAACAAGGTGACAGCACATGGGCAAGTATGTATATTCTTATCAATAAAAACTCAATAACTGCATAGATGTAAGTTTAATGCCGTACTATGGGACATTCCAGGTTCATGGCGCACACGTGTCCTACCTTTTTTGCTAATTTGATTCAGTTTTAGTCCTGATGTAGATCTGGTTTCGCCGTGTTCTAGTCCTGGTTTGGTTCTCAGTGCTGTCATGATACTAAAATTTCAAACTTGATTTCGATGCTAAGGAATAGACTCGATACTCGATACCGATTCCGATTCCACAATGATAATAAAAATACTCTTTTTTTAGACAATATACTGTGACTTTGCGCTTTAAATGTTCATGTGGTGCAGGTAGGTTCCATAACGGCCCATTGGTGTACACTAGTCTATGGGAGGAGAGAAGGTTAAAGGAATGGAGAGAGGGAGAGCGAGGAGGAAAGACAGGAGGAAAGAGGAGATGAGAGAGAAGAGTGATGGAGGAGGAGAAAGGGGAGGCATAATGAGTGAGGAGGGGGGTAAAACAATGGGGAGCAAGAGGAGGAATAGAGAAGATGAGGAGAGGGGGAGGAAAGAAATGGTGTGAAGGAATGTAGGGAGAGAAAAGAGGGAGAGGAGGGGGATGAGAGGAAAGAGATAGAGAAAAGTGCTCAGTGGTCCAGTAGGTTCCGGAGTGATCCATATGTGTATACAAGTCTGTGTCTTATATAAGTTTTTGGAAGAAGAGGAGGAGGATGGAGGAGAGAGAGGAAGGAGGAGAGAGGGTAAGAGAATGGAGAGAGGGATGGGGGAAGAAAGATGAGAGGAAAGAGGAGAAATAGAAGATGAGAGGCATAGTGGAAGATGAAGGAGGTAAAACAATGGGGAGAAAGAGAGGGGAGAGGAAAGAGGAACAGAGGGAAGATGAGGAGAGGGGAAGGAAAGAAAGAGTGTGAAGGAATGTAGAGAGAGAGGAGGGGAAGAGAGGAAAGAGAAAGGACAGGGAACAGTGCTCAGTGGTGCAGGGAGGTTCCATCGTGGTCCATGAGCTTCATTTCTCTCCTTTTAATGGGACTTTTTTAGTATCAATACCTGAAAAATGAGTATCTAGTTTCGATACTAGTTTCAGTATCGATTATTATTCAACCCTACTCTCATTTTACTACCAGTTCTGACGTGTGTCCAGCTATAAGTGAAAGCCGTTTGTGCGTCTACATCAGTAATAATACTTTTTGTTTGTTTTCAGGTGTCAGTACTCACTCCATCCAAAGAAGGGGGGCAGGCTCCACCCCATAGAGTAGACCCAGGCCACAGTGCAGATGAGCAGGGCTTTCTTTCTGGACATGACCCCCAGAGAGGCCAGGGGGCGGGTGATGACCACGTACCGGTCCACTGCAATCACCATCAGTGTAATCATACCGCAGATCCCGAAGAGAGCGCCACAGAACGCGTACAACTCACACACTGCGAAGAGAAGAAGGGAAATCGTGAATGAAGGTACAGTTTACTCTAATTAAACTGGTAAACAAAAGAATGTGACTTGCTACTACCCACGTCGGAATATTATAGTGTTCTGGTGTAAGGAAACGCGACAAATCTCTTCTATTTTCTGAACACAAGGGGGCGACTGTACGCTGTAACCATAGACTGTATATATAAATGGACATCGCTAACCTGCTAGCTGCCGCGTTTCAAACAGGAAGTGATCATGTGCGCGCTTCCGGCTCCATCGACTCTGGCTCCAGTTCACTTTCTATTGAAAAACTGTGGCCCCTCTCTCTGTGCTGCTGCTGTCACACTCGTCATTTTGGTCTTAAAATGTTCGTATTAACCGGCGCTACATGGCCTGGGGTTTTTATTTCACTCTTTTGTCCGTAACTCAAGATATGAACATTAATAACAGACAAAAGAGCTGCCTTCTTTCCAGACGTCGCTCCCGTTAGCGTTAGCAACAGGTTTGACTGACAGCATTTCCAAACCAGCGGTGCGGGCAGGAAGGAGGGTTACCTTCAGTAGCTTCGCTCGGGCTCCTTGGTTGCTATGATACTCGTGATCGGAATTCCAAATACGGAACTCCAAATTAGCCACAATAACCGCTAGTGTCGATGAGCTTCATTTGACTGGAGCTGAACGCTGTGGGTGACGTCACAGTCACTTAATCCATTTCTTTATACAGTCTATGCTGGGAATACATGAAATGAGGTACGACCAAGGACATGTTACTTTTTGTAATTGTTGAAACGTATCTGTCTCCATGGAAACAAGCCGTGACAAGGCCAAGTTACGGGTCAGATCTGAGCAGGAATGACTCAAATCTATAAGCGCTTGTGAACAGATTGGTATTATCATCGAACAAGACCTCATCTGTCTATTGAAATCCCACGCACAAACGATGGCGTATGGAGCAGATGTGGGTTTACCGAGCCATCTGACACTCGATAATCTAAAACAAAAAGCACCGTATGACAGTGACGGAAGTAACAAAACAAAAAAACTGAAAAGTAACTGCATTTTGAGTAACTGTGTTCAAACAAGCATGCCAAGTGGTGCCGTTTAGACCGAGTTATAGATCAGATCTGTGTAGAAGAAGAATCGAGTGAATGTTCAATAAATGTTTTTAATGATATTTTCTTAATTAAATCACTTGAATACCTGCAATATTCAAGTTCCTATGTATCGTGTTGTATATTGTATAGCTGTATATTTGATTTGTGTTGAGTTTTGTGTGAAGCACTTTAGACAGCCCAAGTTGTATTTTAAATGTGCCGTAGAAATAAAATTGAATTGTAATTAAATTAATCACACTATAATATAATGCAACCGTGTGTAAGTATTCAGAGCACAGTACTCTGAATAGGTTGGGAGGGCAAAAAAATGTTAAAATGCAATAAAAATTATGAATAATAAAAAAAAACCCACAATGTCGATAAAACATTCTGCACTGACAAAGGCACCAATGACGTTTGAACTTTGAGAGAGTTTAAACAAAAGAGAAATGTGAGAAAATGTTAATGTCTGTGTGGGAAAAGTGTATAAAGTGTGTGGTGAGGGATTTTACAGCTGCAAAACATATAGAATAATTGCAAAAAATAAAGCTGACTACTTCGTGGAAAAAAGTATTTTTCCATCACTGACCATGGACCAACACCCGCTTATGTAAGATGGCCGTGTTTTGTTTGTTCTGTTGCGTGTTTTTACTGCTGTAGTGGTTCTGTCAGTCACCCAATCCAAGGTTAGTGTTTTAAGAGCATACAGAGCTGGAGACGGGGGAAGGAAGTCGTAACTCTCTTTTAGCTCATGTTGTCTTAAGTTTGTTGCTGTTTTGATGAACTCTGCACCCAAGAGAAATCTAAAATGTGACCCTCTTAGGTGTAAAAAAAACATGAAACTAAGTGCTGAAAATGCCAAAATAACTTATTTTTTTAAAGGTTTTATATTACGCAAAATTGACTCTTGTTAGCGAGGTTCACGAGGTTCTTAAAATCATAAAATCAAACTTTAGAGCCACTTAAGATCTGCTTAAGACATGGTTCAAATGTCAAGGGAATTGTCAAGTTCATATGGAAGATTTTAATGGTCCTAAATGATAATATATTTACATTTAAAGGTCCTATATTACATAAAAACTGACTCTTGCAGGTTTAAGTTGTGTTCTAATGCTGTTACCTCCTCAAAAACAGACCTGGAGTTGTGTTTTGTTTCATTCACAAGTGTTTGAGTAACACTTTATGATCAGTCTGTCTACATCTCCAAAGCTCAAAATGCTCTGTTCCACCTTGTGATGTCATGAAGTGGTAGTTTTCAAGTTAACAGCTCCTTTCACCTTTAGTTCATTAGAAATGAGCAATACCAGGGCTGAAATGATCCAAATGATTCTAGTGAAGGTGTATGGAGTTTAAAAACACAGTGGAGCACTTCCTGTATTACCACATGATGACATCACAAGGTGGAACAGAGTGTTTTCGGTTTGAGAGGAAAAACTCGTGTGAATGTAACAAAACACAACTCCAGGTCTGTTTGTGATCAGAAAACATTAGAACAGATCAGAAAATGTTGTAATATGGACCTTTAATTAAACCACTACTGAAGTGAAAGATGAACGCCCAAATGAACAGTAAACATGTTAAATTCTACATTCTACAAAAGTAAATACAGCATTGTGAGTAAAGCACTTCACTTTATAACACATTAGCATTAGTATTAGCATATTTATAGGATGGAAATAGCATAGTAATTATGTAAATGAGGTAATTACATGGTAACAAGTCCTGGAAATTGGACTCATCTGTTATAATTTGTTTCCTGGTAAAAGCCATAACCTTATAACCCAGTGTGAGTGTGACTGTAAATGTAATGCTCTGTCTGAACCTCTAGGGTTTAAATACAGGAACCAAACAGTGATAGTAACAGAGTCTATATTAGATAAAGTTTGATAATGTTGCTATACAAAAATATCACAATATTAATTTCAATAAAGGGTACTGTTTACCCATTGCCCAGTGCAGGGAGGGGCCCTTTACAAAGTCTGTAATGGGCATTTTTCATTAGACAGTACGTAGTGCAGGCCAGCCAAGGTAATTTCTACCCAGGGCCCAGAATTTGATGCTAAATCCCTGTGTAAAAGTTGGCAAAAAAACAACAACTATACACATAATGCATAGAAAAAGAACAATAAAACACCTGTATATCCTGTGTAGTGTTAAATACCAGGGAGAAGAGGTGGGTTTCCGTCTCATCTTAAACTGTGTTAAAGACTGAGCGGATCTGACAGGCAGAGGGCGCTGTTTCATAGACTGGGAGTTGCCACAGAAAAGGCTCCCACAGATGAATGTGATCAGTGTCCTTGGGCAACACACTTAACCCACCTCGCCCCCAGTGTCTGTGTACACTGGTGTATGAATGTGTGTGTGAATGGGTGAGTGGTTCCTTGATGTAAAGCGCTTTGAGTGACTTGAAGGTGGAAAAGCAATATATAAAATTGTGACCTTTGACCCGTGTAGTCGTTTTCATGCACGTTCATGATTATGACTATTACCAGGAAAAACACAATGGCAGATGAAGTCAGTTTCCAGGAGTTGTTGCCATTTAATCCCCATAATTACACTTAAATTATCATGCTATCTTCACGCTACCGCTGTGTGTGCTGTTCGGTAATGTGTCTTTTTTTCCTTAGTCAACAAAACTGCTTAAGGTTAAATTCTGCAAAAATAAATTAGAGCATTTTAAGTGTCCATCAGCCCCAAAATAAATATTCAAGTGGTTCTCCAAACTCGAGCTTTAAAGGGCCCATACGACTCTATTCTCTGATCTGTTCTAATGTGGTTCTCTCATCACAAACAGACCTGGAGTTGTGTTTTCTTTCATTCACACATGTTTAACACACACACATGAGCAAAGAGACACCCATGTAAAAGTATCACATGAAAAAAATCTATTTAAGTAAAAGTACCTGTTTTAAAATGTACTTAAAGAGTAAAAAGTAAAAGTATTTCACACATATTTTGAGTCTAATAAAATTTTTAATGTAGTGATTTTGATAAAGATTTGAGCTGAGTTTTGTTCAACAGAAAGTATTGAATCTATATTTTTGTTTTTTCAAATTATGAACGTGTTAAAAATAAACCCTCTGCCTTAAAATACTTCTACTTTTCAGTTCTGGTCAAAAGAAAGTAGAGATACTGCTCTCAAATGTTGTGAAGTAATAGTAAAACATATCTACTTTAAAATGTACTCAAGTAAAGTTCAGATACCTAAAATTTTTACTTAACTACGGTACTTTCTTGCTTTCACTCTGTTACGTTCCAGCACTGTGGACTCTCATATGCTACAGAAAGTTCCATAGTTCACCTTTAAATGTAGCATTAGCCCTTAGCGTTAGCAGTTTCATAGTTATTTTGAGGCCAGTGTAACTTCTGTTTGAAGCCAGAATCTCAAGTTGACTTTGGTGAAACTGATTTGTGCAATAAATCCCAGAGATAAAATCAGAAGAAAGAAATTGGTCTCCATCACAATCAGGCCTGTTTGAATGTAGAGCGCCTGACTCCAGTGATGTGGCTCGTAAACAGCCAGGACACAGCAGCTGATTTCATTAGATATGCTACGCTAACACAAAGCTATCTTTAACAAACACATACTAAAGGTGCAGACTGACTGCTGGCTGGATGTAATCTCACTGCAGGGGTTCAAGAACGTTTTGTCGTAATCTTGAAGCCCGTCTCAGCTCTTTAGATTCTGTTATTAATGGAGGCTACGTATGTACACACAGAAAACCAGATATGAATCCATTCTAAAACTTGTATCAAACCAGGTACTCATTTGAGCAGGTATCGATACTAAAAAACTCCCATTGACAGGACAAAAATGAACCTTTCCTAAATAGATCTTAGCAGGAACAATCTTGGCGAAAGAAGGCGCCTGATTTGTCTGTTATTAATGTTCATATCTTGATTTACAGACACAATAGTGAAATAAAAACCCCAGGATCATGTAGAGCGGGTTGATACGAACATTTTAAGACCAGAATGATGAGTCTGACAGCAGCAGTTACAGAGAGAGGGACCACAGTTTTTCAATAGAAAGTGAATTGGAGCCAGAGTCGATGGAGCCGGAAGTGCGCCCATGATCACTTCCCTTTTGGAATGCAGCGGATAGCAGGTTAGCGATGTTTATATATACAGTCTATGGTTACAGTGTACATAAATTGTTGATAAACGGAGTCGTAATTCCTTGATTGTTACAAATTTGCCAAAAGTCATTGTTGAGTGTGTAAATTCATTGCCATTTTGTTTGCAGTTCTGGTTTAGACCAGATTTAGACCAGGTTTAGTCCAGGTTTAGTCCAGGTTTAGTCCAGGTTTAGACCAGGTGTAGACCAGGTTTAGACCAGGTTTAGACCAGGTTTAGACCGGATTGAGACCAGGTTTAGACCAGGTTTACACCAGGTTTAATCCAGGTTTAATCCAGGTTTAGACCGGGTTTAATCCAGGTTTAGACCAGGTTTAATCCAGGTTTAATCCAGGTTTAGACCGGGTTTAGACCGGGTTGAGACCAGGTTGAGGCCAGGTTTAGACCAGGTTTAATCCAGGTTTAATCCAGGTTTAGATCAGGTTTAATCCAGGTTTAATCCAGGTTTAATCCAGGTTTAGACCAGGTTTAATCCAGGTTTAGACCAGGTTTAGACCAGGTTTAGACCAGGTTTAGACCAGGTTTCTTTTGAGAGATGACCAGAGTTCTCCTGGCAAACCTGATTCTTTCACTTTTTTAAAACATATTTGTGCTTGAACCTTTAACAATAAACCTGAATTTCAAGTGGAGACACACACTTCTATCATATCTGTTACTATCTGTGCTGCAGCTGAACCAACACAACCTCACCAAAGATTTCACCTTTCAAGTTTTCTCTTACAAACAACACAAAAATCTCTTCTTTTTCATTTCGTGCCATTTTTATTCATGAAGAGTTTGAATAAACATTGATATTTTTGGAGGTCACTTGTAAATTCAAAATGAAAGCGCAGGTTCTGATATTGAAACCATTTCCAGTGTTCTTCTCTCAAGGTGATCTGTGTTTTAGTTCCATGATTTATTTTCTCTGATCATTTCACATTTTTTAAATGTATTAAGATCATTATCATTTTAGACTCAATATATTTGAGTAAGTGCAGAGAATTAGCACTAAAACGGTAATCACTCAGTATTACAGTTACTACCACTGCTACCACTCTGCTACTGCTGCTGCTACTGCTGCTACAACTACTGCTACTGTTACTGCTACTGCTACTACTACTACTACTACTCCTGCTACAACTGCTACTGCTACTACTGCTACTACTGCTACTGCTACTGCTACTACTCCTGCTACAACTGCTACTCCTGCTGCAACTGCTGCTACTGCTACTACTACTACTCCTGCTACAACTGCTGCTACTGCTACAACTGCTACTACTGCTACTGCTACTACTGCTACTGCTACTGCTACTGCTACTACTCCTGCTACAACTGCTGCTACTGCTGCTACTGCTGCTACTACTGCTGCTACTACTGCTACTGCTACTGCTACTACTGCTACTACTACTACTACTACTACTACTGCTGCTACAACTGCTACTGCTGCTGCTACTACTGCTACTAATGCTACTACTCCTGCTGCTACTGCTATTACTACTACTACTGCTACTCCTACTACTGTTACTACTACTACTACCATTACTGCTACTACTACTGCTACTAATACTACTGCTGCTACTGCTTTTACTGCTACTTCTACTTTTACTGCTACTACTGCTTCTACTGCTACTGATACTGCTACTACTACTACCACTACCACTACTTATACCAGTGTACTTCCCTGATTACATAAACTACCATAATACTACTACTGTTACTAGAACAGAAAAGCAGGTACTGTACACGGTCCTTATGGTCTCTGTTTATAATGACCAAGAAACTCAATCTCCCATCATGCATCATTTATCCTCCTGTACGATTATGTCATAGATGCATAATGTATGAGATATGTGATAGGCACTTCCAGTCATTATGCATTGGAAAACACACTGGATTAATTGTGGACTTTTCCCTTTAGGCTCTGAGTGCACGCTAACTGCTAACCTGCTAACCCGCTAACCCGCCGCCTAATCACACAGCTGTCAGCGCCTTCGTTCACAATATGGATACACGTTCGGAGTTTATTTGAACAAGATCAAAACAAATCGTTATATATTTATGTTCGCGTCCGTCGATATGGTTGTGTTTGTAAGATGGCTAATGTCTAGGTCAAGAAGTTTAACCAAGTCCAGACCCAAGCAGAGGAGGACACGCGTGTTTATGAACAGAAGTATGTAAATGTCTCCGGGCAGATTTCAAATGTATATAACGTAATGGGATCAAATCTTTTAGCGATCACGCTCCGCCCATTTTGAGTCTTTCAGTCAATCTGCTCATATGAAAATAGGTTAAAAGCATCAAGAGTAATGTAATAAGGATTATGTTAATATAAAATGGAGTTTCTAGTCCGCACTTATACTTGTCCTGGTTTGATCCTGGTTTAGTCGACGTTTAGTTCTGATTTAGTCCTAATTTAATCCAGGTTTAGTCCTAGTTTAGTTCTGATTTAGTCCAGGTTTAGTTCTGGTTTAGTTCTGGTGTAGTCCTGGTTTAGCCCAGGTTTAGTCCTAATTTAGTTCTGGCTTAGTCCAGGTTTAGTCCAGGTTTAGTTCTGGTGTAGTCCTTGTTTAGTCCTTGTTTAGTCCTTGTTTAGTCCTGATTTAGTTCAGGTTTAGTTGAGGTTCAGTCCTGATTTAGTCCTGGTTTAGTCCTGGTTTATTCCTGGTTTGGTTCTGGTTTAGTCCAGGTTTAGTTCATGTTTAGTCCTGGTCTAGATAGTTGTTGTTAAAGGGTTCTTCGGTTTTCTGTTGGTCTTCAAAACTTGTCCATAGATTTACAGAAAACACTTTATGAATGTAAACAATAAAAAAAAGTTTTTAAAAAAATGAGCACGGTTATTCTAACTGTTGTTAGCTTTACCGTGACAGCAAAACTCTGCTCTGGTTTTTGAGAGTTTCGCTTATAAACTCATCATGGTGAATCATTAGGGCGTTCATAAGGTATGTGTGGAGTAACTTTGGACCACTGCAAACTGTTTAAAATTAACTAGTTTGGCTTTTCACATTTTTAAGACCAAAAAAATCAGGCAACGAGACTTTTTATAAATTAGTTTTAGACTTCAAACAATGCTAACAGAACTGTGCAGCTCTGATACATTTGGCGCTTGGTTTGTGTGATTGTTAAACTGAAAACGCCTGAGGTTATATAAACAATTATGTAAATGTATTTGGATTTGCATTAGTCTAATTTGGTTTTATAGATCAAGGCTGTTCTTATGAATGCTGAATATTTAGTTCTAACAACCAATTAGTGACATTTCCAGGGCAGTGCGTTCCACTTCTAAACAATATTAAAATACTGTATGTGCTAAAACGTCACGTTTTAGCACCAACGTCTATGTGTTCTACCCACTGACTGTGTAAAGAAGTGGACCAAGTGAGTGTGACGTCACCCACAGCGTTCAGCTCCCGTCAAATGAAGCTCATCGAGGCTAAAGCAGTTATAGGGTTGAATTTGGAGCTGAGTTTGGACCGCAAGTATCATAGCAACCAAAGATCCAATCCAGACCGAGGCTGTTGAAGGTGACATCGCTTCCCGTCCACACCGCTGGTTTAGCAGGGAACGGAGCCATAGCAACGCTGTCAGTCAAACCTGTTGCTAACGCTAGCTGGAGCAAACTCGGGGGAAAGAAGGCACCTGATTTGTCTGTTATTAACGTTCATATCTTCATTTACAGACAACATGGTGAAATAAAAACCCCAGGATCATGTAGAGCAGGCTAATACGAACATTTTAAGACCAAAATGAAGAGTCTGACAGCAGCAGTTACAGAGAGAGGGGCCACAGTTCTTCAATAGAAAGTGAATTGGAGCCAGAGTTGTTGAAGGTGGAAGTGCGCTCATGATCACTTCCTGTTTGCAATGCGGCAGGAAGGTTAACTCTGTCCATTTATATATACAGTTAATGGTTATACCGGATCAATATTTTCAAATTTAATCATTACAGGAGTTGGGAGTAGCTAAAAATTGTACTTAAGTAAGGGTAATGTTACTTCAAAATAATATTGATAAGTACAAAGTAGTGGTCCAAGAAATTACTCAAGTAAGAGCAGGTGCATTGACAGAAATTTGGGGGCTCAGGGCAACAAGGCTTTTATGGCCCCCCTCTCTAATATAAATTATGCCCTTGAGTAAGTCTAGGTGTGATACCTCTTTTCTTTTTTTCTTTTTTACTAAGTAACTTAAATAAGGGACAAAGATCTGATTTATAATTTGAAGTAAATGTGAAGGACAAACTGGTATTTTCAAAGAGATACAAACATTTGCTAAATCATATCTGAAGGAGCCAGAAACACAAATGTTCAAATCATTTCATATTGTCAACATAAAGCTCCAGTCACTTTAGACTCACTGACAGTGGGAAGAGGAACCACAACTTTTACTTGAGTAAGAGTACTGTTACTTCAAAAAAAACAGCAAATGTAATTGAGTACTGCCACCTCTGTTCGTCACACAACTGTTTGAAAATTCTTTGGATGTAACGTGTTTGACTTAAAACTTCACAGATGACGACCTTTGACCCCTCACTATAAAACTCTGATCTCAAACATTCTCTCCATGCCTGTGCTCTATCCACTGGAGAATACTGTCAAGATAATAAATCTGTCAGCTGTTCACTTAATCAAGTTTGAAGAGAGGCTAAAATTGCTAGCAAAACATTGTAGATGAGATAAGCTAAACCAAGCCTGATAAAGTCAGACTGTCAAGTTTGTTCCATAAAATCCATAGACTGTATATATAAACAGACATAGCTAACATGCTAGCCACTGTGTTCCAAATATGAAGTGATCATGGGCGTGCTTCCTGCTTCCTGCTTCATTGACTCTGGATCTAATTCACTTTCTATTATCTCTCTGTAACTGCTGCTGTCAGACTTATCATTTTGACCTTAAAATGTTCGTAATAAAAATCCCAGGATCATCTCTACATGATCCTGGGTTTTTATTTCACTTGTGTCTGTAAATCAAGATATGAACATTAATAATAAAATAGGCTAAGCGCCTGCTTCCTGCTAAATCAGCAGTGCAGGCAGGAAGGGGCGTTGCCTTCACCAGTCTCGCTCCGGATTGGCTCTTTGGTTGCTATGATACTCACAGTCAGAATTCCAAATATGGAACTCTGCTCTGAATCCGCCCCTATAACTGCTCTAACCTCGATGAGCTTCGTTTGGAGCCGAACGCTGTGGGTGACATCACACTTGATGAAACACTCTGTGAGTGGATGATGGACCCAGTAATCAAAGTGCAGAGGATAGTTCACATCTTGTCAGTAGTTTTGTCACATTTAAGAATTTATACGTTTGGGATGGACCTCTCTAGAGTGCCCCCTACGTCCTGTCCTGTACTACATCTGTACCATCTGACCTAAGCAGAGCCATAGCAAATATTCACTAGGGCCATGTTTTTCATGCGATACTTTTACTTGAGTAGTGTTTTGCTCCTGTATCTTTACGTAAAAAAAACAACTGAGTACTTCTTCCACCACTGAGAACATCATAAAATACATCTCCAATTGTTTTGTTTTTTTATATAGTCTCAATTGAAATATTAAAAACCTCTCTCATATCCCACCAACGATGACATATTCACCGTCTACACACAATACACAAACCATCTCCATGTCGACCCTGCCCCCCTCCCTCCTCTCTGACGCTGGCCCTCAGCCTCTAACACACTGGGCTCTGTGGACTCATAGTGTGAGCATAAATTGAATAAAAGCCATACCACTGAACCTGTGGCGCTACACACATCTAACAAAAGCCTTTAGCTGTCTGCTGCAAGGTCAAAACGCATCTGCTAGCATGCTACTATCTGTGTTCGATCAACCGAGTGAGGCATCTTCTTTACAAGACCTCACGCTATCTTTGTTCCCCCCGGGGCAATGTTTGATACGTATCGGCGCACACCTAGTTTCATGTATGGTTGTTTCCTCCCTTACTTTAGATCAATAGAAGTCATATAGAGCGCTGTGTAAGCTAGTTTTAGATTGTGAAGATGCACGCTTGGGTCGGTGTGTTTCTGGAATAATAATTTGTAGCCACAGAGCGTGGAGTGTAGCAATAGGCTAATAATGCAGAGATTGTGGGAGTGGAGAGGGAGCTCATGGAGAGTTAAACCGACCTCAGGGACAAAGCTTGTGAGGTGTCTGGATTTTCTTGTTGTAAGATAGAATTTTAAAGAAGCCCTGCCCATGTAACTGTAGAGATAAGGATGTGGTCGTACTTAACCGTGCATAACCGAGCTTGTTAGATATGGAAAACGAAACGAGGCAGGTCTGGTTAGAACAGGGGTGTCCAAACTTTTTTCACAGAAGGCCGCGTACTGACACATATTTGAAGGAGAGGGCCACAGACCAGTGTCGATACAGGAAGTCAAATGGTGGATTTAACACAGGTTTGACGGAGACATTGTACCTTTAATAAGATTTGGAAGATTAGTTTTAGGTCTGTGTCACAATGCAATGCGATGTTATTCAGGTTATAGACGTAGAATCTCTTCAATTTGTAGTAAAAAATGCTTCTTGATCAATTGGGCCAGTTTAGGAGGAGGCAGGAGGGCCAACAAAAATTGGTTTAAGGGCCGCATTTAGCCCCTGGGCCGTAGTTTGGACAGCCCTGGGTTAGAACTTGGATGGGAGACCGCTGGAGATACCACAGTGGGACAACAGTGGCTATAGTGGATACTGTTGTTGTGTCCTTAGGCAAGACACTTCACATTGTCTTGTATAAAAGTGCTGTGTGAGTATTGGTAGTGGTCAGAGCGGCTAGTGGCACAGAATCGCAGCCTCACGTCCGTCAGTCTGCCCCAGAGGAATGAATAATAAACTGTAAACCACTTTGCAAAGGTGCTATGTAAATCCAATGCATTATTTTAGCGAAACAAACTTTGCATTTTGGTAGATGTGCGAAATGTTAATTAAATGAGCAAAAAGTAATTTAAAAAAGTAAACAAAGAGCTGTGGAGCAACTTGATAAACTGCTGAGTGCTACCGCTAAAATATTATCACTGTATATGTGTCAGAATACAAACAGAGTGGTGTTATTTAAGGTCTTTAACTCACTTTTGGTCTAACTTTAGGCTAACTGAAAATCCTCTGCCATCTGAAAACACAATCCTGAGCTCTGTAAAGGCTCGTCTCCATGGAGATGTCATTGCTTTGCCTGGAATATTCCACAGTGTGGCATTAAACTTGTATATCACCCTGGAGATAAGCAGGTGACACATCCAGTGACCAATCCCTTTGTCACTAAAACAATCACATTTCAAACCATAGCAAGAGCAGCAACAGAACCAACAACCACCTCAACCTCTCCACTCCCTCCTCTTCTCCATAGAGATTTACATGTCAGATCTATGCACTTTCCTACCATTGCATCACTGATATCTCCAGGCTCCAGTGTGAATTGCCAAAGTTTATAACAGATATACAGGTTTCTTACAGAAGAGGGATCGTTGTGTCTACAGAGAGCAGAAGGTTCACTGCTGTAATCCCGGTTTTACCTTTCCTTCCAAAGATCCAGCGCTTGTGCATGCTGTTCACGAAGAACGTGGGCGTCTGAGTGAGACACATGAGGAAGTCTGCAACTGCGAGGTTTATGATGAAGATATTTGAGGGAGTGCGCAAACTTCGACTCCTGAAAAGAAACAAGAGTAAATATACAAGACGGGAGTGATCAAATTCAAAATCATGTTTGGATCCCTGTAGTGATGTGGTACTGAAGTGAAATAGTACTGGAGTGATGTGGTGCTGGAGTGATGTGGCGCTGGAGTGATGTGGCGCTGGAGTGATGTGGTACTGGAGTGGTGTGGGAGTGATGTGGTACTGGATCGATGTGGTACTGGAGTGATGTGACGCTGGATTGATGTGGCGCTGGAGTGATGTGGTGCTGGAGTGAAGTGGTACTGGATTGATGTGGTACTGGAGTGAAATAGTACTGGAGTGATGTGGCACTGTAGTGATGAGGGAGTGATGTGGTACTGGAGTGATGTGGTACTGGAGTGAAGTGGTACTGGATTGATGTGCTACTGGAGTGAAATGGTACTGGAGTGAAATAGTACTGGAGTGATGTGGCACTGGAGTGATGAGGGAGTGATGTGGTACTGGAGTGATGTGGTACTGGAGTGAAGTGGTACTGGAGTGAAATAGTACTGGAGTGAAGTGGTACTGGATTGATGTAGTACTGGAGTGATGTGGCACTGGAGTGATGTGGCACTGGAGTGATGAGGGAGTGATGTGGTACTGGAGTGAAGTGGTACTGGATTGATGTGGTACTGGAGTGAAATAGTACTGAGTGATGTGGTACTGGATTGATGTGGTACTGGAATGAAGTTGTGCTGGAGTGATGTGGTACTGGATTGAAGCGGTCCTGGAGTGATGTGCTCCTGGAGTGATGTGCTCCTGGAGTGATGTGGTACTGGAGTGATGTGGTACTGGAGTGATGTGGTACTGGAGTGATGTGGTATTGGAGTGATGTGGGAGTGGATGACTTTAGCTGGAGAGTTTGACCTACTGTGCAATGTGAATATATGATACAGAGGAGGTAGAGTGAATATATGTTGCAGGGAAGGGAGAGTAAGTATATGGTACAGAGGATGTATATGAGTCAGAGGATGCTGGGGTTGGAGGTATCAGGAAACAAACATACACCTGCAAGAAAGAAGAGGTGTATGCATGCAGAGGGTTGAGCTGGTTTGGTGCAGCAGAGAGGTAAAAATAAACAGATGAATTAAGCCCTTACCTGCAGAATGCGTATATAACCAGGAAATTTCCCAGCATGCCCGTGATGCCCACAAACAATATAACCACCCCGATGATGTAATGGGCGTGGTCTGGGACGTCTGCGGTGGGGAAAGGGTAAGCGGGCACAGGCGCCACCTGCGAAACAGAGTCAAGTCAGTTTTTCACTAAAGCCAAAACTGAGATGGGAGCTGATGTCGCCATAAACGTCATCAGAACAAAGCGCCACATGCTGTCGCCGTACTTTTTATGTTAAAGGCACACTGTGTAACTTTTCAGGTAGAGAATCTGTGTTAAATACTCTTATCTCCATGGAAACAGGTAAGTGACAGCAACAGTCCAAGTTGCAAATCAGATCTGTTGAGAAATTACCTTGCTCAGAGTAAAAATATTTTCAAGAGATTTTATTTACATAACAAATTGAATAAATGCTAAATAGATACGTTTAATGCCTTACTATGGAATAATCCAGGCCTCTCCACAGATCTGACCTCTTCCTTGGCATCATGGAGATGAATAAGTTTAATACCATACTGTGCAACTTTCATAAAGCAGTGACATCTCCATGGAGATAAGTAAAAGTTCCATAGTGCAGCTTTAAACATTTCTTTAGCTCTATGGTGGAATTTGTCCTATAAAAGGTTATTTCTAAATTAAGTAATATTTCAAATCTTCTGGTGATGGATTTTGTCACCAGTTTTTATCTCTGTGACTTAAAATGGAAAAGATCAAAGTGATAAACGTCCAAAGCAAACTGACTTTTGAAGTGCTGCATTTGTGCAAACCTCTCTGATGTGATTTAAAGGTGCGGTACACAAAACTGACTCTTTTGAGCTGTAATTCATGTTTTAATGCTGTTACCTCCTCAAAAACAGACCTGGAGTTGTTTTGTTTCATTCACACATGTTTGAGTGACACTTTATTATCAGTCTGTCTATATCTCCATAGCTCAAAATGCTCTGTTCCACCTTGTGATGTCATGAAGTAGTAGTTTTCAAGTTAACAGCTCCTTTTACCTTACCTAAATATCTATATCTATGTGAGAGACAGAGAGAAAGAGGGACAGAGACAGAGAGAGAGTCGGAGAGAGACAAAAAATATAATTCATATGGTATTTATGAACCTGTGCAAAAATATCCTTTTATTATGGTGTATGCACAGATCTAATCCACAAACGCACACACACACAAGCATGCGCACACGCACACACACACACACACACACACACACACACACAAACAGACTCTTTACGGCTGATAAATGAAGACTACTGACCAAATGGGGACTCAGGTCTAGGCTTAAAACCTGCAAGAAACACCCGCACACCTGCAAGAAACACCCACACACCTGCAAGAAACACCCGCACACCTGCAAGAAACACCCGCACACCTGCAAGAAACACCCACACACCTGCAAGAAACACCCGCACACCTGCAAGAAACATCCGCACACCTGCAAGAAACACCCGCACACCTGCAAGAAACACCCGCACACCTGCAAGAAACACCCGCACACCTGCAAGAAACATCCGCACACCTGCAAGAAACACCCGCACACCTGCAAGAAACACCCGCACACCTGCAAGAAACACCCGCACACCTGCAAGAAACATCCGCACACCTGCAAGAAACACCCGCACACCTGCAAGAAACACCCGCACACCTGCAAGAAACACCCGCACACCTGCAAGAAACACCCGCACACCTGCAAGAAACATCCGCACACCTGCAAGAAACACCCGCACACCTGCAAGAAACACCCGCACACCTGCAAGAAACATCCGCACACCTGCAAGAAACACCCGCACACCTGCAAGAAACACCCGCACACCTGCAAGAAACACCCGCACACCTGCAAGAAACACCCGCACACCTGCAAGAAACACCCGCACACCTGCAAGAAACATCCGCACACCTGCAAGAAACACCCGCACACCTGCAAGAAACACCCGCACACCTGCAAGAAACATCCGCACACCTGCAAGAAACACCCGCACACCTGCAAGAAACGTCCGCACACCTGCAAGAAACGTCCGCACACCTGCAAGAAACGTCCGCACACCTGCAAGAAACGTCCGCACACCTGCAAGAAACGTCCGCACACCTGCAAGAAACACCCGCACACCTGCAAGAAACACCCGCACACCTGCAAGAAACACCCGCACACCTGCAAGAAACACCCGCACACCTGCAAGAAACATCCACACAAACCCAGTATAAAAAACAAACTCTTTTTTACAGCGATAAAGACTTACAATCCAGCCTTCATCCCTACAGCGTCTACACTTCCTCTTAAAGTCAGTGTAAAGACAGTGTACCACCAATGGGGCCTGCACCACATATTGAGAACCGTGTTATTTCCGCACATCATTTTAACCAAAGTGCCAGTGTTCCAAATGACACGCATTTGCGCCTGTACTTTCCGTCAGTATTCACTTATATGGAGCTCACTTTACACAGCTCCAGCCTCGCTTTGACGCTATATCTTAATAGACATGTATTGGGAATATTTGGGTTTTGTGGTTTTGCAGAAATGTACCAGAGCGTTGGGCTGCGTTGGCGTTTTTCAATCTCCAGAACCCATTTCCACTGCAGACCTATTTAAACGAATGAAACGATTTGTGGACGTTTTTACTCTGCACCTTAAAGGACCTGTACCCCATATTTTCCATTTATCTGAGCAAAATGCGTCTCACCCACAGACTGTATTATATATAAATGGATGTAGCTAACCTGTTAGCCCCCGTATATATACCCTAGAACAAGTCGATTTTGGACGGCTGCATATTTTGATTCAAAATGGCCGCCTTTCTGTCTCTGAAACTTTATAAACTGCAAAGTTATTGAAACATTTTGCAGAATCTTACATGTTAAACAGCCTTTCTAGACTTAAAAAAAAAAAAAAAAAAGCACGTAAACTCCTCCTCTGAACTCTTAATATGTGAATTTTTCCAAAAGTCTATGGGAAAAATGAATGGAAAATGTACTTCCAGAACCGGAGCTGTCACTGTGGAGCTCCATAGTGGTCACCTCTTGTCAATTAGCTCAGTGACGTGTGTTTGGTTTGAAGTGGCAGCGGAGCTAACAGAACCCAGGCACACTTCAGGCACAGACCAATTATGTTTTAATGACTTATGTAATGTGTGGTAATGGGGCCTGTATATACACTGTGATACGAGGGGTTGGTTTAAGCCGCTGTCGTCATTTGGGCTGTGAGATGAATCGACATCAGATCAAAGTGACAATTTCAAGGTTAAGTCAATTTTATGAAATACCAGAAAATGGCAAGATACTGGGCCCTTAAGACCATAGACTGTATATATAAATGGATGTAGCTGACCAGTCTGAACCTAACCAGTCTAACCATAACCAGCCTGACCATAACCAGCCTGACCATAAACAGCCTGACCATAACCAGCCTGACCATAACCAGCGGCCCACTCTGCTCTCCTGTAATCGTACTGTTGGCTGCGCCTCACTGCTCCCTGCTTCACTTGAAAGGTTATTTTTTTTAAAAACACTATTTCCTTGCACTTTGCTTTTTGGCACATGGACTAACAAGCTAAAGTTGTTTACCGGTTCAGTATTTCTTTTTATTTCCTGCGTCGCTAAGATGTATTAATGTTTTTGCTAATTCATGACGTTTGACAGAATGGGGCAAAATCGTGCTAAGTAGAATCGCATTATGCAAAAGTGACTTTGTTGAGCTTTTTAAAATGCTCTAAAGTTTCCTCATCAGAAACAAACATGGAGATGTGTTGTGTTCATTTGTTTCATAAATCCTTTTCACAAGGTTTTGCTCTAAGTCTCAAAAGTTACTTGTTTCAATTTCCCCGGTTTGTTACATCACAGGTAAAGGTCTACTGCACTGTTCACATAACTCATCATCACATTAGTTCAGATAAGTTCTGTATCAAATCATGTTAGTTAAAACTGCGTTGGCATGCCGACCAGGTTGCTTGAAATAGCTGTTTTTTCCCATGGTTCACCCCCCCCTGCTAACATTCGATGACGTGCACCAAATCCAAGCTCTACTGTGGAACATTCCAGGCAAAACAAAAACAGCTCCATCTACAGGAGAGTTGCATCTTGCATCATAAAAAACATTTATAGGTGTAACTTTTCCGGTGGCGGGTCCAGCAACTGGTTTAAGACGCTATTGTTTTGTCTGCAATGTTCCACTGTATGGCATTAAACTCTATGGAGACAAGCGTTAAAGATGGACCGATATGGGTTTTTTTCATGGCTGATGCTGATATCGATTGATTAGAATCCAGAGCAACCGATGGCTGTTAAGATCTGCCGATATTTTTGGCTAAATTCTGAATTATTTTCAGATAAACTTAGCTGTTTTTACTACTATGGAGCTGTGTAACGCCATCATCACACCAACGTATTCAAATATGGCTTTATTGTGGGCCCAAACCAAATATTATCCCAGGCAGGAGAGTTAAGGCCGATACTCCAAAAAGTGAGTATATCATAATAATGTGTGCTTTTCAATGTATTTTAGGAACGCATGTAATTGAATGAATATAAGTATAGTTTAAAAGCATAATACAGAACATTCCAGGCAAAGCATTAACATTTTCATTGAGGCAGAAGGTAGCAGACGCCCCCATCAGAAAAGTTACATAGTCCCTCTTTAAAACTCTTTCATACTGTACATCTACATTCATATTATATACGTCTACATGTTTTCTGCCCGTTGCCAGATGGACTCGCCTCCCTCCATCAAACCCACACTCTGATAATCCCTCTGTTGAGTGCTGCTTTTACAGATTACAGATTCACATTTTGCTTGGACCTACTTTCCCGACGGTCACAGGCTCATTCCAGCAGAAGCAGGACACTGGCCCACAATGATAAGACAGGCTCAAGTCTTATGTAATGCACAGTAAGGTCAGGAGGGAGACTACTACAGCCTGTGGGGCTTTCACTGGAATGTAAACCAGGGTTAATGAGCATAAAGAGGCTAACGCTAGCAAAGTTAGCTTCAGGGAATAGATGCTAGAAAAGATTAGGTTTGTGCTCTTTGGGGTATGGTCCCTATGGTTTGGTTATAATTTGAATGTCTTAAGGGCTAACGTTCCAAATGTTGTGGTCCTTTTGTTGTTTGGTTGATAAGTCAGTGATCATTCATACACCAGTGTCCGGTCAAGTGTCTTGCCCAAGGACACAATAACAGCATTCATCTGTGAGAGCTGGAATCACACCGCCAACTTGTGCGTCAATAGATCTGTCCGCTCTACCAATGATGTTTTTTTTTTCGATGTCGAGAGCGGGATTCGAACCGCCAACCTTCGGACAGTAGCTCGACCAACCAAATCCCACCTCTTCTCCCTGGTATTTAACAATACACGGGATATACAGGAGTTGTGTATCGTGTTATCTGACGTTTGTTGTGAGGTTTTATAAATAAACTTGAATTGAATTGAAAATGCATAGGG
The DNA here is from genome assembly GCF_009829125.3 of Periophthalmus magnuspinnatus. Classification (NCBI taxonomy): domain Eukaryota; kingdom Metazoa; phylum Chordata; class Actinopteri; order Gobiiformes; family Gobiidae; genus Periophthalmus; species Periophthalmus magnuspinnatus. The sequence goes on from NC_047144.1 coordinate 17,687,498, forward strand.
AACTACACTGACCATGACCCTTTGTGACATTTCAGTGTTGCCAATATAAAGAAATGCCATCAATAAACACTTAATAAATCTTAGCTCTTTGGAACAAATCTTGACTCTTTTCTTACACTCCTCCGTGTAATATTTCTCTAAAGATTGCACCAAGAGATGAGTAACACGGGCCTAATATTGTACCATGAAATTTGCATTGTAGCTCTGATGATTCTCACTAATAAACATTATTAATCAGTTTGGACAAGGGGCGCACTGGGACATTTACGTGGTTTATTGTCCTTCCTGAAGTGTCCTCTGAGACGGATCTGTTTACTCCGAAGGGCTGGGATGGGAATACTTAACAAGGAACAGAGGAATAGTTTTCCTCATTTCAGGAATTTGATTTTATCCGTTTATTTCATGTCCATAATTTTGTTGTTTTTGTGTTGTTGTTATGGTGTCCAATTTTTAGTTCACAGTAATGAGCTGAGGTTGTTTTCATACGTTGGTACGCTCTGTGCTAGGGCCTGTACCATCTCCAGAAAGTCACACAGTGTTGCTTTAAAGCTGCCATCTGTAATTAGACTGGCCCGCCCGTGTTGTAATCTCACATATCACCACTAGATGCTGTCTACGTTGCTACAGTCTGATAGTGTGACAGCTTTGGGCTCACAGAAGAAGAGCAGAGAGCATAGGTGAGTCGGGGGAGGGGCCAGGTGAGGGGAGGGGCCAGGTGAGAGGAGGGGCCAGGTGAGAGGAGGGGCCAGGTGAGAGGAGGGGCCAGGTGAGGGGAAGGGGGACAGGTTTCACATCTGACATCTACTGGTGAAAAAGTAGATCGTAAACTTGCATATGGTAGAATAAAATTAGACCTATTCTGTTCTTTTCAGATCTTTCAACCATGTTCTAGTCGTTTCTTCTCGTTGAGCCTCTGAAGTTGTGTTTGGAGTGATTCATGTTTGCATAATCTTTAATCGACTATTTTCAAAACGCCATTTTGTCGATCTACCCCCATTTTCACCTCCACTGATGCACGCCCACTGTGACGTACACACTTCCTTCTCCAGTTTTATTTTCTTTTCTTTCTGATACTCGTAGGATTCGGCAGTGTCGCGTCGTCATTTTGGTACAGATATAACAAAAATGTGCTGCTCGCTCGTGTGATGTGCAGCTGTCCATAGGGGGCGCTGACAGCACACGGCGCTTTGTTGCTAAGACCTTTACGCCGACGTCAGCTCCAAGTCTTAATTTAGCCTTAGGAATGTTGTGTGTGTGTGTGTTTTTTTTAAAAAAATCTTTCTTTCTACTGCTCGTCTATTGTTAACGTCCCATGAGATTCCCACATGTCGTCAGCCATCTTGAATCATGCGTGAGGTCCCTGTCGTTTTCCTGTCGGCTGCACCTGTCTATTAGCCCCTGTCAACCCCGTCCAATCTGCTTTATGAGATATGTGTGCTGAAGATCACATGGAGCAGAAAGAGGAGAGGAGAGGGGGATAGAGAGGAGAGGGGGATAGAGAGAGAGGAGAGGGGGATAGAGAGAGGAGAGGGGGATAGAGAGATAGGAGAGGGGGATAGAGAGAGAGGAGAGGGGGATGCAGAGACAGGAGAGGGGGATACAGAGAGAGGAGGGGGATGCAGAGAGGAGGGAGGGATACAGAGAGAAGAGGAGAGGGGGAATACAGAGAGAGAGGAGAGATGGATACAGAGAGAGGAGAGGGGGATAGAGAGAGAGGAGAGGGGGATAGAGAGAGAGGAGAGGGGGATAGAGAGAGAGGAGAGGGGGATGCAGAGAGGAGAGGAGAGGGGGGATACAGAGAGGAGAGGAGAGGGGGGATACAGAGAGAGGAGAGGAGGATACAGAGAGGAGAGGAGAGGGGGGATACAGAGAGAGGAGAGGGGGATACAGAGAGAGGAGAGGGGGATACAGAGAGAGGAGAGGGGGATGCAGAGAGAGGAGAGGGGGATGCAGAGAGAGGAGAGGGGGATACAGAGAGGAGAGGAGAGAGGGATACAGAGAGAGGAGAGGGGGATAGAGAGAGAGAGGAGAGGGGGATGCAGAGAGGAGAGGAGAGAGGGAGACAGAGAGAAGAGAGGAGAGGGGGGATATGGAGAGAGGAGAGGGGGGATAGAGAGAGAGGAGAGGGGGATGCAGAGAGGAGAGGAGAGGGGGGATACAGAGAGGAGAGGAGAGGGAGGATACAGAGAGGAGAGGAGAGGGGGGATACAGAGAGGAGAGGGGGATGCAGAGAGAGGAGAGGAGAGAGGGATACAGAGAGAGAGCAGGGGGGGATACAGAGAGGAGAGGGGGATTCAGAGAGAGGAGAGGGGGATGCAGAGAGGAGAGGAGAGAGGGATACAGAGAGAGGAGAGGGGGATAGAGAGAGAGAGGAGAGGGGGATGCAGAGAGGAGAGGAGAGAGGGAGACAGAGAGAAGAGAGGAGAGGGGGGATATGGAGAGAGGAGAGGGGGATAGAGAGAGAGGAGAGGGGGATACAGAGAGGAGAGGGGGATACAGAGAGGAGAGGGGGATACAGAGAGGAGAGGGGGATGCAGAGAGGAGAGGAGAGAGGGATACAGAGAGAGGAGAGGGGGATAGAGAGAGAGGAGAGGGGGATGCAGAGAGGAGAGGAGAGAGGGAGACAGAGAAGAGAGGAGAGGGATACAGAGTAGAAAGGAGAGGGGGATAGAGAGAGGAGAGGGGGATGCAGAGAGGAGGGAGGGATACAGAGAGAAGAGGAGAGGGGGAATACAGAGAGAGGAGAGGAGAGAGGGATACAGAGAGACAGGAGAGAGGGATACAGAGAGTGAGGAGAGGGATACAGAGAGAAGAGGGGGATGCAGAGAGGAGAGTAGGGAGGGATACAGAGAGAAGAGGAGAGGGGGAATACAGAGAGAGGAGAGGAGAGAGGGATACAGAGAGAGGAGAGGGGATAGAGAGAGGAGAGGGGGATGCAGAGAGGAGAGGAGGGAGGGATACAGAGAGAAGAGAGGGGGAATACAGAGAGGAGAGGAGAGAGGAATACAGAGAGAGAGGAGGGGGGGATACAGAGAGGAGAGGGGGATTCAGAGAGGAGAGGAGAGGGGGATTCGGAGAGAGGGATACAGAGAGAGGAAAGGAGAGGGGGATTCAGAGAGGAGAGAGGGATACAGAGAGAGGAGAGGGGGATACAGGGAGAGGAGAGGGGGATTCAGAGAGAGGTGAGGACAGAGGGATACAGAGAGAAAGAAGAGAGGGATACAAAAAGAGGAGAGGGGGATACAGGGAGAGGAGAGAGGACGGAGATGTAGAGAAAGGAGAGGGGGATACAGAGAGAGGAGAGGGGGATACAGAGAGGAGAGGGGGAAGATGGCCAAAGATGTCACTTCATGACAGGAGGCATTATGGGTCATATTGAATGACCTGTTTATAATCTAATCTCATTATGCCACATGCTGAGGACCGTTCAAAGGTATATTATTTACTTTCATGTTAATCGCTATGGCAACACTCTTAATTTCCTCCATTAGTGCGATTGAGAGATTATGTCCATTTATGATTTCTGCATTTGGATTTGGTGCTTCCCAACACATCTGACTCTGATGTTTGGTCTTTTTAGTATTCTGTTGAGTATTTTTTTATTTTTTCCCAGAAATAATTATAATCAGTAAGTAAAGGCCTATAACTCAAAATTTTAAATTGCACTCTGTAACTTTTATGGTGGAGGCTCTGCTGTCTGCTTGTCTCAGTGGAGCTGTTATAACTTTGTCTGGAATGTTCCACAGTATTATTCTTACTTTTTTATTGCATGTGTTTTATTGCTAAAAAAAAAAGAAAGAAAGAAAAAAGCTTGTATTGTAAGATATTGCCTTTACACAGATCTGACCTGTAACTCGAAATGCTGGAGTCACCTGCCAGTTTAATGCCATACTGTGGAACATTCCAGGCAAAGCTATAAAATGTATGGAGAAAAAAAATATGTCCAATATAACAGCTTTAGCACAGATCAAGCATTTACCCCTTAAATAAAGACTGTTGCTTTAAATCTTTCCATAGCACACACACCTTTGACTTAAAGGTGAGAATAAAACAACAATAAATATTACTGGCCGATGACTGGACTCTAGATGCCCCTCCTCTGCCCTGACCCGGTTCTGTGGACCCAGAACCCCCTCCCCTCACCTGGCTGGATGACCCCTCCCCTGTGCAGGATGACCCCATCTCTGTCCACTCCAGTGGGTTTAGGTCCTGCAGACTTGAACTTGGTGTAGTCCTAATCTTGGTTCAGTCCCGGTGTAGTCGCAGTTCAGTCCTGGTTTAGTCCTGGTTTAGTCCTGGTTTAGTCCTGGTTCAGTCCTGGTTCAGTCCTGGTTCAGTCCTGGTTCAGTCCTGGTTCAGTCCCGGTTCAGTCCCGGTTTAGTCCCGGTTTAGTCCCGGTTTAGTCCCGGTTTAGTCCCGGTTTAGTCCTTTCTGTTGGTTAAATCCATGATCTTGTTCAGAGGCGACTGCTGCTGTGACTTTGGTCTTTACAAAGAAAAATTGAATGAAATTTTATTCAGATGAGTTTTGTTGTCATTTTTATTTGATTTATTTTTAATTTTTTCATTATGGCCCTTTATTTTTTTTTATTAATTAATTTTTAGATGTTTTTAAAGTAACAATCCACATGTCGATGAGCTGATGTGACGGTGACTCCGTGAAAGTGAACGCAGTGGCTGTTGGCGTCTTGTTTTGTAAATAGACGCCTTTATCTGTGGCTGTGGTCAGAACACTGTCCAGAAACACTGTGGACCAGGGACTTTGGGCCACAGCTAAAAACAAAACTCTCCAGTGACACGATTTACCATAACATCAAATTAAGTGAGATACAGAGTTAAAGCCGCACTTTGGAACAGTCCCCATGGAGATAGATAAGAGTCGGGTTTGTGGAGATACAAGCCCACTCAGAGTAAAGACGCATGTTTTTGAGTGCAATAAACAGACAAAATAAAATGAAAAAATGTGGCTTGGCACCGCAGTTTTTTAACGTGGATTTGTTTCTTTTATTAAGTCGTTTTAGATGAATATTGTGATTTAAAATGTGTAAATTTTAACATAATGATCCACAACTGTGTCAGAGATGAGAACTATATAGAGACACAAGCACAGTAGGTTTTCTTTAATGCAACGGCAGGAGAAAAGTTGCACAGTGCCCCTTTTAAAGATGGCATTTAGATCTCATTATTGCCCGGGAAATTGAATTAGCTGTGTATCTATGGAGACCGTTTTTATCTGCTAATATGGATCCATTTGGAGTGTGATTTGGGGGCTGTGTTGTTGTGTTCTTGGCTATACTTCAGTGCTCTTTCAGTAAAAGTCATAGCTCAGATAACAGCTCTGCAATCAGCATCAGGCTCGGTCCATTTACAGAGGAAACCCCGACTGAACGAGACACAGCCTGTTACCTTCTGGACACCATGGCAACGAATTAGGATAAGTTTATTAGAATTTTGAAAGACACGAGGAACACACAGCTTGGATAAAGATAGTTGAGGATTATGGAAGATTTTGAGGTAATATGTCCAAAGGTAACGCAATTTCAAAGCTACAGTGTGTGATTTTCAAGCCGAGAAAGGAAGAAGTGGGTAGTTAAATGTGCCGCCAATAGACAGTGTGTATATAAATGGACGTAGCTAACCCGCTAGCTCAAATAGGAAGTGATCATGTGCGCGCTTCTGGCTCCTTCGACTCTGGCTCCAATTCACTTTCTATTGAAAAAAACGGTCTCTGTAACTGCTGCTGTCAGACTCGTCATTTTGGTCTTAAAATGTTCGTATTAACCCGCTCTACATGATCCTGGGGTTTTTATTTCACTATTGTGTCTGTAAATCAAGATATGGACATTAAAAACAGACAAATCAGGAGACCTAGGTCGCTCCAGTTAGCATTAGCAGCAGGTTTGTTTAACAGCATTGCTATCTTTACACAGTCTGTGGATTAATAAGACTAATAATAATAAGAAGAAAAAACATCTTTATTTTATTAAATGAAGGTTTAAAGTGTCGGACAAATGTAAGTCTCTGTATTTTGGAGTTTCCGTGTTGATGACATAACTAGACGGATTCTATTTTACAACTCAGAGCTACTTCCTGTATTTTTGGACTTTTATTCTCAACCTTTTTTTTCTCACAAACTGCCACTGAACCGATGTAAAACTATGATAAATCAGGGACCACCTTACCCAGAAGTCACTCCCGCTAACATTAGTAACAGGTTTGATTGACAGCATTGCTAAGCGCCTGCTCCCTGCTAACTCAGCGGTGTGAGCGGGAAGGGGCGTTACCTTCCATAGCCTCACTCCGGATTGAGTCTTTGGTTGCTACGATACTCGTGATCAGAAGTTCAAATATGGCTCTCTTCTCCAAATTGTCCGCTATAACTGCTCTGGCCTCACTGTGGGTGACGTCACACTCACTTAGTCACTTCTTTACACAGGCTGTGGGCAAGACACTTTTACAGTTTGCCTAGTATTAACATGATATATGAGTGAGTGATTGGAGGTGGTCAGAGTGGCTGATGGTGCAGATTGGCAGCCTCTCTTCTTTCAGTCTGCCCCAGGGCGGCTGTGTGGACTGTATAATACATTGTAAAAGGCTTTGAGTGTCTTCAAAGTTTTAATTATCATCGTATGTGCCAGGCCTAAACGAGTTGGAGCTGGACACTCACTCTCATTTTCTTTCACCACAGGAGCCAACTTCATTTCACCAACACATTACCGGGTTCATGTGTTTAACTGGTGAGAAGCTGCCATGGTGAAGCTACAGTAACGCAGGAAGAACAGGCAAGAGTGTTTGCTCATTGATCTGAAGGTCATTGTGTACTTGAGCAAGACACTTAACCCACCTCGCCCCCAGTGTCTGTGTATGAATGTGTGTGAATAGGTGAGCAGTTCCTTGATGTAAAACGCTTTGAGTCTTGAAGGTGGAAGAGGTCCACTGCATCAACGTTTTTGTTTTTTAACAGTACACTATATCTGGAGGTGGGTCCGCCATCTGCTTTGCCTGGAATGTCCCACAGTATGGCATTAAACTGGTGTGTTTGTTGCGAAAGAATCATTGGAAAACCTGCATTCTTACTGTAAACGGGCTCGCCTCTCACGTTTAATGTCATACTGTGTGATATTCCAGGGCATCTTACAAATTATATTCAGTTATAAGACTATGACATTTTAAAGTGGCAGTATATCAATCAACAAACACAAAAATATCTAATGCAAGTGTAGTGAATCCTTTTGAATGAGTTTATTTTTGCACAAATCGGCACTTTTGGAGTTTTTTTTGCGGAGGGTTGTCAGGTTGTTATGCTGAGTGTTGCCAGGTTGTTATAAAAATGTCCATCTTTCCTTTAGTACTTCATCCCGTACATGTGTTTTATTAGCCCAGATCCACAGCCAGCCCACAGTGAGCCAAATGGTATTGTATTTTTACTTGAAATTCCCATTAAACTCGTTGATTGACAGCCGAAACGCAGCCAAGTCTGTCCAATGAAACGCTATAGGATCCATATCTGAGACTGTTTGTGTAGAGTTGGCCAATGTTTTGCTCCTAGTTTGTTCAAGATTTAGCATTTGGGTCATTTTGAGGCTTAAGCAATCATTTTAGCTGCGTTGTATTAAAATAAATATCTGTTTTGGACAAAGAGTTTTGGATTTATGCTTCCCAAGTTACTTTCACAAATGTCACACAATTTATTTTTTTTTATTTTAACAGGGAGGAAGTTGAGTTTAAATCAGACCTATTCTTCAAACTGTTCTTTTCAGATCTTTAACCATGTTCTAGTCGTTTCTTTTCATTGAGCCTCTAAAGTTGTATTTGGAGTGATTCATGTTTGAGTAATCTTTAAGCTCTTATTTTCAAGACACCATTTTGTCGATCTACCCTTTTTCACCTCCACCTGGACACGCCCACTGTGACACACACTTCCTTCTCCAGTTTTATTTTCTTAATCCATGATACTCATAGGATTCGGCAGCGTCACATATTCATTTTGGTACAAATAAAAAAATAAATATGCTGCTCGCTCGTGTGATGTGCAGCTATCCATAGGGGGCGCTAACAGCATGCGGCGCTTTGTTGTGATGACGTTTACGGCGACGTCAGCTCCCATTGGTCACCAGAGTTTTCAAACGCTTAAGTCAGTGGATTTATTTCTTTTATTAAGTCGTTTTAGATGAATATTGTGATTTAAAATGTGTAAATTATAACAATGATCCACAGGTGTCAGACATGAGAACTATAGAGACACAGAAGAAGAACACATACACATTATCATCAAATTAACCTTTTTCTTGTATGCAATCAGCTGTTAAGTGTGCGTGAACTAAAATGTTAACAATCCAAGTAGATAAACATGACTCTTGTCTGATGTCTCTGCCTAAAGTCTGTGTTTCGATGTGTTTGGATCTGTGAAAATAAAATTACTACACATTTCCACACTTCATGATCTGAGGCTGAACCCTAAAGTCGAGCTTGATTCAAACGTGTGGACGTATAAATTGCTGCTTTCACCGTTCTGCTGCCTCAGAGTTTAAATACAACAACTTTAAATATAAAGAGCCCGACACAAGAACTGGAAAATGCACAGACCACAGAAGAAAAAGAACTGTTACTACTACACTTACTACTACTGCAACTGCTACTGCTACTGCAACTGCTACTGGTACTACTACTACTTCTACTGCTTCTTCTATTACTACTACACCTCCTGCACTTGGAGCCCACTGTCCTGTAGCTGCTGTTTCTTTCTCATTGAGTTCAGTTTGTCCAATAATAAAACATTGCATTTTTGAGGTTTTCATGTTTTTTTTTTTTTTATTCTGACTTGGTTTTTAGTTAAATATTTATCATAGTTTTACATCAGTTCAGTGTCAGTTTGTGGGGAAAAATGTTGAGAATATAAGTCCAAAAATACAGGAAGTAGCACGGAGTTGTAAAACAGAATCCCTCTAGTTATGTCATCAACACGGAAACTCCAAAATACAGAGACTTACATTTGTCTGACAGTTTACACCTTCATTTAATAAAATAAAGATGTTTTTTATTATTATTATTATTATTAGTCTAATCCACAGACTGTGTAAAGATAGCAACGCTGTCAATCAAACCTGTTGCTAACGCTAACTGGAGCGACCTCGGGGAAAGAAGTCGCCTGATTTGTCTGTTATTAATGCTCATATCTTGATTTTAGATACAAAAGTGAAATAAAAAACGCAGGATCAAGTAGAGCGGGTTAATACGAACATTTTAAGACCAAAATGACGAGTCTGACAGCAGCAGTTACAGAGAGAGGGAGCGCGGTTTTTCAATAGAAAGTGAATTGGAGCCCGAGTCGATGCAGTCGGAAGCGCGCACACGACCGCTTCCTGTTTGTAACTCGGCGGCTAGCGGGTTAGCTCTGGTCTAATCATGGCTATTGTGCGGTTTAGACAAGTTTAACATTATGGTTGCTATGGTAACAGACCTACGCGCTTTAAGAGGACGTAGCTACGCAAGATTAAACCTATATTTTGGTGAATCTGTTTGAATCCAGCTGTCACTCACACTGACTGGCTGATTGTGGCTGAATGGTCCGTGCAGCGTGAGCAAAATTATAGCAATTTCAGAGTAGAGTTGAATATAAATGTTTAGCCGCTATCGTAACTTGTTTTATCTAAAAAAGAAATCCCTCTGCAAATCCTCCTCACATGGATTCATCAGACGTCTTTCTTTTCCTTTTTGGTATATCGTTCATATATTTTCTTAGTTCCTAGTCCCTTCTTTCCTCCAGAAACCCTAAAAGTCAAAACTACAATTTCTCTTTTACTTTCTCGTCTCCTCCTTTCTTCCCTTTTCTATCCTTTTTATTATTTTTTCATTTCTTCCTCCCATTTACCTCCTAATTCCTTCCTTCTATGCTTCCTAACCACTTTTTCCTAAGTCCTTGCTGTTGATTCTTGTGTCCTTATCTCCTCCCTCCTCAACAATATCCCCAATCTCTTTCTTTTTTTCCTTCCTCCCTTCTATCATTTCTTTTTCTATCATTTCTTCTATATTGTTCATTTACTTCCTAGTTCCTTCCTTCTATCTTTTCCTCAGAGTTCATTCACTTTCCTAAGCCCCCTACAGCCTCTTCACTTCTTCTTGCACAGTACAATTTCTCCTTTTTTTTAAAACATCCTCGTCTCCTCTTTTCTTCCTGAACAGTTTGGGAAAAACATCACATTTTTCTGACAAGTTTAGTGATTGTGATTAGGTTTGTTGTTCAGGTTCTAATAAAAGGATTCTGCTCAAAGTTCACGTTTTTAAACACGTCCGGAACAAAAAGATGGAAATTTGAAGTGACAAACACACACATGTTTGTACAGATCTAAAGTACAGGGTTAGAGGTTTTTATGCAGAATAAGGGACAGGGCACGGGGAGGGCATCTGACACACGGGGAGGGCATCTGACACACGGGGAGGGCATCTGACACACGGGGAGGGCATCTGACACACGGGGAGGGCATCTGACACACGGGGAGGGCATCTGACACACGGGGAGGGCATCTGACACACGGGGAGGGCATCTGACACACGGGGAGGGCATCTGACTGGGCTGTGAATAATCTTGCAGCTTTACTACCAACTTTATATTTTATCAAAAGAAAAAAACAACAGAATGATGCAAAAACAAACAGACTACAAAGTGAACAGCAGAGCGCCAGTATAACTCTGTATAATGTTCTCTCTCTCTCTTTCTCTCCATCTTTCTCTCTCTCTGTCTCTCCCGGTCACTGTCTTTCTCTTTCTCTCAAACAGAATGATAAACTCGCTCAAACAAAAGTACTTAAACTGATTTTAGTCCACTCTGATTTAAACACATGTCCGATGTAGTGGCCTGTTTACACCACAGGGGGCAGTATTTACAGGGCTCTGTGTTCATCCTTTAACCTGAACGACACTGTAATGTGGACGTCATTCACTCTCTGACTCCATTTCTCTCTCCCTCCCTCGCTCCCTCCTCTCTTTCCCCCTCTCCCCCCTCCTCTCCTCTCTTGATGTAAAAGTCTCACACGTGGGTCTGTGGCATTTCCTGCAGCGATCAGAGCGAGAAAGAGAAAGATTTACCTCACGGACTATTTAATTTTTATCTCCTCCATCCTCCTCTCCTCCTACATCCTCCTCTCCTCTCTCTTCCTCTCCTCTCCTCCTCCACTCTCCTCTCCACCATTCTCGTCCATGCTCCTTCCTCTTTCCTCCTCTCCTTGTCTCTCTTCATCTCCACCTCTGCTCCTCCATCCTCCTCTCCTCCTCTCCTCCATCCTCCTTTCCCCTTTCCCTTCTCTCCTCTATCCTCCTCTCCATCCTCCTCTCCTCTATTGTCTTCTTCCCCCCTCTTTCACCCCTCTCCTCTTCTTCTCTATCCTCCTCTCCTCATCCTCCTCTATCCTCCCCCATCCTCTTCTTCATCCTCTTCTCCTCTATCCTCCTCTCCTCTATCCTCCCCTTTCTCTCCTCCTCTCTCCTCCTTTCCTCTATCCTGCTCTCCTCTTTCCTCCTCTCCTCTTTCCCCCTCTTTCTCTCCTCTCCTTTATCCTCCTGTCCTCTTTCTACCTCTCCTCTAACCTCCTCCTCTTCCCATCCTCTCCTCCATCCTCCATCCACTCCTCCTCTATCCTCCTCTCCTCCATCCTCTCCTCCTCTCCTTCATCCTCCTCACCTCTATGCTCCTCTCCTCTATCCTTCTCTCTATCCTCCTCTCCTTTGTCCTCTTCTCCTCTATCCTACTCTCCTCTATCCTCCTCTTCTTCATCCTCCTCTCCTCTATGCTCCTCTCCTCTATCCTTCTCTATCCTCCTCTCCTCCTCCCTCTTCTCCTCTATCCTACTCTCCTCCACCCTCCTCTCCTTCGTCCTCCTCCCCTCTATGCTCCTCTCCTCCATTCTTCTCTCTATCCTCCTCTCCTCTATGCTCCTCTCCTCCATTCTTCTCTCTATCCTCCTCTCCTCTATCCTCTTCTTCCATCCACCCTTCATTCGCTCCCTAACTCCTAACAAGTCTCCTTGGTTCCTTCACTCTCGCATCCTCTTCCTCTCCCTGTTCTTTGCTAATAACCTGCACTTCTCTTGTCTCCTTCTTTCTTTTCTTTGTGCATCTTTCTCTCCTTTATCTCCTTTCTTCCGTGCTCCTCTCCTCGCCCTGTAACCACTGGTTGTTCAGTTCTGTTTGTGTGTGAGCTTGTAGAGCTGTTTGATTATGTGGAAAAATGTTTTGAAATATTATTGTGTTTGTCTAAATTCTTGTTTTGAATAAATGCCAGAAATTTGACAAAATTCATAACCTTATTTTGAAAAACTTAAAAATAATGTTATTTTAATAAATCTTACTTAAAAAAATCACAGATTCGTCAAAAATATTCCCCCAAAAAAAGACATCAACACTCGACTGGTTTAAATCTGAAAATAACAAAGAGTAGACTAGAGTAAACCTGTGTGCGCCCCCTAGTGGACAGAGCTGGTATCTGCAGGAAACACAACAGCTTATTCTCGCTCTTCTTCTCTCTCTGTCTCTCTCTCAATCCTTCCCTCTCTTCTTCTCTCTCATCTTCTCTTTCTCCTTCTCTCACTCCTTCCCACTCCTTCTCTCACCTTCTCTTTCTCCTCTCTGTCTCTCCCTCTCCTCTCTCTCTCTGTCTGTCTCTTTCACCTCTCTCTCCTTCTCTTTCTGTCTCTCCTCTCTCACTCTCTTTTTGTCTCCTCTCCTCTCTCTCCCTTTCTCTCTCTTTCTCTCTGTCTCTTTCTCCTCTCCTCTTTCTCCCCTCTCTCTCACTCTCTCTCCACTCTTTTGTCCCCTTCTCTCTCTGTCTCTCTCTCTCCCCTCTCTCCTTTCTCTCGCTCTCTTCTCTCCTTCTCTCTCCCCTCTCTCTCTGTCTCTCTCTACGTCGCTCCTCCTCTCTCTCCTCTCTTTCTCTCTCTGTCTCTCTGTCCATCTCTCCTCTCTCTTCAGCACATGCTCCTTCGCTTATTTATCACATTTTCTCTCTCTCCATCCTAGCGCTCCATTGGTCCCTTCATCCAGTCATCCTTATGTCCTACCTCCTCACTACCTTTTCTAATCTCCTTTCCTTACTCTACTTCCCTCCTCCGCCTCCTGCCCACTTTTTCCTCCATGCTCGTGCACTCGTTCTTCCTTATCTCCTCCCTCCACTGCACTTACCTGCTCTCTCTTTCTTTCTTTTCCTTTTTGTTATATCGTTCATTTATTTTTCTTAGTTCCTAGGCCCTTCTTTCGATCTTTCCTCCAGAAACTCTAAAATTCCAAACTACAATTTCTCTACTTTCCTTCCTTTCTTCCCTTTTGTATCTTTTTTTATAATTTTTTCAATTCTTCCTCCCATTTACTTCCTAGTTCCTTTCTTCTATGCTTCCTAACCCCTCTTTCCTCAGTCCCTGTTGGTTCTTGCATCCTTATCTCCTCCCCTCCACCTTTTCAATTCTTGCACACTATCATTTCTGCTTTTTACTTCCTTGTCTCCTAGTTCCTTCCCTTTTCTGTTCTTTTTATTATTAATTTACTTCTCCCGTGTAGTTCCTAGTTCCTCGCTCCTTCCTTCCTTCGTTTCTGCATCTGAACAGATTAGATTTGTGATTTGTGTTTTGATAAAAAGATTCTGTTCAAAGTTTGAATTTTACAACTCAACAGGGAGGGCATCTGACACACGCAGGGAGGGCATCTGACACACGCAGGGAGGGCATTTGACACACGCAGGGAGGGCATCTGACACACACAGGGAGGGCATCTGACACACACAGGGAGGGCATCTGACACACACAGGGAGGGCATCTGACACACGCAGGGAGGGCATCTGACACACACACACAGGGAGGGCATCTGACACACACAGAGAGGGCATCTGACCAATTTCCTTACTTCCTAACAACTTTCCTTGCCTCCTAACCACTTTCTTTACCTCTTTATTTACTTTTCTTACCTCCTAACCACTTTACTTACCTCCTAACCACTTTACTTACCTCCTAACCACTTTCCTTACCTCTTAACCACTTTATTTACCTCTTTATTTACTTTCCTTGCCTCCTAACCACTTTCCTTACCTCCTTACTAACTTTCCTTACTTCCTAACCACTTTCCTCATCATTCACTACACAATTTATGGTTTTAAGTTCCTTGCTTCCTTCTTTTGCATCCTTCTCTCGTTTCCTTCCTTGTCTTATGGATCATACTCAGGTCACAGTTAAGTCATCCTTCCTATATTTCCTTGCTTCTTTCTTGCCTTCTCATAATTATGTCCTTTGTGGCTCAGCGGGTCGAGCATTTGCCCACAGGCGAGAGGTTTGCAAGTTCATTCTGAGCTCTAAACATAAACGTACTGTAGCTGTACCCTTGAGCAAGACACGTCACCCGCTGTGCCCGTATATGGAAGCTGCTCTTGCTATGATGTTAAACTTCTCTATCTCCATGGAGATGAGCAGGTTACAGGTCACATCTGTGGAGAGGCGATACCGCTCACAGTAGGAACGCATGTGTATCATTTTGCACAATAGAAACGCCTGTAATTAGATAAATACAAGATGGATAAGTTTAATGCCATAGTGAGGAATATTACAGGCGTAGCAATGGCATCTCCATGGAGACGAGCAGGTGTCAGAAGTTCAGCTTTAAATGTGCCGTATTCCTCTATTCTCTGATTTCTTTTCTAATGTTGTTTCCTCATCACAAACAGACCTGGAGTTGTGTTTTGTTTGATTCACACATGTTTAACACAAACTCTGCATATTTTAGTCTGAGTTCTTCTCTCAAACTGAAAACGCTCTGTTCCACCTTGTGATGTCATCATGTGGTGATACAGGAAGTGCTCCACTGTGTTTTTAAACTCCACACACCTTCACTAGAATCATTTGGATCATTTTCAGCTCTAGACTTGCCAATCTCTACTGAACTAAAGGTAAAATGAGCTGTTAACATGAAAACTATCACTTCATGACATCACAAGGTGGAACAGAGCATTTTGAGCTTTGGAGATGTAGACAGACTAATAATAAAGAGCTACTCAAACATGTGTGAATGAAACAAAACACAAGGTCCAGGTATGATTTTACGAGGTAATAGAACATGGATTAAAGGTCATCAGAGTTAGTTTTTGTGATACAGAACCTTTAAATAAAATGTAAATGATTGAATTGGTTGTAATTGTTGGGGCCTTGGCACAAATTGGCAGCCACACTTTTGCTACTCGTCCCACGGCAGCTGTAGATACAGGGAAACTTGTAAAGTGACTTTGGAAGTGAAAGTTCTGTACGAGTCTAATGAGCTCTTTTATCGTCATTATCTCCTTATTACGTTTATTTAAATATTTCACTCTGACTCTGTCCTTCTCTTTCCTACATTCACTTGTTTCCTTGCACACTTCCTCACTTGCTTCCTTTCTTTCCTTTCTGCACCTTGTTTCCTACCTCCCTTCTCTTACCTCAAAATGTTTTCACAGCACTCATTACACCTCTTTTCTTCCTCTACTCTCTGTTTCTCTCTCACTCTTTCTCTATTATCTCTTTCTCTCTCTCTTTCTCTTTCCCTTTTTCTGTCTCACTCTTTATCTCTTTCCCTTTTTCTGTCTCACTCTTTATCTCTTTCCCTTTCTCTATCTCTTTCACTTTCTCTCTTTTTCTCTCTCTCTAACTCTTTCTATCTCTCTCTCTTCCCCTTTCTCTCCCTCTCTCTTCCCCTCTCTCTGTTTCTCTCTTTCTGTCTCTCACACTCTGTTTCTCTCTTTCTGTCTCTCACTCTCTCCTCTTTTTCTCCCTGTCTCACTCTCTCTCTCCTCTCTCTCCCTGTCTCACTCTCTCTCTCTTCTCTCTCTCCCTGTCTCTCTCTCTCTTCTCTCTCTCCCTGTCTCACTCTCTCTCTCCTCTCTTTCTCCCTGTCTCATTCTCTCTCTCTTCTCTCTCTCCCTGTCTCACTCTCTCTCCTCTCTTTCTCCCTGTCTCACTCTCTCTCCTCTCTTTCTCCCTGTCTCACTCTCTTTCCCTCTCTCTCTCTGTCTCATCCTTCGTTCTGTTCAGTGCCTTCATCTTATTTTGCATAAATATAAAAATAATATATAAACACATAAACATATATATATATGTTAAAGCTTTGTCTCTCGTCTGTTTTATCGCTCTGCTCGTTCTTCACTTGTTTTACACTCGTCTCTTATCAAATCAAACAATTTCATTTGGGAATCACTTTTTCCAACACTGAACAATTTCCTAAGACTGTGCTCTGCCGTATCCACACCACATGAACACCAAGACTGGACCAGGACTAAACCAGGACTAAACCAGGACTAAACCAGGACTAAACCAGGACTAAACCAGGACTAAACCAGAACTAAACCAGGACTAAACCAGGACTAAACCAGGACTAAACCAGAACTAAACCAGGACTAAACCAGGACTAAACCAGGACTAAACCAGGACTGGACTAGGACTGGATCGGAACTGGACCCAGACTTAACCAGGACTGAAGCTGGACTGAAGCTGGACTGAAGCTGGACTGGACCAAGACTGAACCAGGATTGGACCAGGACTGGACCAGGACTGGACCAGGACTGGACCAGGATTGGACCAGGACTGGACCAGGATTGGACCAGGACTGGACCAGGACTGGATCAGGACTGAACAAGGATTGGACCAGGATTGGACCAGGACTGGACCAGGAATGGATCAGGACTGAATAAGGATTGGACCAGGACTGAAGCTGGACTTGACCAGGACTTGACCAAGACTGGACCAAGACTAGACCAATACTAGACCAATACTAAACCAGACCAGGACCAAACCAAGACCAAACCAGCACCAAACCAGGACCATATTAGGACTATACAAGCACGAGGACCAAACCAGACCAGGATCAGACCAGGGCTAAACCAGGACTAAACCAGGACTAAACCAGTTAGCCTTATTATATTTTCTTATGAATTAATTAGAAACAAAATGGCCATATGTGAGTACAGGTAAAACCATCATGACTCTGAAGACTCAGGAGACCCAGGAGACTCCTGAGTCAGACCACAACCTCCACTGAGCAGAACCTCCACACAAACACACAACTATGACACTTCAATCAAATGTCAACGGGTTTGACAAAAACACAAGCCACGAGATGCATACAAAGTTCAAATTTTATAAAGCATTTCATTTTAACTCACTAAATTAACACGAAACAGAAAAATAACAACGATTTTTGTACAGCCAAATTAAAAATCACCATATGGACTAAAACATGAATGAACCTAACCTCAGGTCTATAGAAATGAATGGGGAAAAGACACATTTTTGCACATCTATAAATTTAAAAACAATGCACAAATCTACACCGTGATTATTTTAAATCTAAATATCTCCGTCACTTTATGTAGAATTATTTCCTCATTAAACACACGGTCAGGTCTTGTGCATGAAGGACGATATCGAAAAGTTCCTTACAGTTGTAGAAATGGGGGCTAAATCCTGGAGGCGGTGGGGGTCGTAGTGGCTGATGTTGACCCAGGGGGGGGTCTTAGTGGTGGGTATCCCCGGTCCCACGAGCAGCCTGGAGTCCATGGTTCTCCCTCCTCCTTCTCTCTCTCTCCTCTTCTCTCCCTCTTTTAATGTCAGTGTAACCAAACGCCAAGCACTAAAGCAGGACCAGCCCAGGCGTTTGGTCCTTGGTGTTCATGTTCACTGATTCTGTATGTGGAGCGCTGCAAGGGAACGCACTCGCTTTCCACCTTCCCTCCTCCTTCCTTCTCTCTCTCTTTCTCTCTCTCCCTCCTCCTTTCAATCCTGCACAAGCCCCGCCCACTCCCACCTCTGGACCAGTCACTGACGGGGGAATGCTTCAGTAGTAGTCAATGGAACACACTCTTTTTCTCTCTCGTTCTCTCTTTCTCTCGAGGTTTGAGGACAGAAATATGTGAATGTTTGACTATTTCTTCGATGTAATGACGAGATGACATCACCACACAGTTCTTTGTAATGTTTATTTGAAATTAAATTAAATAAAAGCATAAAAATTGCATGAAGATTAGGCTTGATGGGATAAGGAGAGAGGGGATTAATTCCGTGCATTCTCTGGTGGTGTGGCTGGATTTGAAGTAAAAGTACAGACACTGGAGCAAAAATACTCAAGTAAAAGTATCACAAAAGGCAAGAAATTACAACAATACATGCCATGATATTGAAATTGGTATTGAACATCCCTAAACCAAACCAAACCAGGACAAGTGTCAACACAACCCCAACATCATCCCTCCTTTTCTTCATAGTTTTATGAGTGTTGGCGCTGATTAGACCGTAGCTCACCCCATCCATTTTGTCACCCCCCGACCTCTACGTGACCCGTGTGCGACCCCTGCATGACCCCGTGTGTTTTATATCTTTGAAGTGTCTCGTCCCGCTGAGTCTTTGTACAATCCCTGTGTGTGATGGACTGTTTTATTCTCCTATTTTACTGTTTTAGTAGGATTTTAGCTTGTTTTTTTTTTATTTGATTTTACAGGAAAGCACTTTGGTCACCTTGAGTGTTGTAAAGCGCTCTGTAAATAAACATTGATTGATTATTGATTGTTGGCGTCGTACATAACTTCTGCGGTGGTGTAGATTGCATCACAGCGGCTGGTGGTGAGAGGATGGGAGGGCATCTGGCATAAAAACACATCAAAACACAGTGACTATTTTTGTAAGACTTTTTATTTCCCATATTTTCCGGGCTAAAAGTGTCACTTTTTTCATAATTTGTCCGTTGGTGCGAGAGGAAGCGGCGCGTCATTATCTTCCGGAGCAGTACTTCATTTACTTTTGGAGTTGGCGGAGTTTTTCAGAAGTGACTCAGAGGATGAAGAATACAATGGATTTAGTGATTTGGAGTGAGATCGAGAGTAAACTTGTTAGCTTGTGTTTTTTAGTTATCTGAGTAACTGTTAATATCTTACATTAACAAACAAGACACGTGTTCAGTTCGTTGTCTGTGCTTCATGTAGCTGAGTAAATATAAATGTGTTACGTTACCGTGCTGTACTAATATTCAGCCTGTTGTTCTTTATTTTATTTTTATTATTATAACTAAGCAAAATACATTTCCCCTCAAAATACGACTTATACTCCAGTGCAAAATATAGTCCAGAAAATACAATAGTCTAGTTTAATCTATATATTGACAACAAAGCTAAACTTTTAAAAAAAAAATTTGTATATGAGTTATAAATAATTAAGGCTCGCATGGGCAGGGATAAGGGGTAGGTGCAAACTGCATTTTCTAAACACTCCAGCCTCAAATGCAGGACGATATTACTCAAACATTTTAGGGAGTTACTTAAACATTTGTTCATAAATATACAGTTTCTTCTTAACTATGATAAAATGATCCAAAACCTGCAATGCCTTTAATTTTATATTCATCTTAGTAATGTACACGAAATGTTTAAGTTGGTAGAGCGTGTGTCCACTGATCTGAAGGTTGGCGGTGCGATTCCAGCTCCCACAGATGAACGCGGTCGTTGTGTCCTTGGGCAAGACACTTAACCCACCCTCACCCCCAGTGTCTGTGTGCACTGGTGAATGAATGTGTGTGTGAATGGGTGAGTGGTTCCTTGATGTAAAGCACTTTGAGCCTTGAAGGTGGAAAACACTATATAAATATGTGAACATTTCCCATTTAAAATTTCCATCTCTATATTTAAGCGTCTCTCACTTTCACCTGCAGTGTCTCTTAATTAATTTATTGTGAGTCATGAGTCTGTTCCACAGGTGGAGTTGAAGGTCGGTGAGTCAGTTGTCTGTTGGTGGTAAAATTCTGCTTATATTTGTTCTGTTTGTCATTTCAGAGTGAATGTTGTCCACTATCATTACCCATTTGAACAGTGATTGTAACTGTGTGTGCGTGCGCTGACACAAGGAAACGATCTATTCAATCTGATCTTAAAGGGACAGTATGTAACCTTCTGCGGATGTCACCCATAGTCTGTGTAAAGAAGTGGACTATGTGAGTGTGACGTCACCCACAGTGTTCAGCTTCAGCCAAATGAAGCTCATCGAGGCTAGAGCAGTTATAGGGGACAATTTGGAGCATATTTGTAATTCTGACCACAAACATTTCTTTCTCTCTTTTTTTTTTGTTAAAACATACTTTGGCTTTAACTTTTAAGCTGCTCTATGTAACTTTTCTGGTGGAGGGTCTGTCTCCATGGCAATGTTATTGTCTCCCCTTCCATGGATCCTTCCCCACCCTCTGGCCCTACACACTTGAACTTAATCTTATCTTGTTTAGTCTTGGTTTAGTCCTGGTTTAGTCTTAGTTCAGTCCTGGTTTAGTCCTGGTTCAGTCCTGGTTCAGTCCTGGTTCAGTCTTAGTTTAGTCCTGTCTTAGTCCCCTCTTAATCCTGGTTCAGTCCTGGTTCAGTCCTGGTTCAGTCCTGGTTTAGTCCTGGTTTAGTCCTGGTTCAGTCCTAGTTTAGTCCTGTCTTAGTCCTGTCTTAGTCCCGTCTTAGTCCTGGTTCAGTCTTGGTTTAGTCCTGGTTTAGTCCTGGTCTGTCTCTGGTTCAGTCCTGGTTCAGTCCTAGTTTAGTCCTGTCTTAGTCCTGTCTTAGTCCCGTCTTAGTCCTGGTTGAGTCTTGGTTTAGTCCTGGTTTAGTCCTGGTCTGTTTCTGGTTCAGTCTTGGTTTAGTCCCGGTTTAGTCCTGGTCTGTTTCTGGTTCAGTCTTGGTTTAGTCCTGGTTTAGTCCTGGTCTGTTTCTGGTTCAGTCCTGGTTTAGTCCTGGTCTGTTTCTGATTCAGTCTTGGTTTAGTCCTGGTTTAGTCCTGGTCTGTTTCTGGTTCAGTCTTGGTTTAGTCCTGGTTTAGTCCTGGTCTGTTTCTGGTTCAGTCCTGGTTTAGTCCTGGTCTGTTTCTGGTTCAGTCTTGGTTTAGTCCTGGTTTAGTCCTGGTCTGTTTCTGGTTCAGTCCTGGTTTAGTCCTGGTCTGTTTCTGGTTCAGTCCTGGTTTAGTCCTGGTTTAGTCCTGGTCTGTTTCTGGTTCAGTCCTGGTTTAGTCCTGGTCTGTTTCTGGTTCAGTCCTGGTTTAGTCCTGGTCTGTTTCTGGTTCAGTCCTGGTTTAGTCCTGGTTTAGTCCTGGTCTGTTTCTGGTTCAGTCCTGGTTTAGTCCTGGTCTGTTTCTGTCTCTCCATGGTCTTGTTCAGTCGTTTGCTGCTGTGACTTTGAGCTTCACTAAACCACATTGAAATAACAGAATAAATTTGTCTGAAATCTGTCAGACACACTCAGTTTAATGCCAAACAATGAAGCATTAAGAGCAAAGCAGCAACATCTCTATGGAGACGAGCAGGACACGATTTACACAAGAAACACATTTTTTTCTCTTTAAACATCATAAAGGTGTTTCCTTCTATTTTCTCCTTTATTTTATTTCTTTGTCGTGTTTTGTCCCATATGTTCACTTCAGTTGTGCCTCTGAAAACAGCAGTGACATGTCCAAGGTCAGGTTCAACACGGAAAAAATGGATCAAAATTTTTATTTACTCAGTGGAATCAGGTATAGATGAATGGAGAGGTGAGAGAGACGGAGGGGAGATCAGGGAGAAAAAAAGAGAGAGAGATAAGAGCGGAGAGTTAGGGATGTCAGAGAGAGACATAAGAGCAAAGAGTTAGGGGAGGTTTGCGAGAGAGAGAAGAGAGTGGAGAGTTAGGGAGGTCAGAGAGAGAGACGAGAGTGGAGAGTTAGGGAAGGTCAGAGAGAGAGAGATGAAAGTAGAAAGTTAGGGAGGCCAGAGAGAGAGAGAGAGAAAAGATAGGGAGGGCGGAGAAAGGTAGGATAGGTCAGAGAGAGAGAGAGGGAGGGAGGCGAGAAAGACAGAAAGGTCAGAGAGAAATAGAGATATGAGAGGAGGAGAGACATGAGGCATGAGCTGAGAGTTGGTCCAGTCAGACTGTATGACATTAAAAGTTTACATGTTCTCTCTGTGCCTGCCTCTAAAAACATAAATAGGTTCCTTTCAGCGGGACTGTCTTGGTTACATAAAGGTCAGTGCATAAATATGACATCACCAGTCACAGGTCAGATCTGTGGAGCCCACGGCCTGTGTGAAGAAGTGGACTAAGTGAATGTGACGTCACCCTCAGCGTTCGGCTCCAGTTAAATGAAGCTCGTCGAGGCCAGAGCAGTTATAGCGGCTAATTTGGAGCAGAATTCCTTATTTGGAATCCAGATCACGAGTATCATAGCAACCAAAGAGCCAATATGGAAGCTGTGAAAGGTAACGCCCCTTCCCGCTCGGTGATTTGGCAGGGGGTGGGTGCTTAGCAACGCTGTCAATCAAACCTGTTGCTAACACTAACAGGCGCGAACTCAGGTAAAGAAGGCGCCTGATTTGTCTGTTATTAATGTTCATATCTTGGTTTACAGACACAACAGTGAAATAAAAACCCCAGGATCATGTAGAGCGGGTTAATACGAACATTTTATCAAATTGAGTTTTCTAATGTAAAGTGATTTTGATGGAGGTGGAGGTGTGCCCAAGATCACTTCATATGTGTAATGTGGCGGCCAGCAGGATAGCTATGTCCATTTATATATACAGTCTATGTTGGAGACACAGTTGGAGACAGCAAGTTATATACGTTATCTTGATGTCATAGTGTGAGCAATAACATCGCCACGGAGATGCCCTCATCAGAAAAGCTGCATAGTGCGCCGTCAACTTCAAACAGAAATGTGCTTAGTTATTCATATGGTAAATACACTCATTTTTAAAACAAAATCATTATACATTTTCAGTATAAACTCTAGAAATGATATATTTAATAAACACAATAATATTGGAATGTCCGCTAAGAGTGGTGTGGGCAGGAACAGCCTCGCTCCTGATTGGCTCTTTGGTTGCTATGATACTCCTAGTTCGAATTCCAAACATGGGACTATTCTCCAAATTGTCCGCTATAACTGCTCTAGCCTCGATGAGCTTCATGTGACTGGAGCCGGGCGCTGTGGGTGACGTCACACTCACTTAGACTGTATAAAGAAGTGGACTATCATCTAAACCAGGTCTATTATCCCAGTTTTAACATCTAAGGGGCTAAATGAGGACTTTGAGATGAAAGAATGGACCATTTTTTGTTGAATGGGTCTGACATGTCTGCTCTGCTGGTCTTATGATGCTGCTTCCCCTCTGCTCCAGGGCTGTCTCATTCTGATACACCAATAATAATAAAAACTGTGTGAATTCATGAGTTTGTTCACAAAAATATCATCAGTCGTTCTGAATGACGCAAATAGTCTCCGGTTTTAGCAGGTCGTAAATAAATGACTGAGCATTTTCCCACAATTCAACAGTGCTTTGTCTGAGAAGGTTCGAATCTTGTATAGATATTTTAATCCTCATCAAAGACAGACCTAAACTAAAGTTGTGTTTTTGTTCGTTCTTGCATTTTCAGAAGCTCAAAACACATGGTTGATGTAATTATGGCGTAATCCCAAAACTGCTCCTCTGTGTTTTTAAAGCGACAGGTTAGAATGCTCATTTCTCTCAAACATTATTAACTCCATTAGATTTAAAATTGTACTGAAGTTTTGTAGTTTATTTCCTGGTGAAGGTTATAATTGTGTCTGTTATTAATGGTCGTATGTTGATTTACAAACAAAATAGTGAAATTAAAACCCCAGGATCATGTAGAGCGGGTTAATATGAACATTTTAAGACCAAAATGACGAGTCTGACAGCAGCAGTTACAGAGAGAGGGGACACAGTTTTTCAATAGAAAGTGAATTGTAGCCAGAGTCAATGTAGCCGGAGGTGCGTTTATGCTCACTTTTTATTTGGAACACGGTGGCTAGCAGGTTAGCCATGTCCATTTATAAATACAGTCTATAAAATTAGCTGGAAGGCAGTGAAATTAGGAGCAGTAAATGAGTCTTGTAGCAGTTTTCCCACACACTTCAACACAATAATTTAAATAAGACAGAACACATGATACTGTGAAAGTCGGGCAGTTTGGTTCAGGAAATGACTGGACATGTTAACTCCCACTTTTAGCAGCTTTTGTCTTCTCATCTCTTATAACTCCCAAAAATGCATTTTGTTCAACTCTTTCAATGCATGTGTTAGCACTGGTTATTTGAACTGGTATGTGATTTTTATGATATCCAAATAACATTCAGTGCTGTATTTTGACCATTTTTTTAACTTTTTGATTTGAACATATATCAGTATCATCAGCAAAAGGAAACATTTCATTAGCTAAGCTATTTTACATATTCATGAATGTACATTATGAATAATGCAGGCCCCAATATGGAGCCTTGAGGTACCCCACATGTCATTTCCCTAAACCCTGATTTATGTTTCTCAATCTGCACAATTTGTCGCCATCCTAATTCATCCGATATTTTTCAATGCGATATCAAATTTCCTTTAATTGAACCAATTAAAGCGAGTGAAGTGGATCTATTTTATCTAAATCTGCATTGACTACCTGAAAACAACAGCCACGAGGTCTTGTGCCAAATAATTCCTCTAGTATTTTCAGAAAACTGGCAGTTTATCTCCTGATTTGAATAATATTTTTGGCTGTCTTGGTTGGACTGCAGATGGCGCTGTCATCCTGCCTCCATCGGTAGGAAGACAGCGCCAAAACCTGCTGCCCGGACACGTCACAGCAACATCACGTGACCACTCTGGACTTCTCAGTAGCTCTTTCTCAAACTGTCAGGGATGAAAACAAACTAAACCTTGACATGGAAAAAGAAACTATTAAAATAAATGAACGGAATACGAGATGAACCACATTGAACTCTCTTTGTTAGTTAGTTGTTTGTTTGTTTTTTTAGCTTGTGGTGTGCGGTCTCTTCGCTTCAATCTTTACGTTCAGATATTTTAAATCTCATCCGATTTAGTCCTGTAGTCTGTGGGGAGCTTAACACACACACGCGCACACACACACTCACACACACATTCAGACTTAAGCCTTTCAAATAGTCCGTGCAGTTTTGAACTCACATTATTACATCATAAAGCATGTCTATACTGTACATAAATTACAAATGACACAAAGATTGTTTTCACAGTTAGATTAACGACTTCCACTTGTACCTAGAGCCTCTGAATACTTGTACTAAAGTGCAGTTATCCATCACCTGCCTCGTGCTGCCCCCTCTGCCCGCTCAGGGTCACTCCTCCTGGGGATAAGACTACTCCACGTGCCCCTCTGCTCTGGAGCTCTCACTGTCTAAACATGTAAACTCACTTTGTTTTGAATTGGTCACGCATCATATCCAAATACAACCAGAACATTTACAGAACAGTTCCCTCTGGGTAGACCTGAACCTGTCACGAAAACAAACTTTGAAATATTTGATAAATGGTAATATTTAAAGTACTTTATACCACTGACACAAAGCAGAGTGAGCCCAATAAACCCATTTTTAAAGATACAGGACCATTAAAAACATGAGCTGCTCAAATAAATATCAGAAGGAACCAAAAATAAGCCAGAGAAGTGATTTATTCAACCATCTACTGCTAAAATGTTCCATTGTTACCATAGTCTGTATAAAGTAGTGGATTAAGTGAATGTGCTTAGCAACGCTGTCAATCAAACCTGTTGCTGACACTAACAAGAGCAGCAACCTTGGGGAAAAAAGGCATCTGATTTGTCATATTTGGTTTATTAATGTTCATATCTTGCTTTAGGGACACAATAGCAAAAGTAAAAACCCCAGGATCATGTAGAGCGGGTTAATACGAACATTTAAGACCAAAATGACGAGTCTGACAGTAGCAGAGAGGGCACAGTTTTTCAATAGAAAGTGAATTGTTGGAGCCGGAAGTGTGTCCATGATCACTTCCTATTTGGAACGCGGCGGCTAGCAGGTTAGCTTTGTCCATTTACATGTACAGTCTATATTTGTTACATAAAAATGGCAAAAAAAATCTTCCCACTATTGCAAAGAAATTAGACACACGATAAATATTGAGTTTCAAAATATATTTTTCCAGCTTTTATAAATTTAGTTGAAGTTGATATTGTGAATTTGCGATCAATAACAACACATTTTGAAGTGCAGTATTCTACTCAGGAAAATATAAACGATAATCAACCACGATTCCCCCTAAAAATGTTTCTCTATGTATAGTAGTGTCACTCTCATCACTATATCCACTAGTCGTTCTTATGTGTACATTTTCTTAGTGGTGAGATTTTTTGTTCTAATATGATAAGATTTGAGCTGCAAAGGGTAGAATACAAAACTTCTGTTGTTAATAATTAGCTCATTCTGCTGTTTTTGTAGGAGCTTATGTCTTTTAATGAGTGTTTAAAAAGGTTTCACTGGAATAGTCCTGTTTTGTTATCGTCACAGAGAAAGAAAGTAGCTTCAATATTATCATTTATCATGCTGGGCTACAAGATATGCTAGACGTAAACTTATTCATTGTATAATTATTCATCGATTTTATTTTGCTCCATCAACGGTATACAAAATGGGCTTATTACAGAACAATAACTGCTGGAAATGTAAAACTGATAGTGGTACAGACACTGCCTGGCCAAAAAAAAAAAACGTCACACTAATATTTCGTTGTTCTGCCTTTAGCTTTGATTACGGCACATATTCGCTGTGGCATTGTTTCGATTTCGCTTCTGCAATGTCACAAGATTTATTTCCATCCAGTGTTGCATTAATTCTTCACCAAGATGTCGCACTGATGATGGTCGAGTCTGACGCTGCACAAAGCTTCTCCAGCACATCCCAAAGATTCTCAATGGGGTTAAGGTCTGGACTCTGGTGGACGATCCATGTGTGAAAATGACGTCTCATGCTCCTGAACCACTCTGTCACAATTTGAGCCCGATGAATCCTGGCATTGTCATCTTGGAATATGTCCATGTCATCAGGGAAGAAAAAATCCATTGATGGAATAACCTGGTCATTCAGTATATTCAGGTGTCAGCTGACCTCATTCTTTGAGCACAGACTGTTGCTGATCCTAGACCGGACCGACTGCAGGAGGCTCGTACCTATTTGCTTAGTTAAATCCGGGTGGCGACTTTTTTTTTTGGCCAGGCAGTGTACTTCATGCTTCTGGTAATGTCCCATGGTGTCTTCATTTTGGATTGAATAGTGGATTGTCCTTCCTATCCCAGCACATCCCCCCTGGATTCACAATGGACACGTACGGCTGGCGGTAGTTGATTTTATTGAGGCTGCCAGACTTATTATTCCCACAGGCCACAGGTTGAGGACTGGTTTAGACTGATGACAGACTGAGCTCTACAGCGCACAACACCCAGGACAAAACAAACAGGATATGGACTCACATTTTGTCATTTGTGGGGAGTAATAATTCTACTAAATTGGCTGTAATGGCTGTGATATCGCAAATACTGCTTTATTAATGTAATAAAGCAGTATTTTTGTAGCAGAATATTGTGCTTCAGAGTTTATGACAGGTCGATTTATATGTAGAGTATTGTTAACAAACATAAGATGAGGCGGAGGCGTATAAGGTTCAACTCTTTAAAATCTGATCATAGTATAAAAAATAAAAAATGGTAAATGTTGTTATTTTTATATAGTGCTTTTCCGCCTTCAGGTTTTCACAAAGCATTTTACATCAAGGAGCCACTCACCCATTCACACACACATTCATACACCAGTGTACATGGACACTGGGGGGTTAAGTGTCTTGCCCAAGGACACAAAAACAGCATTCATGCATTGAGCTGTGGGTCATTGGATCTTCTGACTGACAGTGGATCCTCTTACGTCGAGAGTGGGATTCGAACCGCCAACTTTCAGATCAGAGGACAAACACTTACTACAACTTTACTTCAATTTTTGCCTTGCCTTAAAATTTATCAAAGTTATAGTAATGTAAAGACGACTCAATTGGATTTATATGTAGATTATTTCAGTTTGTGGTTTTATTTTAATATTTTTCAAACTTAGCATTAGCGTTAGCACTGAGACACAAACACCACACGGGATACAACCCACCAATCTTCAGATCAGTGGACAGACACTCTACCAACTGAGCCACTGTCTAGAAAAGCTAGTCTAACAAAGAAAAAGTCCACACAGGAAATATTGACCCCAAAAATACTTGTTCCATCTTTCCGTGTTGAATGAGTCGATAAAGTGATTATTGTGACCGGGGCCTCCCTCTGGGGCCATGACTCTTCTGTAAATGAAGATCCGAATCTCTTAAATGTAGTGTTGTTCTTTTTTTTATTTATCCGATACTGATACTTGGCCTTGGTGTACTCGCTGATACAGTTTCCAGACCGATACCACATAGAGTGAAGAAGCAGACTAAGGCGACACCATTTTGTTACAGCACAAGAGCCAAAAATAACTGTAGTAAAAGTCTCTCTGTAAAGAACATCCACAAGAATAAATGAGACTTTAAGACTAACACATCTGATTTAGACTCAGGTGCATAATGGTCCTGATGATGAGTTGTGCTGATTTAAGCTATTTTACCTTCACTTTCACTTTGCACCACAGAGCTGGATAAAAACAGCAGAGACGCCTGGAAAAAGACCTCAACCTCAGAGCACATAGATCATTATGTAGAGGAAACAGAGTTCGTGTTAGCGCTGTTGTCGTGTTAGCGTTGCTGCCGTGTTCGTGCTGTTGTCGTGTTCGTGCTATTGCCGTCTCAGCGTTGTTGTCGGGCTGCATTCTTTGTAGTTATTTTACTAAGTACAGCGTCCACTCTGAAGGCTAAATTAAGAGGTAACACACATATTTTCTGTCATTATCCGTGTGTTTTAAGCTGAATAACACGACTAAATATGTTTCAACAAAGCAAAGAGTGGCCACTTTGAGAATGTGAATATAAAATCTATATTTAGTTGATCTATTTACCTTTTTTTTTCTTTGCTACATAATTCCATATATGTTTCTTCATATATTTGATGTTTCTATCTATATAATTTGTAGAAAGTAGTAAAAAACAAAACAAAACACATGCACATCCTTACTTTAGATTTTATACAAGTTCAACAGTTTACTCCATTGGATATAAAAAGACTCCTGGGCCGACAGATTCTCCTCTCCCTGGGCCTTTTTAAGTTGATGTTTGTGTCTATTCTGATCATATTCGATGCTCCTCTCCAGTCTGAAGTTCTCTCTGGTTCCTGGTTCTCATTGGTCACACCTTAAGCAGATGACTGAAGAGCTGAGAACCCTTCACTGTTTGCAGGTTTGACCCCAGGCTGCAAAGATCTCTGACCCCCGCGACCTCCTCAGACTGGAATAATCAACTAAAGATGCAGGAGCTGGCTAGCATCACATATATAACATGACACAGCTATTTGTTATATAAACACTGCTACCAGGAAGCGAACCAGTCTACATTTATCCAGTATGTACTCTTGAAAAGTGGGGAGTAACTTGGTGAACGACAATGTGACAAAATAGGTTTGGGTGCTAAAATATAATTTATATATTACACAAAATTGAAAGACGTGTTGTTACCTCCTCAAAAACCTGGAGCTGTGTTTTGTTTCAGTCTCACATGTTTGAGTAACACTTTATTATTAGTCTGTCTACCAACTACTACTGCCAACAGCTTATTAACTTTCTCCAAATGAACCACTCTTTGATGTTTTCCAGTCAGGTTTTAGACCCCACCACAGCACTGAGACTGCTCTTATCAAGGTGACAAATGGCATCTGCCTGAACCTCATCTCTGGCACGGTACTAAATTGGTTCAAGTCCTACCTAGAAAAAAGGGAGTACTTTGTTGAAATTGGAAGTGGTGTCTCAGATAAAATGTCCCTGACCTGTGGGGTGCCCCAGGGGTCAATCCTGGGACCCCTGTTGTTCAGTCTCTACATGTTGAAATTAGTCAAGTTAATACGCAGCAATAATGTGTCTTAAAAACAACTCTGCAGATGACACTCAGCTCTCTGTCTCACTGGCAGCAAATGAATATGGACCATTGGATTCACTCTGCCACTACATCCAACAGATCAGTGTGTGGATGTGAAACAACTTTCTCCAGCTAAACTCAGACAAGACTGGAGTGATAATTTTGGCTCATAGAAACAGAGATAAAGTGTCAGCAGTCACCTCCAGTCTCACCTCTCTAAAACCTTCAAATCAGGCTAGAAATCTAGGGGTAGTTCTGGTCTTGACTAGAAGCAGGAAGTACTTCACTCATGTGTCCTGTGGCTCAGGTCTCTGGCTCCTGTGGCTCAGAGAATAGACTTTAAAGCAGCTCTGTGTGAACAAGTCTCTCCATGGACCAGCACCAAAGAACATCTCCCACATGTTAGAGCCACATGGACCATCTCACACTCTGAGGACTTCAGGTCAGAAAGCCAATTTTAGAGTGCGAAAGTCAGGAAACCCACTGGAGGAGAGGGTTAGGGTTAAGGTTGTAATTCCCTTGTAATACGGAAAGTTTATTTTAAAATTTTCAATCAAATTATTATAGAATTAATGAATTATTGTCCAACTGGTCAGAGATGCCAAAACCTGCACCACCAGGTCTAGTTACAGGTCAGAACTGTGCAGACACAATCTCGCTCAGTGTTTGTGTTTCTCAAGCTAAACCACCTGCATGTCAATAAATAAAATGTAGATAAAATAAATGCCATATCGGGACACATTCCTGACAAGGCGATATCATCTCCATGGACTCCCACTTGAAAATACTGCACCTTTTAAATGCTAAATGTATAATGTATGTATTGTTGTGTAGTGGGAGAAATGAGATGCAAGTTCATAACATTAAAAAATAAAATAAAAATAATAATAAATAAATAAAATAAATTAGCTCCCAGTCTTTTTACACCATATTAAGGTGGATTTAGTGACGCAAAGACACTAGAACTAACAAAATACATATTATACAACTTTATGTCAAGATGGATCCCACGTAAATGGACTAGATTTTTAAATTTTTGTCTAAAATTATCACTCTTAACAGCTAAAGTGGCTAATGCTAGCAGCTTTACACAGCAACAGGTTATTTAAAAGTTTTATTCATAATCAGGATCAACCGTGTGATAAACCAGCGCTTCTATCATCTTCATTCAGTTGTGTTTTGTCCTGTTAAAAACCTGTTTCCACGACGTTGTTTTTATGACTCTCGCAATGCATCATGGTCTATATTGATCGCTCTAGTGACCACCGGTGCCCACTACTTTTCAAGGTGCATTGTGGGAAATTTTGACTGCACTACTTTCTCACCAACTGGTCATTCAGAAAGCGCTAAAAATGGCGTGAGCCCTGAGTAGCGCCCCCTGTAGTAGGAGTGTAGACAATCGGACAGAGCCTTGACACAGTTTTGCGTATTTACACACTACTCCTCTCTTCTTCTGTTTTCAACTCTCCTACAAACAAATGACCCCTTCCTCTGTTTTTTTTTTTTCTTTTTGCACACGGCCCCGTCCCATGATCATCAATAAGAGGATCACAATCTTACACAACAAACTAGTCCAGAGACATTGGAAAAACAACATTAACTAATCCTAAAGTCTCAAACAATAGGCCACTGTGTGTTTCCTTCCTGAGCCCTCTTCCCCTGCATGTTTGGGTTACACAAGGCAGTATTTCCTCTGGCCACGCAGCTGAGCGTAAAAGATCATTAAAAGTGTCTTAAAACTCATATGACCCATTTTTTAGGCAGAACCTGAACACTACATGACTGTTGGTTTAATAAGCAGGAAGTAACACAAGGATACGCGTATTCAAGTTATGCAAGACTCTTTTGGTAGCTGTGAAATTGTGCGAGCCATAAACAATAGACTATTTATTAAAGTAATTCTATCCCGGTTTATGAAGGTATGAAAATGAATTTAACAACATTTTTTTAAGGTCCTATATTGCACAAAACTGACTCTTGTAGCTTTAATCCATGTTATAATGTTGTTACCGCCTCAAAAACAGATCTGGAGTTGTGTTTTGTTTCATCCGCACATCTCCAAAGTGCAAAATTCTCCACCTTGTGATGTCATGAAGTGGTAGTTTTCAAGTTAACAGCTACCCTTTACGTTTAGTTTAGAGGCAATTGTTAATTCCAGAGCTGAAATGATCCAAATGATTGTAGGGAAGGTGTATAGAGTTTAAAAACACAGCGGAGCACCCTTTAAATACAGACTAAAGCAAAGTAAACACAGAATTTTTTGTGCCCAGCCTCACATGGACCGCCTCTAATATAAATGAATAGGAAGAGGGTCCTGGTC
This sequence comes from Periophthalmus magnuspinnatus, assembly GCF_009829125.3. Lineage (NCBI taxonomy): Eukaryota > Metazoa > Chordata > Actinopteri > Gobiiformes > Gobiidae > Periophthalmus > Periophthalmus magnuspinnatus. The sequence continues at coordinate 17,719,676 of NC_047144.1, forward strand.
TGGGCCCTTAAGACCATGGGGCCTGGGACAACAGACTTCCCTGCATGCACCACCCTCCTCTTGAGTTTTAGATGGGGGGGAAAAAAACAACAACAATGCAACATAGTCAAAAGTGAAAAAAAAAAACCCAATCTTATGAAATACTTGGACCTAATAAGATGCTTTATGCCCCGTCTGTTAGCCTGTGGTTAGCCTGTGGTCAGCTTATCGTCTGAGGACCCTGTCTTTCTCTCCTCTAATGACGGATAATGACATTAGATCAGTTGTTTGTACTTGTTCTCTGTGTTTCTTTACCCCCTGGACTCCTCTGGTCCGTAGATCAGGTGCAGCGCTACGAGCCAACAGCTGATGTCCGCTGTCCAGACAAGGTCCAGTCCTCAGTGACAAGACTCAAAATAAACTCCACAGATGAATATAGATTACATCATGGGTCTCTGCTGGCACAGATCAAATCATTCACTCTTAGCGTCTAATAAAGGCAGAAGGCACAGGTCCAGTGGAGATGTGGGTCTCCGCGAAGAAGCAGGAGTCTGTTTTTTACCAACACTGCAGCGTCTGGAACAGTTCACGTGTAATGAGACGTTCTTCAGTTATGACATGAAACACGGCTCCTGTTCTCCGATACCGCAGATAGACAGAACACTGTATTTGGTGTAACGGGCAGTGAGAGTAAACGAGGTGTAAAGTGCCCACCGTGTTGATCTGACCACTGCCTTTGTTTTGTCTTAAAGTGGAGCTATGTTTGCGTTCATGTTTATTCTTATAATATGGGACGGTGCACATTAATCATCATGTGTTGTACAGATATATAACGTGGCTCTCTTATCAAAAACATGCGTGAAGTGGTTTTAGATATATTATCCATGCAGGTTTGAGTAATCTAGTGATCTCTCCCAAGCCCGATTCAAACTTTTCTTATGATTAGCAGTACAATCCCAGCGCACAAACCTATGTAACCCATGCTCCCTTATGACAATTCTCTGACCCACTGAACCACATTTCACTAATAATTATAACACCGCTTTGACTTGTATCTACAGTAGAAGTGCAATGTTCTGATCTTTGGAACACGTTAGCATCTCAGAGCGAGTCGTTTTACTGTAGACAGGAAACAGCTGATGCGCTCATGACTTTTAGCTCGTGGTGTGCGCTCCCTTCGCTGCAGTCTTGGGAGGTTGTAAGAGTTAAAGTCTCATCCGTTTTTCCTCGTGTCTGTCGTCTGCGCTTTTTATCACACCATCACATTGTTTATGATGTGTGTGGCGGGCTTTACGCACACAGGCACACACACACACACACTTTGTCAGTCATTTATTAGAATGAATTGTTATGTCGCAAGCTAGATAAATAAAATAGAAACAGCATTTTCATTTAGCAGCGCTGTCAATCAAACCTATTGCTAATGCTAGCAGGAGCAACTTCAGGGAAAGAACGTGCCTGATTGGCCTGTTAATAATGTTCATATCGTCAACATTTTAAGACCACAATGACAAGCCTGAAAGACGCAGGTACAGAGAGAGACGTGGCAGTTTTCCAATAGAAAGTGATTCAGAGCCAGAGTCAAAGGAGCTGAATAATGCCCATGCTAACTCCCTGTTTGGGCTGCGGCGGCCAGGAGGTTAGCGATGTCTATTTATATACAGTGGGTACAGAAAGTATTTAGACCCCCTTAAATTTTTCTCTCTTTGTTAGTTTGCAGCCATTTGCTAAAATCAATTCATTTTTTCCTCATTAATGTACACACAGCACCCCATATTGACAGAGAAACACAAAATTGTTGAAATTTTTTGCAGAATTATTAAAGAAAAACTGAAATATCATACAGCCATAAGTATTCAGACCCTTTGCTCAGTATAAGTAGAAGCACCCTTTTGAGCTAATACAGCCATGAGTCTTTTTGGGAATGATGCAACAAGTTTTTCACACCTGGATTTGGGGATCCTCTGCCATTCCTCCTTGCAAATCCTCTCCAGTTCTGTCAGGTTGGAAGGTGAACATTGGTGGACAGCCGTTTTCAGGTCTCTCCAGAGATGCTCTTGGGATTAAGTCAGGGCTCTGGCTGGGCCATTTAAGAACAGTCACGGAGTTGTCCTGAAGCCACTCCTTCATGATTTTAGCTGTGTGCTTAGGGTCATTGTTGGAAGATGAACCTTCGGCCCAGTCTGAGGTCCTGAGCGGGGTTTTCCAATGAAGGTGTAGAATCATCTGAAGGATGATCAGAAGAAATGGACAGCAACCAACTTAAATATGAGGGTCACAGCAAAGGGTCTGAATACTTATGGCCATGTGATATTTCAGTGTTTGTTTTTGAATAAATCTGCAAAAATGTCAACACTTCTGTGTTTGTCTGTCAATATGGGGTGCTGTGTGTACATTAATGAGGAAAAAAAAATAACTTAAATGATTTTAGCAAATGGCTACAAAGTATTCAGACCCTTTAAGGGCTTCTGAATACTTTCTGTACCCACTGTATAGTCTATGAGCCGAACATGCTAGAGTCAGTGGAGAGTCCTTGTACAAATAGATTTTAGATTTGATTTTTACCACACAGAAAACACAAGACTCATTACTGCTCCTTATTTGTTCTGATATGGTCTCCTCCCCAGAGGGAGTTTGTAGTTTAGCAGTACCACTTTCTATATAACATATGGGCACTGGTTTATTTGCTTATTACTATATCCAGAGCAGAAACATCAATACAGCGTTTTCCATCATTTTTTCAATGAAAAACATGGAAAAACAGAAGTAGTTCATTTTAAACAGTTTGCAGTTGTCCAAAGTTACTCCTCACTGACCTTATGCATTCAGATGATCCTAATTATTCACCATGATGAATTTATAAGCACGTCTCACAACTCTGAGACCAGTACGCAGTTTTTCTTTCACAAAGCTAACAATAACTAACATGCTAACGCGCACGTCCTGATTGTCGGGCAATAAACAGTGCACATCTGACACATTTTGGTCTCAAAAGCTGCTTAAACAATTTATCAAACACATGGGAAAAGGTAAAGACCCTTTAACCTAAACCCTTTGTAATAAACCCCATTATCTTAACAACAACTAGCATGCTAACGTGCACTTCCTGATTATTGGAAGCTAAAAGGGTTTATGAGAGGCACACTGCACACAGAGGACTTATTTTGACCTGAAGAGCTGCTTGTATAGTTGATCTGAACTGAGGCGAGACACGTTTTGCTCAAATACATGGAAATAAAAGCAGCACCTTTAATGGGCACAGCTTCAGTCCTTCACAGTTCAGAGAAGAACCTGAAACTCATCACATTCACATTTTACAAGTATTATATTACTTTTTTTTTCCGCTCGCTGTCACCTCGAGAAGTCGTTTATTATGTGTGATATCTGGGTACTTGACATGATGCCCATTTTCGGCATTATCACTTTAAATGACTTTTAAAATCATGTTTTTCTTCCTCCAAAATTAAACTGAACGGTGCATAAATATGTATTCTGTAAAATATTCATAGTTTTAGAATGAAGTCGCGTTTCATTTTTTGGTATTTTAAACAGCCCATATGACACTATTCTCTGATCTCTGTTCTAATGTTGTTTCCTCATCACAAACAGACCTGGAGTTGTGTTTTGTTTTTGCTGAGTTCTTCTCTCAAACTGAAAACACTCTGTTCCATCTGGTGATGTCATCGTGTTGTAATACAGGAAGTGCTCCACTGTGTTTTTAAACTCCACACACCTTCACTAGAATCATTTGAATGATTTCAGCCCTGGAATTTCCAATCTCTACTGAACTAAAGATAACAAAGGAGCTGTTAACTTGAAAACTACCACTTCATGACATCACAAGGTGGAACAGAGCATTTTGAGCTTGAAATGTAGACAGACTAATTATAAAGTGTTACTCAAACATGTATGAATTAAACAAAACACAACCCCAGGTATGATTTTGAGGAGGAAACAGCATTAGAACATGACTTACAGCTAAAATTAAGCAAATGGCAAAATGCAAATAGTAAAAGATTTATCTAATTTCTAACTTGAGGCACTTCACCATTGGTCCAATACTTTGCTAAGTCTTGGTTTAGTCCAAGTTTAGCCTCGGGTTTCATCTCAATTCTGATGATTAAAACAGTATCCTCTCTCGCTGTGCTAACATACTAACGGCTAACAGCTGGATAATCCCACTGTAATGAGTGTCCGGGTCCCACTGGGTGAGTGCGCTGCTGTCGATGGCTCTCACTGCAGATTGGCTCATATGGATCCTCTGCTGCACTGATGAGGGAAACTTATACACCTGATATTGATCCAACAGCTTCAGTCGCTGCAGTGAAAAGGCAGCGTTTTGTTTGATGATGTCATTATTTCACATGGAGGGCGGGGCCTTTATAAATCTATATCTCCAAATTTAAGACCCACAAATATTTAATCTTATTGTTATTTGTTAAAGATTGGCTTCACAAACTTGTCATAGTAATCTTATGGTTTAAATCAGTCCTATCATGCTGTTAGCGCCCCCTATGGGTAGCTGTTTGTGTACACTGGTGTATGAATGTGTGTGTAAATAGGTGTGTGTTTCCTTAAAGCGCTTTGATCCTTGAAGCAGTTGGAAAAGTGCTGTATAAAAACATAACTATTTACCGTTTAATTTGCACTGATAATATTTTTCTTTACCTCAACCTTGAACTAATACATATAGAGGAACTGTCTGGGGAGGGTGAAGTCTGTTTTTTTTCTCCAAACATAATCTGTAAGAAAAAGAAATTGCGGTTATTAAAAGAATATTTTCTTAACAAATTCTCACATTTTGAAACTAGAAAGTGGAATTTAAATCATGTGGAAAACTTTCACCTGAAGCAGTTGAACAAAACTTTGTAATTTTGTGAAAAGATGATGCCGTGTCATTACAACTTCAAGAATAAAAAACATTTAAAGCCACACTATGTAATATTTCAGCTAAAACAGGGGTGTCAAAATTTCACTGAGGGCCACATCAGCAAAATGGGCCAGATGTAACTGTAAAAACGTATTAATAATGTAACTGAATGTAATGTAAAATAAATGTAACAGCTTTTTGAACGTATTACTTGACTACAAACATTGCATATGCATTTAGATGTAAAAAAAAATATGACTTTAACTGCGTACCTCCTGATAAACTGAGATTTTATGACAGTCATACGTTTTAATTTACCTTATCGCGGGCCACATAAAATGACATGGCGGGTCGCATTTGGCCCCCGGGCCTTGAGTTTGACACGTGAGCTAAAACATAGGTTGTAGGTTAGTTAGGTTAGTTTTTCATGTTAGTTTACTTTACTTTTGAGTCTTGTTCACACTGAGCGTCATTCACAAACACCATGAGCCACGTGAGAGGCCATCAGCTCATCACAAAACTTATCTCCACAAAGACGATCCGCTGATATTAAGTTGATCCAAACTGACTCGTCGGATGAACGTGTCAAACAGCAACTCTGCAGCGTCCGTTCATACAAATATATGTGATCTGAGTGCTTTTGTTACCCAATTCCAAGCACTTTTACTGTCACAGCGGATTATGAAAGTCGGGCTGAGGTCGGCACAAGGTCGGCCACGTTCACACGAGTGGAGCTGCTCTGAGACCTCCTGTTTGAAGCTCTCGGAACAGTTGTTTACTGCGGTCCGAACTGAGCCTGTCGTGTTCACATCGGCCCAAACTCTGCTCTGGAGACAATGATCTTTTACGTCGATCTGACCAGGAGCAGTGTCAAAACGACCTTAGACTAAAATGCAAGCATGATTTGCCTTTTGGTTGTTTTTGCCGTGACATTACTGTGAGTAGGCTTGCATTTCCACAAACCTGCCTCTTATGTGGACTCCTCGTTTCCATGGAAATGTCGTTCCTTTGGCTATAATATTCCACAGGATGACATAAAACTTACGTATGCACATTTAAATCATTCCAAAGTGTTGTTTTAACTTTCTGTCAAGTTATTTTTAGTTATTTTTGTATAGTTTTTTTTTTCTGTTTTCTCAGACTCTCTTTTTGAGGAACACCTGCTTTCCTCATTCTTTTTACAAACTGAATAAACAATATATTTATCTTATGACATAACAAACCTTGGATAAATACCACATTGTTTTGTTACTAAAATCCATTGTCTATTGATACGCTGTGGGTCTAAAATAAACCTGCAGAACTGGACCCTTGGCATGAAGCAGCTCCTCCCCTTTCCTTCCCTCTTCGTCTACTCTTTCTAAACAAAACCAACAATCACAGGTCAATCCATCAAAATGATCGCCACGGTTACACAAGAGGCAGGAGAAGTAGGTCTGTTATGTGAGAGTATTGATACTATTATGTCATGTAAGGTATTGGGTCCTGGCTAAGGTCATTTCTATGCTGGGCCATGAGTCTCACCCCCTGCAGGACGCTCTGTCTGCCCTGGAGAGCAGCTTCAGTGACTGATTCACCCTCACTGTGTGAAGGAGGTTTCAGGTCTTTCCTTCCTGTTGCTGTCAGACTGTACAATGAACACTGTTATCACTGAACATGTGTCATTCATCCACACCCATGTGCAATACTCAAGTCACTTTACGAAGATGTTATATTAGAGTCTATTTTTAGTTTATTTTTAAGTCTTTTTTTTATTATTTTAAGCTATTTATCTATTATCTTGTTTTATTGCATGTACCATTTTCCTTCTGTTCTTTAACTGTGCGGTGCAATACTGGAATTTCCCCACTGTGGGACTAATAAAGGGACTAATAAATATTATCTTTTCGATAATAGTCTGCAGTTTGCTTTGGAACGCATCTTTAAAGGAGGATTACGTAACTTATGTGGGAGTTTCCATGGAGAATCGATTGCGCTGATGTGAACTGCACAGTTAAGTCATTCATTAAATAAGTGATGATGTTTCAGCTGATTACACAATGTGAAAAAAGGTAAACATGTCAATAAATCAAGTCTTTGAAAGTACAGTGTGCAGCTTTCACCTCCATGTTTCCATAGAAATAAACTTAAAACTAGAACTTTCTCAGCGGAGGTAGATGTGTTTTATGTCATACTGTGGAACATTATAGCCAAAGGAACATCTCCGGGGAAACAAGCAACAAAGGGCCCTCCTCCAGGCCACATAAGAGTCAGGTTTGTGGAGTTGCAAGCCCATTTACTATAAGGACACATGTTTTTATACATGTTTCAGTGCAATGAACACATCCATAATGAAAAAAAAACATGCTTTTATTTTTTTTATTTTTTTTTTGGAGAGAGGCAAAAAAATTACATACTGTGGCTTTTAATATTTCAACTTGTCAAAACATATTTAAAAGTAAACTGTAATTTTGAACTTTATGCTTTAACGTAATCCAGTATAATCCTGTGTAAAGTCCCAGATCATTCTTCTCTTTTAGTTTGTTGTAAAAACATGCTTCAGAATCCTCCATTAAACTTTGATAAAGGTCCTGTGTGATGAAAACTCACAGGGTTGCACTCTGGGTAATCTTGATGCTGTTTTCTGTGTTTTCTTGCCAAACACAGACATGTTCTCTGCACATGTCTGAAGATGGATGGAACATGTGTCGTATATATCGTCTGAAACCTGCTGTTTTGCTTCTGATTCCAGTGTTTTTACTTTGTGCCCAGATCTGGAGCAGAGTCAATATTATGTCAATGGCCAATGCATCAAATGTGTCAAATTATGGACTCCAATCTCCAAAGAAAACACGAGTCTGACACCGCCTCCATCTGAAGAAAAACAACAGGAAGTGGAAAAGAAGCTATTTCGACAGCAGGAGAGCGCTCAAATAAGAGTATCCACAAACAGACCACGGCAACAACGTCCGATCAGAGACATGACCAAAGACTAAGTGAAGAAGTGGACTGAGTGTGACGTTACCCACAGTCAAATGAAGCTCATCGATACTAGCAGTTATAGGGGCCAATTTGGAGTCTGACCGTGAGTATCATAGCAACCAAAGAGCCAATCCAGAGCGAGGATGTTGAAAGTAACGCCCCTTCCTGCCTGCACTGCTGGTTTAGCAGAGAACGGGCGCTTAGCAACACTGTCAATCAATCCTGTTGCTAACACTTCCCCGGGGAAAGAAGCCTGATTTGTCTGTTATTAATGTTCATATCTTGATTTACAGACACAATAGTGAAATAAAAACCCCAGGATCATGTAGAGCGGGTTAATACGAACATTTTAAGACCAAAATGATGAGACCAGTGATGGAAGTAAAAGTAGTAAAGTACTGTACTTAAGCAGAATTTTAAGTATCTGTACTAAGTGGATTTTAAAGTGTATAATTTTTACTTTCACTTCACTACATTTGAGAGCAGTATCTGTACTTTCTACTCTGTACTGTGCTTTTTGGATAGTACTAAAAAGTAAAAGGTTTTTTGTTTCTTTTATGATTGTCTGAGACCTGCAGAAAAGACTGAGTGTTTATTTTCACGTTCAGAATTTGAGCAAAACAAAAATATATAAATAAAAACAGGCAGAACGATCGATTCAGTCATTTCTGTTGAACAAACTTCAGCAAATCTTTCTCCAAATCACCACATTTGAAGCTTTTAAGACTCAAAATCTGTGTGAAATACTTTGACTTTTTACTCCTCCTACTTGAATATTACTTTTACTTGAGTATTTTTTGATTAAGTAACAACTTCTTCCACCATTAACCAGGACTGAGCCTAAACCTGGACTGGTCCTGGACTGAACCTGGACTAGATCAGGACCAGAACTCTGTAGAAAGTCTCCAGCGGCGTTTGCGGCGTCAGAGTCGCTCCTGTCACAGTCAAAACACGATAACAGTTATTTACCTGTCACTGGACGTAATTATGTTTTTCCAATAGAACCTTTCTATCACCGTGCAAACACTATTGGTAACGCTAACATAGAGCGCCCCCTGCAGCCCCTGTGACGCCTCACACTGGAGACAGGACAGTTTAATACCACACTGTGAAATATTCCAGGCAATAGTTCTCCTTTCAATGAATAAGTACACAAAAGGAGGGAAGGGTGAACATGATACTATTTCAAACTATTTCGGTGCTAAGGAATAGACTCGATGCCGATTCAACGATGATAAAGAAATGGAGAGAGAGAAGGACAGATGAGAGGAAAGAGGAGATGAGAGAGAGAGTGACAGAGGAGGTGAGAAGAGAGAAAAAAGGGAGGTATAGTGGGAGAGGAAGGAGGTAAAACAATGGGGAGGAAGATAGAGGAGGGAGGAAGAAGAGAGGAAAGAGGAGGAATAGAGGGAAGATGAGGAGGGGGGGAAAGAACATGTGAAGGAAAGTAGGGAGAGAAAAGAGAGAGAGAGAGAGGAAAGAGAAAGGAGAGAGAACAGAGCTCAGTGGTGCAGTAGGTTCCATAGTGGTCAATGGGTGTATACTATGTATGTGTCTTATACTTGTTCTCAGAAGAAGAGGAGGAGGAGGATGGAGAAGAGAGGGATAGAGGAGGAAAGAGGAGAAATACAGGAAAGATGAGAGGGATAGTGGGAGAGGAAGGAGGTAAAACAGTGGGGAGAAAGAGAGAGGGAGGGAGAGGAGAGAGGAGGAATAGAGGGAAGATGAGGAGGGGGGAGGAAAGAAAGAGTGTGAAGGAATGTAGGGAGAGAAAAGAGAGAGAGAGAGGAGGAGAAGAGAGGTTCCACAGTGGTCCATGTGTGTACTAGTCTATGTGTCTTATACGTGTGAAAGATACAGCTCAAAATCATTATAAACATATTCAGGAAAGAGTCAATTCTGTCATTTCTGAGACTTTTTTAGTATCAATACCTGCCAAAAATGAGTATCTAGTTTTCGATACTAGTTCCAAATAAGAAGTGATCATGAGCGCGCTTCCGGCTCCATCGACTCATCGACATTTTGGTCTTAAAATGTTCATATTAACCCGCTTTACATGATCCTGGGGTTTTTATTTCACTGTTGTCTGTAAATCAAGATATGAACATTAATAACAGACAAATCAGGCGCCTTCTTTACCCGAGATCGCTCCTGTTAGCGTTAGCAACAGGTTTGATTGACAGGACGTTACCTTCAACAGCCTCGCTCCGGACTGGCTCTTTAGTTGTGCTGTGGGTGACGTCACACTCACTTAGTCCGCTTCTTTACACAGTCTATGGTGGAGACGCGGTCGAGGGAGTGGAAAACCAACTATATCTCATAACCTTGACTTAGAGGGATGTTTTTCTCCGTCCGATCAGTGTCTCTTTCAGCCCACTCAGTGTCGTCTGAACTCACCAGAGAATAAGACCGAGGCATGTGGGCGAACATCAAACGCCGTTATTCCAATAAAAATCCAGCGTATCTAGAGATTACACCTGAAACTTTCAGCTGACACGTTATTAAGGCTGTGTTCCCAATAGGTTTACTCGGTCAAGGTTAGATTTAGTCTTGACTTTGAGACTAGGTCCTGTTCTAGTCCTCGTTTAGTTCTGGGTTTTGTCTGTGCATTTTAATCCTAATTTTGATGTTCTGAGTTTTGCCCCAGTGCACATATTATAAAATTTACTTTGAAAACATGTTCAAAAGGCTCGATAAAGCTCTGCCAATCAAACTGAAAAAGTCTCTGTACCTGATTTTTTTTTAAACGTGAAAAACGCAAGTTCATTTTAAACAGTTTGCAGTCGTCCAAAGTTATTCCTCACTTACTTTATGCGTTCAGACCAATCCTAACTCCTCACCATGATGAGTTTATAAGCGCTTTTCACAACTCTCAAGAAACCAGAGCAGAGTTTTGGTTTCACGGTAATGCAATGTAACAACAACTAGCATGCTAACACAGTATTTTCACATTCTCGAACAATAAAACACTTAATATTAACGGCAGTACGCAGCAGACTTATGTTGTCCTCAAGAGATGCATTTACAATATGTCTTTTCTGGCCGATTTAGACGCATTTAAGACACATTTAGCTCAAAGAAATGGGGAAAACAGGTACAGGCTTAGTCTCAAACCATCAAATTAAAAGTGAAATTTGGTGACACGACCAGTCAGAAGTTTGGACACGCCCTCTCATTCAAATTTTTTTTTATTTTTACTACTTTCTACCTGTTTTATACACATAGAAGACATCAAATATATGAAGTAAGATGAATGGAATTGTGTAGTAAGTATGTAGTAAGTGTAAATGTAGTAGGAGTGTTTGCCCACTGATCTGAAGGTTGCCAGTTCGAATCCCGCTCTCGACATAAACATAAACATCACCGGTTAAGTGGTCAGATCCACCGACTCACAGTAAAACGCTGTATAAAAATGTGACCATGACCATTTGGGTTTTTTTTAAGTTTCCACCCTTTGCTTTAGTATTTAGTTACTCTATGTTTTTTCATTATTACATAGTTACGTACATTTTACTTCATATATTTGTTGTCTTCTGTGTGTTTATAACATGTAGAAAGTAATAAAAATAAAGAAAAAAATCCCAAGCTTTCGACTGGTAGTGTATAAAATTGCTCTTTTGGCTAAAACGCTTGAATAAATCATATTTGTAGTAGTCTATTTCGCCCCAAATCGCCTGAATCCAAATCCAAAACAGCAGAAGGAAGCCGTGGCCATCTTGCCATCCCAACTGCTCCTTTAAAGCACATTTGATCTGTTTAACACTGGGATAATCCAACAGCACACAGCCCATCCAGGCCTCTCCTTAGGGCAAAGGCTGGGATGGCGAAATATTAGCGAAATGACACAATCCCATCGTGTGCTCAGGGATTTGAACCAGATTAGTCCCATATCTCCACCATTTTGTGTAATCGTGGCTTGCTTTGTCTTCTGGTGATCAGCGTGTCCTATATAAAACCTCTGCAATCTTCGCCAAAGCTTCAGCTAAAGAAAGGGAGGAGTGAAAGTGGGGCTATAGAAACAGGAGAAAATGTGAGAAAATTTACAAAATGGCTGGACTTTTCAGATCTTTAACCATGTTCTAGTCGTTTCTTCTCATTGAGCCTCTGAAGTTGTATTTGGAGTGATTCATGTTTGAGTAATCTTTAAATGCTTATTTTCAAGACGCCATTTTGTCGATCTACCCCCGTTTTCACCTCCACCTGGACACGCCCACTGTGACGTACGCACTTCCTTCTCCAGTTTTATTGTCTTAATCAGTGATACTTGTAGGATTTGGCAGTGTCACGTAGTCATTTTGGTACAAATGTTTTAAAAAATGGGCTGTTCGCTAGTGTGATGTGCAGTTATCCATAGGGGGCGCCAACAGCATGCGGCGCTTTGTTGTGATGACATTTACGGTGATGTCAGCTCCCATTGGACACCACAGTTTTCTAACGCAGAAGTCAGTGGATTTGTTTCGTTTTACATGAATATTGTGAAGTACTTTTTCTGAAGCGCGTTAGTGAGCCGAAGCCATGTGATCTAAAAATACTTAATTGAATTATCCAATAGAACATGTGATCCCTTCTCCGTATGTCCGTGTTTATGTGTGAGCTCTTCTGTGTGAGCTTCTGTCAGAACGGTGATTCTTGGAAGATGTATTTCCAGGACTTTGAGATGGACTTGTTAACACCATGATCGCCGCTGATGCTTTGACACTTCCATCACACGTCGTTGGGGCTGTAGGTCAAAGAGGAGTGAGGCTGAACAGTGTGAGAGTTTGAGCCTCTGGAATCACGTTGGTTCTCAAGCTGTGGTGTCGGTTAACGCAAGTACATGAATCTATACTTGAGTTCAAATTAAAGGCGCTGTGTCAGATTTTTTTTACAAAACACAACTCTCAGAGACCAAAGCTGCATCGTGCTGTCGGTAAAGCTAACAACAACTAGCATGCTGTGCACTTTCTGATTTGACAATATTAGGCTTTATAATTATATGCAGACAGCGCACAATGGACTTTTTTTTTTTTTTGTGATTAAAGTTCACAGTGGACTTATTTTGACATGAAGAGACTCATTTCAAAGACATGGAAACAAATTGGGTACAGGGGCTTTAAGGTTTGTTTTAGTTGTGAAATGTTTCTGGGTTGAGAATATTAGAAAGGTGAAATTCATAAATAATCTTGGTTTAGTTCTGGTTTAAATCTGGTTGAGTCCTGGTTTGCTTCTGTCTGAGTCCTGATTAAGTCCTGGTTGAGTCCTGATTAAGTCCTGGTTTAGACCTGGTTGAGTCCTGATTAAGACCTGGTTGAGTCCTGGTTGAGTCCTGCTTGAGTTCTGGTTTTAGTCCTGGTTTAGGTCTGGTTGAGTCCTGGTTGAGTCCTGGTTGAGTTCTGGTTTTAGTCCTGGTTTAGGTCTGGTTGAGTCCTGGTTGAGTCCTGGTTGAGTCCTGGTTGAGTCCTGCTTTAGTCCTGGTTTTAGTCCTGGTTTAGGTCTGGTTGAGTCCTGGTGGAGTCCTGGTTTACTTCAGGTTGAGTCCTGATTGAGTCCTGATTTAGTCCTTCTTTAGTTATGGTTTAGTCCTGGTTTAGTCCTGGTTTAGTCCTGGTTTAGGTCTGGTTGAGTTCTGGTTGAGTCCTGGTTTTAGTCCTGGTTTAGTTCTGGTTGAATTACAAAAACATGATGCCAAATGCTCTTAAATATTAATTGAATTTGTTCAGTTATTTTCTTAGAATCAACAGCAAAAAAAGAGGAGAAAAAAAAAAGCAAAGTAAAATTATATTAATTTGACAAGCGCTTGACCAGATTTGGAGAGTTTTTATTCATAACTTCCAGCTGCTTTTAAAAGTGAAATTCTGCCATCCCTAGCAACCCACAGACCAGGAGCTTCTGAGTTATGAATGGAACATGAGTTTCTTTATAATATCCTTCCAAGAAATCATCCAGGACGGAGGCTCCCTCAAGGAACAAAGCCAGACCTGAGACTACAGGAGCAGAAGGAGGTCAGACCCGAGACGACAGGAGCAGAAGGAGGTCAGATTTAACATAGATTATAACTACAGCAGACAAACGCACAACAGTTCATCTTTAACAAAAGTTGGATAAAATAATCATCTCCAAACTTTATAAAGTGATGGACCTGAGTGACCGGATCTGAACCAGCCTGGTCCATAATTCTGAGTGTTTTGTGCAGAATGAAATGTCACAGTTTAAATGTCTCCTCCTCAGAGATCTGGACTCTCTGTTTAAGCTCCGCCCCCTGGTTCAGACCATAATGATTTTTCACTGGAGGAACTTTCACTGTATCTGGATCTGACATGAACACTTCAGCTTCATTTCACCTCCACTTTATCAACTGTGGAGGAGGAGATGGACCAGTAGTAGTAGCAGTAGTAGTAGTAGTAGGACTTTGTAGTAGTCGGCATATACTTGAAGCTGTAGTGTCAGAATTGGTATCAGAACTGAAAGAGCTGGATCAGTGCTTCTTTATGTGACACAGTTTGTGGTTAAACATGTTTTTAAAGGTAACGGTCTCTAAAACAAAGCCCAAATCAGCTGTGAAGTTTCTAAAGTTCGTTTGTCTAATCTCTCTCGAACGAACTTAATTTCCATGGAAACAAGCAGCAATAAACAGCAGGGACAGCTGAATCAACTTTACTTTATCAAAGCTGGAGTTGAACTTGCAATCTTTAAGTTTGTGCGCCTATAACGCCCACTCCAAATACCTCATATATGTTTATTTATATGTTTATTTGTATGTTTCATTTTTACAGCTATAGGAACTGTTCTGTCACCCCAGGCCGCAGTTAACAATCTGTCCGTGTTAGAATGTTAGCGTGTTAGCGTGTTAGCATTTCATCCTCTGTAGATTCAAACGGACGCACTGCTCCAGGCACCACACGCCCAAGTCAAGACGCTCTTCTCTGCTCTGAAAATAACGTTTGAATTTACAAGAGCATATATTTACAGATTGTGTATGTATGTAGCTGGAGCAGTTTTTGCTGTTTTGATGTCATGTGTGCTCTTAAACCCTCATCTTAAAGCGTCCGTACTTGGTTTTTACTCTTATAAATGTGGAAAAAAAACAGAAGTAGTTCATTTTCAACAGTTTGCACTAGTCCAAAGTCAATCCCCATTTTTTTAACACATTCCTAGCATCCTAATTATTCACCATAATGATTTTACAACTTTTAAAATGCTTTATAATTAGATGCAGACAGCACTCAGCAGTCTCATTTTGACCCTTAGAGCTGCTTTTACAATAAACGCCTGTACTGAGGCAAGACACATCAAGTTTTGATCATGTTAAAATGTGCTTTTGATTCAGGATAGGACTCACATGTTCATACTACAGCAGCAGTGTTCTGGATGTACTGCAGCTGTCAGTGAGCAGGCCGCTACAGTAGTCTAACCTGCTGGAGACAAATGCATGGATAAGTCTCAGACAGTTTAGCTTTGATTTTTTTTTACATGTTTAGACGGTAAAAAGCTGCACATGTTTGATTTGGATGTTAAAGTTCAAGTCTGAGTCCATTATAACCCCTAGATTTTCAGCCTGATTTGAAGGTTTTAGAGAAACTGGAGGTGACTGCTGACACTTTCTCTATGTTTCTCTATGAAAGTTGTTTCACATCCACACACTGATCTGTTGGATGCAGTGGCAGAGTGAATCCACTGGTCCATATTCACCTGCTGCCAGCGAGACATAGATCTGAGTTGTGGTAGGACACATTATTGCTGTGTGTTAACTGACCTAACGGCAGCATGTAGAGATTGAACAACAGGGGTCCCAGGATTGACCCCTGGGGCACCCCACAGGTCAGGTTATCTGAGACACAGTTTCCAGTTTCAACAGTAGTAGTAGTAATTGTAGTAATAATAATAATAGCAGTTGTAGTAGTTGTTATAGAAATAGTTGTAGTAGTAGTTGTTGTAATAGTAGTAGTAGTAGTAGTAGTCGTTGCCATTGTCGTAGTTGTAGTATAGTATATTGTAGTGATTTATTCCTCCAGTTACACTCAAACCCAAAGCAGGTGCCGTCGCAGTAGTTTGTAAGTTCAATACTCCTGTGTAGTGCACTTAACCTAAAGTCTCTTTCATCGATTCTCCTCTTATCAATATTTCAAAATGGCTTCTTAAAAAGGTGAGTCCTTGAATCCAGTGGCCTTGATTCAGGTCTAATGCTTCCCCTAAAGATTTTTTGACTCGTTATTGACTAAAGGGAACCGCAAGTCCAGCACTGACCAGAGGAGATCGTTCTGACCCGCTCTGCCCCTCAGACTCACAGGACAAGGCAGAGATGCTGCTCTGAAACGGTGTAGAGTTTAATCGCACAGTTTCAGATGAAGCGAATAGACTGATTTAACTCTTTCCCTGTCCCCATGGCGATGTTTTTGCTTTGCCTTGATTGTTCTACTGTGTTGCATTAACCGAGTGACAGAAATATATATATTATCAATAAAAAACATATATAATTGGATAGATGCCATACTATGGGACATTCCAGTTTCATGGTGCACACGTGTCCTGCTTTTTTGCCAGTTTGATCCAGTTTTAGTCCTGATGTAGACCTGGTTTCGCTCTTTTCTAGTCCTGGTTTAGTTCTCAGTTAGTGTTATGATACTAAAATCTCAAACTCCATTTCGATACTAAGGAATAGACTCAATACCGATTCCGATTCCACAATGATAATAAAAAGACTGCCTCTTTCTGGGATAGTGCAGTTGTTTCCTTATAGTTCTCACATCTCTGCCTAATTTTTTCTACAGTTGAGTGCCTGGGATAGTGTCAAATAGTTTGTTTCCCATGATTCATAGTAGTGATGGTTCTTTCAGCTCTTTTATGGGATCCGAATTTCAAAGAACCGTTCAAAAGACAGATTCTTTTTATATTTATTTTATATTTATATGACAAAAACCAATGTGAGAACTCATTTTATCAACAAACTGATCACAGAGAGACACGGCCAAAGCTCAGACGTGTTTAAACTGTTTCAAACTGAGAGTGGGACTGAGTTATGCAGAGTCTGACTAAAACATGAACTGCAATAATAATAATTTAAAATCTAACTGTTATTATGATGTCAGCTATGTTTTTCTTGTGCATAAATGTCTCACTCGTGTCGGCTCCTCTGCTTCTGTGACGATTCTTGTGCTGGTTCGGGTTTAATCAGTGTAAAAACACATAAAAACTAGAAAGAAAAAGATTTGATTCTTTGACAAAATGAGATCACATTAAAGAACCGTTCAAAAGAGCCGTAGAGTCGTAACTAATGACAATGCTCCTGATTGGATGAAGGTGACCCAGTAGTTTTTGTATTTGTTATTACACAAGAAAACGCCATGTAAAATGAGTAGATTGTCGATTATATTTAGTCATTTACTTTTAAATTTTTAGTCTGATATTTTTGAATAACCGCAAGTTGGTACAGAGAAGTGGGCGGGGATAGGAAATAGGTGAAAACTGGAATTTTCTGAGCTCTCAAGCCTTGAACGCAGGATAATACAGGACTCTCAAACATGAATCAATGAAAATACAACATTGACATAGCACTAGAACGCTTTACATATGTCCCCTTTAAACGAATGGCTCTTTCCATTGTAGAGACGTGATCCCAGCCTATTCAAATGCAAACACTTCTATTGGCCTGAGATGTTTGCGAACCTGGACCACCATAAACCAATCTTCATAATTTATACTAGTGCTTATAAAAACATGCATAGTGAAAAGAGTCATTTGCATACATATAGTCTTACGTCTACCTTATAAAGTGGCACAGTGGGAGAAACCATCAAGGACAGGAAGTGCACGTGGATTTGTGGACAGCAGCAGCACATGTAATATTCATAGATTCATAGATGCATGTTTTTGTGTTTATTATCAGTGGTTTTAAAGGCACAGTATTTGATTTTTACACTACTTAATTACAGAAACAGTGAAGAAACAGGTGTGTTAGCTTCAGTGCAGTTAGCTCCTCCCTTCAGACAGATATAAGGCAGTGTCCAGCTGTAATCTGACCAGAACAATGAGCAGCCAAACGTCTTCACTCAGTAGAAATGTCCTTTTACTACGGCGCATACCTGGCCGACAGAGGGTTTACGCAGACGTCCTAATCAGATTATGAGAAAGACATGAGATTATAATATTTATAATGAATAAATGGGTTACCTTGAAGTGTTCATTTGTAGACGTCCTGGAGAGCGTTTAAGGACCAACTGTGGCACTAGTGAATTTATAATACAGAATCTATCAATGTTACACGACACTTCAGCCAGTTGGAATCATAGACTTTTGCTGCAGTGACTTCGGCTCCATCGACTCTGACTTCAGTTCACTTTTTATGTAAAAACTGTGGTCCCGCTCTCTGTAACTGCTGCTGTCAGACTCGTCATTTTGGTCTTAAAATCTTTGTATTAACCCGCTCTACATGATCCTGGGGTATTATTTCACTTTTGTGTCTGTAAATCAAGACATAAACGTTAATAACAGACGAGTGAGGTGATTTCTTTGACTGAGGTTGCTCCTATGTGGAATGTTCTAACGTCATTGTGTTGGCGTTCTCAGCGTCTATAATTGCCTTTGTTTCACTGTCTGATGTGGGTGTTACAGATGTGTGTGGAGTACATGATGGCAGCTGTGCATTAATTTAATTACGGCTCTGCAAATATGTGAAGTAAGATATACTGTATGGAATTCTGTAGCAAAGAAAACAAGGCAAATAACTCTATTTTTCTATGTTTTATTTTCAAATCCAAGTTGCTTTGTCGAAAAATATTTAGAACATTTGTACAGGAACTTTTTTTCTTTACTGTATAATTTCATATAGTGTACTTCATATATTTGATGTCTTCTGTGTGTAAATAAAATGTAGAAAGTGTTAAAAAATGTAAAAAAAAAAAAAAAAAAAAAAAAAGGCTCTAGGTTGGTAGTTTAAACCAGGAGTAAACACAACCAAAACACTTACACTGTTTATTCAATTACAGGTTTTTTTATTACCTTAAAAACATGTATTCTTACTATGAACAGACTCGCCTCTCCTCAGATCTCACCGGGAACTTCGCCTCGTGGCTTCACCTGCTTGTCTCCATGGAGATGGTTAAGCTGAATGCCATATTGTGGATCTCCATGGCGACAAACAGAACATAATTTACCTTTAATTATGTGAGAACAGCCTGTGAATGTTGACTGAAAATGCAGGAGATATTGTTGGCACAGAATGGCAGCCACAAATCTGTCAGTTAGCCCCAGGACAGCTGTGGCTAAGCTTCACGTGGAGTTTGAATGTATTTCAGTCCACTGTCGGCTTTTGTAAATGCATCAAAGTCATTTTGTTCTGATTTATTTGATTGAAAAGTTGAAGGAACTGTTGGAATCAGACGAGGTGATTTATTTCTTTTTTTCTGTGTTGGCGTAGCAACCTTCAGGTGAGTAAAGCTTCAAGAATGCTCAGATCCAATACTATTCCTTTGGAGGCTGTGTTCTGTTGTCTTTCTATTGTGCACCAGTGGTAAGTTGATTAAGGCAAGACAAGTTTATTTGTTGGTCAAGGCAAGACAAGTTTATTTGTTGGTCAAGGCAAGACAAGTTTATTTGTATAGAACAATTGGTTCACAAAGTAATTCAAAGTGCTTTACAGAATAAGAAATACATTAAAATCACAATACAACAAATCAAAATATAAATAGTCACCATAAAATGAACATTAAAGGAGAAAAGTGCAGAATAAAACCCTTTCAGTCACATGCACAGATAAACAGAACCGTTTGGAGCCTGAATTTAAACATTGTCAAAGTAGAGGCCTGTCTCACATCTTCAGGTTTTAGCTGCACAGAACTCAAAGGCTAATACCCAATGTTTAGTCCTGGTTTAGTCCTGGTTTAGTCCTGGTTTAGTCCTGGTTTAGTCCTGGTTTAGTCCTCAGAGTGTGAGATGGTTCATGTGGCTCTAACATGTGGGAGATGTTCTCTGGTGCTGGTCCATGGAGAGACTTGTTCACACAGAGCTGCTTTAAAGTCTATTCTCTGAGCCACAGGAGCCAGAGACCTGAGCCACAGGACACATGAGTGAAGTACTTCCTGGTTCTAGTCAGGACCCGAGCAGCAGTGTTCTGGATGTTCTGCAGCTGTCAGTGAGCAGACCGTTACAGTCGTCTAACCTACTGGAGACAAATGCATGGATAAGTCTCTCCAAGTCTGGTTTTGACAGTAAACCTTTGATTTTGACATGTTTTTAGATGGTAAAACGCAGCAGATGTTATTGATTTGATGCGGCTGTTAAAGTTCAGAAATATCAATATGTAAAATTTCCAGCAAAAATGCAGTTTTTGGATACAGTTTTGGAAATACATCATTTATATTTTACACATATAATAGTCCTATTGTGGTTGTGTCTCTATAGTTCTCATCTCTAACCCCTGAGAATCATTATGTTACACATTTTTTAAATTTTTTAGACCATATTCATCTAAAACGACTTAATAAAAGAAACAAGTCCACTGACTTCTGCATTAGAAAACTGGGGAGCTGACGTCGCCGTAAACGTCATCACAACAAAGCACCACATGCTGTTGGCGCCCCCTATGGATAACTGCACATCACACTAGCGAACAGCCCATTTTTTAAATTTGTACCAAAATGACTACGTGATGCTGCCAAATCTTACAAGTATCACCGATTAAGAAAATAAAACTGGAGAAGGAAATGCGTACGTCACAGTGGGCGTGTACACGTGGAGGTGAAAATGGGGGTAGATCTACAAAATGGCGTCTTGAAAATAGTCGATTAAAGATTACTCAAACATGAATCACTCCAAATACATTTTCAGAGGCTGGATGGGAAGTCCAGTTTACAGAATAGGTCTGATTTAATTGTTAGGTCAGTTCAAACTGTGTTGGAGCGAAGATAATGATCAACCATCTTCTTTCGAGACAGACTTTTACTTCATTTTTTTTTTCCTCTTGTGCTGTAACAAAATGATGTTGCCTTAGTCTGCTTCTTCATATTCTGTGCTATCGTACTGGTATCAGTATCGACGACTACAGTAAGGACAAGTGCCAGTCTCAGAACAACACTAATAATAATATTAAAATGTCAATGTCTGTAGCCCTCTAGTATTATTTTAAAGTGAGGTTTTGGCTCGAGTCTTCGAACACTTCACTCTTGTGATGACATAGAGTGCTTCTGCTCCCTGGGGTGAACATTTCGTCTCTATTGGACCTTTTTATTGCATGTCAGTCTGTGTAAAATCAAACATAATGGCTCTTTAAGGCTGGACGGGTATAATTTCAGCCGTGTCCTCCAAAACGAGTGAGGGCACATGCATTTTAAAGCTCTATAGTAACACACGATTGGTCCTCTTCCAATGTGGCTGTCTAAGGACTGTCAAAGGCAAAAGTCTGCTTCAGCTGAGATAAAAAGTTAGCAACATCACCACTGGAGCCTGGTTTGATAAAAAATGTATGTAATCAGCCAATTGGAAACACATCATATTGTTGAATAAATTAATTAAAGGGCCTGTACACATAGTCTGTATAAAGAAGTGGATTAAGTGAGTGTGACGTCACCCACAGCGTTCGACTCCAGTCAAATCAAGCTCATCGAGGCTAGAGCAGTTATAGGGGTCAATTTTGTGAATTTGAAGAGCCAATCCGGACGAGACTGATGAAGGTAACGCCCCTTCCCCCTGCACTGCTGGCTTTGCACAGAGTGACTGCGCAAACCTGTTGCTAACACTATGGGAGCGACCTTAAGGAAAGAAAGTGAAAAAAAGTGCCTGATTTGTCTATTATTAATGTTCATATCTTGATTTACAGACACAATAGTGAAATAAAAAACCCAGGATCATGTAGAGCGGGTTAATACGAACATTTAAAGACCAGAATGATGAGTCTGACAGCAGCAGTTACAGAGAGGTGACGATTTTTCAATGTAAAGTCAATTGGATTTGATGGAACAGGAAGCACACCCACAATTCCTTCCTATTTGTAGCGGGGCAGCTAGCGCGTTAGCTATGTCCACTTATATATACAGTCTATGCCTGTAGCCAGATTTTTGTCCATGTATTTGAGCAAAATGTGTCTTTCCCCAGTGTAGATGTTTTGTTAAAGCAGCTCTTGAGGTCAAAATATGTGTGTGCTGTGTTCACATTGCCTGCAGTAAGTCAGACCTGTTCCCAGTGCATGTTGGACTCCGCCAGGGCTGCCCTTTGTCACCGGTTCTGTTCATTATATTTATGGACAGAATTTCTAGGCGCAGCCAGGGGCCGGAGGGGGTCTGGTTTGGGAACCACAGGATTTCATCTCTGCTGTTTGCAGATGATGTTGTCCTGATGGCTTCTTCGAGCCAGGACCTGCAGCACTGGGGCGGTTTGCAGCCGGGTGTGAAGCAGCTGGGATGAGAATCAGCTCCTCCAAATCCGAGGCCATGGTTCTCGACCGGAAAAGGGTGGCTTACCCTCTCCGGGTGGGTGATAGTCTCTGCCGCAAGTGGAGGAGTTCAAGTATCTTGGGGCCTTGTTCACGAGTGAGGGAAGGATGGAGCGGGAGATTGACAGGCGGATCGGTGCAGCGTCTGCAGTGATGCAGTCGCTGTATGGCCCCAGATAAGCGGAAGAAAGATGGATGGATGTCTGCACCTAATTATAAAAAAATTTTCTTGTCAGAGAATCGGGAAGTTCACAATTAGCATGCTAGTTGTCCATCCAGCCATGCATTCACTCAGAATTCCCACGCCCCAGACACTTCCTCCAGCTCTTCCGGTGGGACCCCAAGGCGCTCCCAGGCCAGCTGAGAGACATAGTCCCTCCAGCGTGTCCATGCTTATTGTTTTAAGCATTCATGTGCTGTCAAACTCATCATGGTGAATCATTAGGATCCTTTGCATGCATAAGGTAAATGAGGAATAACTTTGCACCACTGTAAACTGTTAAGCATGAACTAGTTTTGTTTTAAAACAGTAAAAATCAGGCACAGCGACTTTAAATCCCAAACATCAGCGCAGTTACCTTTTTACTGATCTCTTCAAAATACTTTGTACGGCCTATTCCCTTGGCTTATGCTTTAGAGCTCTTTTTAGTGACTACAAAAATATCAAGATTCACTGTCCTTTCTACTACACAGATAAGAGACTTCCACCTTGTCTCCAGTGACCTTTCAGTAGTGCGTAACCATGACAACTACTCAACCGCCAAAAAAGTTCTTTAACATCGGTTAGAAACAAACCAGTCCTGCACCTGTATATGAGTGTGTTTTTCTTGTTCTTCTTGGGCTCTTTTAACCTGTGACTGCGTTTTTATTGTAAAAAGTCTGTTTTCTTCACAATATCTCAGGTGTGTCAAACCACAGACCGTACAAAGAGTGGACTGAGTGAGTGTGACGTCACCCACAGCGTTCGGCTCCAGTCAAACGAAGCTCATCGAGGCTAGAGCAGTTATAGGGGCCAATTTGGAGCAGAGGTCCATATTAGGAATTTTGACCACGAGTATCATTGCAACCAAAGAGCCAAAGAGCCGGAGCGAGGCTGTTGAAGGTAACGCCTCTTTCCGAACGCAACGCTGGTTTAGTAGGGAGCGAGCACGTAACGTAACGCTGCGAATCAAACCTGTTGCTAACGCTAACGGGAGCGACCTTGGGGAAAGAAGGACCTGATTTGTCTGTTATTTCGATTGCTGCTTAAGGCTGGATGGTTTAATTTCAGCGCTGTCCTCCATAAGAGAGTGAGGCCACATGCATTTCACAGCTCTATTAAGAATAAATGTCATAAGTGGCACTTTCTAAATCTCCACTTAGAGAAATAAAACTGATGAATAGGCCGAGTTCCAGTGCGGCCGTATACGACTCTCAAAGGCAAAACGTCTGTTCAGCTCAGATAAAAAGATTTCAGATTTCAACATCACCACTTGAGCCTGGTTTGATAACAACTTCTAATAAGCCAATTACATCCTTATACCGATGAATAGACTCCATGGAGCTGGATAGCCTCATTTCAATTATATCACACTGCGGAACTTTCCCCATGGAGACAGCGATGAACACACCTGGTGTGTTTCTTGGAAAGTGACGAGCAGGTGCTGAAGACCAAAATAAAAAGAGATCTGGCCTTTTATATAAATTGTGATTACATCATGAGAGCAGGACTTCACAAGAGCTTCACAACGTGCGTGTTCCTTATGTGAGTGGATTGTTGTCTACTGTTCCTATTCATTTCTTTGGGTAATTGGGGGTAATTTGTGTAATAGGCCGGACCCTTTGTCTCCCCCTGGTGCAAACTATAAACCTGGTTCCACCTCTACATTTTACTAAACCACACTTCCGGTATCACGTTTTTGGATTTTGGATTAAGTTTCGCCCACAGAATGTTTATATAAATGGACCTAGCCAACCTGTTAGCCAACCGCATTCCAAACAGGAAGTGATCATGGGCGTGCTTCCGACTCTGGCTCCAATTCACGTTCTATTGAAAAACTGTGGCCCCCCCTCTCTGTAACTGCTACTAAAATGTTCGTATTAACCCGCTCCACATGATCCTGGGGTTTTTATTTCACTGTTGTGTCTGTAAATCAAGATATGAATATTAATGAGAGAAATCAGGCACCTTCTTTCCAAGAGGTCCTCTCCCGGTTTGATTGACAGCGTTGCTATGATACTATAACTGCTCTAGCCTCGATGAGCTTCATTTGATAATCTTGTGTGAAATACTCCGTTGAAGGCTTTAAAACAGCTTTGTGGTCCTGTTGAACTTATTTGCTGTCAAGGTCAGGAGCCCCATGCAAAAAAATACAAAAACTGAGTGTGTGCTGCCTCTAATGGCCGCTGCAGTTTATAGTACTACATGACATCACACACGACTGTCCTGATTACAGCCAGGTGTTTCTGATTACAAACACCTGGCTGCAGGGGCGGAGTTTGAAGTGTGGATACTTGTTAGACCCATCACACTGTTCCTTATATGTCCAGACCCCGCCCCTCCTCCACCCTCACTCTCCCCTGTACACCTCCAGACCCCGCCCCTCCTCCACCCTCACTCTCCCCAGTACACCTCCAGACCCCGCCTCTCCTCCACCCTCACTCTCTTGTTTAGTCCTCCAGGTACTGCAGCTCTATTTGTAATGTATTTGTGGACGGACTTTAGGTTTTTAATCCCAGTTTCCCACTTTAAGCACAAGCTCTGCACTCTGTGCCCTCTGCTGCTCCCTGTAGTTCAGATCAGTGTTTAGTGGCACTTTAAACAAGATTTATAGAGATTTGAAGCTACAAAACAGTATAATCTCCAAACAATAGAGGTCATTTGGTTTCGGTTTACTGTTATTACTTCCAGGTCGTCACGCTCAAAACAAGGTTAAGACGTTTTTGTCCCATTTAAAAGGCTTTGACAGTTTAACGACTGTATCTGTTTAACCTTCATTGTAATGTGGAACAAATATGGATAATGGGCTACTGTTTCTGTCTCTGCTCACAAACAAAGCTGCTTTGAATATTTGACCTTACAGCAAAGTTTAAAAAGTCTTCAAAGCTATGCCATTCTCCCCATTTTGGACATTTGCAATCAGGATTTGAGCTAATGTCATACGGTGGAACATTCCAAAGCAATAACATCTCCATGGAGACGGGCAGGTGGCTAATCCCCAACAGTAAAATAGAGCACCAAGGTATGCTGGGTCTGATATTTTCCATCTTAAAAATGTGAAAAACAGAAGTAGTTTGGAGCGGTCCAGATTTACTGCCCACTTACCTCATGTGTTCCCAGTGTTTTCATTATTTACCATCATGAGTTTATAAGCATGTTTCTGGCATCAGAGCAGAGTTTACCGTCAAGAGATTAAAACACAGACAGCCAGCAGCAAAAGAGACTTGAACAACAACCTGTTTTGAACCATCTTGTTTAAAAGCATCATGGATCTATTAAAATAACTGTACAGGGTCTTGCTGCTTCGAGCTGTCTTGAGTTGAACTCGTGGCCACTCATTGGTACTACAACGAGAAAATCCCTCCTGCTCAGAAAGTATTTTTCTCATAGAGCGAAATATAATCACAAACTGCTCAAGTTCGGCTGACAGGCCCTGACAGGGCACCTTCAGCTTTCACTATGGTCCAATTTAATGGCGATTTTTACTTATTTTCAGATCAAAAACTTTTTCTCAGCTCAAAATCTGTCTGTTCTCTTCAAAAACTCTTTTTAATCGCTTTTTTTATGCTCTGTGTGCTCTAGATAATCTCAAGCTCTGATTGGTTAGAGCGGTCACGTGGAACGACATGAACAAGCTTGTGAGCGATATGAACGAGCCACAGGTTTAGAGCATGTTCAGAAGCTCCTGGAAGCACAAACATTACCATTTACCATTTATTATTTGTAATTTATTTATTATAAACCCTTTCCTCCTTCGCGGCTGCTCTCCTCCAAAGTCTCATGGGGGGAGCAACAGCAAATGGTCCATGGACAGGGCAGGGTGTACCTAGACCAGGGGTCGCCAACACGGTGCCCGTGGGCACCACGTCGCCCCGAGGACTACACGGGTGGCCCGCAGAAATCAATGAGCTGCATCTAAAATTAAATTTTATTCTGTTGCTATTTTTTCACCCTTGGATTTATAAACATTTAAAAATTACAATGTCTTAAAAATATGTTCATTATGCACAAAGTTTAGAAAAGTTAAGGTGAACTCTGACCTATTCAGTTCAAAGGTCAGTATTGTGCGTGTGACAAAACCAGTGCCCAGCCAGGGAGCGCTGTGAAGATACGCACTGAATGCAGTTTATGACCCCAAAAACATGGCAGAAAAATGATCACTTTCACAACAAATTTTATGACTGTAAAAGAAACCTGCGTGTGTCTCATCTGAGGGACGACTGAGGTGACAGCAAAGCGGCACAATGTGGAGGGACACTTCACTATGTGTCACAATAGCTCCATGCTAAGTACTCACAGAGACACGCACTATGGGCAGAAAAGGCCCTGAGCTAAAGGCAGCTTTGGGTAAACAAGTCTTTTTTCACGAGACCAGAGAAAAAGTCACAAAAAGCTTATTCAGAAGAGCGTATCACACTGTAGCCCTTCATATGACTCAGTGCACATGAAGTAGCTCTCAGCTTCAAAAAGGTCGCTGACCCCTGACCTAGACGCTAAAGGCTAAACTAGCGACATGTGGCACTGAGCACGGGCCACTGACTTCACTGGGCGGCCATGTTTAGGCTGGAGGATCCTTATTGTGCAGGCTTGAGGCTGACGGTTCAATTCTCAATCAGTCAGTGTTTCGTTGCTTTGAAGGTGCCATTGACAAACTGTTGTGGATGTGACGTAGCACAGACCAGCTCCTGTGTTCACCTCACATAAAAACACCAATGGAGCAGATGGAAATGCAACACAAAGGATTGAAATGGCACTGTGGGGGATAAGACTTCATCTGGCAACACAGCACGGCGTGAAAAACAGCACGAGAATCAGATCAGGAGGTCAAAATACAATGTTCAAGAGAGCGAAGTCATGGTTATAAACATTCAAACGAAAACAAACTGTTTGAAGCACAACGCAGATTTGGTCCGTAAAGGTTGAGCACCAGATAAGCCACCGTGGCCCTGCGTGTGACCCCAGCACTGATGCATTATGGGTAAAAGCTCATTCATAAAAGAGTGGAGTGTACCCCGCCAGCCTCAGACAAATGACTCATGCTTTTGATACCGTTTAATCAAATGACGAAATGAGCTACGTCAGATAGCAGATTAGCGCTGTGGAACAAAGGGGGTGGTTTGTGTGTTTAGATGCCACATTTGATTCGCAATTATTAGAAAGTATTTTTAATTTATTTGTTAATGTTTACTAAAATAAAAGTATTACAATTTGATAAATACGTCAAACATTAAACATGCACGACATAACTTTTTTTGATAAACGGTTAGCCACTTGTTGGTTTCCATGGAGATGTTGCTTTGCCTCCTTCAGTGTGGCATTAAATATACAGGCCAATTTATCGCCACGGAGACAAACAGGTAATGCCACCGGGACAAGTTACAGATCAGGTCTGCGAAGAGGCGACCCCACTCACAGTACAAATGCATTTTTAAAGTTATTTCAGAGCACTAAAAGCACTGTTAGTGAAAGTAAAGTAATAACATCTCCATGGAAACAAGCAGGTTCCCTCCAATAGAAAAAGTTCACAATGCTTCTTTAAATGTTGTCTGAGTTTGAGAACACTACAAAATATCTGTTTGGGATTAAACTTCTCAACTTGGGCTGCCTTTTCCCTCCATTTCTCTGTTCACTTCAGCTCATTCTGTCATATCCTCCACCAAAAAAGTTGCGCAATGTAGCTTTAAATATTAAATGGCCCATATTACACCATTCTCTGATCTCTGTTCTAATGTTTTCTCATCACAAACAGACCTGGAGTTGTGTTTTGTTTCATTCACACATGTTTAACACACAAATCCTGCATATTCAGGCTGAGTTCTTCTCTCAGAACACTCAAAACACTCTGTTCCACCTTGTGATGTCATCATGTGGTAATACAGGAAGTGCTCTATTGTGTTTTTAAACTCCATACACCTTCACTATAATCATTTGGATGATTTCAGCTCTGGGATTGCCAATCTCTACTGAACTAAAGGTAAAAGGAGCTGTTAACGTGAAAACTACCACTTCATGACATCACAAGGTGGAACAGAGCATTTTGAGCTTTGGAGATGTAGACAGACTAACAGGAGGAGGTAACAGCATTAGAACAGTCCATTTTGTTTAATATGGGTTTAAAATACTCAAATCTTCCCTTTCCTCTTCCCTTTTCCTCTCTCCACCTCTGTCTGTGTTGACATTAAATGCAAATGTCTCTGTATTCGCCAGTGGCAACGTTTGATTGGATCAATCTCACGTTGGATTATTAATACTCTGTCCGTGTGTGTCTTTGTGTGTGTGTCCGCAGGTGTCCTGTGGAGTGGCAGGATACAGCTAAGCCCCGGGCCGAAAGAAGAAAACGACACAAGAAAAGAGGCGGTAAGGCAAGTTTATTTGTATAGTGCAATTCGTGCACGAGTACAAGTCATTCAAGGTGTTTTACAGAATACGAAAGACATTGAAATTGCAATACAACAAATCAAAACATAAATAATCATCATAAAATGAACATTAAAAGCAAAGAGGCAGAATAGTTCAGTCCTGGTTTAGTCCTGGTTTAGTCCCAGTTTAGGGCGGGTCCCTGAAGTCCTCAGAGTGTGAGATGGTCCATGTGGCTCTAACATGTGGGAGATGTACTTTGGTGCTGGTCCATGGAGAGACTTGTTTACAAGCCGAACTTTTGATTTTTGACATGTTTTTTAGATGGTAAAAAGCTGCAGATGTTTGATTTGATGGAGTTAAAGTTCAAGTCTGAGTCCATTATTACCTCTAGATTTCTAGCCTGATTCAAATGTTTTAAAGAGAGAGACTGGAGGTGACTGCTGAGACTTTCTCTATGTTTCTGTGGACCAAAGATGATCACTTCAGTCTTGTCTGAGTTTAGCTGGAGAAAGTTGTTTTTTATCCACACACTGATCTGTTGGATGCAGTGCCAGAGTGAATCCACTGGTCCAGATTCACCTGCTGCCAGTGAGACATAGATCTAAGTGTCATCTGCAGAGTTGTTGTAGGACAGATTATTGCTGCATATTAACTGGCCTAATGACAGAATGTAGAGATTGAACAATAGGGGTCCCAGGATTCAGGCGGATGTCATGTTGAGCAGTCTCAGTGCTGCGGTGGGGTCTAAAATCTGAGTGAAAAACTCCATAGGAGATGTTCATTTGGAGACAACAAGCTGTTGGTAAACTACTTTTTAACAGACTCGGTAATTATTCAATACTGTTGCATCAAGACTGCTCTTCTTTAGGAGAGGCTTGATAACTGCAGTTTTCAAAGCTCTTGGGAATGTTCCAGATTGAAGTGACATGTTAACTATGCACGTGAGTGATGACAGCAAACTGTTGAGCACAGACTCAACAGTTTGCTGTCAGAAGTTTAGTGGGTAACACATGGAGGCAGCATGTACATGAACTCAGACTGGTGACAATCTCTGGGACAGTTTTGTCAGTTACAGGTGCAAAGTGAGTCAGCTCTAAGTGTCTAGGTGGGGCCTGGGGTGTTATTCGTGTAATGGAATTTTTTCATGGCATTTTTAATGCCCTGAACCTTGTCATTAAAGAATACTGCAAACTCATTGCACTTAAATGTGGAAATGAGTTCTAACGGCAGCTGAGTTGAAGCGTTGGTTAATCTGTTTACTGTTGCAAACAGGACACTAGGAGGTAGGAGATAAGGAGACATGATTGTAATTGTATAGCACCCAGGATGAGCCATATTGATTGGGATCTATCGTATGAACTGTTTAAGGCCCACCCCTCTGTCCTTAAGCCTGTTTGATTGGTGGCTACTCTATAGATACAGCAGCTTTGACCAAGAAATAATTCTCCCATAATGTCCCATGTATTTTTGTGAATTCAAATCATGCTTCAAGTTTTTTTTGTTTAAATCAGACTTATTCTTCAAACTGTTCTTTTCAGATCTTTAACCACGTTCTAGTTGTTTCTTCTCATTGAGCCTCTGAAGTTGTGTTTGGAGTGATTCATGTTTGAGTAATCTTTAATCGACTATTTTCAAGACGCCATTTTGTCGATCCACTCACACGCCCACTGTGATGTACGCACTTCCTTCTCCAGTTTTATTTTCTTAATTGGTGATACTCATAGGATTCGGCAGCATTGCGTAGTCATTTTGGTACAAATGTAAAATAAATGGGCTACTCGCTAGTTTGATGTGCAGTTATCCATAGGGGGCACTGACAGCATGCAGTGCTCTGTTGTGACGTTTACAGCGGCGTCAGGTCCATTTGGCACAGCAGTTTTCTAACACAGGCTTGTGAACTAAGTTAGTGTGACGTCACCCACAGCATTCAGCTCCAGTCAAATGAAGCACATCGAGGCTAGAGCCGTTATAGAGGCCAATTTAAAGCTGAGTTCTATATTTAAAATTGTGACCCTGAGTATCATAGCAACCAAAGAGCCAATCCGGATTGAGGCTGTTGATAGAAACGCCCCTTCCCGCCTGCAGCGCTGGTTTAGCAGGGAGCAGGCACTTAGTAACACTGTCAATCTGTTGCTAACGTGTCTGATTTATCTGTTATTAATGTTAATTTCTTGATTCACAGACACAATAGTGAAATTAAACCCCAGGATCAAGTAGAGCGGATTAATACGAACATTTTAAGACCAAAATGACGAGTCTGACAGCAGCAGTTACAGAGAGAGGAGCCACAGTTGAAGCGTGCATGATCACTTATTTAAAACATGGCAGCTAGCAGGTTAGCTATGTCCATTTATACATACAGTCTATGGTTGTTTAGATGAATATAGTGATTTAAAATGTGCATATCATAACATAATGATCCACCGGTGTCATAGATGTCACTATAGAGCGACACAAGCATAATGGGGCTGATTTAAAGGTTCTAAATAGAAAGATCACACTATAGCTCAGATGAGTCTCCATGGAGATAGATGAGTTTATGCTATTACACAGTGGGTGACGCTCGTATTGGGGATGTAATGAGAAAGAAAAAAACATACAGGTATTGAAACCGATACGACGCCATCTTTGATTCATCTCCAGGTCTTATTATACTTCCATTATACACACTGACGCAAACCTGGAACAGCTGTTTATGTAACCTCAACATTTGGCCTGGTTTGGTCCTGATGTAGACTGGGACTGTGTCTGAATGTCTGTGCCAGCCTCTGACCCCTTCCACAGCCCCTGACCACTGACCCCTCGTTCACTCCACAGCCCCTGACCCCTCATTTATTCCTCAACCCCTGACCCCTCGTTCACTCCACAGCCCCTGACTCCTGACCTCTCACTCACTCCACAGCCCCTGACCACAGATCCCTCACTCACTACACAGCCCCTGACCACACACAGCTCACTACACTCAGGTCATGTGACTCAGGTCATGTGACTCTGGGTGAGGGTGAAAAAAAGTCTAGTCTAAACTCTGATAAATGTTGATTTGTGTCATAAATAATAATCAGATTGGACCGGCACACGTCTTTATGGACTAATAATAATCAAACAAGTTTACGTCAAACTGGATCTCACATAAACAGATTGGAGTATTCAGCTTTTTGTCTGAGATGTGGAAATTATAACTTGAGCTAAAGAGGCTAATGCTAACAGGTTTACACAGTAACGGTTTATTTAAAGTGTTTTATTCATAATCAGGATCCTCAGTGAGATAAACCAGTGCTTCTGTCTGCTTCATTCAGTCATGTTGTGTCCAGTTAAAGACCTGTCTCTGTCCACTGGAGTTTTTCCAACTCTCCCAATGCATTGTGGTCTATATTGACCTGTTGAGTGACCAGCGCTGGACACTACTTTTCAAGGTGTGGCAAATTTTGAGTGCACTACTTCTTCACTCAATGGACTTCAGACATTCAGACACCACTAAAAATGGCGTGACCCATAAATAGCGCCCCCTGGATGGAAGAGAGTGGACTTTCGGACACAGACTTGATTTGGTCCTGTTCTAGTCCTGGTTTGGTCTGGGCCAGGTTTAGTCCCAGTCCTGATGTAGTCTGTGCGCAGCCTGACACTTTAATGTAGCTGTCCTCTGATTGGCTGGAGGCTGTCATGAGACTGACACAAAGCAATGAATTCTGGGTAAATGAATTCTGGGTAAAATGGCCGACAGCATCTGACACCTCACTCACGTCAGAAGAAGATGTATAACTTTGGTCTCACAGGGGACAGTTTGAACATTAGGAGGAAAAAAAACACAAAAACAAAACCAGAAATCAATCAAAGAAGATGAAAAAATCACAATTTAAAAGAAATAACACTAATTTTGTGTGTTATGGAGAAATACCATAGTCTGTATAAAGAAATGAACTAAGTGAGTGTGACGTCACCACAGCGTTCAGCTCACCTACGAGTATCATAGCAACCAAAGAGCCAATCCGGTGCGAGGCTGTTAAAGTTAAAGCCCCTTCCCGCTGGTTTGGCAGGAAGTGAGCGCTTAGCAATCAAACCTGTTGCTAACGCTGCCAGGAGTGACCTCAGAGAAAGAAGACGCCTGATTTGTGTGTTATTAATGTTCATATCTTGATTTACAGACACAAAAGTGAAAGAAAAACACCAGGATCATGTAGAGCGGATGGACGGAGAGAGAGAGAGGATGATGGATGGAGAGAGACAAATGAAAGAGGAAGAGACTGGGAGAAAAACAAATGGAGGGAAAGAGAAGGGTCTAGCCTAAAGGAAGATGAGAGCGTTTAGAAAAAGTGAAAAATCTGTGCTCCAAGACACACACACACACAAACGTATACAGTATTACAGACTGTATATATAAATGGACATAGCTAACCTGCTAGCCGCCGCGTTCCAAATAGGAAGTGATCATGGGCGCGCTTCCGGTTCCATTGACTCTGGCTTCAATTCACTTTCTATTGAAAAACTGTGCCCCTCTCTCTGTAACTGCTGCTGTCAGACTCGTCATTTTGGTCTTAAAATGTTCGTATTAATCCGCTCTACATGATCCTGGGGTTTTTATTTCACTATTGTGTCTGTAGATTAAGATATGAACATTAATAACAGACAAATCAGGCGCCTTCATACCTCCGCTTTAACTCTACAGAGAGCGTAGTCGTTGTCATCTCAAACTGTGGGAGAGTGAGGAGACTGAAGATATTAATTAGACTGAGGCCTGGTCCATTACAGTGATAGATTAGAGCTTAATGTTCCTGTATGGGCCCAGTACTCTTCTCCTCCACCTCTTCCTTCTCCTCTTCCTCCTCCTCCTCCTCCTCTTCCTCCACCTCCTCCTGTTCCTCCTCTTCCTCACACTAGAATAGAGACGCCGTTAAGAGGTTTTAAAGACACTGATTTTATTTAGAATTTATTCATTTTAAACAGTTTCCAAATGTACTCCTCACTCACTTTATGCATTCAGAGCATCCCAATGATTCACCATGATGAGTTTATAAGCACTGTGTAACTTTTCTGGCAGTAAACGTATCTATTTCCATGGAGAAAACCAGGTGACGCCATCAGGCCAAGTTACAGTACATGTCAGATCTGTGGAGACGGGTCCCTGTTTTTAATGTTGTTTTGTTTTTGTTTTTTGTTTTTTTACCCATACATCCATTTTCTTCTGCTCATCTCGGGAGCAGCAGTCTTCCCTCACCCCAGACACTTCCTCCAGCTCCACCGTTGGGACCCCAAGGCGCTCCCAGGCCAGACGAGAGATGTACATCCTCAACGAAAACACGTGAAAGTGAATAAATGCAGGATGGACTGTTTCAATGCTAATCCAGACTAAGCAATAACATCATGGAGTTCAACAGGCGAAGTTACAGGTCAGATCAGTGGAGAGGCGAGTTCACGGACAGTTAGAATGTTGATCAAGCAATACGTAAATAGAAATAAAAATGCCTGTTTTGAAATAATGCAGAATGAAGAGCGTTAATGCTACGCTGTGGAACGTTCCAGACACAGTTATAACATGTAAAGAAGCAGGTAGTGGACTCTTTCACCAGAAAAGTTACACAGTGCCCCTTTAACTTTCCACAACGCAAAAATGTCCCGTAATGTTTTATTTTATCATCATCCACCAATACATCTGTTTTCTTTAAAGGTTTTGTTTCATTCACACATGTTTAACACACAAACCCTACATATTTAGGCTGAGTTTTTCTCTCAAACTGAAAACACTCTGTTCCACCTTGTGAAGAATTTCCGATCTCTACTGAACTAAAGGTAAAAGGAGCTGTTAACTTGAAAACTACCACTTCATGACATCACAAGGTGGAACAAAGCGTTTTGAGCTTTGGAGATGTAGACAGATTAATAAAGTGTTACGCAAACATGTGTGAATGAAACAAAACACAACTCCAGGTCTGTTTTTGATGAGTTAACAGCATTATAACATGACTTAAAGCTGCACAAGAGTCAATTTTGTGTAATACAGGAGCTTTAATATCAAATGTCTCCACGGCGACCAAACCGATCTGACATGTAAAACAATCTGAGAAAAGCCTTTTGTTCAACGCCTTTTTGAGTAATATCCATTCAGAGCTTCATGTGAGTCAATGAACGGCAGACGGAGACGCTTTGTGATGAACGAGAGTCGGATGAATGGACAGAGGGGCATGTCCGAGTTGCCATGACGACAGGTATCTGGAGTGATGTCATTCATATTTTGTACATAGCTTCAGACGTTGTGTAGTGTCCAGAGTCCTGAGATTATAAATTGTTCTTTTTGTGAGTGTTTAGTATCTTCAGGTTCTGCCTTAAACTCACCCTGAATATTTGAAGTACACAACTACCACAGATATGTACTTTATTAGACCAAATGTACTTGTACTTCACTGCAGTAGTATTTGCAGTACTGTACTCATTTTTTCCATGTGTTTGAGCAAAACATTTCTCTTTGTCTGTTCCGTCTCTTTCCTCTCTTTCTCTGCCCCTCCTTTCTCTCTATCAGTTCCCTCTCTCCCCCTTTCTCTCTCTCTGTTCCCTCACTCTCTCATCCCTCACTCTTTATCTCCTCTTTCTCTGTTCCCTCTCTCTGCCCCTTCCCTCCTTCTCTCTTTCTCCGTTCCCCCTTTCTCTCTCTCTCTGCCCCATCTCTCTCTCTCTCTCTGTCCCTCACCCTCTTCATCTCTTCTCTTTTCTGTTCCCTCTCTCTCTGCTCCTTCCCCCCTTCTCTCTTTCTCTGTTCCCCCTCTCTCTCTCTCTCTCTGCCCCTATCTCTCTCTCTCTCTCTCTGTCCCTCACCCTCTTCATCTCTTCTCTTTTCTGTTCCCTCTCTCTGTTTGTCCCCTCCCCTCTCTTTCTCTTTACTCATCTCTTCTCCTTCTCTCCCTCTTCTTCTCTCATTCCTTTGGACCACTACAAACTGTTCTAGTAAATCAGGTACAACTTTTAAGTGTAGTGAAAAGTACTTCTACAATTGCTACTACAAGTCCTACTACAAGTACTACTACAAGTAGTACTACAATTGCTACTACATTGGGGACAGTACAGGCGATAGTCCCAGAAGTGAAAGTATTTACTGTATTACAGCAAATAGTTTTGCCTTCAGTTATTAAGAGCAAAGCCTTTTTTATTCAGGCTCCTATTCCCGCCTTCTTCTTCTCTATCCCTCCTCTGTATGTGTGTCTCTCTCTAACTGTATCTCTTTCTCTCTCTGTCTCTGCCTCTCTCTCATCTTCCTTTCTATCCCTCCACTGTCTCTCTCTCTCTCTCTCCTCCTTGACTCTCTCTCTCTCTCTCTGTCTCTCTCTCTAACTGTATCTCTCATCCTCCTCTCCATCTCCCCTCTATCTGTCTGTCTCTCTCTTTCTTTCTCTTTCATCTTCCTCTCTCTCTCTCTCTCATCTTCCTCTCTCTTCCTCCATAAATATTGTGATTTAAAATGTGTAAATTATAACATAATGATCCACAGGGGTCAGAGATGAGAACTATAGAGACACAAGCACAGTAGGGCTGATTTAAAGATGTATGTAACTTTTTCTTGCTGGAATGTTCCACAGTATGGCATTAAACTTCTAAACACCTTGTAAATCATGCAAACCTTTAGTGAGCGGTCTCCTCTCCGCAGATCTGACCTGGTAATTGGACTCATGCCATCCTCTGCTTGTTTCTGTGGAACTGAATAAGTTTAATGCCTCATTGTTGAACATTCTACGCAACAACGCAACAACATCTCCATGGAAACAAAGCAGGTGGTTGACCCTCCGTTAGAAAAGTTACACAGTGCACCTTTAATTCCTCCTCAGATGTGTAAACAGCGTGTGAATCGTGTCTGTATAGTGTTTGATTCATGGTAAACACTTTCATTCATCCCGTTAGCCACTTGACACAGTTTCCATTATTAGCTCGATTAGCTTAACGTGCTAATTATAGCCACTTAGCATTCGATGTG
This sequence comes from Periophthalmus magnuspinnatus, assembly GCF_009829125.3. NCBI lineage: Eukaryota > Metazoa > Chordata > Actinopteri > Gobiiformes > Gobiidae > Periophthalmus > Periophthalmus magnuspinnatus. Next base: position 17,756,400 of record NC_047144.1, read on the forward strand.
TTTGAGCCTCCAACAAAAATTAAATCGTGGCTCAACTTGATGAAACAAAAGCTCCAAAAATAGCTCCGAATGATTCCGAGCTCCGTCACGTTGGGATGCAGTTGGAGTTTAAAAATACTCCTGTTTGCTATTCTCACCCGTGGTCTCCCCGAGCCCCCCGCTCTGTCCCCCGCTTCTCCTCCCGCTCTTCCTCCCGCTCTCCTCTTCATCGCAGCCTATTTTTAGCTCGGCGTGACTCTCGGTCGTGAGCGTCTGTCTGACACGAGCGCACGTGCAGACCGCCGCACGTGCTGCAGCCGGTCGCCGTGACGATGGTGGTGCCGCCGTAACCCGGGGTAACTGCCTGAATGGGAAGTGAGGGGCGGAGAGAGAGAGGAGAGACAGAGAGGATGTGAATGATGGGAGGAAGTGTACAAGTTATGAATTAAAATGGCAGGTTTTCATGTCAACTTGAATATTACTCTTTTTTGGGAGGTTTTTGGGGTTTTTTGGAAGTACTTTTGGCCATGTTAGTTACACTACACGTTCTGTCACATTGCAGCTGATTACATCAATATTACCAGAGGAGTGAAGCTAACTAGAGGCACTGCTCTGTCTGAAGCTCTGTTAGACTTTAATCTGAGTTTTGTTTTAACACAATCTGACCATAAAGAACTGAATTGCCTGAACTACAACAGATGAGCTGATTTGTGCTGTTAAACAAGTCTGTCGCAAATAACAGTACAGTCACAAGCTCCTAGCATTAGCCAACAGTTTTTTCTCCTAAACAGGACCATGAGCTCTCAGATTGATCACAGGCTCCTGAAAATGTGCTGTTTAAATCGACGAGTCTGACAGCAGCAGTTACAGAGAGAGGGGCCACAGTTTTTACATAGAAAGTGAATTGGAGTCAGAGTCGATGGAGCCGGAAGCGTGCTCATGCTCTCGCGGCGGCTAGTGTGTTAACTATGTCCATTTATATATACAGTCTATGGCCTAAACTTGTGAGCATTGTGTCACCATGGTAACTGCTCAACATTCGACCATAGCCATACATGTTGGACTTATGCCTCATTAATAATGCAGTTTTGGACGCTCAAAGACGCTTCAACATTAACAGTATAATTCACTGACTCCAAACCCCCATGATGCACTGCTCCACACTGTGTTAAAAACATTATGTCATTCAACGTCCAGCTCCATATTTTTGTCACATCTTCTGTTTTTATTAGATCTCTAAGTGTTTTTTTTTTTTTTATCAAGTTACACTAAAACTAATAAATACTTATAGATCCTGGCGGTTTAAACCAGCTCTATTGTGCTTGTGTCTCTATAGTTCTCATGTCTGACCCCTGTGGATCATTATGTTATAATTTACACATTTTAAATCACAATATTCATCTAAAACGACTTAATAAAGGAAACAAATCCGCTGACGTCCGCATTAGAAAACTGCAGTGTCCAGTGGGAGCTGATGTCGCCGGAAACGTCATCACAACGAAGCACCGCATGCTGTTGGCGCCCCCTATGGGTAGCTGCACATCAGTGTAGTTTTTTTATTTGTACCAAAATGACGACGCAACGCTGCCGAATCCTACGAGTATCACCAATTTTAAAAAATAAAACTGGAGAAGGAAGTGCGTACGTCACAGTGGGCATGTACGTTGAAAATAAGTAATGCCATACTGTGGAATACAAAAGCAATCACATTTCCATGGAGACCAGCAGGTTGCAGACCCTTCAGCAGAAAAGTTCATGTTAAACAGTTTGCAGTGGTCCAAAATTACCCCTCTCCTCACTTACCTTATGCATTCAGAACGCCCTAATGATTCACCATGATGAGTTTATAAGCTCTTTACTCAACTCTCAGGGACCAGAGGGGAGTTTTGCCGTTATGGTACTGCTAACAACAACTACCATGCTAACTATGCACTCACTGATCCTCAAACAATAAAATGTTTAAAGGCCCATATGACACTATTCCCTGATCTCTGTTCTAATGTTTCCTCATCACAAACAGACCTGGAGTTGTGTTTTGTTTCATTCACACATGTTTAACACACAAACCCTGCATATTTAGGCCGAGTTCTTCTCTCAAACTGAAAACACTCTGTTCCACCTTGTGATGTCATCATGTGGTGATACAGGAAGTGCTCCACTGTATTTTTAAACTCCACACACCTTCTCCAGAATCACTTGGATCATTTCAGTCCTGGAATTGTCAATCTCTACTGAACTAAAGGTAAAAGGAGCTGTTAACTTGAAAACTACCACTTCATGACATCACAAGGTGGAACAGAGCATTTTGAGCTTTGGAGATGTAGACAGACTAATAATAAAGTGTTACTCAAACATGTGTGAATGAAACAAAACACAACTCCAGGTCTGTTTTTGAGGAGGTAACAACATTAAAACATGACTTAAAGCTTCAAGAGTCAGTTTTGTGTATTGTGGGACCTTTAAGATGGAGACAGCACATGGTGGACTTATTTTGACCTCAAGAGCCGCTTATACAAGTTTAGCTCAAGTACACGAGGGGAAATTGTTTACAGGGCCTTTATAAAGTCCTTTCTCTGATCTGGACCAGTGGCTCGGCTCTGGGACCTGGAGGCTGTGGAGTCCGGCTGGTTTTGGGCTCCGCGTGTTCCTCAGTGTTTAATCCCGTCACTGTTCATCTGCCTGTGTAAAAACTCTCAGGTCCACTTCACTCTGAGGACGACACTCGAGAGACTCAGACCTGTTAAAACTGTTATAAATGGACGGAATGGGAGCGTGATGCTGGTCTCACTGTCCTGTCTCACTGTCCTGTCTTACTGATTGTCATGAACGCTGTGGACGCACATTGGAGAAAAATACTGTAGTCCAGGGTGCTCGTTGCGGTGCCTTTGTTTTCCTGGTTCCTTCATCGGAGGCGACCGTTGGCAGCGGCGTGTCTGGGTCCAGGACTAGCCTTTAGCCTTTAGCCTTTATGCTAGCCTCCAGGTGCACCCAGCATAATGAAGTTGCCGCTTGTTTGTAGCTGATGTCTTTCTCCTTCTTCTGGATAATGATGTTGTTGCATCACTGGAGCCGAGTCTCTGATTGGTCAATGCAGCAAAATTTCAGCTTTTTTAACTCTGGCGTCTGATGCTTTGGACAAACAGAGCTGTGTCAACGATTCACACTGTGCTGATGGGTTGCGCTGACGGGACACACTGACCGGACACACTGAGGGGACGTGCTGAGGGGACACACTGAGGGGACGCGCTGACGGGACACACTGAGGGGACGTGCTGACACTCGCAGGACGGACTAGATGTGCATCCACCATAGACTCCATGTAAACTCCAGGCCTCTGATGCCCTGGTCTGAAGGTCAGGTCCACTGCAAACTGTTTAAAATGAGCTTGATCTGTTTTTCACATTTGTAAAAAAAAAACTGGCAAAAAACAGGCCTAAAAATCTCACTGGACACAGAATCTGTGTAAAGTCGAGTTTATTCTTAAAATGACACAGATCAAACTGAAATAGAAAAACTGGAAGAAATAGAAATAAGTCCAGACAACTATTAATCCTGAACTGTAGTAGCAGTAGTAGTAGTAGTAGTAGTAGTAGTAGTAGTAGTAGTAGTAGTAGCAGTAGCAGTAGCAGTAGTAGCAGTATATATATATATATATATATATATATATATATATATATATATATATATATATATATATATATATATATATAAAATGGTCAGTAGTCATACATAATGGTCTAGTGGTTAAACTCCTCGTCTCTCACAGATCTGACCTCTGACCTCATTGATGAACCATGACAGAAAAGTTGGACAATAGACTCAGAGACTCTAACTTTTGTAGAAAATGAAATGGATTTATCATCTTCCTTTCTCCACCTCCTCCTCCTCTGCCCCCTCTACCTACTCTTCCTCCTCCGCTCCCTCCGCTTCCTCCATGTCCTCTGCCTCCTTTCTCCTTCTCCTCTGCCTCCTCTCTCTTCCTCCTTTTTCCCCTCTCCTCCTTCTCTTCCTCCTCTCTCTCTTCTATCCCCGTCCTCCTCTGCCTCCTCTCTCCTCCACCTCCTGCCTTTTCCTCTTTCTCCTCTCTCCTACTCCTCTTCCTCCTCTATCGTTTTCCTCCTCTTTCGTCCTCTTTCCTCCTCTTCTTCTTTTTTCCTCCACCTCCTCCTCTGTCTCCTCTTCCTCCTCGTCTCTCCCTGTTTTGTCAGAAACTCTTTGAAATAACAGGAAATCATCATTGTCGACAATAACACATCGTCTCTATGGAAACAATGAAAAACTGTATTTAGGCCCACGTGCGTGAAATCCACTGACGTAAACACAGAGTAGGACTGAGCTGTAGGAATCACAGGTGCGTGGAAGACTGGCGCCATCTGGTGGTGAGAATAGGAATGACACACAAACACGTAGACATAATTTGACAGTGTATTTTTGTGTTTTATTGATTATTATTATTATTTTGGCATGAAAAATCTAAAAAGCAAATTCACAAATGTTGAACCTGATCATTTTTATAAGCGACTGGACCCAGAACGTTGTGATGTCATCTGAAACACAGCGACAGGACAGATAATTATCTTTATCACATTTTGCCTAAATTAAACATTACCCTGTTGGCTACACTGCATAACTTTTCTGACGCTTGTTTACATAGAGATGTTATTGCTTTTCCTGGAACATTTCACAATATGGCATTAAATCTAAGCTTAATCTAGCATTGATTAAATTGCATGGTATTTTTGACGGCTGATTTGTCTGTTATTAATGTTCATATCTTGATTTACAGACACAATAGTGAAATAAAAAACCCAGAATCGTGTAGAGCGGGTTAATATGAACATTTTAAGACCAAAATGACAACGTAAATTGAATCGCAGTCAAAGTGGATAAAGCCGGAAGCGCGCACATGCTCACTTCCTGTTTGGAGATTAGCATGTTAGCTACATCCATTTACATATACAGTCTGTGGTTATACTATAAGTCTGAAACACGCAGAACCAAAACTCCTATGAAATAACCACACACAGACACATAGCAGTGGTTACGCCCCCTGTGGGAGTGCATTGGTAATAACTTTATTGCAAAAATACAGGTTCCCTCTTTCCCCGAGCAACACCAGCCCCATCACTGACACTTGAGTCCACACACAGCGTAAAGGCCCTCACACAAGAACCTCATGCCACGTTCTCCGCAGAACATCTTCAGATCCTTTCCGTCGTCGCTCCTCCGTCGCTCCATTGGTTTGTTGCTAAAGTTCAACGAGCAGCTTTCACAAAACCGTTCCATTTTCTCGTTTTTCGCCTGGTGTGTGGTCCAACTTGGGTCTCGTCAAATGAGGGATGTTTTGCATAGCGGACTCATGCGCTACATTTGGCTACATTCTCCCACATTCAAAATCGACAAAAATAAAAATAGAAAATAAAACTGTCTGAATCTGAGTTTAAGTACAAGTGCCCACCTTTGGTTTCATCTCCGTCATTTACACATTGGCCGATGATCGTAAATATTTAAAGCATGTGAATCTAAAAGTCAAAATGCTACTTGGTAAAAGGTCAAAGGGAGGTCAGCAATGATTGACATCTCTGGAGGTTTAGCTGAAAATATACCATTGGAATACATAGTTATACAAAGCGTAGCAGACAGGGGGCGCTGTTCACACTTTATGGAGTTTCAGTTTTGGAGTGGAATAAAACGTGTTTATGATAAGTGCCACTAGAGGTCACCTGAGGCCTAAGTAAAAAGCCCTAGTCTAAACCCGGTCTCGGTACAACGCTGCGTCGGGTTTTCAGAGTGGAGTCATCGCAGAGACTGGTTTTAGTTCTTAAATCTTTAGCGTGTCCGTAGAAATGCTATTGCTTTGCCTGGAATGTTCCACAGTATGGCATTAAACTTGTCTACACAACCAGTCAAAGGTTAGACGCACATCAGCTCATTCAGTGTTTATTTTTCAGATTTTTTTTTACTATTTTGTACATGTTTTATACACACAGAAATGTATAAAGTAAGAAATATGTAGTGTAATATTATGTAGTAAAGGGAAAAACTACACACATATTTCCATATTTGTTACGTCATATATTTGATGTTTTCTGTGTGTATATAACAGGTAAGAAGTAGTAAAAAAAAAAAAAAATTAAAAAAACACTGAATGAACTTTTGACTGGTAGCGTATCTACAAGAAGACGTGCCAAATTACAGGTCAGATCTGCGGAGCAACAACCCTGCTCATATTACACTGAATAAACACAAGATAGATCTTTTGTTTTTGTCTTTTTTTGAACACTCTGCAGTCGCCATTTGAACATTTTTGTCAAGATTAGATGTGCTAAAATAGGGCATAAGTCTTTAGGGGAGCTATGAGGGAGCACTGGCCATTCTAAGAGGCTGGGGCCCCCTCTAGCCCCCTAAAGTCCCCCTCGAGCCCCCCACTGGCGCCGCCCCTGACTAGAGTTGTTACAATACAGTACTACAATTATTTTTAAATTATACGTGTTGAAATGAGTAACTAATTTTGATATTAATTTTAGTATTAATTAGCATCAGCGTTAGCAGAGTGAGATAAGCTGGTAGAGTTTTTTTCCTACCCACAAGTCTCTGCTCTGATCCACTCGGAAACTCCAAACTAATTCTCAATGCCACCGCTTTCGAAAAAGTGCACTTCAATCTCGAGCCTCGTTTTTTTGCAAAGCGCACTTGAGTCGTCTAAAGCCGATATAAATAAATAAAATAAAAACTACATTCGCTCACCATGACGACGCTTTGCTCTCCCATAATGCAACACAAATCTGATCAAATATAGAAACTAGAGAAAAACCAAGGAAGCTCTTTATAATCTCCCAATAGAAACGGGAGAGCTGTCGAGTAGATTCGGCGAGCAGTTGGTAAGGAAAAGGGAATGTCACTGCCCAATTTGCGTCACCTAGCATACACGATTTGTGTCAGTCATGCTAGCCTGTTAGCTTGACAGTCTCTGTATTGTTTCACTCACTTGAAATGGTTTAACAATGTGTTTGTTGATAAGATTGGACCTGCTGTAGCTCCAAAAGAAATTACATCTTAATCTGAGGTTTTTGTGTAAGCCAACTGGTCAGTTTGTTCAGGTTTGTTAGCGTTAGCATGTATTTATTTCATAATTTTAGCATTAGCAATTTTAGTCTCATTTTTAAATGGTTTGTACCCATTTTTTTCCAATTACTTGAGCCAAATATGTCTTGCCCCAGTACAGATAAGTGTTTTATTGTCCAATAATCAGGAAGTCTGGAAGGAAGTTACCATGCTAGTTGTTGTTAGCATTATCATGAAAAGAGCTTATAAACTCATCACTCTGAGTAATGAGGATGCTTTGAATGCATAAGGTAAATGAGGAGTAAATTCGAACCACTGCAAACAGTTTAAAATGAACTAGTCCTGTTTTTTTTATATGTTTAAGATGTAAAAATCAGATACAGCACCTTTAACTGTACTGAAAGTGTAGAACAGATCAGTCAATATTAGCTGTATTTGTATGTTAGCATGTGCACATTGGGTAGTGACAAGGAACAAGGGAACAAGGAAAGGAGACTCCGGCTAGACACTTGTGAAGTGTACTCCACTCCTATTTGAAATGCAGACATGAGGAAGTACCACTTTAAAGTTTAGCAATATTCAGTAATTAACAACATTCCATTAGGTCTTATTATTAACATACACGTTTCATACATGAGTTTCTGTACAGTTGAGACAGTTCAGTTCTTGGGCGGGTTTAACTTTGCGCGCACACGAAAAAAAAATCCCAAAATTTGAAATAAATTCTCAAAAATATGGCTGTCCATCTTGAAACAGTTCAGCTACGTGTGCGTCCAATAGGAAATGCCCGTGAAGAGAGAAGAGGAAGAGGCGTGGCTACTTAAGGGCCCTCCCCCCTTTTAGCTGAGGGTCCAATGAGGGGCGGGGACAGGTCCAGGACACGCCCACCGTGTTTGTGACCCTCCGGGGGGAGAGAGAGCAACAGTCCTGGGACGTTTAAGAGGGGTGACTGCATAGACAGAGTATTGGGGACAAAGGGGGAGGGGCTAAAGCAGGTGTGCGTGTGAGCGTGCATGTGTGTGTGTGTGTGTGTTCAGCAGGTGCACTGGCCCCTACAGGCAAAGTGTGGTAACTACAAGATCTTAAATTAAATTAGATTAAGAATTGGGAATTGTGAGAGGCAAAAAGGAAAATAAAAAATTAGGAAGTAATGTAGTGAGGTGCACTGACAACTAGTGGTAAATTAGAGTAACTACAGCGAAGGTCTATGATAACAATGAATGGACAAAATGGATATTAAAACAGACATTTTCTGAAAACAAATTGCATTCACTGAAGTAGCATTTATGAAGGTGTTAGGAAGTAAGTCCCGTATTTTCCAGACTATAAGTGTCACTTTTTTCATAGTTTGTCCGGGGGTGTGACTTATACTCAGATGCGACTTATATGTGAAATTATTAAAATCACATCTTCGTTATCGTCTCACTGACAACTGCACGAGGGCATTCTAGGCTTTTGCACCAGTATCTACTACTCCCGTACCACTGAAGATTTAAAATTACAACATTATGGTAATTTAAAAGACATCTGTGAAAGACTGAACAAAAATGCCCCCTAAAAGAAAATCATATTCCGCTGAGTTTGAGTTTATTAGTTATCTGATTAACTATTGATATCTTATGTAAACATACCAGACACATACTCAATTTGTCATCTATGTGTTATCTTAGTGTGCTCTACTGCTATTCAGCCTCTCTATTTTATTGTTATTATGACTTGCCTTTAAAGATAAAATATCTGTTCTTGGTCTTGGATTTTGTAAAATATTCCCCAAAATTTCCCCCCAAAAATGTTTTTTTCTTCATTATTATGCATTTTTTTGGCTGGTGCGACATAGTCCAGAAAATACTGTAAGTAATAGTGTAGTAGTAGTAGTAGTAGTAAAGTGCACTGACCACTAGTGGCAGATTGAAGTAATTACAGCAAAGGTCTATGATAAAAAATATACTACTAAATGGACAGATTGAGTATTAAAAATAGACACAATTAGATTCACTGAAGTAATCGATTTATGAAGGTGGGAGAAGTGAGGGAGTGGATCATGTGCAGTCAAAACATTGTGGTCATACTGAAATGATCATCGGGACAAGATTTGCAAAAAACATAGCAGCATAATTATAAAAAAATGAGAAAGAGAGATGGTATCAGAGATTAGGATGCAAATATGGATTTTAGGAATTAAGAAATGTTGGGAAAAATATTTGTAGTTCCAACACTTTGCTTTGGACTAGTGGCTGACGTTTGTGGCGCTGTCTGGGACGTCCTGTGTTGGGATAGGGCCATGGTGTTGTTGAGAGGACAGTCCCACCAGCAGAGGGCAGAGGAGAGGGGAGAGTCTGCGGGGCATCTGGAGTACATCAGTGGAACAGCGCAGGACTCTGGTCTGAGGACAGTTTGACTCCAGTGAGACAAAGCCAGAAGCTCCCCGTGCTGCCCGTCACCTCCTGCAGCACACAGAGAGAAAGAGATTTTTTTGTAATAGAAGACTTTTAAAAAGACTGTTCATCACAAAAGTATACAGGCTCAAACAGTGCACTGTCGGCAAACAAACTTGTACTTATTTACATTGGTTTGACAGTAAAAAGACACGTCCTGTGCAGATCAGGCAGTGGCATATCTGCTGGACATATGCTGCTGTTTTTCCACAGCTTTGACATCTGCCAGATCTGTAACATTTCACTTTTAGTTCAGAGCAGGGATTACAAATCAGGAAGTGGCTCTTTGCAAATAGGAGCTTAGCCTAGTTTAGCATTAGCTCCATGTTAAATGCCCGTCTTTTGGCTGGTGTGATCTAAAAAGCAAAGCACGTGGATAAGGGAGGAGGAGACTGATAAACATGAATATCACAGCATTTTTTACATTATTTTGATTATGTTTTCCAGAAAATACTTTACCAATGCAACAGGACTGAGCTAAAATGTGTCTGTATTTGTCCTGGATGAGTTTAAGAACTAATGTGACTTCTATGGGGTATTTTACTTTGATGGGGTATTAAAGAGGAGGTATTTGACTTCTAGGGGGTATTTTACTTTGATGGGGTATTAAAGAGGAGGTATTTGACTTCTAGGGGGTATTTTATTTCTAGGGGGTATTTACTTCTATGAGGTATTAAAGAGGGGTATTTTATTTCTATGAGGCATTAAAGAGGAGGTATTTGGCTTCTATGGGGTATTAAAGAGGGGTATTTTATTTCTATGGGGTATTGAGGAGGTATTTGACTTCTATGAGGCATTAAAGAGGAGGTATTTGGCTTCTATGGGGTATTAAAGAGGGGTATTTTACTTCTATGGGGTATTAACTGTAACACTCACATATTTAGATCACCATGTTTCCTTTTATTGTTTTGAAAACACAGTATTAACATGTTTTATAAGTTTCACTTTTGTTTTTGGCGCTCTGAGTCTCCCCTCGCTTTGCGCTCTGAAGCAGGAGTGATTTAGCACAGAGAGCAAACACAACACAGTCAGCGTTAATCAAACTACTGCACATCACTTCACTAATTACCTACATCTCCAAATTCTACCTATGAATATTCAAATCTGAGAGTAGGACGGAGCCGTTTTAGCATTTTGAATATTTTCTGTTTTTCTATCGTTTACCTGTGAAGAGGAGGAGTGAAGTGGTGATGAAGAGGAGGTAAAGGTGAAGAAGGTGAGATGTTGGTGGGATTTTTTTGAGCTCAGAGCAGAGGGAGCGGGCAAGACGAGGCACTGACATCAGCCTGCTTGACCTTAAGGAGAGGAGACAGGGAGGTGGGAGTGAAGGAGGGGAGGAAAGAGTGAAGGAGGGAGGAGAGGGCCAAGAAGACAGTGAGAAAACAGTGAAGGAGGCAGAGAAGGGAGGAGGGAGGAGACAGCAAAGGAGGGAGGAAGTAGAGAGTAAGGGAGGGGAGAAAAGAGTGAATTAGAGAGTGAGAAAAGAGCTAAGAAGTCAGGAAAAGAAGGAAGGATACAGCAAAGGAGGAAGGAGATGACAGTGAAGAAGTGAGGAGAAAGAGAAGGAAGGAGAAGAGAGTGAAGGAGGGAGGAGACAGTAAAGGAGGGAGCAGATGGACAGACAGCAGGAGAGAAAAGCACAGGGAGAAAATGGGTAAAGTGCAAATAATGACACTTAAATATTAGACGAATGTCGAGTAAGAAACATGGAAATATGTGAAGAAAAAACTTAACTCACTAAACACTGTGCCACAAACTAAAAAACTCCTAATTCACAAATCTTTATATGAATGTTGTTTCTTTGTACTTTTTCTGTATTAGAGTAGTTTTTTTTTGCATGAGCGCCCCCTGCAGGTGTAGTGTTGTGAGTGCAGTTTGGGTCAGATACAGAGAGGAACTAAAAGTAAATCTATTTATCTATTGAATTATAAACATTCTCTCACTAAGAAATCAAGACTTTTTGGGTCCTCTTGTATCTGGGGTGTATTATGTGCTGATAAAAACATTTACATTTCAAAAGTCCACCTCCATCATCCTAAATGTTCCAAAACATGTCCTGAACATTCAAAAACACGTTCTGAAAATTCAAAAGACGGCTTGAATGTTCAAAAACACGTCCTGAACATTCAAAAACACATTCTGAAAATAAAAAAACACGTTCTGAAATTTAAAACACATATCCTGAAAAAAACAAACAAAAAAAAACCCACATCCTAAACATTCAAACCCGTTTGTGTGGAAAGTTCTAGTTCTGTGTTCATCTAAGTGCACTTCACACTCTCCTCCACCGGGGGGTAGTAAACACTCACAAAGCTGCGTGTGGCGGTGAGTCTGTGACGCCGGGAAGAGACCACTGTCCCGCTCAGGCTGCGTCCGATTCTCCGCAGGCTCTCACTGTCCTCAGGCCCCGCCCCCAACGCCCGATCTCGAAACACCATTGGCTGAGAGGGAGAAACAGAGCTGTCAATCAAAAATATGGACCTGAGAACTGACAAGAGGGATGAGAGAAGGATGAAAGAGGGGTAGAAGGGGAGAAAGGAGGATGAGAGGGAAGAGGAGGAGAGAGAGGGATGAGCGGAAGATGAGAGGGAGAAACAGCTGTCAATCAAAAGTATAGACTTGAGAACTGATGAGTAGCACAACATGAGAAGGATGAGAGAGAGTGAGGGGAAGAGGGGAATGAGAGAGAGGGATAAGCGAGAGAGGAGGATGACAGGGTTGTGAGGGGGGGTGAGAGAGGGAGGGGGATGAGAGAGAGAGGGGAAGTGGGGGAGAGAGGAACATGAGTAGTGGAGGGAAAGGGGCATGAGAGAGGGAGGAAGAGGGAGAGAGGAAGGTGAGGGGGAAGAGAAGGGGTGTAGGGGGAAAGAGGGGGAAGTGTGGGAGAGAGAAGGAAAGAGGGGCAGGGAAGGGAGGAGGAGAAGAGAATGCGAGAGAGCCACCAAATGAAAGAGGGTTTTGAAGAGTACTCTCAGTACATGTGTGCAGTTACTTCAGTTACTTCAGTGGAGTTGTACCTTGTTGAGGTAGGTGGGGGTGTTCAGGTGTGAGTACCTTGTTGAGGTAGGTGGGGGTGTTCAGGTGTGAGTACCTTGTTGAGGTAGGTGGGGGTGCCGGTGCAGTACATGGTCCTCTCCATGTCTGCGTTTGGGGTCTTTGAACGAGCCGGGCCCCCCACTCGAGAAATCAGCCTCTCTGATGGACTGCACACTGCGACACACAAAGGGGGTATTTACTACTACAACAACATATTAACATGTTTTATAACTTTCACTTTCATTTTTGGCGCTCTGAGTCTCCCCTCCCTTTGCTCTCTGTGCTAAGTCACTCCCCCTTCAGAGCGCTATCACAGCACAATCAGCTGTATCCCACAAATGAAACGACTGCACATCACATCAGGTTTGTCAAGTTGCTGTGTAGATTTGAATCATGTTTTTGTGTATTTATGGAGCGTGTGGGAGCATGGGAGCTTTGTACAGACTCGGACTGCTCACTGTAAGGCCCAGAAGAGATCGCTAGATTACTCAAACACGCATGGATGATGTGTAAAACCTCTGCAGGCATATTTTTGATGAGGGAACAGCGTTGGAACATGGGAGAAAGTTCTAAAAGTCCATTTTGCATAATTCCACCCCTTTAAATGCCCTTCAAAGTGTTTTTTTTTCTTTTTTGACAGAATAATTCCAGTGTGGCCCACCCCTCGAGTTATTAATCACACCGACTGAATGAAATATGGAAATGCAAGAGGCAGTTTTTCACACTTGTTCCATTTGAGCCGATGCAGACGTAGGCTCCATCTGAAATCACCCGAGTCTCACTTATCTTTGGAAACTGAGCCAAGAATTCATTACAAAGTTCAGCGAGTTCATGAAGAGAAACACAAGGGGGCGCCGTCTCCAGGGGGCGCTCAGTAAACAGTGAGTCACATAATTTTACATTTGAGAACTTTGGTGTTTCCTATAGACTTTAATCAATTATGTAGAAATGTTTTTAATTAGCTAAAATTAAGTTCATTCTAGTCTAAATTAAAGCTGTACTATGTGACTTTTCACGTCTAGGGGAGATGAGCACGCAACGCTACGAGACCGAGTCACGAGTGAGTTCTGTGGAGATGTCACCCCACTCAGAGTAAGAATGTATGCTTTTCTTCTTAATAATGAATGCAAGATAGATACGTTTAAAGCTATACTGCGGAACATTACATGGAACATATATGTGCGTGTAGGCTGCCGCTAGAAATTATTATAAACCTGTTTATTTTCAGTAATAATCATAAATTTAAAAAGAAATGCCACTTGACGAAGGACAAATATATTTATGGCTTTCAGCTTTCTGTTTATAGGCGCCATTTTGAGGACTTTTACCTTTCTAAAGATACATTTATGGTTTATTTCTATGGCAAAGGTGCACATTTTTCACCACTGAAACCACAGAAGGAAGTTCGAAAGTTCTTAAGCAGAAATCAGTCATGGCCGAAGTCGATTAGTATCCAGAGAAACCTATGACCGATAAGATCTGCTGATATTTTTGAGCCGATTTTGATGATTTTCCCCAAATTCTATTGTTTAAATTCACTCCAAACTCACCTCAGTCCTATACAAGAGCTGTGTCACGTTTGTGCAGCTGTCTCTCTGTATTAAAGTGTTAATTTAAAGCTGTGTGGTTTTTTACGCAGCAGATCGACCAAAACTAAACATCGGCCTGTGCTGAAGATTTAAGGCCGATATCCCATACGCTAAAAAGGCCACATATCGATATATCGATGTAACTCTCTCTAGTCTTAAGTGGCCCCGTACTTTAGGAATAACTAATATTATATAACGCATTATTACATTTATTTTCATCAATTGTGCCCATAGACTGTATACATAAATGGACATAGCTAACCTGCTAGCTGCCACGTTCCAAACAGGAAGTGATCATGGGCGCACTTCCGGCTCCACTGACTCGTCATTTTGGTCTAAAAATGTTCGTATTAACTCGCTCTACATGATCCTGTTTTTTTAATTTCGCTATTATGTCTGTAAATCAAGATATAAACATTAATAACAGACAAATCAGACGCCTTCTTTCCCGCTAGCGTTAGCAACAGGTTTGAGTGACAGTGTTGCTAAGCGCCCGCTCCCCCTGAACCAGCGGTGCGGGAGGGAAGAAGTGTTACCTTCAACAGCCTGGATCTGGATTGGCTCTTTGTTTGCTATGATAATATTGATCAACCACTTTACCATACAGTCTACAGTTCTGTTACCGGGTAAACTAGTGAAATACTTAAGTTGTAGTAGTCTGTAGTGGGACTGTACCTGTCCTCCCAGCCTGCAGACTGGCCTGGTACAGCGAGTCCAGTTCTGTTAGCTCCGCTTCCTCGCCGTGTGCCTGCCCAGGTGCATGCTGGGAGCTGTAGTGCGCGGGGGAGGACTGACAGCTGTAGACGAGCGACTGCGAGGACCGAATGGAGTGACAGCGATCCGGGGGCGTGTCGTACGGCGTTACCACGGCATCGGGACGGTCCAAACTCCACGACGACCAGTGCCGCGTGGGGGAGTGCGGGCGCGGCGGCTGCCACATTGGATTTGACTGCGGTCTGGGTGTTTCTACGGGGGGCGGGGGCGCTGGGGGCCGGGTCTGCGGAGTCGTATCCCAAAGGCGAAGGGGGAGGGAGGGGAGAGAGATGGCCAAGTGTTTCCCCAGAGGCCGCACGCTCACCCCTCCGGCCTGGAGCAACTCACCCAACCTCACCCCTGTCCCTGGATCTCCTCCCTCCCCCAGAACTCCCCCAGCGCAGCCAGCCTGAGGGGAGCAGGGGTGGCTGGCATAAAAAGGAGGGCGATAGGGTGGTGGGGGAGGAGGAGGAGGGGGCGGGTCCGAGGTGAATGTTGCGTCCTGATTCGCCGATCCCTGGGCCTCTTCTTCGTCCTGATTGGGCGTCAGCAGTACTTGGACCGGGCCAGGTTGTTCACTATGAAAGACACATACAAACGCAAGATAGAAAAAAAAGAAAAAAGGAGGGAAGGGGAGGAGAGAGAGAGAGAAAGAGAGATGGGGAGGGGTTGTCAGTCAGCACAAGGAAAGAAAAATCCCACTGACGTCAGGTGAGTTACTGCATTGGAGGAAGGTCAAAGGAAGCCAAGGATGTACAAGCAAAAAAACAGCAGCTAGCGCTCTTTATGTAGCATTATGCAAGCTAGCGCACTTTATGTAGCCTTTTGCAAGCTAGCGAACTTTATGTAGCCTTATGCAAGCTAGCGCACTTTATGTAGCCTTATGCAAGCTAGCGCACTTTATGTAGCCTTTTGCAAGCTAGCGCCTCAGTACAATGACTATGGGCCCATGCTGCAAATACACAAGCAAAGTCACTTCACACAAATCCCAACTCATCCTGTTTTTCAGATGGAATCACAACATTCACTGCTTCTGTGTGATGTAACAGACAAATGGTGTTGTTCATATGATTTTTGTGATATAGAGAGTTTGAGGGTTTTGTTATACCCGAAAGGCACCAATCGCTGGGTTTGAGATGACAACAACATTGTATATATTAGAGATATTCTGTTTAATGAAGCTGGGCAAGTTGAAATGACCATTGTTCATCTGCAGATTTTTGTTGTGATATAGAAAGTTTATAAAACTGTAGTAACTAATGGTCGGATTTTAGATATATGTAGAATGTCATGATTTTTTTCCTATACATTACATGGGATTTTTTTTATTTTTTTATAGGAGTTTGCATTAATAGTCGCACAAATCCCACATTAACATGCGGGCTAAACTTGGACTAGACCAGGACTAACACTGGGCCAAAACAGGAACAAAACAGGGACAAAAGAGGACCAAAACAGGGCCAAAATGAGGCCAAGACAGGGCCAAAATGAGGCCAAGACAGGGCCAAAAGAGGACCAAAACAGGGCCAAAATGAGGCCAAAACAGGGCCAAAATGAGGCCAAAACAGGGCCAAAATGAGGCCAAAACAGGGCCAAAAGAGGACCAAAACGGAGCCAAAACGGGACCAAAACAGAATTATATCAGGACTAGAACCCGATCTAACCAGAACCGAACCAAGGCTAGTAATATGTAGAACCAAATTCTACATATTAATAACATTTTTTTTTTCCTGATCCCATATTACATGTTGTGATGTCATCTGAAATCCCATTTTTAAATTATTTTCCAATTCAGCTTCTTGTTTATAGGCGCTATTTTGAGTACTTTCCATCATTCAAAAAAAATCTTGTATTTTGTTTTAAATCGCTAATTTCTACGGCAACGGTGCTAATTCCCATGATTACAGATACATTTGGGTCGCTCCACACATTGTTCACTGCGATTTATTTTTTATTTTACGCACTCAGGTTTTGATTCGCCATCCAGCCCCCCCCCCCTCCATCCCCCATGTGAACTCTCCTGTCTCTTTCAAGCCTTAGTAATTACCCAGCAGGCCTTGCAGCAGCAGGCTATAAATCAGAGCTCGTGTTGATCAATAGAGGAGAGGAGGGAGGTAGTAAAAGAGGCTGAGCGAGCAGCTTTACCACCTCCGCTCTGCACAACGACGACGCCTGGGACGGTCACACGGCGAGGGGGGTGGAGCTTAGAACAGCTGTGGTCAGATCCGACTGGGACCGGAGCAGGAGCGCGAGTCAGGGGCTGTTTTAGCGGCCGCCACGTCAGCCATTATCCCTGTGTTACGCACAACTGAGTCATGTGAGCGTTAAGTCGTGTTCTAATGCTCTTACCTCCTCAAAAACAGACCTGGAGTTGTGTTTTGTTTCATTCACATGTTTGAGTAACACTTTATTATTAGTCTGTCTACATCTCCAAAGCTCAAAACGCTCTGTTCCACCTTGTGATGTCATGAAGTGGTAGTTTATTTTAGCGTGAACTGACATTTTTAGCTTTACTCTTCACTGCTCTAGAAAAACCTTAATAACCAATACAAAGTCCATCTATTCTATCATTCTGTCTACCTTTATGTCCATCCATCATTCTTTCCATCTTTTTGCATTTCTTTCTATCTCTTTCATTCATTCTTTTTTATATCCCTATTTTTTCTGTTTCATCTTTCTCTATATACTGTTCTGTCTATCTCTATCCATTTATTATTTTCTATTATCTTTCTTTCCATCTATCGTTCTGTTTCTGTATTTATTTCTGTCTTTCGTTTGTTCTTTATTTTCCAGACCTGGAGTTGTGTTTTGTTTCACACACACAAACCCTGCACATTTAGGCGGAGTTCTTCTCTCAAACTGAAAAGAGTCTATTACCACTTCATGACATCACAAGGTGGAACAGAGCATTTTGAGCTTTGGAGATGTAACAGACTAATAATAAAGTGTTACTCAAACATGTGTGAATGAAACAAAACACAACTCCAGGTCTGTTTTTGAGGAGGTAACAAGATTATAACATGGATTAAAGCTACAAGAGTCAGTTTTGTGAAATATGAGCTTTAAAGGTCACGTCACAGTGAAACAGCCGCGCTCAGATACGGTGGACATTTTGAGGACGATCACCTTCACCCTTCTCATTTTCTCTTTTTAGTCCAACTGTTTTTTAATTATAGTCGTTCGTGTTTGGATAATTATTTCGAGCTCATAAAGTTTCATATATTTATTAAGAGGTTTGATAAATGCATGTGTCAGGGAGGTTAGCTCAGTGTGCTATTTTTGGAATTAAATCAAATTAACACACGGTTAAGCTAACACACGGTTAAGCTAACACACGGTTAAGCTAACACACGGTTAAGCTAACACACGGTTAAGCTAACACACGGTTAAGCTAACACACGGTTAAGCTAACACACGGTTAAGCTAACAGGACGATAAAGTGAAGTAAATCTGATGTTTGAGTTTGTTCTGATGAGACTGTTCTAACACACACTCACTCATGTTTGTATTACTGTGTGGGGACAGGTCATTGTTTTTATGGGCGTCTATCTCTCTGTCTCCCCCTCTCTCTTTGTCTCTGTCTCCCCCTCTTGCTTTGTCTCCCCCTCTCTCCTTGTCTGTTTCCCCCCTCTCTTTGTCTCTGCCTCTCTCTCTATCTCTGCCTGTCTCCCCCTCTCCGTCTCTGCATCTCTCTCTCTGTCTCCCCCTCTCTCTGTCTCTGCCTGTCTCCCCCTCTCTTTGTCTCTGTGTCTCTCTGTCTCTCTCTCTGTCTCCCCTCTCTCTGTCTCTGCCTGTCTCCCCCTCTCTCTTTGTATCTGCATCTCTCTCTGTCTCCCCCTCTCTCTTTGTCTCTGTGTCTCTCTGTCTCTGCCTGTCTCCCCCTCTCTTTGTCTCTGCATCTCTCTGTCTCCCCCTCTCTCTTTGTCTCTGTGTCTCTCCATTTCCCCCTCGCTCTGTGTCTCTCTCCGTCTCCCCCTCTCTTTGTTTCTGTCTCCGCCTGTCTCCCCGTCTCTCTGTCTCCCCCTCTCTTTGTCTCTGCGTCTGTTTTTCTCCCTCGCTCTTTGTCTCTGCCTCTCCCCCTGTCTCCCCATCTCTGTCCGTCTCCCCCTCTCTCTTTGCCTCTGTGTCTCTCTCTTTGTCTCCCCCTCTCTCTGTCTTGCCCTCTCTCTCTGTCTGTCTCCCCCTCTCCCTTCATCTCTCCCTGTCTGTCCCTCTCTCCTCCCTCTCTTTTTCTCTGGTGACTCCGCACACAGACAGATGACAGATATGTTCTGTTTGCTCTTTCAGCTCAGCACTTCTTCTCCTCTGCTGACACAGACACCCTCTTTCCAACTTTCTTTCTATTCATCTTTCTGTCTCTATTTCTGTCTTTTCTATCCATCTTTCCTCCTTTGTATCTCTTTTGTTCTCCATCTATCTTTGTTTTATAACTATTTATCCCTGGAATTCTAACTCCATGTCTAACTTTCTCTTTCTCTCATTCTATCTACCTTTCTGCATTTTTTTCCATATCTCTAATTTTTCTGTCTTTCTTTCATTCTTTATTTTGTCTCTATGCATCAAACTATTTTTCTTTCCCTCCTCCTTTCGATCTCTTGTTCTTTCCATCTTCCATCCCCCTCACACAACACAGAACACGACTGGACTTTGACCATCGCAACCCCACACCACACACGAGCCACGGACGAGCCACACACGAGCCACGGACGAGCCACAGAGACAAACTACGGTGTCATACATGGACAAAAAGCTCAAAGACAAAACATCAGACACAGAAACAGAGCCGCTCTCAAAAGTGAAACACAAAAATGAAACAGCCACATAGAGATTTAGAGCTAGCAGAGCCACATATGTTTGCTAATGTGCTAATGCGCTAATGCTAATGTTTTCTAAATGATTGTTTGTTCTGCCTAAACCAGCAGAGTTCAGTTTTGAGGGAGTTTCTTGCATTTAGTGAGTAAAAAGTAAAAGTTTAGTTTAATTAAATACTTTTATTATTTAAATTATAAAATAAACTCGTTCTGTCAGAAACACAGTCGATCATTTCCGCTGTAATGTGTCTGAGGTTTTTGTTGAGTCATGTTAAAATCACTAAATCCTGACAGAGCAGACAATGGACAGGGAGCTGAGGGGGGGTCAGAGGTCAGACAGTGCACAGGGAGCTGCAGGTGGATCAGGGGTCAGAGGTCAGACAGTGCACAGGGAGCTGCAGGTCAATGTTAAAACTTCACCAGACGACACTGTTGTGTTTACAAAGGGACAGCTTTGTGTGTCGGGGCTAATGCTAATTTCAAGAGCCTAATAAATATTTAAATATGCCACTGACTGAAATAATCTTCACCTAAAAATAACTCGGTCATCCTTAGAACAAATTTTAACTGTGTTATGTTACATTTAACATTTTAGAAGTTAGCATTAGCATTAGCATCTCCCTGTTCACTGCCTGATCTGTCAGGATTTAGTGATTTTAGCAGCAAAAACCTCAGACATGACTTTACAGCGGACATGGTCGCTCTGACCGTCAGAAGGCACCGCCACTTGCTTGACTCCATGGAGATGTTACTGCATTGCCCGGAATGTTCCACAGCACAACATTAAACTCATCCATCTTGTATTTGTTCAGTTACAGGTGATGTGTTGCACTTGCTGTGAACGGCTTGTTGCGATGGACGTACACATTTAATACCAGTCTGTGGAACATTCCAGGTAAAGGAGTAATATGGAAACAAGCAGGTGGTGAACCCTCACACCAGAAAAGTTACACAGAGCAACTTTAATGGTCTTTGTGATGAGTTTAAAAGAAAAGTGACTCAGAGCCTTAAACCCTGAGAGAAAAGAGCCGAATGTGACAAAATATCGTCACTGTGTCATTTTAATGATCTGATCATGAAACTCATTAAAACTCAACACTCGGTTTATCCCCAGAGACTTTCACACGTTGAAGGTCACAGCGGATCAGGGCTGTCACAAACGTGTAAATATGTACATACTAAAACTAGTATTGAAACCAGAGACTCAAATCAACAAGTATCGATACTGGAAAAGTCATGTAAACAATAGAGATGCACCGATCCAGCTTTTTCAGTTCGGATACTGATACTTTGGCTTTAAGTGTCTCAGGGACAGGAGCAAGAGAAGAGGTGAAAAAATTTAGCAATAGAGAGGAGGAGAGAGGGAGGGAGGAGAGAGAAAGAGGAGGAAAGAGGGAGGAGAAAGGGAGAGAAAGAAAGAAGGAGAAGAGAGGGAAGGAGGAGAGAGAAAGAAGGGAGGGGAGGGAGGAGAAAGAAAGAAAGGAGAGAGAAAGAGGAGGAAAGACGGATGAGAAAGACTGAACCAATATCTTGATATTCGATATATGAAATAAAATAAAAAAATCAATATCAGGGCCGATATCTGATCCTAGTGTGATATTATTATTATTATTATTATTAATTGTATTGTCAAACTATAATTGTAATATTCAAGTTCGTGGAGCAGCAGGTTAAGTTTATTAATTATAATTTGGTTTTGTTCATCAGCTCCTGTTATATGCAACATTTTGAGGATTTTTTCCCCCCCACATTCAAAACATAATATTCAGTTTTAAATCATTAATCGCTATGGCAACGGCCCTACTTTATCCCCATTCTGAAAAGCATGAATTAAAAAAAAAAAAAAAAAAAAAAAAAATTCCTTGTATAGCTTTTCTGACTGCGTATGTGTGAGCAAACAGCACAAAACAACAGCGTTTGAAGCAGCCACAGGTAAACACACAGATATGGGTGGTACTTTTGGACAGCCAGCACCCGAGGGACCCACAAGGGGGAGGGACCCACAAGGGGGCGGGACCCTCGGGGGGCGGGTCCTGGTGTGCGCCCGTGACATCACAAAGTATGGGTTGCGCTGTGGGTTACACTTACATGGGACAAAAATAGGAGGGACAGTATTCGGGTACCTGCGAGGACACTGTGGACGGGCGCTTCCTGTCTCCCGTCCCGCCTCCTGATCCTGCCTGCGTTTGATTGGACCGCCACTGCTCCTCATGCACGCAGCTACTGCCAATCCACTATGAGCGTTAGCCTCATGCAGGGGTCTGAGCACGGCTGGGGGCGTTAACGTCGAAAGAACGGAGGAGAGAGAAGACAGGAAGAGTGAGAAGAGGATAAACAGATATATTAAAAAGAAAAAGAGAAATAAACGTGGTTATGTCGGGGTCATGCTCTGCGTTTAAGTACAGATTAGTAAAAATCTGAGTTGTCTGTGAGTTGCAAAGATGGAGTTTAAGATCAGAAGTGACTAACGTTTAAACTACATAATCACTAAAGCAGGATTGATACTTTGCAGCGGATGTCATCACCTTTCCCTGGGGGTGTGACGCTAACTGGAGGCACTGCTCTGTCTGAAGATGTTACTCAAGTTAGACTTTAATCTGAGCTTTATTTTAACACAATCTGATCATAAAAAAAGCTGATTTATCAGAACTACAACAGGCGAGCTGATGTGTGCTGTTAAACAAGTCCTTCTCAAATATTACAGTCACAAGCTAGCATAGCATTAGCCAACAGTTTTTCAGTTAATCACAAAATCAAACTTCTAAACACGTCCACGGCCATAAACATACATGTAGAACACCCCCAGTGCGATGTCACTGCAAAGTATCAACTCTGATATGTATTTATGTGGAAAAAAGTGAGTCATATTTGAAGGGAATCAACAAGAATCTCAAAGTTCAGCCCAAGACTTTTGTTCCTTTCACACTTCCTCAAACTGGAAAGAGTTTTTACATGATCCTATAATAAAATCAGTAACAGAGACTGAAGCTGTGGAATTTCAGAGCTTCAGTCGCTGCGTCTTAGTCAAACAAAATGTCAACTAATCGTTTTATTTATATAATGATTTATACAACAGCAGTCAGAAGTGAGTGAGCCCAAGTGTTTTTTATCTGTAAAAAGTCAAATTAAACTCATGATTCACAAGTTTAATCTGTCTTTACATAAATGCAGTTTCCTAGTTCTTTTTTCTGCATAAATAGTAGTTTTTTGCACCAGCTCCCCCTGCAGGTGAGTCTGGTGAGTGCAGTTTGGGTCAGATACGTAATACCAGGGGCGGTGACAGGACGGGGGCTTAAGGGGGCCACAGCCTCCCCTAGAATGAGAGGAAGGGAGAGAGAAAGAAAGATGAGAGGAGGAAAGAGGGAGGAGAGAGGGAGATGAGGAGAGAGACAGGACACAGGGAGGGAGGAGGAGAGAGGGAGGAAAGGAGGAGAGGGAATGAGAGGAGGAGAGCAAGAGTTAGAGAGGAAGGGGAGGAAAGAGGGACAGGAGGACATAGGGAGGGAGGAGGAGAGAGAAAGAGGGGGAGGAGGGAGGAGAGAGGGAGTAGAGGGAGGAGAGAGAGGGAGGAAAGGAGGAGAGTGATGAAAGGTAGGGGAGAGAAAGGAGAGAGGGAGGACAGAAGGAAAGGTGGAGAGGGGGAAGAAAGAAGCGAGAAAGATGAGTGGAGAAGAGAGGGAGGAAAGAGGGAGAGGAGAGTAGGAGATGGGGAGGGAGAAGGAGAGAGAAAGAGGGGAGGAGAGGTAGAGAAGGAGAGAGGGGCTAGAGAAGACCTTTTAATCCAAGATCTCATGATTGTCGCTGTATAAAAACTGGCTGCATTGGACTGGAAATGGCTGCACTAACCAGAAGCTTTTGGTTATTTTGCTTCAGAAAAATGAACATATCTGAAGAACATGTAAAACTGTGGCACTTTAAACATTTATAATTAACCTGCTCCTGTTTTTAATGTTTTAAATGGACCTGTGTTATTTGGGTTGTTTGATTTTGTTTGTATTTGATCTCATTACACTCTCCATGTAGAAACTATCCAGACACAGGGAGAACATGCAAACTCCACACAGAAAGGCCCTGCACTACGGGGAGTCGAACCCAGGACGTTCTTGCTGTGAGGCTAAAGTGCTAACCGCTGCACCACACAAACACATCTCGAGTTTGATCTGCTTTAGAAGAATGGTTGTATTTGTTGGAGTTGGAGCCGTGACTCATCACTGGTATAACTGCAGTGGTACTTACACTGTTGGACTGGACTGCAGTGTGTGGGAGGCTAGAGACGAGTATGAGCCCAAACAGAAGGAGACTGGACCAGGACGGAGCCAATCTGAAAACTTTCCATCTCCTCAACTTTAAATTATTTCATTTTAAAGCTCCTACATCACGCAAACTGACTTTTGTAGATTTAATCTGTGTTCTAATGCTGTTACCTCCTCAAAAACACACCTGGAGTTGTGTTTTGTTTCATTCACACATGTTTGAGTAACACTTTATTATTAGTCTGTCTACATCTCCAAAGCTCAAAATGCTCTGTTCCACCTTGTGATGTCATGAAGTGGTAGTTTAAGTTAACAGCTCCTTTTACCTTTAGTTCAGTAGAGATCAGCAGTTCCAGGGCTGAAATGATCCAAATGATTCTAGTGAAGGTGTGTGGAGTTTAAAAACACAGTGGAGCACTTCCTGTATCACCACCTGACATCACAAGGTGGAACAGAGTGTTTTGAGCTTTGGAGATGTAGACAAACCAATAAAGTGTTTTCAGTTTGAGAGAAGACGTGTGAATGAAACAAAACACAACTCCAGGTCTGTTTGTGATGAGGAAACAACATTAGAACAGAGAATAGAGGAATATGGGAACTTTATTCATAAAAAATTAGCCAAGTTAATCTTTTTATTATCTGGGCCAATAGTGAATAAGTTTGTAGTCATTTGATTCTAACCTGTAGATCTGCGAAACTTATTAATAACAACAGACATGAGAATTGTACATGTGTTTTATGTGAAGCTCTGTGGTCTGTTTTAAATGAGCTGTAGAAAATAAACTTGACCTGAACAGAACGAGCTCCGTTAAACGGTGAACAGCCTGAACAATAATAAAGACATTCTGCTGGACTTTAAAATGACGTTCACATCTTCAGTCGTGCGCTGTGGTGAATGGGCCATAACGCGGCTAATGCTAACGGCTGTTTAATTAGAATTAGACAAACTCTAGAGTTGTGGAAATGACACTAATTTTACATAAATGTGAACAGCTACAAAGAGGAAATGACCTGAGCAAATACAGCTCATAGTCCAGATGTGTGTTTGATAGTAATAAGAGTAGCATGTTATAAACAAGCAAATAGCTTTACTGTTAGCCTCAACTTGTGACTAAAAGCCCACAGTTAAGAGCCTATTTTAAATGAAAGACTGGGAGAGGTGTAAATGCAAATAGAGGGATACTTGGATGTATTTTAATTGTGTGTAATCTGCCGGCGACAGCAAATGAAACGAGCTTTAGCGGAATGTGGTGTAAAGTGCCTCTTCTTTTATCAGATGAATGTGTTTGCACCTGGTCCCTGCTCAAATAAACCAAAAAATTAAACTTTAATTTCCAAATTTACAGTTTTAAAATGAAATGCAAATGAGTATTTATGTTTATACATGCCTCTACTTTGCAACTCTATGCTTCAAACATCTGTGTTATAAAAGTTAATATAAAGTATTAACTCATTAACAACTCAAAAAAAACAAAACAAAAAAAAAGTCAATAGTTTGGTGTCATTACAGAACATCTTAAAGTGCAGATTACTGTTCTTACTAAAACACAGTTCAGTTCATTATATTTAAGATTTTACCAAATCTTAAATTTGCCCAGTTTGACCATTTTTTAGGTTTCAGATTTTACTTCCTGGCTGTAATTCATGACATCACACTAAAGAATTTCATAACTGTTGCCTAGCAACCATGTGGTACACTGGTCCCAAACTCTCCTAATGTCACAGAGATTATGATCTGATAAATACAAATATCAGAAAACACAGTTGTATCAGAAAAATGTGCTTCCTGTGTAAAGAAAGAGAATTGTATAAAATTCTCCCTGTGTGATGTCATCAATGTGGGACTCTCCAGTGCAGTATAGTAATAATATAAGTTTAATAATTCCAGTAATTTTCAACATATTTTCAACTTTTCTTCACAAACTGTTTCTTAATCAGGGTAAAACTCATTTATATTTACAGCAGGTATAATTCCAACAAATTCAGTAAAAATGTGAGAATCATAAAAACCCGTCATACGCACTTTAATTAGCCTTAATAAACATGAACAAGACTTAATTAATAATGAAGAAAGATGTTATTAAGAACGATTCAGGCTTAGTACGTACTTCATTATAATTAAGCGTCAGTGGTTAGAGCAGTGCCCCCTGACGTGAAGGTCAGAGGGTCGATTCCCGCTCAGGCCAAGTTCTGTTGTTTTGTCCTTGGGCAAGACACCATGTCCACTATGAATGATCACCAGTTACAGCAGTTTAACTCTATACAAATACTAGCACTCGTTTATCGTTTAAGTACAGGGCTTGTTCTGTTCACTCTGTGGTTTTCCAAAGTTTTTTTTTTATGAATTAAGCCTTTGTTCATGCTTTACTTCAGATATCTAAATTAATATAAATGTTGCCAGTATTTCACACCAGAATAATGATAATAACAGATTGAATGGAGTTAGTCAGTTACAAAAAACAAGATGGAGGACGCCAACAGAGCAGTCCAGATTAGCTAAAGCGTGAACTGCTCCGCCGGTGCCTTCATTGGCTGTAACTTTGTGCAAAAATGGAGACAAATAGTTATGATCCCTCGACATGGGATGTGGGAAACAGAAATAGTATTACATAAGACCTCCGATAGTGGAGCCATCTGCTCTCGGCGCCCTCTGCTTTTCAAGGTTGGCTTTGCGTCGCAGGCAGAACGCAGAACGCTATAATCCCTGATATAGATTCAGTTAGAGCTGAGCGAGAGGGAAGTCCTGTTCATGCCCAGGTCTGAAAAGGTTTAAATACGCAAATATCATGATGGAGGGAGGAAGAGGAGGATGGGGAGGGAGAGGAGGATGAGGAGGGAGGGGAGGGAGACGTGTACTGCAAAGTCATGGTGCAGGGGAATATATAGAAAAGCATGGGAAGACACAAAGGAGGAGGGGAGGAGAGAGAGAATGAGAGGGAGGAGAAGAGGGAGGGAGAGAGGGAGGAGAAGAGAGAGGGAGAAAGAATGAGAGGGAGGGAGGCGGAGAAGCGATAGAATCAAAATCACAATCTGAGTTGGCACAATTCTCAGATCGCAAAGACCGCAGCTATTTACACAGTAGAATGTCCTCTGTGAAGAACACTGGGGGTGTTCCACATACATGTCTATGGCAGAACGTTCAGCAGTTACCGCGGTGATACTATGCACTTGCTAGCAAAACACTGAATGAAAAAAAAACCCAGACCTACCCAGACACAGGGAAAACATGTAAACAAAAAGGCCCTGAGAGTCGAACCCAGGAGCTTCTCGCGCTGGCGATAAACTTTAAACTCAAGAAAAAATACATTTTCAGGAGTCTGTGATCAATCCGAGCGTTCGTGGTCCTGTTTAGGAGTTTGATTTTCAACAAAAACGTGAGAGTGACTAACTGAAACACTGCTGGTTAATGCTAATGCTAGCTAGCGTGTGACTGTAATGTTATTTGAAAGGGACTTGTTTAACACAGAAATCAGTTCACTTGCTGTACTGTAACTATGTCAGCTCTTTCTGCTCATATTGTGTTAAAATAAAGCTCAGATTGAAGTCTAATAGAGCATCAGACAGAGCAGTGCCTACAGTTAGCATCACTCCCAAGGGAAAGTTGATGACATCAGCTGCAACATAGACAAATCGTGTTTTACCTGTAGTTTAGACCTACAAACATGTTCTAAAAGCAGCTAGTTATATAAATCCATTGTTTTCTCGTTCTTTTTCTGTATTAAAGTAGTTTTTTGCATGAGCGCCCTCTGCAGGTGAGTCTTGTGAGTGCAGTTTGGTTCAGATACAAAGACGGGGAGTAGTTTTGAGAGCTTTAGCCACGCCCCCTTTTTAACTGACCAATCAGATCGGCAACAAGAATTTAGTCATTACAGCCCTGCCACAGTCATATAATGCACATTTTTATGCCAGATGCCCTCCCTCACACAGCCAGCTCTGTTTATCAAAGAACAGGCATAACGTTAAAGATAGAGTCTGTAAATGAGTACTAGTATTTGTATAGAGACTACAGAAGGAATACATTGCAATTTAAGCTTCAAACTGCACAAAATCAGAGAGAAAAATATAAAATCAGCTCTTGTGGTGAGACTTTAACTTCAACTTGTGATGGGAAACACAGAACAAACACTAAAATAAGCATAAAGCTGTTTTTAATCCTATGTTTGGTCTTTACGTTTAATTTAAATGTGGCTCAGTGTAAAAGTATTCCAAGTATCACAACACAGTGCTCTGACTAGAATACATTACAAAATACATTTTAATTTGGGTCTTCAAATACAAGAAATCTTCCCGTCACTGTGCATATGAACATTCTGACACTTGATCACAATGAGGACCAAATGCAGGACTTGGACTGACAGATGAGGGACCATAGTCTGTATAAGGAAGTGGACTAAGTGCGTGTGACGTCCCCACAGCGTTCAGCTTCAGTCAAATGAAGCTCATCGAGGCTAGAGCAGTTATAGCGGACAATCTGGAGCCAAAGTCCATGTTTGGAATTCCGACCACGAGTATCATGGCAACCAAAGATCCAATCCAGAGCGAGGCTGTTGAAGGTAACGCCCCTTCCTGCCTGTTCTGCTGGTTTAGTTTAGCAACGTTGTCAATCAAACCTGTTGCTAACACTAGCGGGAGTGACCTTGGGGAAAAAAGTTGCCTGATTTGTCTGTTATTAATGTTCATATCTTGATTTACAGACACAATAGTGAAATAAAAGCTCCAGGATCATGTAGATCAAAATGATGGAACATCCTCGCTCTGGATTGGTTCTTTGGTTGCCATGATACTCAGTCAGAATTCCAAATATGGAAATCTGCTCCAAATTCCCCGCTATAACTGCTCTAGCCTCGATGAGCTTCATTCGACTGGAGCTGAACGCTGTGGGTGACGTTGCACTGAGTCACTTCTTTACACAGACTATGATGTAAACAAAGGCCAAAGCGCGTCTAATTTACACAACAGTTTTTATTTTATTTGACCAAAAAAAAAGACTTTTTATTTTCTTAACCCTTTAAGGACTGAGCACACTATAGACCAGTATAGCTCGCCTAGACTTTTATTATTTTTAGCCATAAAAATCACGTTAAAGGAGGTATCAAGTATCAAGAAGTACTGCATTTTTTCAAACAACTACCTATATTTTACATATCCATCTGTATTTTTCCTTTGACACGTCGAATAACTGAAAATCCTTCATCTACGCAGATTACCAGTAAAATACAGTAATGACAGTAAAATATTTAAAGAGCCTCATGCCTCTGCTTTGAGATGCCGTTTGAATTTACAGGAAGTACAGTTGGTTGCGGAGTTACGCTAATGGAAAGTCCGCAATCGCGCTCTATCGGCGACCATAACATCCAACGATATAGGGTTAAAGTAATTTTTAAACCGTATTGTACTGCATTTTTGTTGGGATGTTGTGTATTAATCACATAGAAACATTCCTTTATACAACTCAGCGATACTTCCTTTACTTTTCATCATAACTTTTCTAAATATTTACCACAACCAAACATAATAACAATAAAAACCCTGTCAGATGCACTAAAACCGTCCAAATCCAGCCCAATAATAAAACTCATGTCCAGTCTCCAATTGCAAAGTCACAGATCTGCAGCGTTTTGATGTTTTCTGAGCGAAACGTGATCTGGAAACTCAAACCGTTTTGCTAAATAAACAAAAGCTCCGATGACCTCAGACTGTACTGGAAGCCACCTCTGCTCGTGTCATTGTGGGAGCAGCCGAACGGGAACAAAACCATCTGTGTCTCCTCAGAACAGAACACCACTGCACACTTTGTATCGTCTATGATGTAAAAACAGGCCCAGGTGTCTACTAACAAAGATAACAAACGCTCCAACCATCTGTGAGGAAACATTTTAAAGAGAAGGTTTGTGTTCAGATCAAAGCAAATCATTAAAATGGAAATGAAGATTAGAGTATCAATAAAAACACAGTAATATTTATCCATGTCATGGTTTTTAAAAACTGGAAGAAATGAATCATGAGTTCTGCATTAACTAAACAGACTGAAGCAAGAAAGAGCAAACAATAATGGAATAATAGCTATTTTTAGGCACAGCATAAAATAAACTATAACACTTCTAATGAATAAAATAAAATAAAAAATAAAAATAATAAATAATAAAATAAAATTGGAAAAAAAGCATTAAAATAAAACAATAATAAAATAAAATTAAAAATAACATAATAAAAATAAAATGACATTGAAAATAAAAACAAAAACATAAAATAAAAATAATTAAATTGAATATAAAAATAATAAAGTAAAAAATAATAATAATAAAATCAAATAATAAATAACAAAATTACCTAAAAATGAAAATTAAAATAATACAATAAAAATAAATAAACTAAAGATTGAAACATATGAGGCATTACACAGGTGAGCTCCCCCTCTCCACTGATATAAGAAAATTCAAACATCCTTCACTTGACTCATTGCCCGACACAGAACATTTTTGTTATGAAAGAGCAGCTCAGCTCCGTCTACAGTGTCCTGCTGTGAGAAACAATGACACATGTGAAATGAGAAAGGGTTTAATCCTGTTTAAAAGGAAGAACACAACAGTTCAGTGAGAATCAGAGCCCCTCACTTAAACAATGTAGGATGTAACTTTCATTTGTGCACGTGACTAAATTATTTTTTTTCTTTCCCTTTGTTATTTTTTACAATATTATTTGACCTGCCATGTATGTGCATTAGAATTGTGTACTGTATATTAGTTTTTATATATATACACTTCTAGTGCTGCTGTCAGACTCATAATTTTGGTCTTAAAATGTTCGTATTAACCCGCTTTACATCATCCTCGGCCTCACTCCTGATTGGCTCTATGGTTGCCAAGATACTCGTGGTCGTAATTCCAAATTGACTGGAGTCGAACGCTGTGGGTGACGTCACACTCGCTTAGTCCATTTCTTTATACAGTCTGTGATATATACTCATCTTTTGTCAGTGGGGTCATTTTTTGGTTTGTATAAAATGTAAAAAAAACAAAAAAATACAAACATTGACACATTTACACAACATTTCTGATACCTATTGATCCTGAGCAGCTAATACAAAAATATAAATCCCACTGTGTGTCTATATTCCCATATTTCACCATCGTTTGTGCAGTATATAAAAACTAAAGGTTCGTGTGTGTCGGCTGTGTTTTACCCTGGTGCTGTAGCTGGTCCAGATCCAGGTACTTGCTGGGTTTAGGGTTGAATCCTCGAGCGGCTTCTCTCTCTGCTTCTCTGCGTCTCTGCGTCTCCTGCTGTCTCGCCCGCCTCACTACCTCCTCCTGCAGCTCGTCCAGCTCACTGCGCCCGGGGCCTGACACAGTAACACAGATGAAGCTCCTCTGGGTTTTAAAGAAGAACTATTGTGTTTGTGTCTCTATAGTTCTCATCTCTGACACTTGTGGATCATTATGTTATAATTTACACATTTTAAATCACAATATTCATCCAAAACGACACTACAGCGGAGCCAGGACGAACTGTGAAATACACGTGAGTCACTATTAATTAATTAAACAAGACAGAAATGTGAGAAAATGTTAATGCCTGTGTGAGAAAAGTGTATAAAGTGTGTGGTGAGGGGTTTTACAGCAAAAAACATACAGAATAATTGTAAAAAATAAAACTGATAACTTCACAGATTTCGCCTATTGCGGGTTACTTTTAGAATGTAACCCCTGCGATAAACGAGAGACCGCTGTATTGATACTTTGCAACTGATGTCAGCATTTCCTGGAGGTATGAGGCTAACTGGAGGCACTGCTCTGTCTGAAGATCTCTTAGACTTTAACATTCATTTTAACACAATCTGAAAGAGCTGGTTTAGTTGGCGCTTTAACAGGTGAGCTGATTATTCTTGTTAAACATGTCTCTCACAAGCTAGCATTAGCATTAGCCAACAGTTTTTCAGTCACTCATCTTTTTGTGTAAAATCAAACTCCTAAACAGGACCATGAACGCTCAGATTGACCACAGGCTCATGAAAATTTACTGTTTAAATCACTTTTGGATTTATTTTTGAGTTTTCAGACAATCTTAAAACTTTTTCGGCAGTGTTTGCTAATGTGTACACTGTGTCACCATGGAAACCACTGAACATTTCACCATAAAGATACACGTAGAACCCCCCTCAGCGTGACGTCACTGCAAAGTATCAGTTTTTAATGGTCAGTGGTCAGTCTGTACCTGTGTTGGTGGCGTCCCGAGGCGTCTCTTGTAAAATGGCGCCGCTGCTTTTGGACTTTGGCACTGATCTCCACGAAGGTCCAGACATCAGGGCGCGCTTCTGTTGACCCACCTCCCTGTCAGGACAAACGCAAGAACGAGTCATTTCTGCTCTCTCAAATAAACACCACATTTGTTTTAAGAATAACTATAATAATAATACTTTTTTTTATATGCGTCTAAAGAATTTGTAACCTTAAAACCAGACAGAGTTGTACATCATGATGAAGACTTAAATCTGATTGGTCGAAACACCCCAACAGCGGAACAAGCCGAGACATCAAACTGGACTAAATACGTTCATCCCATGAAAGTATAATCAAAATGTGGAAAGTGAACCCAAGATGGCGTCGTGCTGTTTTCAGTGGCCTGAGCTCATTGGCTCATGGGCCCATTACTTCCTCAATACAGACTAGCTTCTCCCACCGTGTGACGTCAGAATCAGAGCGATAGCAGCTAGAGCGGAGGTAGCGAGGGGTCAGACGCTTTGAGGATTTAAAATTTTGAATGTTCATGTTGGGAAAATAGAGAATAATCCTGCAAAACTAGACCTTTGTGAAAGCTGGATGCCCTGTCAAAACACGAAGAGTTTGAATTCACAGAAAATGCATTGTGTTCTATGGTCAGGTCAGAGGTCAGGTACGCCAACTCTAACCCTCCGTTATACTGTGCTCTATGGGAGAATTTTGTCTGAGGCCCAGCTGCAGTACCTGGAGCGGCCTCTAGTCAATCTCGCCCCAGGACAGAGACTCATGTCTGTTTCAGTTCACAATGCTGCGATTGGTCTGTGACTGTTCTAAACCTCCCAGGACTGTCTCACTTCCTCAGGTTTCCTCAGTTAAACGCTCGTTAAAACAGTTCCACATTACTTTAGCTTTAAAGTCGATGAATAAAAACACCATAGAGTTGACGTAGCTGCTCGCTGTCTCACCTGTCGGGGCTGGTGCTGTTCCTCTCACTGCTCTCGTAGCCGCTCTCCATCCTCTGTATGAGCCGTGGTTGGTGTTCCGCTCCTCGGGGCAGGGGCGGAGCGGCCGGGGGTCCCATGGCCTCCTCCCTGCCCTCTGCCTCTGCCGCCCCCTGCTGCAGAGGAGGAGGAGGGGGAGGAGCAGGGCCGGGCGCGGGGAAGGAGTCCTGGAGCTCTGGAGGTAGAGGGGGCACCGGCGGAGCGCTGTAGCCCACGCACGAGGCCTTCTGTCGGGTGAAGATGCTGTCGATGTTCAGGGCCTCTCTCCGGGGCCTCCAGGTCGGCCGGTAACGACTTCCAGAAGAACTGCACAAATTCAGAGTTTTATCTTTAAGTAACTGTTTTGGCAGATTTATACCGGGTTCTAATTTAAAGTGTAACTAAATCTCTACTGAACTAAAAGTAAAAGGAGCTGTTAACTTGAAAACTACCACTTCATGACATCACAAGGTGGAACAGAGCATTTTAAACTTTGAGTAACACTTTATTATTAGTCTGTCTATATCTCCAAACATGTGTGAATGAAACAAAACACAACTCCAGGTCTGTTTTTGAGGGGTAACAGCATTATAAAATGACTTCAAGCTACAAGAGTCAGTTTGTGTCATATAGGACCTTTAAGGTGTGTCACATGTCTCTGAGCTCTCAGCTGTTTGGTCCGTTTTGCTTTACACCAAAAGAGGAAATGCTTTCAAGCAATGTCCCATCTCATCACTGACCAGTTTAGTCTAGGTTTAGTCCTGGTTTAGGCCTAGTTTAGTTCTGGTTTATTCATGGCGAGTCCAAATTAGTCCTGGTTTAGCCCTTGTTTAGTCCAGATTTAGTCCTGGTTTAGACCTGGTCAGCTCGAGATTAGCTTTGGTCTAATCCTAGTTTAGTCCCGGTTTAGATCTGGTGTGGACTTGGTTTGTTCGTTATAAATACAGTCTTTGGTTTTAGGGGCCCAGTATTGAACCCTCTTTGTGTTAATTTATATTAGAGGGGGGCCCAAGTGAGGCCCCCAAATTTCTGTTGACGGAGTGTGTTAGTGTGTGTTTAAGATTAGCAATGAAGTAGCAGCATTGCAGTTTAAAGCTCATATGGCATTGTGTTTTGTTTTTTTTAGGTTAATGTGGGAATGGAACAACTAACCCACTGGTAATTGGGCACAAATATACCAATAATATTAAGTAACTACACTATTTCAGTTATCAATCATTTAAACTACTAATAACATATTGATCGTGATTCTTGTCTCATTAAAAGCAAATTAAAACAGCTTTAAATATGAATTTCCAGAACTTAAACAATATAAACTTTTAATATAACTTTTAATTTAATCAATCATTTAATTCAATCATCACAAGATAATAGCTCTTATCTATTATCTTGTTATTGCTTGTTACCTTTTTCCTGCTGTTCTTTAACTGTGTGGTTTAATACTGGAATTTCCCCACTGTGGGACTAATAATTTTATCTTATTTAACAAAAATAAAACTCAAAACTCTTCCTTCTAAACACTTTACTGACAGAACGGGCTGTAGACCTCGACTATATATTATATTCATCTAAAACGACGTAATAAAAGAAACAAAGCCGCAAAATGGCGTATTGAAAATAACATAAGACTCATTAGCATTAACAAAAGTACTGTATATCTGTGCACTGCAGTACCTGGACTTGCTCTCGCTGCTGGTGCTGTCATCCTCCCAGTGCGGCCCCCCGACCCCTCCCTCACAGCCCCCGACTCCAGACGACGAAGAGGAGGAGAGCGGGCGAGAGGAAGAGGAGGAGGAGAGTGGATGAGAAGAAGAGGAGGAGGAGAGCGGGCGAGAGGAAGAGGAGGAGGAGGTGTTTGGTCTCCGTGACGACAGCAGGTACACCGCGGTCTCTTTGTACTCGCCCAGAGGAGGAGAGGGAGGCCGTGCCGGACCCTCCACCGCTGAGCCTGTAGGGGGCAGAGCAGAGGCTGTGAGGGCTCAAGTACTTTGGATATGTTTTACTTCTAGTTTTGGATATGTTTTACTTCTAATTCGTTGTAGTTGCAGTATCTTAGCAGTTAGAGTGTGGTTCTTCTTGTTTGGAGCAGTGCATATTGTTGTTGTGTCACTGGGCAAGACACTTTACTAATGTGTGAATGCAGCAGTAGTTTAACATCACCAAGTATGAGCTGAAAAATGCACACTGACAGAGAGACCCTTTCACGGAGCGTTCACACAATCACCACATCTAAACTGGTTCAAAACTGAGACTGAATCTGGAACTAGGCCTGGACTAGGCCTGGACTAGACCAGGACTAGACCTGGACTAGACCAGGACTAGACATGGACTAGACCTGGACTAGACCTGGACTAGACCAAGGTATGAAAGTACTGAATTCATTTCCTCAGGTGCAGCTCCACATTACTGTAACACTCCACCATTTTAAAAACAAATATGTACAGAGGGAGAGACTGCAGAGGGGCTTTTATTTATCCCAATGGGGGTAATTAGGCAGAGGGCAGAAGAGGAGGAGGAGGAAGAAGAAGAAGGAAGAGGAGGGTAAAGAGGAGGGAGAAGAAGAGGGGGTAGAGGAGGAAGAGTAAAGTACAGAGGAGGATAGAAAGAAAGTAGAGGAGGGAGAAGAGGAAGAAGAGGAGGGAGAAGAGGAAGGTGCAGAAGAGGGGGAAGAGGAGGATGAAGTGCTGTATAAAGTTGTAGTTTTGCTTGTTCACCATGTGCTGCAGTGTATTCCCGGGGCTCACTGCGGCCGCTGCTAAAGTGGTTACTGTAAATGAATGCAATAACTCTGCATTTGGGTTCAATGCAGCAAAACACACACAGCTGTCAGTGATAATACACTATATGATACACACACACACATACACACGTACACACAGCTGTCAGCGATAATACACTATATGACACACACACACACACCCCTACATACACATAGTTGTCAGTGATAATACACTATATGATACACACACACACCCCCACAAACACACGTACACACAGCTGTCAGCGACAATACACTATATGATACACACACACACACACACACACACACACACACACACGCACGCACGTACACACAGCTGTCAGCGATAATACACTATATTATACACACACACATAGTTGTCAGTGATAATACACTATATTATACACACACACACACATGCACACAGTTGTCAGTGATAATACACTATATTATACACTAATACACATACACATATACGCAGATATATACACACGCACACACACACCTGTCAGCGATAATACACATTATATACACACATTATATACACACACACTAATACACACACAGCTGTCAGCAAAAATGCACTATATTATACACTATTATACACACACACACACATTACAGATGTGTTTATTGCTAAAAAAGAAAAAAAGATGACATTAGATGACTTTTCCACAGCCCCTGATGCCAAACAAGATCGTGTAGCTCTGTTTGATTTAACTGAAGCTTTTGTTTCAGTGGTTCAGTGGAGTCGTCTTGAAGCGTCTGAAGCAGAGAGGATTTGAAAATGTTTCATGTGATTGGTTCCAAAATTCTCTTTAAGTCAAGGAGTGCCCCAAGGCTCAATTTTAGGCCCGCTACTTTTTACTATAGTTACTGGAGGTTCTGAGCGTTCACAAGAGGCCTGTCCATATACTCATATATGTGTTTGTGTAGTACAGGTGGAGTGCAGGTGGAGTACAGGTGGAGTACAGGTGGAGAAGAGGTGGAGCGCAGGTTGGATTACAGGCAGAGTACACAGTAGGCCTACCTCTGATATATATATGTGTTTGTGTACTCCAGGTGAAGTACAGGTGGAGCACAGGTGGATTACAGGTGGAGTACATGTGAGTAAAGGTGGAGTACACAATAGGCCTACCTCTGATGTCCGGTCCCTGCGTGGTAGTCCCAGTCTGGTAGTTACACACCACAGTGGCCTGAGA
Organism: Periophthalmus magnuspinnatus; assembly: GCF_009829125.3. Classification (NCBI taxonomy): domain Eukaryota; kingdom Metazoa; phylum Chordata; class Actinopteri; order Gobiiformes; family Gobiidae; genus Periophthalmus; species Periophthalmus magnuspinnatus. The sequence continues at coordinate 17,793,462 of NC_047144.1, forward strand.
GTCGGTGGAGAGGTGGGACCCGGGGGAGTGGTGCGACGGGCGGGGGCGGGGTCTGTGACCGCTGCTGTCTGTGGAGGAGTCTGTGCGAGTGTCTGAGGAGATGGACGGCTCACGACCTGAAGAAGAATGAGATGAACAGAACGTGAGTGCATTTGGACGATTTATATACACTTTAAAGACACACAAAATAACTAATTATTTCATTACATGTCCATTACACTAAAGCCCTATCATGTAACTTTAGCAACAAAAATAAATAAATAAAAGCATGTTTTTTTCATTTTGGAAAAGTGTGTCTATAATCCTCCTCTGTCTGGCATAAAGTTAGTACGGTTTTAACTGCGTGTTTCCATGGAAACGTGCAGGTGACTGAACACCTCCAGAAAGATACATGGTGTTGCTTTAAAGTTCCACTACGTGATATTTCTAGAGGAGGGTTTGACTTGGTAGTCTTTATGAGGACACTACAGCTCTGCTTGGAGAGTTCCACAGTCAGGCATTAAACTTATCCATCTCCATGGAGACAAGGAGGAGGTGTGCCCTGGTCAGGAGGAGGCGCCTTCGCTCACAGTGAGAGACTGACATGTGGATATTTAACAGCGTCTTAAATGAATTTAAATGGCTTCTATTGACTCCAGCTCCTGATCTGCATAAACTTGACCAACAATTTGTTTAATACAGGCCAAAGACGAGGTCGATCGATCCAAAAGAGCTCAGTCCATCATTTAAACACGAAGGAACAGGAATTTCACATAAACAGCTCCATAACAGAAACTTAAAAACACCTCTGTAAGATCGACTTTAACAGGCCACAACAATGTTCTAGCCAGAATGTCCCCAAATCCTCCTTTTGATTTAAGTCATCCACATGTTTGACCTTTTCTTACTTAGAGACTAAACAAAGAGGCAACACCGACCCCCAGAATTTAAATAAAAGCAAACAATGCCACAACAAAACACTCTCCAGTTTTCAAACATCGTGAACTAAAGTGTCCCACTGAAACAATGAGCAGCAGAGTGAGCCACAGGTTAAAGGATCAACCTTCACTTTTCATACAGAAAAAAACTATAAATATTAAACTTGACTTTTTCGGGAGTTTTTTTCTCACTTGTTCCGTCTGTAGAATCGTGACAAAGAACCTTCATGTTTGCTGTGGACGTAACATTTACAGTGTGACCTTCACCCTCCACCTTAATGCGGTGGAGGGTTCAAAAGATCCCAGGTGCCATGTTGTCGAGGGATTCATGCCCTGGGTTAGGTCACTCATGGGTCACTCATGGGTCACTCAAGCCAAACAGGTCCTGGGACAGTCAGACAGAGAGAGGGGCAGAAGCTCTTTATGATGAGCACCACATCAAGGACAGTTACATCACCCTGGACCCATAGACCCCCACCCTGGAGTCACTGGCCCCCACCCTGGAGTCACGGTGGACCAGGACCAGCAACGTGCACTAGTGCAGTTTGAGCCGAGTGGGATGAGAATCAGTTCTTTCAAATCTGAGGCAATGGTTCTCCACAGTAAAAAGGTAGCGCCCTCTGCAGGTGGGTGGAGAGACCTGCCTTAAGTGGAGGCATTGAAGTATCTTGGGGTCTCTTCTCTGGGGAGGTGTTCACGTCCCACTGGGAGGAGTCCCCGGAGAAGACCCAGGACATACTAGAGGGACTATGTCTATTGGCTGACCTGGGAAAGTCTTGGGGTCAAACTGGAGGAGATGGATGAAGTGTCTGGGGTGAGGGAAGTCTGGGAGTCCCTGATTAAACTGTTGAAACTGGACTTCTGATCCAGGAAATGTTTCAGTATCGATGCTAAATATAATTAGCCCTGACTTGATTTTTTTAAATCGTTCTAAGTAGTTAAAGGAGTGAAGTCGTACCTTTTCTCACTCGTATATTCTAAACTCTCTACACAACTATGCCACTGCAGAGGACCTCCAGTTTTCAGAAAAGTCCTGTGTAAAAATAGCCGGTGCTGGAGTCTATAAATGTAGCATAGCGCCGTTAGCACTACCTGAGTCTTCACTGTCGTATCCGGCCTTGGTGCTGACGTGCAGCTCCAGATGAGGGTTAGGACTAAAACAGGGGCTGGGGCTGTCCTGCAGTACTACCGGGGTCCCACGGGGGTCAGCGTAGAGCAGCAGCAGAGGCTGGTAGTGGCCCTTTATACAGCGAGACACAACGTCCTTCCACTTGGGCCCAATCTGATGAGGAATGGAGGAAAGATATTTAGATGAATGGAACACACTGAGGAAATGATACAAGAAGTAATGAGGTTTTATAATTAACACAGAAAATATAAGGTCCAACAGTTTAAAGGAGCAATATCACACAAAACTGACTCTTGTAGCTTTAATCTGTGTTCTAATGTTGTTACCTCCTCAAAAACAGACCTGGAGTTGTGTTTTGTTTCATTCACACATGTTTGAGTAACACTTTATTATTAGTCTGTCTACATCTCCAAAGCTCAAAATGCTCTGTTCCACCTTGTGATGTCATGAAGTGGTAGTTTAAGTTAACAGCTACATTTTACCTTTAGTTCAGTAGAGATTTGCAATTCCAGAGCTGAAAATGATCTAAATGATTCTAGTGAAGGTGTATGGAGTTTAAAAACACAATGGAGCACTTCCTGTATTACCACGTGATGACATCACAAGGTGGAGCAGAGTGTTTTCATGCAGGGTTTGTGTGTTAAACATGTGTGAATGAAACAAAACACAACTCCAGGTCTGTTTGTTATGATGAAACAACATTAGAACAGAGATCAGAAAGGTCAAATAGCAAAATGTAAATAATTTTATGTTTAAATCACAAATGTGGATTCAGGGTTGCCAGATACGTGAGGTAATTTTATCCATTTCAATCAATACATAAAAATAAAAAGTCAGATTTTCTTTTTTTATTTTTACTTTGGCGTGTCAAAAGTATTGCAAATCTAATACTAATTGATACTAAAACAAATATCAAAACAAGACGCTCAAAAATCACATAAGTGGATAATACTGGACTGTTCCATTTTGTGTTGAAAATTACAATATTGTCAAAAAAAAAAACTGTTTAAAATGATTTGGGAAGCGAAATCAGAATCGAGAATTGAGTATCGAGTATTCTTTATTGTCATGGCAACACTATTTTGCAGACAGTAAACATTAGAAACATTAAGGCCAATTATCGGAGAGAAAACAGCGAGCTCCTGTATCGACTCTATAGAAACGTGTTAAAGTCAGACGCTGCAGAACAGGACAAGGTCACGTTTGCTCAGGCGGAGGGAGTTTTACAAGAAAAATAATAATAGGGCCGTTTATTAAAGCTACACTGCGTGACTTTTCTGCCAGAGAGCACGGTGTAAGTAGAGATGCCTCCAGGCTAATTTACAAGTCAGATCAGTGGAGAAGCGACGTCACTCACAAGGTATTCAAGGTATTTTTGGTCAATAAAAACACACAATAATAATAAAAATGGTGATAGGGTAGATTTATTTAAAGGTGCGCTGCGTAACTTTTCTGGCAGAGAGCACACTGTAAGTAGGTGACGCTAGCAGGGCAAGTTACAAGTCAGATCAGTGGAGAAGCGACCTCACTCACAAGGTATTCAAGGTATTTTTGGTGAATAAAAACACATAATAATTAATTAATTAATTAAAAATCAATAGATAAATAAATACGTAAATAGTAATAGGGTAGATTTATTTAAAGGTACACTGCGTGACTTTTCTGGCAGAGCGCATGCTGTAAGTAGGTGACGCTAGCAGGGCAAATTACAAGTCAGATCAGTGGAGAAGCGACCTCACTCACAATAAGAAGACCGGTTATTCAAGTAGCTAGAAATGCTACAAAGATTATATATTTTTGTATCTTTAATGTGAATTGCTGTAAATGAGCTCGCCTCTCCACAGATCTTAAACTTGACCAGGTGGCGTGTTTATCATTATGAATATTGACAAGTTTAATGCCATACTGCGGACTGTCCCGGGCAACGTGATAACATCTCCATGGAGACGAGCAGGTGGCAATCGCTCCACCAGAAATGTTACATAGTGCATCTTTACAGTTCGTTCCATAAGTGCTGATGTGCTGCTTTTGGAGATTTTTTTTAACCGAACGAATTAACCATTTTCGGTCAGTTTCAAACATAAATTGGCAGAGAAACCCACAAATCTGCCAGAATAATCGAAAATTAATGATAGAAATGTGAAAATATCGAGGTAAAAGACAGAAAATCCAAGTGTGAAAACGCAGAAATCTCTTAACATTTTGGTGCAGTTTAGCCATTTTTAAAAACAAAAATAAACATATTCAACTCTGTATTTATCAGCAGATTTTAAAATAAATAAATACTGGGACATATTTGGTTATTTTGTGTCGATATGATCAGATTTAAACCATTAAGATTTGAATTAATAACTCGTCTGACTCATTACAGACTCAAACTGATGACTTAAGTGTTTCATTCTGCTGTTTATTTCTTGCAGCTCATGATTTTGAACAATATTGTAGATTTAGGATAGTTTTGTTGTTAGTTTTTCGATATATCGAACTTCAAAATGTGTTATCATGACACGACTGGATACACTTTAGTACTAAAACGGGAATCTTCGGAGTCGTAACAGCTGTGTGAGGATATCTACGGACTTGCAAGTCAAATCTGCACACAGCGTACAAGCTAATGTAAACAAAACAAGATGGAAAACAGCTTTGAAACTATTAATGTCTATACAATTAGCCGCATTTAGCATCAATGACAATAACAGCGACTATACAACGCCGATGCAGGAGGAGGATCCTATAGACGCCCCTAAATGTCACATCTGCAAACAGCAAAGTAACTAGTTTTATTTTTACGCTGTGTATATTTTTGCATGATTAAATCGTGTAAAAATAGAGTTAGCATTGATATAAATACATATACATCCAAGGATAACTGCAATGCTGCAAACAGCCTCACTCAAAGTAACCTACATCTCCTGTCCCCAGGTACAAACACAGCACCGCAGCCGCTACTGTACTCTGCACCCCATTTCAAGTGTTACATCATCGTCCCGGCAACCGAAAACATCCCAGAATAAACAGGAATTAAAGCGGATGATGTGCGGCTTACCTCTTTAACGTGAGCGTCGTCAAAGTACATCCACTTCCGGAGCTTGGTTTGGAAGAAGAAGGTGGAATAGTGTTTGCCGTAGTAGCAAACCATTCCAACCAAGTACAGCTCCGCCTGACGCGCTCGCTCCTCCGTCACACGAAAGAACAGCTACGGGAGGAGAGAGGGAGAGGAGGAGGGAGGGGAGGAGAGGGAGGAGAGAGAGAGAGGGGGTACAAGCAGGAGAGACAGAGGAGCAAAAGAGAGGAAAGTGTGAGAGAGAAGATGAGATAGGAAGAGAGGACAGAGAGGAGCAGGAGAGAGGGATGAGTTATAAGCAGGAGAAAGAGAGAAGGGGGGGTGGAGGGAGAAGGGAGAGAGAGGAGGAGGGGGAGAGGTAGCAGAGAAAGGAGAGAGAGGGAGGGATGGAGGGAGCCAGAGAGGGGAAGAGGGATGAGTTATAAGTAGGAGGGAAGGGGGGAGGGAGGGGGGAGGGAGGGGGAAGGAGGGAGGGGAGAGGAGGGAGGGAAGGGGGGAGGGAGGGGGGAAGGGGGGAGGGAGGGAGGGAGGGGAGAAGAGGGAGGAGAGAAGGGGCGGGGGGGGGTTACAAACAGGAGAGACAGAGGAGCAAAAGAGAGGGAGGAGAGGGAGAGAGAGAGATGGAGGGTAGGAGGGGCAAGAGAGAGGGATGTGATAAAAGCAAGAGAGAGGAGGAAAAGAAAAGGAAGGAGAGAGAATGTGTGAGAAGATGGGATAGGAAGAGAGAACAGAGAGGAGCAGGATGGAGGGATGAGTTATAAGCAGGAGAGAGATGGGGTTACAAGCAGGAGAGAGAGAGGAGCAAAAGGGAGGGCAGAGAGGGAGGGATGTGTTAGAAGCAGAAGAGAAAGAGGAGCAAAAGAGGGAAGGAGGATAAAAGTGTGAGAGAGAAGTTGGGATAGGAAGAGAGGACAGAGGAGCAGGATGGAGGGATGAGTTATAGGCAGGACAGAGAAGAGCAAAAGAGGAAGGGAGAAGCAGGAGAGAGGGAGGAGTTATGAGCAGGAGAGAGAGAGCAAGAGGGAGGGGGAAGAGACGAGGGGAGTGTTAGAAGCAGAAGAGAAGAGCAAAAGAGGGATGGAGGAGGAAGATGGGATAGGAAGAGTGGACAGAGAGAAGCAGAAGCAAGGGATGAGTTATGAGCAGGAGAGAGAGAGACATAAAAAAGATTGGGAGGGAGAAGGTGAGAGAGAATGAGAGAGAAAGAAAGGGGTGAATTAGAAGCAGGAGCAAGAGGAGCGGAAGGGAGGGAGGAGTACGGATGAGAGAAAGGAAGGAGAAAGAGGGAGAAAGAGAAGAGAATAGGAAGGACATTGAGTCCAAAGAGAGAGAGGGAGTGAAAGATCAGAGGTAAAGACAGAAAAAATGAGAGAAAGACACAAGATAAAGACAGAGGAGAGGTGAAGGAGAGAGAGAAAGAGAGGAGGGAACGAAAGATGAATAATGTGTATAATGAATGTAAGTATAGGGCAAAAAGAAGAGAAAGAAGTGAGAGAGGGAGGGTGGATAAGGTAGAGTGAAGGAGAGATGGATAGATGTGTATTGTGCATAAATAATAAAGAGAGAAAGAGGGGTTTAGTTCACAGCAGTGGACAAAAGAAGGAGAGATGGAGAGAAAGAGATAAAGGGAGGAAAAATAAAAGAGAGAGAGGAGTTATTGTGACTATAGAGTCCGGCCGTATGCAGTCATCCTTCACTCTGCCGCACTCTGCTCCAGCACGAGCCCATCTCCTCCTCCTCCTCTCCTCGTTCTCCTCTCCTCTTCCTCCTCTGTTCCTCTCTTCTTCCTCCTCTCCCCTCTTCCTCTTCCTCCGCTCTCACACTCTCGTTCATACATTCATAGCAGCTGACACTTATAGATTTTATATTTACACAGTTGTATGGAGAGCGTCACACTCTTCTGTGTGTGAATGTGTGTATGTGTGCGTGTATATGTGTGGGGGTGTGCATGTATGTGTGTATGAGTATGTGTCTGTAAATGTGTGTGTATGTGCATGTATGTGTGTGAGTATGAGTGTGTAAATGTGTGTGTATGTGCATGTATGTGTGTGTGAGTACGAGTGTGTGTGTCTGAGTATGTGTGTCTGTGTATACGTGTGTGTATGTGCGTGTGTGAATGTGTGTAGGGGTGTATATGTGCGTGTGTGTGTATATATGTGTGTAATGTGTGTCTGTGTTTGTTCGTGTGTCTATGCGCGCATGTGTGTTTGTGTGTGTATGAGTGTGTGTATATATGTGTGTAATGTGTCTGTTTGTGTATCTATACATGTGTGTGTATGTTCGTGTGTCTATGCGTGTGTGTATGCATGTGTACATGTGTGTGCATGTTTGCATATTGCCAGTGTAGTTGCGTCATAGACAAAACTCCAGACTTCTACTGTGTCATTTTTAAACAAATATTAGTAACTCCTTCATGAAAACTCAAGTTGTGGTGACCAAGAAATACACAAAATTAACAATTCAGCTCACAGCTCCATCCAGTGGCACAAAACAGTAATGCACAATATGACAAGTATTGATTTAGCAGTTCACATTAATGCAGTGTGGACTCTGTCTGTGTGTGTTCTATCGATCCACATTATATCTGCCACACGCCGGACATTAACTGACCAGGAAACAGACCCACAGAGAGATGACCTTGGAAATACCACCGTGTGTTTGAATCATGGACATAGACGACCAAAGAGCCAATCAGGAGGGAGGCTGTTGAAGGTAACGCCCCTTCCCGCCCGCAACACTGGTTTAGCAGAGAGTGGGCACTTAGCAACGCTGTCAATCAAACCTGTTGCTAACACTATCTGTTATTAATGTTCATATCTTGATTTACAGACACAATAGTGAAATAAAAACTAAAATAAAATCAGGATCATATAGAGCGGGATAATATGAAGATTTTAAGACCAAAATTACGAGTCTGACAGCAGCCGGAAGCCCGCGCATGATCACTTCCTGTTTGGAACACGACGCTAGCAGTTTAGCTAAATCCATTTATATGAAAAGTCTATGTACACATTAGCTAAGTCTGCTTTAAAAATAGTTACTGAGCTGCTAAGAAGTAGTACCATTTGTGGTAGTAGTGTTTTTAGAAGTGAAGTACGTGTTTCTTTAAATATTTATGTTACTACGATGCTCACTCACTGATGTCATTATCAAGTCATCGAGCAGCAGGACGAGCGGCGGCCTGTGTATGAACCGTGTATGATGTGCGTGTGTTTTTAAGTTCACAGTTTGGAAGAAAACAGAACTTTGAGATACACATTTTCCACCAAATTGGCAAATAAATTGTAATAAACTTATTTTAAAACCATTGTCTCGTATGTGTCCATAGACTGTATATATAAATGGACAAAGCTAACCTGCTAGCCGCCGCACTACAAACAGGAAGTGATCATGAGTGCACTTCCGGCTCCATCAACTCGCTAACGTTAGCAACAGGTTGGATTGACAGCGTTGCTAAGCACCTGCTCACTGCTGAACCAGCGGTGCAGGCATGTTCAATATTGTCCTATACCTACCATCAACAGCCTCGATTCTGATTGGCTCTTTGGTTGCTATGATACTCATAGTCAGAATTCCAAATATATAGCGTGGCTCCAAAATTGCGGCTATAACTGCTCTAGCCTCGATGAGCTTCACTTGACAGTCTATGGGCAAAACCAATGTTAATTTATTATTACAAGAATTGAGTTAACTTTGCTTTGTCCCTTAAACTCGTGAAAAGTGCTTATAAACTCATCCCTGTGAATAATTAGAACATGCCACGAGACTGAGGTGTGAGTTTAGAGGGCTGTTACAAGGGTTGAAAATGGAGGGGTTTTTTTTACAGTGCAACATCTGTAAGAACCTACAGACAGGAATGGAGAGAGCGTGAGAGAAAGAGACGAGGCGGAGGAGGAGAAGGTTGTGTAGCACATCATCTTCATTGGCTCTGGTCCATTATTCATCAGAATCACTTGAGAATGGAGTCATTAAAATGCAACGACATTAGTCAGACATGACACAGAGCCCAACGACAGAACATGAAGAGGAAGAGGAAGAGAAAGAGGAGGGGAACAGGCGAGGAAGAGGGGAGGAGGAAGAGGAGGAGGAAGGGAGGAAGAAGAGGGGAAGAGGAGAGGAGGAAGATGAGGGGAACAGGGGAGGAAAAGGAGGGGAACGGGGAGGAAGAAGAGGGAGGGAACAAGGGAGGAAGAAGAGAGGAAGAATAGGAGGGGAAAAGGAGGGGAAGAGGAAGTGGAGGGGAAGAGAGGAGGGGAAGAGGAGGAAGAGAATTAGGAGAGGGAGAAGAGAGGAAGAGGAGTGGAAGATATGAAGAAGGGAAAGAGGAAGAGGAGGAGAAGAGGAAGCGGAGGGGAGAAGAGGAGGAAGAGGGGGGGAAAGAGGAGAGGAAGAGGAGCAGAAGAGATGAAGAGGAGGGGAACAGGAGAAAGGAGGGGAAGAAGAAAAATAGGAGGAAAGGAGAAAGGGGAGGGGAACAGGGGAGGAGAAAGGGGGGAGGAAAAGGGGAGGAAGAGCAGTGAAAGAGGGGAGGAAGAGGAGAGGTACAGGGGAGGAAGATGAGAGAAGGAATAGGGGAGGAAGAGAGGAGGAAAGGGAGAGAGAAAGAGAGACGGAGGGGGCTGAAACAGTGCAAACATGAGTAAAGAGAGGGAAATGAGATAAGGATGGATTGATAATGAGTTGAAAGAGTGAGAGAGAAGGACTGTGAGGAGAGAGATGGAGGGGGGGAGGGCTGAAAGAGTGAAAACATGAGTAAAGAGAGAGAGAGAAATTAGACAAGGATGGAGTGATAACAAGCTGGAAGAGAGAGGGAGGAGTGGGAGAAAGAGAGGAGAGATGATAGAGGACGGAGAGGGAGAATGAGAAAGGAAAGAGATGAGATGGAGAGGAGGGAGAGGGGCTGAAAGAGTGCAAGCAACATGAGTAAAACATGAGTAAAGAGAGCGAGAGATTGAGAGAGGGATGGATTGATAATGAATTTAGAGAGAGAGCGGAGGAGGACTGGGAGAGAGGTTTTACATGAGACTTTATGGCCCCCATGACCCCCCCGGAGCTGTGCGTTTGAGCATGTGCAGTAAAAAGACGCGCTTGTGTGTCCTTGGTCTGAACACAGCGGCGGCCATTTTGGAGACCTCCTAAAGCGTCTGTGAAGTTACTGAAGATGATGGTTTTATAGAGTTTACAGAGGCCGTTTGAAAGTCAAGTTTAACCCGACCAAAAGTGGAGTGTTTTCACGAGACCTGCAGAGCGAGTTTACTGTCAACGTAAAGCCACATGACGGATGACATCACCACATTCTATCGACCAATCAAATTTAACACAGACAAGGTGCAGTTAAAATTATTATGGTTCAAATGTAGGTTTTTTTTCAGCCATAAAACAGGAAGTGAAGGAAGCTCATCGAGGCCAGCGGTTATAGGGGAGCAGAGTTCACACCACAAGAACCATTTTAGTCCGGTCTCGTCCTGGTCTCGTCCTGGTCTCGTCCTGGTCTCGTCCTGGTCTCGTCCTGGTCTCGTCCTGGTCTCGTCCTGGTCTCGTCCTGGTCTCGTCCTGGTCTCGTCCTGGTCTCGTCCTGGTCTCGTCCTGGTTTCGGTTCAGCCCCGGTTCAGTCCTGGTTTCGGTTCAGCCCCGGTTCAGGTTCCGCCCCGGTTCACTCTCTATATGACCCATCTCGTTACATAATCCTCATAATTTGCATTTTTCTCTGTTTGTCCTGAATGTCTTGCCGTACTCACATCTCCCAGACGTAAGCACGTTCCCAGGCTGTGAATGACGTCTTCTGCCAGATCCGAATGATCCGAATCCCAAACCAAACCGATGGACACGATCTCCGGCGAATTCATGAGGACCCGCCGGATCCGCAGCACCTCTCCACAGTTACTCTGAAAGGGACGAAACAGGAAGTACAAATCAGGTAGGAGCAGACAGGTTTATTCATGTTATGATCCGAGATGAGACGCAGACGGTAAAAAATACAAAAACATATTCGTCCCTGAAGTTCACACACGAGACAGAACATAAATCTACAAACACCTCCAGTTTATGACAATTTATGAAAACGAAAAGGAAGGAAAAAAATAAATATACTTTTTGTACAGAAATATATAAATGGTCAAAATAAATCCATTGTGAGATATCTGATTGTAAGGTGTTTATTGACCGATAATCTGGAAGCGCGCTGTTAACATGCTAGTTGTTGTTACCATTACTCCGCTCTGGTCTCAGAGCTGTGAAAAGTGCTTATAAACTCATCATGGTGAGTAGTTAGGGTGGTCTGAATGCATAAGGCAAGTGAGGAATTTTTTATGTTTTTTTTAAACATGGACGTCCAAATATCGGTTCAAACAATATTCTGGTTGGACATGAAGTGATGTAATAATTCACACACCCCCCCCCCACACACACACACATACAGCGACTCCACTTCTCATAAAAGCCGTTACAGATGTGACTCCCAGAAGGCGTCAGGTGAGGATCACAAAAACTATGGAGAGACCAAAGGAACGAGAAGAAGAGAAGAACCAGGATGTAGAGGTTTAAAGCTGCGGAAATGATCAAATGGAAAGAGAGAGAGAGAGAGAGAGAGAGAGAGAGAGAGGAATAGTGTGTCCCAAGAGGCTAGTGTGTAGCTGAGAAGGAGAGAGGAAGAGATAGGAGAAAGAAGAAAGAGAAGACAGACAGAGGGAGAAAGAAAGAGGGGACAGAAGTACGTATAAGAGAGATAGTGGGATGAGGAGAAGAGTGTCCCAAGAAGCTAGTGTGCCAGCTCAGTGTGTGATCAGTGCTTCTTTCTTTGACCCAACACAGAGAGAAAGAGAAAAGGAGAGAGAAAGTGAGGGGGGAGAAGAGAGATAGAGGGAGAAAGAAGGAGAGAGAGAGGGAGAGACAGAAGGAAGCAAGAGAGAGGGGAAGAGAGAAGAGAGGGAGGAGCAAGATATAGGAGTAAGAGAGAAGAGAGACAGGGAGGGTTCTCTCTCTGTTCTCTCTCCTCTTTTCTCTCTCCCTCCTCTCTCCTCTTTTCTCCCTCCCTTCTCCGTCCTCTCACACTCCCTTCTCCGTCCGTTCACACTCCCTTCTCCGTCCGTTCACACTCTCCTCTCTCCGTCCGTTCACACTCTCCTCTCTCCGTCCGTTCACACTCTCCTCTCTCCGTCCGTTCACACTCTCCTCTCTCCGTCCGTTCACACTCTCCTCTCTCCGTCCGTTCACACTCTCCTCTCTCCGTCCGTTCACACTCTCCTCTCTCCGTCCGTTCACACTCTCCTCTCTCCGTCCGTTCACACTCTCTCTGTTCTCTCTCCTCTCCTCCCTCTATTCTCTCTCTCCTCTCCCCGTTGTCCTCCTCGATGAGCTGGCAGATAAACAGGTCCTGTAGCCGCTGTGACCCAGATGCCCCGTCTCGATCCGGGTGCCTCCAGTCAAAGCTCTGATGGAGGTCAGTGAGAGGGGGACAGCTGCCGGAGCGTGCCCACAGAGGAGCCTCTTTGTGCGGGCGTTTTGGCTGCGAGACGTGGGCGCCCGGGGGCAGAGCTGGAGCTATTCACAGGCAGGATTCTCCCATGAGGCAAAGCGACAACAACAATAATAATAATAAAAATAATAATAGTGTAAAAATGCTCCCTGCTTCAGACCTGACGGCTTCTCCTTCACACTGTTTTTTTTTTTAACAAAAGCAGAGAATTCTAAGGCCAGATACAGTTTTATTGAAGGACGTCCAGGGACTTTGGAGTTAATCGAGGTCCGACAGAGAGAAAAGAAAAGTGGACAATAGTTTTGAGCAGAGCAGTGGTCAGGGTTTAGTGAATCTGAACCAAAAGTTAAACTCCACAAGTCGATGATGCAGTGAAACGGCTCGTGTGCGGTTTAGGAATGAAGGAAAAATAATCACATTCTAACATTTTATTTTCTCGTATTCATAACCCCAAGGATTTTTAATGAATGTTCCACAGTATGGCATTAAACTTGATGATCTTAGGGTATTATCCTACAGCTACTACTACCACCACTACTACTACCACCATGACTGCTACTACTGCTACTACCACTACCACAACTACTACTACTGCTACTGCTACCACTACTATCACACAACTACTACTACTACCGTTGCTGCTACTACTACCACTGCTACCACCACACAACTACTACTACAACTACTACTGCTACTACTATTACTATCACTTCAGTGCACAGATCTGACCTGTAACTTAGCCCGGTGGCCACAAAAGTTCCATTGTGTAACTTTAAATGTCCTGACTCACTTGGTCCTGGTTTAGTTTTGTTTTCGGCTTCAGCAGAACACCCCCAAACTCCCCATCGCCATGGAGACAGAGACTTACGGGACAGTTCCTGAGGTCGCCCATGTTGGATGCATTTCGGAGCAGCTCCCCAAACATGTCCGGAGTCGGCTTGTCTCTGCACTCCAACATCCTCACCGCCTGGTTACTATGGAGACAGAGGGGACGGAGGGAGGAGAAGAGGGAGGAGAGAGAAGAGAGAGAGGGGAGAGTACAAGAGAGACGAGAGAGAGAGAGCGGAGACAGATGGGACAAAGGGAGGAGAGGACAACAGTGAGGAGAGAGGAGAGGGGGACAAGAGGGCGGACAGAGAGAACAAGAGGGAGGAGACAGGACAAGAGGGAGGAGAGGGAGAGAGAGAGGACAAGAATACAGAGGGAGGAGAGAGACAGAGGACAGAGAAAGGACAAAAGGGAGGAGAGAGTGAGACGACAGAGAGCGAGAAGAGAGGAGACAAAAGACAAGTGGACAGAGAGAGGAGAGAGAGGACAGAGACAGGAGAAGAGTGAGAGAGGACAGAGGGAAGAGAGACAAGACAGGGCAGAGAGGAGAGAGATAACAGAGAGAGAGAGATAGGACAGAGAGATAGAGAAAGGACAGAGAGAGAAGACAGAGGATAGAGAAAAAAGGAGAGGACAACAAATTATTATCATTCTTATCTTATAAGGGAAAAAACTCAAACTGCTGCACATCACAGAACCAGAACCTGCTGCTTATGAACAGAATGTATCTAATGATAAACATCGATACGATACTGGGATCAGATATCGACTGTCACTGTGTCTCTGTGTCATTTTGGTCGATAAAGTTTCCTGTAAATCGTCTTATTATCAATATGGCCCAAAATGCCTCATAATAAACTTACACTTGTATTTTTACAAAGCTGTTTTCTAATTACATCACGTCTGGATCATTTTACCTCATGCTCTTTGTGTTTAATGGACATAAATGTTGTTTTCAGCCACGACACTGAGGTCAGACATCGGCAAATACTTAAAGCCAAACTTATCGATATATCGGTATCGAAACAGAAAAACCTGGATCAGTGCTTCCCTTATTATAATAAAACGATATTGTAGATAATTGAAATGGCTCATTCAGTTGATCAATAATCCGAGAAAACTTGAGCTATTAGTTTTGGAAAAGTTATGTAACTTTTCTGGGAGAGGGTACGCCACCTGCTGGCCTCCATGGAAATCATATTGCTTGGTCAAGAATGTTCAACAGTATGGTGTTAAACTAAGCCAAGTTACAGGTCAGATCTGTGGAGAAGTGACCCCAACACACGGTACAAATGTATTTGTTACTGAGAAATCCATAAAAAAATGCAACTGTAACAGATGCATCAGTTTAATGCCACACTGAGGAACACTTAACGCAAAATCATCTCCTTAGTGACAAGCAGAAAAGTTACACAGTGGAGCTTTAACATAACATAAACATAAAAAATAGTCTGTTAAATGAGTTAAATATGTCGTCTCTGTGTCGCTCACTTTAATTATTTCATCTTGGAGGTAGAATAAATGTAGAACAGAAAGTCTGAAATACAGAGCATTTTACCGACAAAAATAGCGGAGAGATTATAAAAGGGTCTCCCCCAAACCTGACGCAGCCAGAGGAGCTTTAGCAGTGTCCTTGAGTATCTAACTCCATTTAGTCTAATTATGAACTTTGACCTCTGGAGTGGTGCCCGCCAAAAGAAAGGTTCCCCCCTGGGAGCGCCTTCACTTAAGTGGGGGAAGATTAATACTGACGCGCAAAGGAAACACCGTGAAAGCCAAAGCATTCAAGTCGATGAGGAGAAATAAACGGGAATTGTACAGAGCTGTTCACTTCTGTTTGTATCAGAATCACTTTTATAAAACTATACTTTATACAGTGACGGAAGAATACTGCAAAAATGTGTTTGTTTAGTTACAGAATACTGAATATCTGTATTAAAATGTATTTCGTAACCATAGACTGTATATGTAAATGGCCATAGCTAACCTGCTAGCCGCTATGTTCCAAACAGGAAGTGATCATGAGCGCGCTTACGGCTCCAATTCACTTTCTATGTAAAAAACGTCGCCCCTCTCTCTGTAGCTGCTGCTGTCAGACTCGTCATTTTGGTCTTATTACTGTTCATATCTTGAGTTAATGCAAACATTTTAAGAGACAAATCAGGCGCCATCTTTCCCCGAGGTCGTTCCCACTAGCGTCAGCAACAGGTTTGATTGACAGCACTAGTAAGTTCCCGCTCCCTGCTAAACCAATGGAACTGGGCTCCAAACTGGCCCGGGTGACGTTACTCAGTTCACTTCATGTAGCTGATTTTTGCAGCTCTGATCTTAATCTTCTACAAATAAAATGTTTATGGAAATGCCTCAGTCTGTTACATAAGAGTCATTGTCTGAGAGAACATTCATTTTCACACATCCACACGTGTGTTATGATCTGGTGTGTGCTCCCTGGGTACTTCCCTATGTGCTCAATGTCTGCTGCCCCGTCTGCTGCCCCGTCTGCTGCCCCGTCTGCTGCCCCGTCTGCTGCCCCGTCTGCTGCCCCGTCTGCTGCCCCGTCTGCTGCCCCGTCTGCTGCCCCGTCTGCTGCCCCGTCTGCTGCCCCGTCTGCTCCCCCGTCTGCTCCCCCGTCTGCTCCCCCGTCTGCTGCCCCGTCTGCTGCCCCGTCTGCTGCCCCGTCTGCTGCCCCGTCTGCTGCCCCGTCTGCTGCCCCGTCTGCTGCCCCGTCTGCACTTTCTACTTCTGTTCCCCTTTTTATCCCAGACCTTAACCTCAAATCCACAACTCTGAATATTTCTCGTTTGACACTGAAACGGAGCTTCAATGAAAATGATGTGAGTGAAAAACATCGAGCACAAGGACGAGAGCGTTGTTAGAGAGGCATGATGTAACATTTCTGGTGTCTCCGTGGAGATGGTATTGCTTTGCCTGGAAAGTATGAGAGAATGGCATTAACGTTTTCTCCATGGTGACAGTAGCTGCACTAGGTCAAGGTGCGGGTCAGATCTGTGGAGACACGACGTCACACTATAAGATTGGATTAAGAAGGTATTTTGATTGTAATAAAAACAGCTGTAATTGAACCCATTTTGATAGATATGATAAAGGCTGGAGAACTTTATTTTATTTTACTTTATATTTTATTTCATATTTATTTATTTTATAATTTATTTTTTATTTATTTGTAATTTTATTTTATAATTTATTTTTATTTTATTTTATTTCATTTTATTTTTTATTGTATTCAAACATTTGCAAAACGGCTGATTGCCTTGTTGATATTCTTTACATATAGTAATATAAACTCCACATAGTCAGGGCTTCCTCAGTCTGGGAATTGAACCAGGGACCTTCTTGCCATCAGGCGACCATACCACTGCGCCACAATACACCGGCATCCCTTTCACATCAGATGCCCTTCCCAACCCTGTCCAATCATCTGGGTTTAAAACACAAACTGTATTTTCTATTATTATCATCTCTATTTTCAAATCAACAGCATTTTTCCCGTTTACTTTGGCAACACTTTCACATCAGATGCCCTTCCTGACCCAGTCGTGTCCAAGAGAACAGACAGAAAACTTCCACAACATGAACCTGAGCTGTATTTTGTCCAGTTATTCTCAAAGCAACAACAGCATCTTTTTAACTTGACATTGCTTTTACATCAGATGCCCTTCCCGTTCCAATCCTCTAGAGACGTACAGTTTAAAATATTAGCTCTGTTTATTTGTTTTGTTTTTATAACACTGTAATAATAATAACACATGGGACATTCAGATCCTATTTTGAATGTGACAACAACAACAGCGGCTCTTTAAGTTGACATTGCTTTACATCAGATGCCCTTCCCGAGCCAATCCTCTACAGACGTACAACTTAAAATATTAGCTCGGTTTATTTGTGTAATTTCCTGTTTTAAATGCGACCGCAGCAGCGCCTCTATCAGTGTGTACACATTGTGCTTTGGTCTCCATGTTGCCCTCTGATTAGCTCACTGCTGTTGACTTCTGCATATTTGTTAGCGGCTAAAAATAGCTCGCTAACAGCCTGGTGCTAACAGCCTGGTGCTAACAGCGCATGGTGGCACTGCCGTTGTTTGTTTGTACTTTTGCCCCTCGCTCTTCGGTTCGGTGTTCCAGCTCTAAATGGGACACACACACACGATGCTTCTAGACGCCACAGAAAAAAGCAGAATCGATGCAAAACCAATGGGCAGGAATAAAGCGTTTGTTTAGTGGGTTTGTGAGCTCCACTGAGGGAAAATAGTGAAAAATGGCATTATTGTGGTAGCGGTGTTAAGTTTTTAAAGGGGAGAATTAGGCCGACATGGTTCACGGAGGGAGTTTACGTGAGCTTGTGTGTCCTGGTTATGAGTGTGACCCACAGACTGTGTAAAGAAGTGGACTAAGTGAGTGTGACGTTGGCAGTTATAGGGGCCAATTTGTTTCATTCTGCTGTTTATTTATCACCGCTCATGTTTTTAATGATATTGTGGATGATCTTTAGCATCATGACGTCAATGGCATGAATTAGTTTGTTATTCGTTACAGGCAAAAACCAACAAAATGAAGCTCATCGAGGCTAGAGCAGTTACAGGGGCCAATCTGTTACACATCTGGGATTCTGACCACAAGTATCATAGCAGCCAAAGAGCCAATCAGAAGTAAGATTGTTGAAGGTAATGCCTCTTCCTGCCTGCACCACTGGTTTAGCAGGGAGCAGACACTTAGCAACGCTGTCAGTTAAACCTGTTGCTAACGCTAGCAGGAGTAACCTCAGAGAAAGAAAGCGCCTGATTTGTCTGTTATTAATGTTCATATCTTGATTTACAGACATAATCGTGCCATAAAAACCCCAGGATCATGTAGAGCGGGTTAACATGAACATTTTAAGACCAAAATAACAACGGTTTTTCAATAGAAAGTGACTTGGAGCCAGAATCAAAGGAGCCAGAAGTGCCCCTATGATCACTTCCTATTTGGAACGTGGCGGCTAGCAGGTTAGCTATGTCCATTTATATATACAGTCTATGATCCAGACCAGGCGTATCCGTGATTGGCTAATCCACCTGTCAATCACGCCCATCTGAACTCAGTGACCAGACTCACATCTCTGTAAAGTATTGAAGTGATGTGTTTCCAGACCCCAGGCGAGCTCATTGTAGTAAAAGTCTGGTATAAAGTTCACAAATGATCTTTCACCCTTTTAAAACCATTTCAAATGTAAACATTTTACTAATTACCAAACTAACTTTTTATAATCTTGTATTTTACGTGTGGTGGCATTTTACATCTTGCCATAGGGACTGCAGTTGGAAACTAGCTGTATAGCTAATACTGGCGCATTTACAGAAATGTCGATTAATGTGCATTGTCCCTATTCAAATAAACTAATAAATAAATAAATAAATAAAATATCTGGAATCTACTAGAACTGTACATGTATTTTTATGATTATGAATACACACACGGCCATGTCTTTAGTTCTGTGCGTTGTGCCTCCTCCTGTGCTGCGCTCGGAGCCCCTCCCTCCCTGTGACACCGCTCTCACACTGTATGGATCTGTACGGGCCCCTGGGTGCGCTGCATTAAACTCCAGATTGATTACTTCCCTGCAGTTCTTCACTCCACTGACTTAAGAGGTGTGGGATTTTGGTGTTACATAACTGCACGGAAGACACACGAATGCCTCCCATGTATATGTGTGTGTGAGTGAGTATGAGGGTGTGTGTGTGTTGCTCTGTAAAAAGAACACAAGCGTTTAGAGATACAGAGCTGAGAAGTGAAATCGCAATAGTTCATAGGATGCCCTAACTCACAAAGGTATAAAAATGCTTTAAATATACACATTTTATAATATATATATATATATACATACACACACACGTATTATTAAAAGGTCCTATATTAGGCAAAATAAAAATACATTTTTTTTAGCTTTAATCCATGCTGTTACCTCCTCAAAAACAGACCTTGAGTTGTGTTTTGTTTCATTCACACATGTTTAAGTAACACTTTATTATCAGTCTGTCTACATCTCCAAAGCTCAAAATGCTCTGTTCCACCTTGTGATGTCATGAAGTGGTAATTTTCATGTGAACAGCTCCTTTTACCTTTGGTTCAGTAGAGATGTGGCAAATCCAGGGCTGAAATGATCCAAATGATTCTAGTGAAGGTGTGTGGAGTTTAAAAACACAGTGGAGCACTTCCTGTATTACCACTTCATGACATCACAAGGTGGAACAGAGTTTTTTTTGTTTGAGAGAAGAACTCGGCCTAAACATGCAGGGTTTGTGTGTTAAACATGTGTGAATGAAACAAAACAACTCCAGGTCTGTTTGTGATGAGGAAACAACATTAGAACATAGATCAGAGAATAGAGTCATATGGGAACTTTAAGTGACCTGACATTCAGCAATAACTAAAATATAACTAAAAACATGAATCTTTACTAGTTTGTGAGTAGAGTTCTTTGGAATTTGTTCACAATCTCTTAAGAACACTTCAAACTAGCATTAGCATTACCAACCTATTTTGGACATTTTTTTTAAAGAATCTTCAAACCATCAATGACTTCGAGCAGGAGTGTCCAAACTTTTCTCATTAAGAGCTACGTATAAAAACACAGACAAAGCTGAGGCCGATCGAGGGCCGTAGACTGCTCAATACGGTGAATACTTCAAATCTGCACGTTTATTACAAGTTAGACTGAACCACATGACCTTTTTTCAAGCTTACATCCTCAATGGGACACATTAAATATTTGAAGTAGATTTTCAGAGATGTACAAAGTAAAAAGTACTGTTTAACTCTATAGTGTCGGATGCTATCGCCGCCGATAGATTCGCGGTTACGGACATTCCATTACCTTAATTTTGCAACCAATTATGCTTCATGTAAATTCAAACAGCATCTCAAAACAGAGGCATGGGGCTTTTTAAATATCTTACTTATTTTACCAAAGATCACAAACTCATAAGCTGCAGATCTTCAGATATTCTTTAGTAAACATTCCAAAAAAATATGACCTGGCAAAATCAATGTCTTAGCTGCATAAACGCCTGACATTTTTTTATAGGAATGGCTGTAAAAAACATAACCCTAAGTACAATCTGCATAATCTTGTATAAATGTTGATTATTGTTCATATCTGTAATTTAAAGTGTTTCTGAGCTGACCAGATAGTTTTTTCATTGTTTGCTTGCATAAAAGTTACTCAAAAGTACATTCGTTTTTATATTTTTCTTCTACTTAACCTGGTATTACACACTTATTTGATGCATCAATGGAAAAATAAGGATGCATTTGTAAAATAGAGGTAATTGTGTGAAAAAGGACAAAAGTACAAGTTGATACCTCCTTTAACATGATTTTTTTGGCTAAAAAAAGAAAAAAGGCTAAGCGAGCTGTAATGGTCTATAACACGTGTCAAACTCAAGGCCCGGGGGCCAAATGCGGTCCGCCATGTCGTTTTATGTGGCCCGTGACAAGGTAAATTTAAATGTATGACTGTCTTAAAATGTCAGTTTATCAGGAGTTACGCAGTTACACAGACATATTTTTTATATCTTTGCAAATTTGAGACGAACCATTTTGCTGATGTGACCCTCAGTGAAATTGAGTTCGACACCCCTGGTCTATAATGCACTCAGTCCTTAAAGGGTTAAGGTAATATGGGCCCATTCACCTGGAAGCTTTCGGGCCAAGAAAAATTGGTCTGAGGGCCACCATTTTGTCCCCTGGGCCACAGTTTGGGCTTGCCTGTCTTTGAGCAGCAGTACAGCAATCGTCTTATTAACAGAATGTTATTAACGCTGTTGTTGTGTCCTTGGGCAAAACACTTCCTCTGCCTTTCCATGTAAAAGGATGTAATGATGTGAATGAAAAATGAGCTCCTCTAATCCACTTCCAGGGAAATTGGTCGTATCCCATAACAGCCTCAAAGCTCACACAGAGGGGTAGACTGGAGGGCTTTTACAGACTCCACATGGATTTAAATATAGTTTTTACAAAGCTGGTGTTGTGTTTGTATAGTGCAGTAGTTGTAGGGACAGTGCAGCTGCATATGTATGAGGAGGTGGAGGAGGTGGAGGAGACGAGGAGAAGAAGAGAACATGCTGTACTGTCTGTAGAGCGTTCAGACACTGCTCCAGGCGACTTACACTGTACTGTGTGCGAGTACCAGGGACTGTTTACATAAAAGGACATAGCTAACCCGCTAGCTGCAATGTTCCAAACAGGAAGTGATCATGGGCGCGCTTCTGGCTCCATCAACTCT
Source organism: Periophthalmus magnuspinnatus (assembly GCF_009829125.3). NCBI lineage: Eukaryota > Metazoa > Chordata > Actinopteri > Gobiiformes > Gobiidae > Periophthalmus > Periophthalmus magnuspinnatus. The sequence continues at coordinate 17,815,154 of NC_047144.1, forward strand.
GGCTCCAATTCACTTTCTATTGAAAAACTGTGGTCCCTCTCTCTGTAACTGCTGCTGTCAGACTCGTCATTTTGGTCTTAAAATGTTCGTATTAACCCGCTCTACGTGATCCTGGAGTTTTTTATTTCACTATTGTGTCTGTAAATCAAGATATGAACATTAATAACAGACAAATTGCGCTCAGAATGCCAAATATGTAACAAATTGGCTCCTGTAACTGCTCTAGACTTGATGAGCTTCATTTTGTTGGTTTAGGCTGGTAACAAATAAACTTCATGCCACTGACGTCATGAACCTAAAGATCATCCACAATATCATTAAAAAGATGAGCTGCAATAAATAAACAGCAGAATGAAACACACTGACAAGAACGAACCCAACCCCTGATGTCTGGTCTTGGTTCAGCCCTGGTCTAGACTGGATTTACACCTGGTTTAGTCCAAGGTTTAGTCCTGGTTTAGTCCTGGTTTAGTCCAAGGTTTAGTCCAAGGTTTAGTCCAAGGTTTAGTCCAAGGTTTAGTCCAAGGTTTAGTCCAAGGTTTAGTCCAAGGTTTAGTCCAAGGTTTAGTCCAAGGTTTAGTCCAAGGTTTAGTCCAAGGTTTAGTCCAAGGTTTAGTCCAAGGTTTAGTCCAAGGTTTAGTCCAAGATTAGTCCTCGTTTAGTCCAAGATTAGTCCTCGTTTAGTCCAAGATTAGTCCTCGTTTAGTCTAAGATTAGTCCTCGTTTAGTCCAAGATTAGTCCTGGTTTAGTGCTGGTTTAATCCATGATTAGTCCTGGTTTAGTCCATGATTAGTCCTGGTTTAGTCCATGATTAGTCCTCGTTTAGTCCAAGATTAGTCCTGGTTTAGTCCATGATTAGTCCTGGTTTAGTCCTGGTTTAGTCCAAAATTAGTTGCGTTAGTTTCGGTGTAGTTAGCTCCTCCCTTCAGACAGATATAAGGCAGTGTCCAGCACTGATCTGACCAGAACTGAAGAAACAGGTTGGATGAGCAGCGAAACGTCTTCACTCTTAAACTTTTTATCCAGTGACAGATTTGAATTTTTCTTTTACTACGGATCAGACCTGGACGACTGAGCGACACACAGACAACTCTCTATAGCTCAAAGCTTCTCATAATACAACAAAAAAAGTAAAAATAGTCCCACGAGTTCGAATAATAATCCCACATGATAAATACATAATTATCTCTCATGTGTTAAACGATAAGTTGATATAGTATTCACTGTGACATAGTACTGTGTCTGTGACTCGTACTCACCATAGAGACGTGGTGGAGATGTAGTGGACCATCTGGATGAACGGGAGCGGGTCTGAAGTGGCTCCACAGTTGGTACAAACGCACTGCAAAACAAAACAAGACTCATTAGTGTTTAAATCAGACCTTTTCTGTAAACTCTTCTTTTCAGATCTTTAACCATGTTTGAGTTGTTTCTTCTCATTGAGCCTCTGAAGTTGTATTTGGAGTGATTCACGTTTGATTTTAATCTTTAATCTATTCTTATGAAGATGCCATTTTGTTGATCTACCCGTTTTCACCTCCACCTGGACACGCCCACTGTGACGTACGCACTTCCTTCTCCAGTTTTATTTCCTTAATCGGTGATACTCGTAGGATTCAGCAGCGTCGTGTAGTCATTTTGGTACAAATTTTTTTTAAAGAGCTTGTTAGTGTGATGTGCAGCTGTCCATAGAGGGCGCCAACAGCATGCGGCGCTTTGTTGTGATGACGTTTACGACGACGTCAGCTCCCATTGGACACCACAGTTTTCTAATGTGGAAGTCAGTGGATTTGTTTCTTTTATTAAATCGTTTTAGATGAATATTGTGATTTAAAATGTGTAAATTAAAACAATGATCCACTGGTGTCAGAGATGAGAACCATAGAGAAACAAGCACAATTTAATATGACGTCACAACATTCTCAAATCCTTATAGTTTATAATTGAGCTGAAGATATTTTTCCCAAATCGTTTTGGCACAAACGTAACAAGGAGAAGGTTAAAAATAATAAAAGATAATAGAGGACATTGAATTAATTAAAATCTGAAATTGTATTTAAACATGAATGAATGAGACTTAACACAACATTAAAAGCTCCATCGTTGTTTATGTTTTTTTAGCCTGTACCTTCTTTCAAACAGGATCCGTGACACCTGCTCTGGGAGGATTTAAAACACTGGTGTAATCTCAACTTGTTAGACTCTACATTTGACTCTGCATAGACTTGGAAATTGATTCTGCTTTGAATTTTGCTGTACGCTGCCTTTATCCCGACTGTACAATAAAGAACGATTCCCGAGCCGTCTGTTCTTCAGAACAGAACAGAAACCGACAGAGAAACTTGGTGGCCAAAAAATAACGTTATGTCTGAGTTTTCTGTGACTATACAACACTGTTATAACATTTTGTAAGCAATGTAATATATTTGTATATTGTTCACACATATCCTGTACCTGAGTGTGTGTGTATGTGTGTGAGTCTCACCTGTTCAAAGAGCATCATGGCAAACTTCTGATGGGGGATGCAGTGTTTGGCGGTGCAGATGTCCTCTCTGCTCTCGGCGCTGATGTGGAAGTGGAGACGCATCAGCAGATTCTCCTACAGCACAAACAACAACACAAAAACATGAGCAGCGCCGTAAACTGTACACGAAAACATGTAAATATACAGAATAAACCACAGACTGTGTAAAGACGTGGACTAAGTGAGAGTGGCGTCACCCACAGCGTTCAGCTCCAGTCAAATCCCGCCTGTACCACTGGTTTAGCAGGGAGGGGGTGCTTAGTATAACTGTCAATCAAACCTGTTGGTAACGCTAGCTAGCTGGAGCGACTTTGGGGAAAGAAGGCGCCTGATTTGTCTGTTATTAATGTTCATATCTTGATCCTGCATTTTTTATTTCACTATTGTGTCTGTAAATCATGTAGAGCGGGTTAATACGAACATTTTAAGACCAAAATGATGAGTCTGACAGCAGCAGTTACAGAGAGAGGAGCCACAGATTTTCAATAGAAAGTCGGAGTTGGTGGAGCCGGAAGTGCACCCATGATCACTTCCTGTTTGGAACGTGGCGGCTAGCAGGTTAGCTATGTCCATTTATATAAACAGTCTATGGTATAAACCAAAACAGAGCAAGTTATGACACCATAAATAATTAGAAGTACATGGGCCGTGTGTGGGCTGTGTGTGTGTGGGAGTGTGGGGGTGTGTGTGTGTGTGTTATGCATGGGCTGTGTGCATGGGCCGTATGTGGGCCATGCGTGGGCTGGTCTAATCTGTGGCATTGAAGCTGCATCTATATTTCATAAGAGCTCTGGTGGATTCCCTGACTGAACACATTTACACCCAATCGATCAGAGAGCACCCATGGGCCCCACACAAACCCATGCTTACACGCACACACAGACGGGGGAGCAGGGCAACGGGGGGGCAGGGCAACAGGGGGGCAGGGCAACAGGGGGGCAGCGGAAGAGCACAATCTTGAGTTAAAACGGCTTAATCCCAGAAGCTTGTTTTGAGTTGAATTTTTTAGCTCTTTTTAAAGACAGCAAAAACATGTTCAAAAACAACACGTTTAAACTGCGACAGCACCAGATCAGGACTGGACCAGGACTAGACCAAATTCACATCAAGACTGGAAAAAACAAGATTAACAAAGTCTACATCAGGACAAAGCTGGGATCAATCCTGAATTTAACCAGGACTTAACCTGGACTAAATAAGGACTAAACTGGGATTAAACTGGGACCAAACCAGAACAAAAACAAGTCTACATCTGGACTAAACCAGGACCAAACCAGGACTGAAGAAATCAATTAACAATCTAGATGAACAAGTCTTTAGTCTGTTGTTGTTTTTTTTTGCAGTGACGAGAAAGAGAAAGAGGACAGGAGGAGGAGAGGAGGAAAAGTGGAGGAGAGGAAGAAAAGAGGAGAAGGAGGAGAGGAGGGATGGACAGAAAAGGAAAGGGGGGGGATTTTTAAGGGTGACCACTTGAATAGATTGAGTCTAATGTGCTGTATTGTGCATCAGGGCCTGTTCTAAACACACTATATATTTACATATTTATTAAAACGGCACAAGAAATGTGTCATATGGAGGAGACAAAGTCAAATCTACAGGGTCAAAGGTTCAAAAATGTTCGTATTAACCCGCTCTACATGATACTGGGTTTATTTATTTCTCTATTGTGTCTGTAAATCAAGATATGAACATTAATAACAGACAAATCAAACAGTTTTGCCCAGCGCCCGCTCCGTCCTGAACTCTCGGGAACAGTGGGATTGGCTCTGGATTGGCTCTTTGGTTGCTATGATACTCTCAGTCAGATATATATGGACATATATTGGAAATTACAAATATGGACGTCTGCTCCAAATTGGGCGCTGTAACTGCTGTAGCCTCGATGAGCTTCGTTTGGAGCTGAACGCTGTGGGTGACGTCACCTATGACTGGCTGTGGAGCGCTCCATTAAAAAGACCTTAAGAACTTAAAAAATTAACTGAATCCTCATGAATATTGCATCATTTGTCCCGATCAAGGTAAAAGCGCGACTCACGAAGCACTCAGCGGCGTCGTCCATGATGCCAAGCTGGAATCGCTGCTCGTCTTTGAAGGTTTTGGCCAAAGCCGAACGCAGGAGGTCAGAGGGCAAGACCCGCTCACTGCTGAACTGGAACTGAGCGAAGATACTCTGCAAACAAAAAGAAAAACACAACACAACGCTATTTAGAACTGTGCGAAGATACTCTGCATTGTGTTGCTGTTTTGTTTTGTTGTGTTTGCACTTTAGAACTGAGAAGACACAACAAAACAACACTCTTCAAACAGGTCTGAAAAAGCCCCACTATGAAACATTTCTGCGTGTGGGCTTCTTTGCTGTTTTTGCACTTTAATATTAGTTGTTCATGTTGTACGTCTTAAAAAAAAAGGATACACCACATAACTTTTTAGCCAGAAGTAGAGTAGAATAAAGGAGGAGTGGAGGAGAGAAGAAAGAAGAGAGGAGAGATGGACAGAAAAGGAGAAGAAGAGAGGAGGAGTAAGTGGAAGAGTGGAGGAATGGAGGAGATGTCATGTGGTGATACAGGAAGTGCTCCACTGTGTCTTTAAACTCCACACACCTTCACTAGAATCATCTGGATCATTTCAGTCCTGGAATGGCCAGTTTCTACTGAACTAAAGGTAAAAGGAGCTGTTAACTTGAAAACTACCACTTCATGACATCACAAGGTGGAACAGAGCATTTTGAGCTTTGGAGATGTGACAGACTAATAATAAAGTGTTACTCAAACATGTGTGAATGAAACAAAACACAACTCCAGGTGTGTGTTTGAGGAGGAAACAGCATTAGAACATGACTTAAACCTCACAAGAGTCAGTTTTGTGTGATATAGGAGCTTTAATGTGCCCAAATAAAGCACAATATCTTCCCGTTAAATCTGTGCCTCTTGTTTGTTGATCTTTTTAACCCACAGGCTCTAGATTCAGCACATAGAGTGGAATGGAGCCGTTTGGACCAGTCCTGACTCACAGACCTGAGCACAGACTCACAGCTCTGCCTCAGTATCACACAGCATCAATAATAAATGTGTTTAGTAAAGAGAGTTTCCTCGACAGAAAGACTCGATTTAAAAGGCCCACGGAGCAGCAAAATGGACAGGAGCGAGACAGAGACGGAGGTGAGACGGAGACGGGGTGAGACAGAGAGAGGTGAGAAGGAGACGGAGGTGAGAAGGAGACAGAGGTGAGACGGAGACGGAGGTGAGAGAGAAAGAGACGGAGGTGAGAGGGAGACGGAGGTGAGACAGAGACGGAGATGGAGGTCAGACGGAGGTGAGCCTGAGGTGAGACAGAGACGGGGGTCCTTGTCATCCCCGTGAGAAGGCGATGGGGTGAGAAGAAGATGGGGGTGAGACAGAGACAGAAACGAAGGTGAGATGGAGGTGATTCATAGATGCAGATGGAGGTGAGACAGAAACAGGGGTGAGACAGAGATGTGGGTGAGAAGGAGATGGGGGTGAGACGGAGACAGAGGTGAGACCGAGGGGAAATGGAGGTGAGACAGAGATGGGGATTAGACTGAGACGGGGCCAAGGAATCCTTTTTTTTTTTTTTTTTAATGGGAATTTTAAAGGTCCTATATGACACAAACTGACTCTTGTAGCTTTAATCCATGTTATGTTGTTTTCTCCTCAAAAACAGACCTGGAGTTGTGTTTTGTTTCATTCACATGTTTGACTTTATTATTGTAAAGCACCACCTTTACACATTTGATCAAATTAAGGTAAATGTGGATGTACCATTTCTCATCAGTTCTATAATAAAACGGAGCCTGATTATTTAAACACAAATGTAACTGCGGCTCCGTTTGGCCGACGCTCGACTGTTTTCACTGAAGATGCAGATTTTCAAAGTTTACACAACGTCTCAGCGGGAGAGCCATATGACACTCGACAGACGCCAACATACCTCCTGCTAGCTCTACGGGCCAGAGCACAGAGGGTTTTATTTTTATTATAGAGAAACTGAAGGAGACGTAAAGGGACAATATGAAACTTTTCTGATGGGAGAGTCACATGCTTGTTTCCATTTAGATGTTAACAATTTGCCTGGAATGTTCCACAGTATGGCATTAACTTATCTAGTTGTTATCATGAACTTATCATGTTCATGCAGACAAGCGGAAGATGCTGCGTAGTTTACAGGTCAAAACTGTGGAAAGGCGACCTCACTCAAAAGGAGGAGGAGGGAGTGAGGAAGAGTGAGGAGGACTGAGGCAGAGAGAAAAGGAGTGAGGAGGAGGGAGTGAGGAGGGTTGAGGGGGAAGTGAGGAGGAGGGAAAAGGAGGGAGTGAGGAGGAGTGAGGAGGCAGGAGGAGTGAGGAGGAGGGGGCGAGGAGAGATTGAGGAGGAGGAGGGAGAAGTGAAGAGGAGGAGGGAGGAGAAGGGAGAAGGAGGCAGGAGGAATGAGGGAGGAGGAGGGAGGAGGAGAGAGTGAGAAGATTGAGGAACAATGAGGAGGGAGTGAGGAGGAGGAAGAAGAAGGGAGGAGGAGTGAGGAGGATGCAGTGAGGAGAGAGTGAGGAGAGAGTGAGGAGAGAGTGAGGAGGAAGGGGGAGGAGGACTTTGCCGATGCAGCGAATAAAAATGATCAAATTTTTTTAAAATATAGATTTGAGATTCATGAGGACTTTGTTTCTCTGAACAGATAATGACAGATTTTCACAGAGCTTGGTCTGTTTATCCAGAGACACATTCAAACCAAAACCACTCAAACATCATTTCAAAGTTTACGGATTTAACTTTTATTATACGACACTGGCAGAAAGTATCGGACATAAAAACAAACATCTGCAGCTTTTTACCATCTAAAAACATGTCAAAAATCAAAGGAATACTGTCAAAACCAGACTTGGAGAGACTTATCCTGCATTTGTCTCCAGTAGGTTACACGACTGTAACGTCCTGATCACAACCTTATGGACACTTTCTATGTACAATGAGTCTGACAGCAGCAGATACAGAGAGAGGAGCTGCAGTTTTTACATAGAAAGTGAATTGGAGCCAGAGTCGTCACAGACAGAAGTGCGCCCATGATCACTTCCTGTTTGGAACGCAGCGAATAGCAGGTTAGCTCTGTCCATTTATATAAACAGTCTAAGATAATATTACAATGAAATACGAGACCAGAAAAGTTACACAGTGAAGCTTCAATGAATAATTAGTTGTGTTGTTTTCCCAAAGTGTTGAACAAAGTGCAGTCTGTTCAGAAACAAGGGCCCCAGTGGCTCAGGGCTGTGTGTGTGCCTGTGTGTGTGTGCCTATGTGTGTGTGTGCCTGTGTGTGTGTGTGTCTGCCTATATGTGTGTGTGCCTGTGTGTGTGTGTGTCTGCCTATATGTGTGTGCCTGTGTGTGTGTGTGTGTGTGCCTGTGTGCGTCTACCTATATGTGTGTGCCTGTGTGTGGGTGTGCCTGTGTGTGTGTGTGTGTGTGCCTGTGTGCGTCTACCTATATGTGTGTGCCTGTGTGTGGGTGTGCCTGTGTGTGTGTGTGTGTGTGCCTGTGTGCGTCTACCTATATGTGTGTGCCTGTGTGTGGGTGTGCCTGTGTGTGTGTGTGTGTGTGCCTGTGTGCGTCTACCTATATGTGTGTGCCTGTGTGTGTTTGCATATATGTGCGTCTGTGTATCTGCGTGTGTGTCTGCGTATATATGTGTGCATGTGTGTGTGCATGTTTGAGTGTGTATGTGCATGTATGTGAGTGTGTGTCTGCGCATATGTGTATGTACGTGTGTGTGAGTGTGTACACGTGTGCGTGTGTGAGTCCCTTGCAGCAATGCACCAAGGAAAGCGGAGGGGGGTAAGCCTTAAAAGAGAGAGAGGAGGAGGGAAGAGAGAGGGACGGAGAGAGGGGAGAAGGGTATAGGTTGAAAGAAATGAGTGAGAGAACATGGGAGAGAAGAGGGGGTAACCCTGAATAAGAGGGAGGGAGAGGGGGAGAGAGAAAAGAGAGGGAGGACAAAAAGGATGGGGGATAAGTTTGAAACAGAGAGAGTGGAGAGAAAGGGTAAAGAATGGAGGTAGAGAAGGGGAGTAGGCCTGAAAGAGAGAGAAGAAGAGAGGTAGACCCTGTAAACAAAGAATAGGTGTGTGAGAGAGAGGGGGATGGAGAGGAGGAGCGAGGAAAAAGGACCTTAAAGAGAGAAAAAAGAGGGAAGAGAGGGGGAGAAAACGAGGAGGAAAGAGATCAATTAAATGGCTAGAAGCAGTGGAGGTGTGTTCCTGATCCAAACCCATTATTCTCTCCCTCCAAAATTCCCTGCTCATCGAGTGTCAGTGACTTCCTGCGGGGGGCGCCGCATCCCCCTCAGGTCCAAAATGGCCGCTGTTTGTTTTGAATGGAAAAGAGTTCAGTTTGTTCTCAGGTTTATTTCTGTGCGAAAAAGAAGATGACATGCTCAGTACAGGCCACACACTCTTTCATCACCTCTCTCCCTCTCTCTCACTCCATTTCTCTTTCATCTCTCATCCTCTTTTCTGTCCCTCTCCTCCTCCTCTCCCTCTCCTCTAACCCTTTCCTTATTCACTCCTTCCCTTATATTCTAACTCCTCTCTCTTTTTCCTCTCCTCCCTCCGCTCTTTCTCTACTCTGTCCCTCTCTCTCTCTCTCTCTCCCTCTCTCTCTCAGCGTGGGTTTTTGCTTTGCTCAGCTCTTTTTGTCGGCCAATTAATTACAGAAGAGCTCCAGAGACAGAAACACACTTACACACATACATACACACACATACACACACACAGAGGTCAGAGGTCATCAAATATTTGCAGATTTTCCAGGAGAGATCGTGCACTTTTACATTTGAACAACTTTAGGTCTTTTAAAAGCAGAGAAAACTGCCTTTACTCTGTTCAATTTGAATGAATAAAATACTCACCCTGACCCCGTGACCTTAACCCCCAACACTCTAAACCCCTAAACCCGTAGCCCTGCAATGTTCCACTATATGGCATTATTCTCTTTTGTTCTTTTAAGATTATATTTTAAACTACAAACACCAGGACACAAGTGCATACAGAAACAAGAAGAAAACTGAATTTCCTTCATAACGATTTTAAAGACTTAACCCAGAACTAAACCAGGTCTAAACCAAAGACTAAACCAGGTCTAGCTCAAGGACTAAACCTGGGACCCTAACCCCGGACCTGGTCTGGGTTCTGGTCTGTGAAATCATCATGTGGTAATACAGGAAGTGCTCCACTGTGTTTTTAAACTCCACACACCTTCACTAGAATCATTTGGATCATTTTCAGCCCTGGAATGTCCAATCTCTACTGAACTAAAGGTAAAAGGAGCTGTAAACTTGAAAACTACCACTTCATGACATCACAAGGTGGAACAGAGCATTTTGAGCTTTGGAGATGTAGACAGACTGATAATAAAGTGTTACTCAAACATGTGTGAATGAAACAAAACACAACTCCAGCCCCATTTTTCAGTCGACCAATCGATCGGCAGCACGTCTTTACTCACTACAGCACTAGAGCGGTGGTTGATTAAAGTGAAAGTACCTTGAGGGCGCAGAAGATACAGGAGTCCTCCATGCATTTGTGAGTGGTCAGCTGTCGAAAGCTCCTCCTGAAGATGTCCAGATGCCACAGAACCTGCACACACCACACAACACTGTTAGCAACACCACGACCGTTAGCGACACAGCAACGTTAGCAACAAAGGACCAAGACTGTTAGCGGGACCCAAGCCCCGGGGCCTAAACATGGCCGCTCATTGAAAAAAGGGACTAAACCGGGACTAAAAGATGGACAACAGACGGACAACAGACGGACTTTGAGCTGAGCAAATCTAATTTATCATCTGAAAATAATTTAAAAAATCGCCACCTTTGTGAAAGCTGTCAGTCGTTGAGTGGCCACTAGTCCAACTCGAGACAGTTCTCAGCAGCAGGACCCTGTAGTTATTTTAACATCCATTATAGGCTATAAGAATACATATATAAAAAACAAACTATCCCTTCAAAAAGCTGAGAAGAGTGGGGTATAGCTTTGCATCTATTAGGGATGCACCGATACTACTTTTTCTTAAATGAATACAAGTACTTAATTTTGAGTACTTGAGCCACAGCATAACAGTGAGTATTGTCTTTTACCACGGCCAGTTTCACCATTATAGACGTGTTATGGCTCTTTTAAAAGCTCTGAACCCTGTTTGTCAGTTATAGTAAGTTACAGTACATACACAAGCAAATACTCGCCAGAGCCACTTAGCAAAGTTAGCATGCTACCATTGTCAACACTGTGCTGATATCTGCTGTGAACTATAAAAACCTTTAGAGTCCTAAATATTTGCACAGTTCATGTGCTTTTTTTTATGTCACCTGGTGCGGCTCCTCAGAGGAGAATTATGAGCTTCAAATAAGATGCACCACAGATACAGTGGTATCGGCTCTTGGTATCAGCAGCCCATTGCGAATATAAGTACAAGTACTGACACCTGCTATCGAACTGATACTGCATCGGTGCATCCCTACTATCCATTCATCTCTCCATCCGTCCATCCATCTGTCCATGACTAAACTGCATCTCCTCCTTTGTCTCTTTCCCTCTACAGTTTATTTGTTGTAACAAACAGAATCTATTTCACTGCAGGAGCAGAAACACCACACGACAAAAGCAACAAACATGACACGACAAAAGCAACAAACATGACACGACAAAAGCAACAGAAACATCACAAGACAAAAGCAACAGAAAGCAGTACTTTAGTATTACAATGATTTTATTTATTGCTGTATTGTGTCTGATCAGGGTTGGTGCACACAACATTGAACTTATTAAAAAAAAAAAAAAAAATCATCTGTATCTGATTATGAAGCATTTTATTGTCCGAAAAGAGCGTTAGCATGCTAGTCGTTGTTAGCTGAAACAGTAAAAATCAGGTACAGCGCCTTTTACTGTTTAATACAACTTTATTTTTAGACCTGAACAAAACCCAGATGCATCGAGACATGGTTCTATATGTAACCCAAACAGACACCGCCGCAGGGCCCGCCGGGAGGAGGCCCTGGGGACGCCTGGGACTCAAAGGCTGGGACTGGCCTGGGAATGGTCCGGGGGCTGCCCTGAGGAGAGGAAGTGTCTGGGGAGGGGGAAACCAGGGCATGTCTGACATCTGTGTGACCCGATGCTGTATATATGAAGGTCTTCAAACAGGACGCGGTCACGTAACTGTATTAAAGAGCTTTTTAAAGATCTTTTTACAACTAAACCCAACAATTTAAAAGCAAATGTGACGAGACTGCTGGTTTAACTGAGGCTAGGGCTCCATCTTTTCAGTTCTAATACCGATTCTGATAAGATAGCATTTAGCTCAACCAAACTTCAAACATTCTGGGATATTCTGGGATTTTCTGGGCCAAATACAACCAGTAAATTGTTTTATTACATCAGTTTATCTGTCCAACCCTGTATTTCTGTATAAAGAAGTGAACTAAGTGAGTGTGACATCACCACAGCGTTCGGCTCCAGTCAAATGAAGCTAATCGAGGCTAGAGCAGTTATAACGGACAATTTGGAGACAATTTCCATACTTGGAATCATGACCACGAGTATCATAGCAACCAAAGAGCCAATCCAGAGCGAGGCCGTTGACGGTTATGCCCCTTTCCACCCGCACCACTTGATTGACAGTGTTGCTAAGCGCCCACTCCCTGCTAAACCAACCTGTTGCCAACGCTAGCAGGAGCAACTTCGGGGAAAGAAGGCGCCCGATTTGTCATATTCATATCTTAATTTACAGACACAATAGTGAAATAAATAAAACACAGGATCATGTAGAGCGGGTTAATACGAACATTTTAAGACCAAAATGACAAGTCTGACAGCAGCAGTTACAGAGAGAGGGACCACAGTTTTTCAATAGAAAGTGAAATGAGCCAAAGTCAATGGAGCCGGAATGTAGCGGCTACAGGTTAGCCATGTAAATTTATATATACAGTCTGTGGTAGGAGCCTAGTCTCCCCTAAAACTTATTTCTTGAACCACTACTACTTTGAACGTCTATGAGGAATAATATTTTGTAAAACTTTCACTCAACTCTGAGATGAACCATTACAACGTCCTCCAGAAAAACATACATCCTTGCATCTCCACAAACCTGAACTATCAAAGCAAACACACTCCAACAGCTCAAATAAATACATCTCGTTCATTTGACAGCATAGCCAACCCACAGTTAGCGTCTTATTGTTTCTTTGTGAACACAATTAGCTCGGTTTAAGTTATTCAAAGCCTTTTTCTAATTAGCACGTCGTCACTGCAGCGCTCCCCTACAGCTCTGGAACCACTTTATTTCTACTTTTGTTTACGCAGTGGAGATGCTGAGTTCACACTTCTTTCGCAGTATAAAGCCTCATTAAAAACCTACATCTACATAACCACAGGAGTCTGCAGGTCTGCGGCTCTACTGCAGCAGCGGGGAGCTAAGTGTCTTGCTCAAGGGCTCCCGTGGGATTAGGAAAAGATTGATTTGAAAAGCAAACTTTGGGAATCATTTTAAGAGGGAAAATGGGATAGTGAGTTGCATAAATAGTAATAAAAAGAAGTTTTGATTACAGCACAAACCACTGTGACATATGGACCCGAGGGGATTGAACTCGCAGTCGTAAAGATGGTGGTTATAATCCTCATCATGGAGAAGGATGTGGACAAAAATATAGAAAACTCCATAAAAAAAACATTACACTTATTTTTCTATTCTTATTTTGGCTGCTACATTTAAACTGGATGCCCTTCCTGGTTGTCACACATTACTGTAACTGGATAGACGAAGGGGATTAAGTGTCTTGCCCAAGGACACAACAAAACAAACACTCTTGGAGCTTTAATCCATGTTCTCATGCCGTTTCCTCCTCATAAACAGACCTGGAGTTGTGTTTTGTTTCATTCACACATGTTTGAGTAACACTTTATTATTAGTCTGTCTACATCTCCAAAGCTCAAAATGCTCTGTTCCACCTTGTGATGTCATGTCATTTAGTTCCATAGAGATTGGCAAGTCCAGAGCTGAAATCCTCCTAATGATTCTTGTGAAGGTGTGTGGAGTTTAAAAACACAATGGAGCACTTCCTGTAGCAGCACATGATGACATCACAAGGTAGAACAGAGTGTTTTCAGTTTGAGAGAAAAACTCAGCCTAAATATGCAGGGTTTGTGTGTTAAACATGTGTGAATGAAAAAACAAAACAAAAAAACAACACAACTCCAGGTCTGATTGTGACGAGGAAAGTGATTCAAAGTAAATTGCATTCGTGAATCAAAGGGTTTCAGAGTGATGAGATTTAGCACCGTTTCCATAGCAACTACCAATTCAAAACTAAATATTATGTCTTCTGAAAGGTCAAAAGTCCTAAAAATGTTACATGCAAACAGAAAGTTGTGTACAGTGGTCGATACGTTCCAAAAATAACCCGCAATAGGCAAAATCAAAGTAGTCATTTTTTACAATTATTCTTTATGTTTTTTGCTGTAAAACCTCTCACCACACACTTTATACACTTTTCTCAGACAGACATTAACATTTTGTCACATTTCTCTCTTGTTTAAACACAAGGTTTAAACCTTCGTCGGCGCAGAACGTTTCATTGACAAGAAAACTTGCAAACATACAGCACTTCAGAGTCACACTGCGATCCAACGTTTATGTAAATTTGTCTGAACACATTCTGTACTGGACAGGAGACACGGCACGGAGGAGACTGATGGACAATGGTCTACAGTCCCTCAGCCAATCAGGACGCAGAACACAATGCACGCTCATACACTGTAAAAGAGCAGGTAAAATTGCACTAAAAGAAATCCGTGAAACAGCGAGACCACGAAAGGTGAACCACGATATAGTGAGGAACAACTGTACATGAAACTAGTGTCCTGCAGACTCTACAACTAGCATAGCCTAGCCCACAGCTAACGCTAACAGCTAACTCCATACTATGCAGAACACACACACTTTTAGCACTTCAGACAAACAAGAAGCTAAACACCAGGACTTTAGCAACGCTCCTCTTCCTCCTCCCTCTTCCTCCTCCCCCTCTTTAGTTGACGCATGTGTTCGGACATGTGTAACCTTGAAGTAGCCTAATTCTCTCTCTCTCTTTCGCTCCTCTCTTCTTTTTCATTCAGCTGTTTTTTTCTTTCACAAATGAACCTTGTGTCCTTCACACTACACCTGCCCCACACTACAGCGCACACTACAGCGCACACTACAGCGCACACTACAGCGCACACTACAGCGCACACTACACACAGACTACAGCACACACACTACACACAGACTACAGCACATACACACTACACACCACACAGACTACAGCACACACTATAGCACAAACTCTGCAACACACACTACACAGACTACAGCACATACACACACAGACTACAGCACATAGCACACACACAGACTACAGCACACACACACACTACACACAGACTACAGCACACACACACACTACACACAGACTACAGCACACACACACTACAGCACACACACACTACACAGACTACAGCACACACACACACTACAGCACATACACACTACACACAGACTACAGCACACACAGACTACAGCACACACAGACTACAGCACACACTATAGCACAAACTCTGCAACACACACACTAGACCAAAAACACCAACACACACACACTACAGCAAACACACATTACAGCACACACACTCACACACTACAGCGCACACACACTACAGCACAAACTCTGCAACACACACACTACAACACAAATACTACAGCGCGCACACTACACCGCACACACACTACAACGCACACACACAAACAGCACACACACACACACTACAGCACACACTACAGCACACACACTACAGCACACACACCCCAGCACACACACACTACAGCACACACACACCTTGTTGGAGCTGGTGTACTTCTCAATGCGTGTACAGTCCTCGTCTCTTTCATACTGAACGCTCCTCATCCCTCCTTAGTTTTAGATGCGATTTTGAGCATTAGCGAGCTGTGTTAGCGCTATGGGTTTGGAGCTAGGAGATAAATGTGTGTGGGGTTTTGTTTTTGTGCCAGTTGGAAATCTTGGGAGGAGAGAGGGAGAGATAGATGGAGGGAAAGAGAGAGGGAGGGAGGGAGGGAGGGATGCAGCAGTAGCAGTGAGCATCTATAGACTTTATAGTATAGAGGTCGGAGAGAAAGGGCGATTGAAGATAACAATAGTTTTGAATGTAAAACAGACCAGCACAGATGTTTCCATGGCACTATGCAACAACAACAAGGTATTTAAAGCTCCACTATGTAACTTTTCTAGTGCATGGGCCGCCGCCTGCTGTAGGATTACAGATTGACCTATGACCTACAGAAGTGTGAGAAGCACCTATTCATTGCTGCCATGGCAACAAACTCAAGTAGTCGTGGTAGTACTGTTTGGATCACATGACCACTGTTAATATAAATGGACATAGGTGACCTGCTAACCGCTACGTTCCAAACAGGAAGTGATCATGGGCGCACTTCCTGCTCCATCGATTCTGGCTGAACATTAATAACAGACAAATCTTTTCCCGAGGTTTCTTCCGCTAGCGTTAGCAACAGGTTTGATTGACAGTGTTGCTAAGCTAAACCACCGGTACAGGCAGGAAGAGGCGTTAGCTTCAACAGCCTCACTGCGAATTGGCTGTTTGGTTGCTATGATACTCGCGGTCAGAATTCCAAATATAAACTCTGCTCCAAATTGGCCCCTATAACTGCTCGATGAGATTCTTCAGACTCAACGCTCTGACCCCAGGACCCCACAGGGACTAACAATCCGCCGTCCCCGCTCGTACGTGCACACTACAGATCGGCTTGACTAGTTTCGACTCAACACGCTCACGCTCTGATCTTTTATCTTTAGACCCCAGGCTCGTGCTCATTTGCATATTCTATATTCAAATGAGTCTGTTTAACTCGGTGGATGAATATTCATAAACCACATTTTGCTTTGGTCGTCAGTGATGTCACGTCCAGATATGGGTCAGTGAACATACAGACAGTGTTAAAGCTGTACTACGCAACATTTCTGGTAGAGGAGGCGCCACTTCTCCAGGAATGAATGTTTCACACTATGGTTTTAAACTCATCCGTCTCCACAGCGACAAGCAGGGTGAAGTTCCAGGTCCGGTCTGCGGAGAGGTGACCCCGTTTACAGAAACAATGCACGTTTTCCGAGGTATTTTGAGTTTGTGCAAAGTTAGATTGGATTAATGTCATACTGTGGAACATTTCAGGCAAAGCATTAACATCTACATGGCGACAAAGCAGAAAAGTTACATAATGCATCTTTAACTGAAGCTGTAGGACATTGTAAATCCAACCCAAACATAAGTAAAATACTGTCTCCATGGATACGTTATCGCTTTGCCTGGAAAGTTTCACGTTATGGTATTAAACTTATCCATCTCCACGGTAACAAGCAGGTAATGTCACTAGACCGAGTTACAGGTCAGATCTGTGGAGAGGCAACTTGGTTCACAGTAAAAATGCATATTTTCTGAGGTATTTTGAGCTTGTAATGAAATAAATGCGATGTTAGAGTGTTTAATGTCATACTGTGGAACATTTCAGGCAAAGTAATAACATCTCCATGGAGACAAGCAGAAAAGTTACATAATCCAACTTAAATGACACTGTAGAAAATTGTAAATACAACCCAAACATAAATAAAATACTGTCTCCATGGAAATGTTATCGCTTTGCCTGGAAAGTGTCACGGTATGGTATTAAACTTATGTATCTCCATGGTAACAAGCAGGTAACGTCACTAGATTAAATTACAAGTCAGATCTGTGGAGAGGCAACCCCCATGTTATAGGAATCAAAACAGCTGTAAACGATTAAATGCAAGACAAACACGTTTAACGCCATAACATCTCCAAAGGGGAAAAGTTACGTAGTGAAGCTTTAAAATCAGACTTTGCAGTACTCCGTGTGTTCGGTCGTCACCTGTAAGGCGCTGTTCAGGAAGCAGCTGTTTTGTCCGGGCTCGTTACTTAACCCTTTACTCGGAGCGATGGAGTTCATATTTCTGGGAGTGACCAGTCCGTGTATCCCTCCGCCGCCTCCTCCCACGGGCGAAGCTCCACTCATGCCCCCTCCGCTACCTCCGCCGCCCGACGCAAAGTAGTTCCTCTTCCACGACATCACTACCTGGACGCCCTGCCTGATTGGTCGAGGCAGGGAAGGGGCGGGGCTACGGACGGGACAGTGGGTTCTATGTTACTCCCATGAGATTGAATGAAGGAGAAAGACTGGAAAGGCAAAGTGAAGGAAAGTGTAGGAAGTCTTGGAAGTTTAAAACGGCAGTTGGGAAAGTTCTTTGGGGATTTGGCACCCATACAAGTCCAGCCGTGGTTTAGCGTTAAAAATCCGTCTGCTTAGTTCTTCTCTGAGCTTGTTGGATTAGGACTTTTAAAAAGGCATAAGTAGAAGATGGATAATGATCACAAATCCCACGAGATGTAGTAAGAGTCGGCCATTTTGACTCCACCTACAAAACAAAGAGAAAAGAACAAAATTACTACAAGAAATCATCATCAACACATCAGACATTTAAAAACTACCACCTCATGACATCACAAGGTGGAACAGAGCATTTTGAGCTTTGGAGATGTAGACAGACTAATAGTGTTACTCAAACATGTGTGAATGAAACAAAACACAACTCCAGGTCTGTTTTTGAGGAGGGAACATTAGAACATGGATTAAAGCTACAAGAAAAGCTATACTTGTTTCCATGGTGATGTTCTTGTTTTGCCTGTAATGTTCTACACTATGGCATTAAACTTTTATATCTCCATAGAAACAAGCAGGTCACCACCAGGTCAAGTTACGAATCAGATCAGTTCGACTGCAAAGAGTTTTTTTAGTAGCCGAGTTTAATGCCATACCCTGAAACATTCCGGGCAAAGGGACAATGGCATGAAGACAAGAAGGATGTGGATGCAAAAAGTTACACAGCGTAGCTTTAAGTAAATCAGCCGTGTGCTTCATGATTTCAGTCACATCGTTGTTTGTGGATTACACAAGGTCAAATTTGAGATGTTGGAAACTCACATAAAAAAAGAAACAATTTTTATTTATTTTTGTTTCTTTACTTAGACCAGTTTAAGGTGTGTGGATTATTTATTCTGATTTATTTATTTTATTTTATTTATTTTTTACTTGGACCAGTTTAAGGTGTGTGGATTATTTATTCTGATTTATTTATTTTAATGATCAAAGCAAAAGAGACGTTCAGTTTGTGTTTCCTAAAGTCGAGAGAAAATGAGCAGCGGATTTTGTAAAGAGGCTCCAACACAGAACAGATTTAAAGAGAGAAAGAGGGATGGAGGAGAGAAAGAGAGGAAGAGGGGAGAGAAAGAGGGATGGAGGAGAGAAAGAGAGAGGGAGAGGAGAGAAAGAGGGCGGAAGAGGGGAGAGAAAGAGGGCGGAAGAGGGGAGAGAAAGGCAGAGGAAGGGAAGAGAGAGAGGGAGGGAAAGAGGAAGGAGAGAAAGAGGGAAAGGGAGGAGAGAGAGGGAGGAAGGGAGAGAGGGAGGAGAGAGAGAGAGGGAGAGAAAGAAAGAGGCACACTGCACACAGTACAGATTTAAAGAGGGTTTAGAGGAGAGAAGAGAGAGGGAGGGGGACAGAGAGGGGGAGAGAGGGAGGAAGCAAGAGAGAGAAAGGGAGGAAGAGGCACACACAGCACATAGTACAGATTGAGAGAGTATAGAGGAGAGAAAGAGAGGGAGGGAGGGAGAGAAAGGGATTGAGTGAGGGAGAGAGAGTGGGAGGGAAAGAGGGAGTGAGAGAAAGGGAGGGAGAGGCACAACACAGTACAGATTTAAAGAGAGTTTAGAGGAGAAACAGAGGAAGGGAGAGAGTGTTTAGAGGAGAGATAGAGAAGAAGGGAGAGAGAGACAACACAGCACAGATTTAAAGAGTTTAGAGGAAAGATAGAGAGGGAGGGAGAGAGAAAGAGACCACACAGCACAGATTTAAAAAGAGTTTACAGGAGAGACAGAAGAGGGGAAAGAGTGTAGAGGAGGGAGAGAGAGGGGAGGGAGAGAGTGTTGAGAGGAGAGAGAGAGGATATGGAGTGAGAATGAGGAAGAGAGAGTATATAGGAGATGAACATGAGGAAGAGTGAAAACACAGAAGAGAAGGAAGAGAGACAGAGAGAGAGAGAGAAAGAGAGATAACGAGAGAGGCTTTGGGACAAATCTCTTCATTCATTTCATAATCACCTCTTTGGGGCTTTATGGGGAGCTTATGGTGCTGTCTGAGCGCTAGCCCGAGCGCTAGCCCGAGCGCTAGCTAAATTAGGAAGTACCCATTAACATGCTAGTTGGTGAATCAGAATCAATGACTAATTTTATTGTTGATCGTAAAACTAAAAAATTCTTAAAAACTCAGGTATAAGGTAAATGAAGAATAACTTTGGACACTGCGAACTGTTTAAAATGAACTATTTCTGTGTTTTGTTTTGTTTTTTAAATCCATCCCTTTAAGACGTTTCTGTCGTTAGTGTGAGGTCAGAGCTGCAGAGGACGGGGTCGCACAGATGCAGATGTACATAGGTATAGCTCTATCCTCGTTACTTTAAAGTTGCTGTTAGCCCCGCCCCTCAAACAGCTGTACACTCTCCCATTGGTTTAAAGCTGCTCTATGTCCAGTATATTGTGAGCGTTTCTCCGCAGTCCCCCCTCCTCTCCTCGCTCTTTCCCTTTAGACCTCCTGTTTCCTGGCACTGCTCCCTGGCCCCGAGCTGGGAGCAGGATGCATGCTCCACAGCGCCCCCCTTTGGCAAAAGTCCAGAGGTCGAGAGACGCACAAGTGGCTTTGTCCCTGGTTTAGACGAATGAACAGAGAGAAAGAGAGACGAGTGAAAATGATAAGAACTGAGACGTATTTCAACTTCCACTATGTAACTTTTCAGGTCCGTCACAGGCTCGTCTCCATGGTGATGTTAATGCTCTGCTTGGGCTGTTCCGCAGTATGACATTAAACTAATCAATCTCCATAGAAACAGAAGAGAAAAGGAAGAGACAGCACCCACTCACTGTAAGAAATAAAAACACAACCAATAAATTCAATAAATGCAAGATAGATTTGTTTAAAGCTACACTGTGGAACTTTCCTGCCAAAGCAACAACATCTCCATGGAGACAAGAAGGTAAAACATATTTGTTGCACGTTTACAGATTCGAAAGTGTTCATTTTTCAAGCTCTTTTTTAGATTCTTTCTGACATCTTGGCCACTAGAGGGCGCAATGACTCCACTGAGTGTCACATCAAGGGTCGCACTTAAAATTAGGCTAATAACAATAGTTGCTAGCGCTGGGATTGGTTCGTGAAGGCAGTTTGAGCGTGAAAATAATCAAAACAAGTCTGGTGAAGGAGCATGGACGTTAAAAGCAAAGAGGAGACCTGGATTACCACCTGATGATGTCATAAAGTGGGACAAAGTGTTGTGTTTTTAGCTCTACAGATAAGGACACAGAAGTAAACTAATGGTAAACTGGTCACAAGTGCCTTGCCCAATGACACAATGACAGTATTCAGTTTGAAATAAGGACCAGTAACTAAGGAACAGACTGTCAATGGGACTTTTTTTTAGTATCAATACCTGTGAAAAATGTAGTTTCGATACTAGTTTTAGTATCGATTATTTTTGATACTTTTGTCCTAATCTGGGTTAGTAATCCTGGGTTAGTTTAGCCCCTCTGCCATTTTGTTGAATCCCAACTGCTCTTTTGATTACATTTGAGATTATCTTCCATACATTACAGTTATATTTAGAGGATAAATCTCGTTCTATGCATACACTGTAACAGCCACGGCTTAGCCTCCCTCCTCCTCCCTCCCTCCCTCCCTCCCTCCCTCCCTCCTCTCTCCCATAAACAAACAGTCCAAAGCGCAGAGGATTATGGGTAGATTTGGCGTGGCCCTGCTCAGCTTCTGTCCTGGTGATGTTTGTTCAGAACGTCCCACTGAGAACGAGAGGGCAGGCCAGAAAAGTCACCAGTGGAACCAAAGATTTGGGAACTGTGGACAGAGAGGGAATGGACAAGGAGGAAATGGACAGCAAGGGAATGGACAAAAGGTAAATAGACAGCGAAAAAAGTGGACAAGGTGGAAAATGGACAGAGAGGGAAATGGACAAGGAGGAAATGGACAGAAGGGAGATGGAGAGAGAGGGAATGGGTAGGGATGGAATGGACGGGGGGGGGGGGAAATTGACAAGGAGAGAAATGGACAGGGGGAAAAAAATGGAAAACAGGGAGGAGAGTCCTTTTAACTGATTTTTCTCCATCGTCTCCACATGTGACTCAAGGCTGATGTTTGTGTATTAATGTGAATTTTATGAATGAAACAAACCCCAAAGTGAAGGGCGATATATCATTTCCTGTTTCAGTATTGGCGATATCAAAAAGGGTCTTAGATATCAATGTCGGTCCTTTATCGAAGATTTTGGAAACTATTGGTGCCAAATATCAAATTTTTTTTTTTTTTAAAAGTTATAAAAATTGGTAACGAGGAGCTGAGTGGAGGGTGGAGCTACTCTGCCTCTTCTGCACGTCAAGAAAATGTGATGAATGGAAAAAATAAGATACTTTTTTTGTATCAACTCCAAACTTGTGGTCCATATATTAACATTTATTAATTTTATTTTTTTTTTTTAAGTCTCACATTGTAACTTTTGTTGTGAGTTTTGGTGTAACCTGCTTCTTTATGGAGACATTATCCCTGGAATGCTTCACAGTGTGGCATTAAAATGTCCCGTTTAACGAGTTATAATTGGTTTTTAAGCTTAAAAAATACTTTCAAAAACTTGCATTCTAACTGAGCGCATCTCCACATGACCTGATCTGTAACTTGGAGATACATGTTTAAATGGTCACATTTTTATACATCGCTTTTCCACCTTCAGGGCTCAACGCGCTTTACATCACACACACACTCATAACAGCGTACAGAGACACTGGGGGCGAGGGGGTTAAGTGTCTTGCCCAAGGACACAGCAACCATCTGTGGGAGCTGGAATCACACTGCCAATCTGACTGCTCTAAAAATGATGTTTACATTGAAAGCGGGATTCGAACCGGCAACCTTCGGATCAGCGAACAAACACTCTACCAACCGAAACACTGTCATTTAACCCTGAAGAATCCGCGGGGAAAAATTTGGCTGCTGTCAATTGCAGCGACTCAAAATGGACCAAAAAAAAAAAAAAAAAAAAAAAAAAAAAAAAAAAAATCAAATTCAAAATCAAAAGTCAAATTTAACTTCAAAAGCCCAGCGTGCCACTTCTGACCCCTGCATAGAGACACCTATTGGATGAATATTGAACTAAAATGAGCCATGAGTCAGAGCAGTAGTGACAAGATGGCTGACCACATAGTGTTTTGTTGAGGTGGAAAACCACCCAAATAAAATAGTCTTCTCAGCAAAAATGTTGTGTTTTTTTTTGTTAATCTTTTTAGTAATAGTTTGCAGAATGTCTAGAAGTACGTTTTATATTCTTTTTGGATAAATTATATTCTTTAAGGGCCCTGATCCTAAATAAAGGGTTAAAATTTAGTGGGCATTTCAGTGTTCAGTGAAGTTATAGCAGTAATTCGCATATAATGCATTGTTCATAATTTTCCACAGAAGAAACGGGTTCTTGGGTTTTCCAGGGTTAAAGTTTTACTTTGGAACATTCCAGGCAAAACAAACATTCTCAATACAATCTCCATGGAACCAATCAGCTGACAGCTCCTTCACCAGAAAAGTTCCGGAGTATCTTTAAGTCTCCAGAGTGTGTTTCTTCTCTCCGCCCTCCCTCGTTCACGCTGGCGTCTTGTGACTGATGAGGTTTTCCATAATGACCCATTTCTCATTTCATCGTTCATTTATTAATATTCAGACTCGTGAGGAGCCGCCGGCGCCGAAGCACATCCCAGAACCGTGTGAGCTTTAGCTAATCCACATAATTGGGCAAAGTCAAACTTGTTTAAATTCAATTATGGACCAAGCTTCATTTACTCAGCAATTATTCAGACTGTGCAACGCCAACAACAGACATCAGCAGACATCAGCACTGAAAGAGATACAAATGTAAAAGTACGCTCCAATTAGCAGTAACGTTATGACCACAGACCACAGACCCCGTGGGAAAGAGGGCGATGAATTTGTCTGTTATTAATGTTCATATCTTGATTTACAGACACAATAGTGAAATAAAAACCCCAGGATCATGTAGAGCGGGTTAATATGAACATTTTAAGGACAAAAGTCTGACAGCAGCAGTTACAGAGAGAGGGGTCACAGGTTTTCAATAGAAAGTGAATTGGAGCCAGAGCTGATGGAGCACTTCCTGTTTGGAACACGGCGGCTAGCAGGTTAGCTATGTCCATTTATATATACAGTCTATGGGTTTATTACATATTGTCGCACAGATATTAAGGTTTTAAAAAGCAAGGCCCACACATTTATGTCAAGTCACATTGAGGCGATACTGATACTCTGCAGCTGATGTCATCAACATTCTCTGGGGCTGTGATGCTATCTGTAGGCACTGCTCTGTCTGAAGCTCTGTTTAGACTTTAATCTGAGTTTTGTTTTAACACAATCTGACCATAAAGAGCTGACTTATCTGAACTACAACAGGTGAGCTGATCTGTGCTGTTGGACAAGTCTCTCTGAAATAGCATTATAGTCACAAGCTAACTAGTATTAGCATTAGCATTACCGTAAGTCAACAGTTTTTCTTAGTCACTGTCATCTTTTGCGTAAAATCAAACTCCTAAACAGGACCACGAACTCTCGGATTGATCAAGGCTCCTGAATGTGTGCTCTTTAAATCACTTTTGGATCCTTTTCCTGAGTTTTCGAACAATCTAAAAGCTGTTTTGGCAGTGTTTGGGAACGAGACCCACTCAAATGAAATATCTTGGTTGGATACGAGCTTTAGCATCAATTAGCATCTGGTTTTCTAGGAGAGACAAGAGAAGGGAGTAAGTGAGGAGCTAGGAGAGAAGGTGACAAGTGAGGAGCTAGGAAAGAGGAGAGAAGGCGACAAGTGAGGAGCTAGGAAAGAGGAGAGAAGGCGACAAGTGAGGAGCTAGGAGAGAGGAGAGAAGGCCACAAGTGAGGAGCTAGGAGAGAGGAGAGAAGGCCACAAGTGAGGAACTAGGAAAGAAGAAAGATGACACATAATTCACTTGTATTTTCTTCTTCTACTTTGGATAGTAGCTTTAGTATCAATTAGCATCTGTTTTTTTCCCCGACACTTTGACAGCCAAAGAAACTCACTTCTGTCCTCCATTTTGCCCCATTCATCTCTTTCTACACTTCCTTTTCTCCCTCTCTTTCTCCTTCTGAAAAAACTTGTCTCCTCCCAGACTCTGATCCTCCGACAGAAAGTGGGTCATCTGCAACTTCAAATAGACACAGGGTTGACAATAGGGAGCGCCCCGGGTTCAGAGCGCCCCTATGTATAAACCTCAATGCCTATTTAAGAAAGACTAAACTTATGAATGAGAGAACACGTGCGACGCCAGGCGGAAGGAGGGAGGAGGAGGAGAGGACTTAAGGAAAAGAGGTATAGGAGCGAGGAAGGATAAGAAGGGAACGTAGCAAGGTCATTCACAAGGAAGGAGAAGAGCTGAGTGTGTTTAAGAAGACGAGTTTGTTAAAGGGAAACGGCCTGATGTGTTTGGGTGAAGTAGGGTATGTCAGGAAGGGCATCAGGTGTAAATAGTCAGTTAAGTATGTGCAGTCAGCTGTGGTGGAAGAAGTACTCGGTTTAGTTACTTAAAAGTCCAGATGTTGGAGCAAAAAATGAAATACTCAAGTAAAAGTAAAGGTATCACATGAGCAAATCTAAGTAAAAGGATTAAAGTACCTGTATAAAAATGTATTTCAAGAGTAAAAAGTAAAATATTTCGCAAGAATTTTGAGTCTTATAAAGCTTCAAATGTGGTGATTTTTGTATATTTTTGTTTAAATTCTGAATGCGTTTAAAAAAAAAAAAAAAAAAACACACACACAGCCTTTTCAGCAGGTCTCAAATAAAAAACACTTTTCAGTCTAGTTCAAAAATGTAGTGGAGTAGAAAGTACAGATACTGCTCTCAGATGTACTGAAGTAAAAAGTACACACTGTAAAATGTACTTGAGTATAAATGTTCATCTGTACTAAACTGGGATTAAACCGAGACTAAACGAGGACTAAACTGGGTCTAAACGAGGACTAAACCAGACTTATTTTTCATGAATATAATAAATATTTAATCAAATCCATATTGTATTAAACACACAGAAAACACAAAGAGAAGTTTCCCTATCACCAGAACAACATTGTGAAGTAACAATCTGAAGTACATCTGCAGTAAACACAGATGAGAAACGATAACACTGGAACTCATTTATGCCACTCACACAACCCTAAAGTACAATTATCCCCAAAAAACTAAATAAATATAAGTACTCAGTTTGTCTATAATGAGTCCTAGAAGTTCAGTGACGTTTGGAACGCAAAGAAAAATAACAAAAAGTTACGCACTACTATCAAGAAAAAGAGAGGAGAGAAGGCGACGAGTGAGGAGCTAGGAGAGAGGAGAGAAGGTGACGAGTGAGGAGCTAGGAGAGAGGAGAGAAGGCGACAAGTGAGGAGCTAGGAGAGAGGAGAGAAGGTGACTGGCCGGTGCCGAGTGTTCTGGTGAGAGGAACAGCGTAACCCAGATACACTCCATTATAGAGCTCACGTGAATCATGAAAGAGAGGAAGAGCAAGAGAGGGAGAGAGGGAGGAGGGGGTGGGGCTTAATATTTAGGATCTTACATAAGCCCCTATATCTGCTGCTGCTACTGGAGCTGGTACAGGGAGAGAGAGAGGAGAGGGAGACAAAGACAGGAGGAGGACAGAGAGAGAAAGAGGGAGGGAGAGAGAAAGAGAGGTGAGAAAAAAATCTCACAAAAAAATCTCGGGACTCGGTCGGGACTCGGTCGGGACTCGGTCGGGACTCGGTCGGGACTCGGTCGGGACTCGGTCGGGACTCGGTCGGGACTCGGTCGGGACTCGGTCGGGACTCGGTCGGGACTCGGTCGGGACTCGGTCGGGACTCGGTCGGGACTCGGTCGGGACTCGGTCGGGACTCGGTCGGGACTCGGTCGGCTTGAGGATTCTGAGACAGAATCTCTTCAAAGTCAAAATTTAAATAAAATTTACCAAGACATGAATGTAACACAAATGTAACACACAACGAATCTATTAAACTACCTCAAAATGTCAACTTCCTCCTCCCTCTTCCTTCTCCTCCTCCCCTCTCTCTCTCCTTTCTCCCCCTCCTCTAATCCCACAGAATAACCCAGAGCCGCCGCAGCTCACAGGTTTACCCAGGGCTAATGGCTGATACATAAAACACGGGATTAGAGTGAACGCCAGCGGACGTTTTGACACGAGAGGAGACGGGGGACGAGATGGAGAACGGGCGCAACATAAGGAAAGTGAAAGTGAAAGAATAGCTCTATATGTTGAGTCATGGTCTGGGCTGAACAATATAAACAAAATGAATCTAAATTATTACAGAAAGATCTCCCTTTGTAGCTGTAACTCTGAGGTCAATAAAACCTGGCTATAACCTGGCACCATACACGTTTCCTGTTTTTTTAAGGTCAGTGTATTGTTGTGCACTGTCCCTGTTCAAATAAAAGCAAACCATACCATAACAAAATGAAATATTTGGGTCTGAATCATACACAAATATTTGAGATGACTCTTGATTTTATATAAGGCTCTCTGAACATTAAAAAAATAATAATCATTGACAAAAACATGGTGATATTTTTCCATGTGTTCCAAGTGTTCAGCTCAAGTTTGTTTGATGTCACAGAGACAAAACGTGGACTAAACCAAGTCGACATCAGGACTAAACCAAGTCGACATCAGGACTAAACCAGGACTAAACCAAGTCGACATCAGGACTAAACCAGAACTAAACCAAGTCGACATCAGGACTAAACCAAGTCGACATCAGGACTAAACCAAGTCGACATCAGGACTAAACCAAGTCGACATCAGGACTAAACCAGGACTAAACCAAGTCGACATCAGGACTAAACCAGAACTAAACCAAGTCGACATCAGGACTAAACCAAGTCGACATCAGGACTAAACCAAGTCGACATCAGGACTAAACCAAGTCGACATCAGGACTAAACCAAGTCGACATCAGGACTAAACCAAGTCGACATCAGGACTAAACCAAGTCGACATCAGGACTAAACCAAGTCGACATCAGGACTAAACCAAGTCGACATCAGGACTAAACCAAGTCGACATCAGGACTAAACCAGAACTAAACCAAGTCGACATCAGGACTAAACCAAGTCGACATCAGGACTAAACCTGGACTAAACCAAGTCGACATCAGGACTAAACCTGGACTAAACCAAGTCGACATCAGGACTAAACCAAGTCGACATCAGGACTAAACCAAGTCGACATCAGGACTAAACCAAGTCGACATCAGGACTAAACCGGGTCTACATCAGGGACAAAACCGGGACTAAACCAGGTCTACATCAGGGACTAAACCACGTCTACATCAGAACTAAACTAGGGCTAAACCAAGTAAAAAAAACTGTACTGTAGGTTGCATTTTCATAATACCAGACACGATCCACTTATATCATATTGAGCTTGTGTCTCTATAGTTCTCATCTCTGACCCCTGTGGATCATTATGTTATAATTTACACATCACAATATTCATCTAAATGACTTAAACAAAAGCGTTACTTCCACGTTAGAAAACTGCAGTCGCCGTAAACGTCGTCACAACAAAGCGCCGCATGCTGTTGGCGCCCCCTATGGATAGCTGCACATCACACTCCTCTATTTTATAAAATGCACCATGCTTTTCTCTGATTGGTTAATCTACCTGTCAATCAGCCCATCTGAAATCCGGAGACACGAGATAATTCCACGTCTCTGTAAAGTGAGGGAGTTCAGTTTTTCCCATGATTCCTTTGGAGCAGGTTTGGATCAGAACGTGCCGTCTTACATGTGTTCTTGAATCACTCACATGACTCTTTCTCACGCAGACGTTAGCACTCAGAGGCTACACGAATAATTAAAGGTGAGAAAACATGAGCCAAACCTCAAAACAGAAATGTTATAAGGTCCCAGTGTGTCTTTTATGCAAATGAGCACGTCTGTATCCATGGAAACGTGGTCGACAGTGACAAAGGCCTATTTCCTGGGTATGTACACAACCAGACAAAGGTTTGGACTCACCCTCTCAATGTTTTTTTTTTTTTTTTTTCTTTTTTGGATTTTATGTTCAAATCCAAACAGAAAGTAGATGGGACCGGCTCATCAGGGAAATGTTTTCATCAGTAGACCAAAACCAGAAAATAAACCGGGGGGAATATGAGCTAAACTACAACAAAAACAGACAGAACGTGAATAAAAGTAGTTTAAAGCACCAGGGATTCAGCGCATGTGTCACTGTTCAGGGAGGGCATCAGGTGTAAAAAATAACAACCAAATCAGCTCAGGGTTTGGGTATTTAAAAATAAAGACAAAAAGGGATCACAAAAACAAAACGCTGTGTCCATATTCCAGCTACAAATTTGAGATGATTTTGGATGTTCTGAGGTTCTGGTTCAAACCTCGAGGGGGCGGGGCTTGTGCTCAAACCTCGAGGGGGCGGGGCTTGTGCTCAAACCTCGAGGGGGCGGGGCTTGTGCTCAAACCTCGAGGGGGCGGGGCTTGTGCTGTAGCTGGTCCCAGACCCTGAAACAGTCTCCCTCTGAGTGTTAGAACAGCCCAGTCTTTAAATATTTGTAAATCTTTGTTGAAACTCATTCGTCTGCTGTAGGTTTGAACACGAACTAATGTTTTGTTTTGTGTTTTTGCATGTTTTGTTTTATTAAATTGCACATCATTTCGCTTTTGTGCAGCACTTTAAGCAGCTGTGTTTGTTTTTAAAAGATTTTCATGAGTAAATTTGACTATATTGAGCCCACACACCACATATCGAGAAGCACAGTAGCGCCCATCTCTTTAAAGAACAGTTATTATGCAACCTGGACTTATCTGAACTTTTAACCATACCCTCGTCAAAAAACACACCTGGAGTTTTGTCTCATTCACACTTTTTTACCAATCCAAATTAATCCAAAATTGTTTTTCTGAGCCTCTAAAATGCTCCGTTCACATTTAGCCTGGATTGTTGCGTCATAGGTAAAACTCCAGTCTTCTCCTGTGCAGTTTTTAAGCTCATAAACCATCACCAGACTCCTTTTGAGGTCAAACTGTGTTCACAACAAACACATGGCTCTGTTAGCATAGCTCTCTTAGCATAGCATTCACAGAGAAAAAGAACTTCAGCAGTTTACTTTCTACATGTCCATTCCCATTGCTGACAGCAGAGGGAGCTCCAACACCTCAATGGAAACAGGAGTAGTTGATTAAGAAGATTTCACAAATGCAGATATTATTTAAATAACAAAATGTGAAATACTAGCACCGAAAAGCAGGTTTAAAAGAAAACGAAAGTCACAAGAATTCCTCGCATGTTCTCTGAGCCTGACTGCGTGTTTCTGCTCTGTAGCTGATCCTCGTCCTGCGCGGTGAAGGGCCAAAGTCATCAATCAAACCAAATCGAAACCCACAACATCAAATCAATACGCCCCCCTCCTCCCACATCCACCCCACCCTCCACCCACATCCTTCCCCCCCTCCACCCCCCAAAGCTTCCAGCCGTGTGCCGACTCTGTAGACCAGGGGTCACCAACCTTTTTTAACCTGAGAGCTACTTTATGGGCACTGAGTCATACGAAGGGCTACCAGTTTGAGACGCTCTTCTGAAATAACACATTTGCTCAGTTTGCCTTTAGTTATAAATTATTAACAATGATAAATGATAATCATCTATGTGAACACACTAATCACGTTGCAAGACACTGATCACATTAATGATTTCTCAAAATAATTATCAACGATGAGCAAGGAGGGAAACAGATATCAGTATTCAGCACTTTAACTTTACTAATCTTAGTAATTGTTAAATTTCCAGATGACACTTACATCACTACATCTCATAGGAAAAGTATCCCATTTTCACTATCCATTGACAAACCTTTTTAACAAAACATAAATAATATACATTGCACCATGTTTCATAAAGTTATCAATTATGTAATGTTAAAGAAAAATAAGCTTACATATTTTTAAATAAATTTCGGTTGCGTTGTGTGACTTTGTCGTGGAAAAAGCCTGGTGTTTACCCAAAGCTGCGTTTGTGAGACGTAGTGAAGTGTCCCTCCACATTGTGCCGCTTTGCCGTCGCCACAGTCGCTCCGCAGATGAGATACGCGCAGGTTTCTTTTACAGTCTTAAATCGTTGTGAAAGTGATCTCTTTATTTTCTACCATGTTTTGGAGAAAGAAACTGCATTCAGCGCATCCTCACAGCGCTCGCGAGCGGAGCACTGGTTTTGTCACGCGCACAATACTGACCTTTGAAGTGAGTAGGTCAAAGTTCACCTTAACTTATCTATCTACACTTCACGTATAATGAACATATGTTTAAGATATTGTCATTTTTAAATCTATATAAACGCAAGGGTGATTAAAAAATAGCAACAGAATAAAATTAAATTTTAGATGCAGTGAGTTGTGCTATTTTTAGAACTGGTCTGCGGGCGACTCATGTGGGGCTTGGGGGCGACATGGCGCCCGCGGGCACAGGGTTGGTGACCCCTGCTGTAGACACAGGCAGAGCCAACCCCACTGATCAAGAGGGATGTGGTCCGGAGGCGATCCATCAAAAAGGTCCAGATTCTACAGGTTTGAGGTCCAAAGGGGCAGGGGATAGACAGGGGGGTATTAGAACACAACAAGGGTCAGACAGGAGGGTATCAGCAGAACATACACACACACACACACACACACACACACACACTGGAGGGCGCTCCACAGAGCCACTAACATGTGAAAACAACCTCAGAGTCTGTATAGTCCAGATTATGATGACTTTGATTATTCTTTAGAGTCGACGATTCTTGATGAGTCGATTTAGCCCCAAAGTCAAACACAGATGCTGCAGTGAAAAGACTCCGCAAAGATCAAAACATTCTGTCTTTCTTGTTCCTGTGGTTTAGACTCGACACTTTCTCAAACACATGGGAGTCTTGGATCAGTTCAGATTTCAGTCTCATCTCAGTCTCAACTCCCCCGGTGTTTACTACACTGCCTGGCCAAAAAAAAAAAAAAGAAAAAAGGTCACACACCAATATTTGGTTGTCGATTTCGCTTCTGCAATGTCACAAGATTTATTTCCATCCAGTGTTGCATTAATTTTTCACCAAGATGTTGCATTGATGATGGTCGAGTCTGACGCTGCTCAAAGCTTCTCCAGCACATCCCAAAGATTCTCAATGGGGTTAAGGTCTGGACTCTGTGGTGGACGATCCATGTGTGAAAATGATGTCTCATGCTCCTGAACCAACTCTGTCACAATTTGAGCCCGATGAATCCTGGCATTGTCATCTTGGAATATGCTCGTGTCATCAGGGAAGAAAAAAAAATCCATTGATGGAATAACCTGGTCATTCAGTATATTCAGGTGTCAGCTGACCTCATTCTTTGAGCACAGACTGTTGCTGATCCTAGACCGGACCGACTGCAGGAGGCTCGTACCTATTTGCTTAGTTAAATCCAGGTGGTGACTTTTTTTTTGCCCAGGCAGCGTATGTACTTCTTGACAAAATCCGACTTTTAAAATAAAGTAGTGCAAATATAGAGCAACACAGACTTACAGTGGAATTAAACACAAGGGTCAAGGGTCAACACTTCGTCCACTTTACAAACTGACTCCAAATTTCGATAAACAGAAACAGTCAAAGTGAACTAAGGAACTTTTTAGTGGAAGTTTCGCTACCTGCTCATTTCCCTGGGGATGGACCGTAGGCCTCTCTCCATCACACATTTTGAAGTTCGATATATCGCTGATGTAAATACAGTTGATAATCGATAATATTGAAACTTATTTTTGCCACCGACACAAAACCCCAAGAGCAGATTTAAACCACAAAATTTTAAATCTACAATAATGTTCAAAATCATAAGCTGCAATAAATAAACAGCAGAATGAAACACTTTAGTCGTTAGTTTGAATGAATAACTTGTCTGATTCTATGGCTTAAATCTGATCATAAAGCCAAAAAAAATAACCAAAAAATTAATATTTAAATAATATTGACCGCGAGTATCATAGCAACCGAAGAGCCAATCCAGAGTGAGGCTGTTGAAGGTAACGCCCCCTCCCGCACCACTGGTTTAGCGGGGAGCAGACGCTTAGCAATTGTCAATCAAACCTGTTGCGAACGCTAGCGGGAGCAAACTTGGGAAAAGATGATTTGTCTGTTTTTAATGTTCATATCTTGATTTACAGGAACAATAGTGAAATAAAAACTCCAGGATCATGTAGAGCGGGTTAATACGAACATTTAAGACCAAAATGTCGAGTCTGACAGCAGCAGTTACAGAGAGAGGGGCCACAGTTTTTCAATAGAAAGTGAATTGGAGCCACACGGCTGCTAGCAGGTTAGCTATGTCATCCAACTTTCATATACTGAACAATAAGTTGTCAGTGATTATCAAGCAGCTGACACACGCCTGAAAACACCAGTATCTGAATAAAAGTAGGACTGACATGTTTTAAAGCCACACTGTGAAACATTCCAGGCAAGAATCACTAAGATAAAACTGCAACTCGGGCCTCTCCAGCTCCAAACTACTTCTACCACATTCATGTATATGCAAATATATATGGATACTTCAAATGTATTTCCAGTAGATATATATTTTTTCATTCTGTGGTCTATGGAACACTGCAAAACATTCAAACAACTTAACCACAGCACAACGTCATCATAACAACAGACAAAGCTAGTTGTAACTGTCTCTATGGTTACGTCCAACTGTTGTCACCTTAAAATGTCCAATATCATACAAACTGTCTCTTGTGAAGCTTTAATCCATGTTCTAAAACTGTTATTTCCTCAAAAACAGACCTGGAGTTGTGTTTGAGTAACACTTTATTATTAGTCTGTCTACATCTCCAAAGCTCAAAATGCTCTGTTCCACCTTGTGATGTCATCAAGTGGTAGTTTAAGTTAACAGCTCCTTTTTTACCTTTAGTTCAGTAGAGATTGGCAATTCCAGGTGTGAAATGATCCAAATGATTCTAGTGAAGGTGTGTGGAGTTTAAAAACACAGTGGAGCACTTCCTGTATTACCACTTCATGACATCACAAGGTGGAACAGAGTGTTTTCAGTTTGAGAGAAGAAATCAGCCTAAACATGCAGGGTTTGTGTGTTAAACATGTGTGAATGAAACAAAACACAACTCCAGGTCTGTTTGTGATGAGGAAACAACATTAGAACAGAATAGTGTCATATGGGCCCTTTAAACAGAATAGTGTCATATGGGCCTTTAAGGTTTAAGTTGACTCGTACTAATTTCATTCCCAAAATCCCAAAGTAAAATAAACCAGTGAAATGTGTGAGAAAATCAGTGTATTCCATAACAAAAGGTCAATAGAGCGTCTCATATTCAGACACATGTGTTTACTCTAACACAACACTAAGAATTATGGGACAAAAGTGACAGTTTGGGGTCAAGACGTTAGGACTAAAGAGGATTGAACAGGACAGACAGGAGAGGACGGGAGTTCAAATCTCACTCCCACCAGCTGTGTGTATTGTCATTACGTCCTTGGGCAAGACACTTCATCCACGTTGGTTGTGTGAATGTGCAACTGATACGACAGGTCGACTGTACATCACCCAAGGAACTACAGACGGGCCAGAGAAAACGCCATAGACAACCATGCAAGATGTACACGGGTTTCAGAATTAGGAAAAATTAGGGGCGTTGCCATAGCGATTAATATATTTAAAAACTAAATATGACGAAAAAGCCATAGACAACCATGCAAGACGTACATTGGTTTCAGGATTATGAAAAATTGGGTGTGTTGCCATAGCGATTAACAATTTAAAAACTAAATATGAAGAAAAGACCATAGTGCAAGATGTACATTGGTTTCAGAATTACGGATTTTGAAGCGTTGCCATAGCGATTGACGATTTCAAAACTAAATATGAAGAAAAAGCCATAAACAACAATGCAAGATATAAATGAGTTTCAGAATTATGAAAAATTGGGTGTGTTGCAATAGAGATTGACAATTTAAAAAATAAATATGAAGAAAAAGCCATAGACAACCATGTTAGATGTACATGTGTTTCAGAATTATGAAAAATTTGGAATGTTGCCATAGTGATTGACAATTTAAAAACTAAAAATAAAGGAAAAGTCATAGACAACCATGCAGGATGTAAATGGCTTTGCGAATTATGAAAAATTAGGAGCGTTGCCATAGTGACTGACAATTTACTAACTAAATATGAAGAAAAAAAACATAGACAACCATGCAAGATATACATTGGTTTCAGAATTATGGACAATTAGGAGCGTTGCCATAGCGATTAACAATTTAAAAACTAAATATGAAGAAAAAGCCATAGACAACCATGCATAGATGTACATGGGTTTCAGATTTATGAAAAATTGGGTGCATTGCCATAGAGATTGACAATTTAAGAACTAAATATGAAGAAAAAGCCATAGACAACCACACAAGATGTACATGGGTTTCAGATTTATGAAAAAAATATATATTTATGAGCGTTGTCATGGCGATTAACAATTTAAAAACTAAATATGATGTAATTTGTCTGAATGTCTCAAAATGTCACATCACTGTAAGAGAAAAGTCAAACCCTCCAGTGTAAATGTGTGTGATACAGAGGATATGAGGCTGTTTGTGGAGAGGGGAGTTCACGTGGAGTAGGAGCAGCGCTGTGTCACCGGTGTAACGTGACAGCGGAGAGAACGGACCGAACCAAGGCACGGAACACCGCGTGCATCTGCGGGGAGAGAGGGATGGGCCACCGGACACGAGCACGAGCCCCGGTACAAACCGACACGAGCGCACAAACACAAACAAACACACGCATCTAGAAAATGAACGTAACCTCTCCCCCCCCCCGTGCCTCCTCGCGCACACACCCCCCGTGTCTCCTCGCGCACACACCCCCCGATGCCGCGATACCAGGTCCGGCCCCATGCACGCCCACCCCCCACGCGCATCCGTGCCATCCCCCCGGTGTCCCCGCTCATCCCCGGGACTCACCGCGGTGCCGTGTCCGTAGTGTCCCGGGTGGGTCCTCTCGTGTCGCGCTGGGCCGTGCCATGTCCACAGCTCTCCCGTGAGCAGAGCAGCAGCGCGAGCCCGTGACGTCGCGCTTTGTAGAGGAGGAGACGGGGTTTGGCTCAATGGCGCCGCCTCCTGGGCACGAGGGGGAGCGCGCGCGGGGATGATGTCACCTCGGAGGAAAATGAGGGTCATGAGGGCAGATTGTTTTACTAAAAATAACGATAATGTGGGAAAGAAAATAGCTCATTTTTATTTTTTTCATATGTTTTTGTTAGGAACAGTTAGTTGTTATGTTTTTCTTTAAATGCACGAGCACAAAACGGTAGAATTGTACAAAACAGGAGTGCATAATTATAATATCACCCACCTTGTACAAGTGAAAAAAAAAATGTTTTAAATCAGGGGTGTCCAAACTATGGCCCAGGAGCAAAATGCGGCCCTCAGACCATTTTTTATTGGCCCTCATTGGTCCAATTGATCATAATCAGTACTTTTTACGGCAAAGACCAAATACCACCAATTAAATATTCACAATTACAGACAACAGGTAGGAACAGGCACACAATTATTTCGACAACACCTGCAAATTTGTAAAATAAGAAATAGCATTGCCACATCTGGAAAAATCTGTCTGTACGTTCTCTTAATGTGTATTTAATTTTTTTGAATTTTAGAAAACACATCACATCTCTGAGCCATAGATAGAAAGAAGGACATCCAGGAGATTTTCAGCGTAATAACAATAAGCGTTTTGCAATTAGAGACGTAAACGCTATAATGTGACGAGTCAGTGATCCCAAACTGCTGCAGGTTTACACCAAGAACTGCAGACATAATGGTAAAGTAACTAGACCAATAACTGAAGATTAGGACAGAAAATAGTTCATTCACAAAAATATATACAAGAAAATACTATGAGTTTGTACGAGTTGTTTTGTTACGATCATTTGAGTGAAAAGACGATGCGAGAGCCTTTTGGTCATGCTTTAGTAGGTCATCTTATACAGTACATGGCAGTTTTTGTAGCCTTTGTAGAAATGAATATAATCTACTACAAATTGCATTATAATTTTGCATTATGCTGCGCCATCGAAAGACTTCTGATCGGCTTATCACAGTATGGATCATAACATCGCCGCCAAACAGAGGATCGCTTTAAACAAGGTGGTCCACTCAGCTAAAAACACCATGACCTTTGTCCTCGAGGCTTTTTTTTTTTTTTTTTTTTTACAAATGTGGACTTTTAAACCAAGTGTTGCAGATCATAAACGACCCCTCTGACCAGAAGCTTCTACTCGCTGAAAAAGATATCACTCCATTCAGACTCCTCGCCATGGTAGCAGCTTCTATGACGCCATCCACTGACTTATCCAGCACGCTGATTTTAAACTGCCAGTGTTTCTTTAGCTAAAAGTCCAACACCACTTGATCCTTTTGACGCATGTAAATGTCTTTTTCTGTTGTTTCTGAACCAGCGGTAGCCACTTACCTCGACTGCACCTTCAGCGACCAAGTGCGTTCCGTTAAGAGAAATAATATCAAGATTTAAAGTCTGTAACAAGTTGAGTTTACAGTTTGCATTTGTCCAACCGTTTACATTCCAGTGCACTAATGACAAACAAGATGAGTGTCACTATCCCTGTCTGTCCTGCCTTTTTTTTGGCCTTTTTCCCCTCCCTTCTGTGTCTGAGCCTGGAGCTGGGGCGGAGATCTTGGCTCCTCCCATCCACACCTGGAGCTAATCTGCAATTAGCTGCACCTGGGGAGGATAAGAGGAGCCAGGACATGACACTCCTTTATTTCTGTGGTACTTCCTGCTTGGCTCAGCTCATGTTTTTGTGCTTTTGACTTTGCTAAATTGGATACTTTTGCTCTTCACTAGATCCCGCTCCCTGGACCAGCTCAGCTCTCCTGTCTCTGACCCTGCTCTTCTCTACTGATACTGTCCGTCCCGTCTAAGACTATACCCCCGGACCACGGCAAATACCCCACTCCTGACTCACCAATTGAGCTACCGTCATTTTGCATTAATAAACACTGTTAAACCTTCCCCCGAGTTCTGTCTTTTTGGTGCCTCTTGTCAGATGTTACGAGAAATAATATCAGGATTTAAAGTCTGTAACAATACAGCGCTGAGTTTACGTTCCAATGCACTAATGACAAACAAGATGAGTCAAATCTTACTGAATCGGCAGCAGCTCCTCTGCGTCTCCCATAAGCTGTTATAGTCCTGACCTTTGCCCTTTGAACTTTGACACGGCGCCTTCATGTTTCAGAGCCGACCTGTCGTCTGTAATGATGTGTTTGTTTATGTGGTTGTTTTTAATGTCTCATGCTGCACGTTTGAGCTTGTTGCGAATGTTTCCAGTGTGTTTTTTAACTACAAATAGCAAAAAATCAGAAATAAACCTTGTATCTGTCTGAAGGGAGGAGCTAATGACACTGAAGCTAACACACCTGTACCACGTCTAATGACCTACATTATTGTTTTCCTTGTTTAGTTTTAGGTCTGAGGATGGACTTATAAATAGGAGATAAATATACAGATATAAGGCAAATGTCTTCACTCAAAGTCCTGGTTCAGTCCTGGTTTAGACCTGGTTTAGTCCTGGTTCAGTCCTGGTTCAGTCCTGGTTCTGTCCTGGTTTAGTCCTGGTTTAGACCTGGTTTAGTCCTGGTTCAGTCCTGGTTCAGTCCTGGTTCTGTCCTGGTTTAGACCTGGTTTAGTCCTGGTTTAGTCCTGCTTCACTCCTGGTTTAGACCTGGTTTAGTCCTGGTTTACTCCTGGTTTAGTATTGGTTTAGTCCTGCTTCAGTCCTGGTTTAGACCTGGTTTAGTCCTGGTTCAGTTCTGGTTTAGTCTTTCTTTTATCATTTTCACATGAGCTGCATAATTTTTATTACAAAAACAACTCTCATCGTATCATATCACCATGAAAACGACAACGATATAAATCTTTCTATAAGAAGACAGCCTTATTATAATCACCAAAGGCAGTTGAACCAGCAACCTCTCCCTCATCCCGAGCTTCATTATAACACGGCTGGAGCGATGTCCTGTGACTGACTCTAATTATGCGTCTCCATCAAAGCCTTTACATTTATGCAAGCCACAGTTCACCTCGGAGCCGCTCTCGTTAGTGGGAGGAGATAATGGGGAGGCTGCGTCTGGCCTGGAGCTGATGAAGAGGAGCAGAGTGTTTTCATCACGCTGACCACGCCGGACGTCCACTGGAGATGAGAGCACATTTACATCTGTTTAAATCCACAGTTTGACACTGTGCAAAGACATGTTTTTGTGCTCGTGGTTCAGGCGACACTAAAGAGAAATCTGACACAAGTGAAATGTGAAGAGCAGTAGTCCTGGTTTAGTCCTGGTTTAGTCCTGGTTTAGTCCTGGAGTAATCCTTGTTTAGACCTGGATTGGTCCTGGTTTTGACCCAGTTTAGACCTGGTTCAGTCCTGGTTCAGTCCTGGTTTAGACCTGGTTTAGTCTTGGTTTAGTCCTGTTTTAGTCCTGGCTTAGACCAGATATAGACTTGGTTTAGTCCTGGTCTAGTCCTGGTTTAGTCCTGGTTTAGTCCTGGATTAATCCTTGTTTAGACCTGGATTGGTCCTGGTTTAGACCCAGTTTAGTCCTGGTTTAGTCCTGGTTTAGTCCTGGAGTAATCCTTGTTTAGACCTGGATTGGTCCTGGTTTAGACCCAGTTTAGACCTGGTTCAGTCCCGGTTTAGTCCTGGTGTAGACCTGGTTTAGACCTGATGTAGACCTGGTTTAGACCTGATGTAGACCTGGTTTAGACCTGGTTTAGACCTGGTTTAGTCCTGGTTTAGACCTGGTTTAGTCTTGGTTTAGTCCTGTTTTAGTCCTGGATTGGTCCTGGTTTAGACCCAGTTTAGACCTGGTTCAGTCCCGGTTTAGTCCTGGTGTAGACCTGGTTTAGACCTGATGTAGACCTGGTTTAGACCTGATGTAGACCTGGTTTAGACCTGGTTTAGACCTGGTTTAGTCCTGGTTTAGACCTGGATTAGACCTGGTTTAGTCTTTAGTTAAATCTTTTGGTTTCAGCTAAAACTTTTCCTCAAACTCAGGCCATTTTACTATTTAAAAACCCAGATTCTGTTTGGCCCATGACCTTACCTCCAAACCGGCTGTGTCCTGTCTGGCGCCCCCTGCTGATCGCTGCTTGTCCGGGACATCTGGACTCTCTGTCGCCATGGAGACGAGCCAAAATCCTGCAGGTCGCACCTCCATAGACTGACCATAGAGAGGTGAAAGGTCATAGAAAAACTGTCCACTCCAACAGAGAGGAGCTGATCAGCACTTAATCTCACGCAGAGCAAACTCAGAGGACTGTAAAAATATCCCATGGAGAAACTTTATCATAACTATAGAGCTTGAACTGAGCGTTTCAAATCCAGAGAAACTTAATGCTCATAATCCAAGTTATTTAAAGGCGCACTATGTAACTTTTCTGGTGGAACGTCTGCCACCTGCTTGTCTCCGTGGAGTTGTTACCATTTTGCCTGGAATGTTCCACACTATGGCATTAAACGTGTTTATTTCCATGGAGACAAATGGGTGACGGCACCAGGTTAAGTCACAGGCCAGACCAACATCTCTTTACCATCAAAACACCTCTAACTGAATAAATGCAAGACAGATCAGTTTAATGCCATAGTGTGGAACATTCCAGGTAGAGGAATCATATATTTTATTAATGTATAGTCACTGTAGTTCTATTGAACACTGGAGCTTTGCCCAGATCCACACAGTCCAACAGTCAAACAGTGAGTTTGGCTCAGACTCATTATCCACAGAGTCCAAATGAGTCTGGATCACACTCACTCAGCTGCAAACACGACTAACACCGAAGACTGGATATATAAATGGACATAGCTAATTTGCTAGCCGTTACAAACAAGCTTTGACTCTGGCTCCAATTCACTTTCTATTGAAGAACTGTGGCCCCTCTCTCTATAACTGCTGCTGTCAGACTCATCATTTTGGTCTTAAAATGTTCGTATTGACCCGCCCTACATGATCCTGGGGTTTTTATTTCACTATTGTGTCTGTAAATCAAAATATGAACAATAATAACAAAATCAGGCGCCTTTTTCATCACCCTACATCTTTTTTGCTTTATAAGATTCTCAGGTTTACTCAGTTTCAAATGAGTTGGGACCAAAGGCTAAATAAGTTCACAGGCTTCAACTTCCTGTAGAAGGCGACATTTTGAAGATATTTCACAATTTAAAAGACACAGTATTTTGTTTTTGTGCAGGAGCAGTGGCTCTACTCCAAGCTCCTCACCCCTGTCTTTGAGGGAGTGCCCTGCCGACTTGGAGAGGAAATCCATTTTTCACTTGTATCTGCCAACTTGTTTTTTTTTTACCAGTACCCAAAGAGCAGGTGTTCCCGCTGTCTCTTGGCTGGCCTGGGAATGCCTCCAAATCAACCTGGAAGAGCTGGAGGAAGTGTCTGGGGAGTGGGAAGTCTGAGAATCCCTGCCCCAGATAAAGGGGAAAAAGATCAGGGGATGGGAATTTGACTTTGACTCCTCTGGTCTGTGAAGTCCAAATGCAACAGTTTATAGATCCATGTGATATTTGACACAAGCAGAAAAAACAAAACCAGTCAAATAGAGAGAACAGATGAAGATTAACAAATATGAGAATTTCAAAGAGGCAGGTTTGTGTAAAGGGGAACTTTATTGCATAAATAAATTAGTTGAGTACGTTCACACAGAGCCACAAAACTAAGACTTTTCAGAGGTTAAAATTAAAATAAATATGTCACGGTGCAGTGTGGTGTGGCCATAGACTGTATATATAAAGGGACATATCTAACCTGTAGTCGCCACGCTCCAAATATGACATGAGCATGGGCGCACTTCCAGCTCCATGGACTCTGGCTCCAATTCACTTTCTATTGAAAATCTCTGGCTCCTCTCTCTGTAACTGCTGCTGTCAGACTCATCGTTTTGGTCTTAAATGTTCATATTAACCCGCTCTACATAAACGCTGTGGGTGACGTCCCTCTCACTTAGTCCACTTCTTTATACAGTCTATGTTTGCTGGTTTGTTATGTTCCTTTCAAAGTAATTTCTATCAAATAAATCCATGCATTTTACGTCACATGACCCGTCTCCTACTTCCTCTGTACTTTCAATAGTATGTTACAACTTCCTGTTTGTGTTTCATTTATGTTTCAACTAGAGGCGGGCGACACGTCAGATACAGAATCACATCAAATTATTACAATGTTTGGAAATATACAAACCAAAAAGCTGGATAAAATGAAATAAAGTGAAATTTGTACCAATAAAAGTGGCACTATGTCACTTCTTGTCTCCATGGAGATGTTACGGCCTCACCTGGAATGTTCCACAGTATGGCATTCGATTTATCTCTACGGATGTAACAGGTGACGCCATCGGGACAAGTACTTTTTGAGAATAAGAACACCTGTAATTCCAAGATAGATGAGTTTAATGCCAAACTGCGGAACATTTCAGGCAAAACCTTATCTCCATTAGACAGGCAGGGGGCGCACTCTCCACCAGGAAAGTTACACAGCGCGGCTTTAATTACACAGCCCTTTCTCGTTTTACTTTCTGCTCCATAGCGATCTCATTTGCTATGACGTACTCTGACCTGAACAATCACAACGCAGGGGCGGGGTTTAGAGATCCAAAATGGCGGCAGTGATAAATGGCTACACCCCAAAAATATATAAGAAAACTCAAACAGATCTGACATATTCACTGTGTTTTAAGCTTTACGTGTTATTGTTACTTTGGATAATACAAAAATGTCAGTATTTTGTCAGTATCGCCCACCCCTAGTGCACTTCCTGTTTACATGCATGGGTTCAAAGGTCATCGGTCTCTCCATCAAAGGGCATGTTGTCCAGTTCCAGGTGGATGTGGCCGTTGTCGTCGGAGCATACCCAGCCGATGGGAGTGCGGTTGAACGAGGGTCTGGACCTTATGTCGGGCTGCAGGCTGGGCAGAGGCTCGGGCTCCTCAGGGGCGACCATCACCTCCGGGAGTTCAAAGGTCAACATCTTAGAAGCTTTCTCAGGGCCCCCGAACGGAAGCGCTGTCCTGAAGAAAAGAGAGGAATACAAAGGGTTAATCAGAATGTAGGTCAGAGGCTTGGTTTGATGGATCGGTGCTTATGGTTGTTGTGTCCTTGGGCAAGACACTTTGCCGATGTGTAAATGTGCATATCTCTGTGGGGATGTCAGTCTAGTAACCACTCGCTCTGTCGTGTCTCGAACGTGAATCTATAATCAGACATGGATAAGACACGCCCCTCTGTCCTGGTGTGAGGTCGCCTAGTGGTGGCTCCAGGTACTGCAGCTCCCAGGGGAATTCTCCCATAGACCACTCCAGTTTTATTTTCTTAATAGGTGATACTCATAGGATTCAGCAGCGTCACATAGTCATTTTGGTACAAATGAAAAAAAAAAGTGCTGTTCGCTAGTGTGATGTGCAGCTATCCATAGGGGGCGCCAACAGCATGCGGCGCTTTGTTGTGATGACGTTTACGGCGACATCAGCTCCCGTTGGGTACCGCAGTCTTCTTTTAAGTCGTTTTAGATGAATATTGTGATTTAAATGTGTGAATTATAACGTAATGATCCATAATGTCAGAGATGAGAACTATAGAGACACAAGCTCAACAGGGCTGGTTTACTACTATTCCCTGGGTCGTGTCTGGAGTTTGGTTTCCTCCATCATCTTCACACAAACACGTTCTGATCCTTCTCTTAGGTCCTCGTGATGGGTTCTTACAAACTACACTGGCCATAATTACAAGCTCTTCCATTCCTCATGTTTAATTTGATTGAATTACTCTCAAAACCCGGCCCAGCCTGGAGCTATGTGTGAGTTGATTCAATAAAACATACACACTTTATGTAATCTCGTTTCTTAGACCCAGATCTCTCCTGACACTTCGGCTCCTGTTTGTTAAATTCATTTATGGACTTTTCTTCAGTTGATTTTGCTGATTCAGGCCCATTAGTGACTCTGATCCAGACTTTAAACCGGGTTAAAGTAATGACATTTGCGAGGTGCGTTTCTACATCTGCAGCACAGGAAAGCAGCGTTTAAGGGCTCTCGTTGTCATAGTGAAGGGAGCAGGTAGAACGCAGGGCCGTTTATTAATAGAAAGATTTTACCAGTAAGTTACAGTGTCGCCGTGGAGACGCACCGGAGAGGGAAACAGGTGCATTATGGGCAGATAATGATGGCGTTTTGAGAAGAGATGGTGGGGTTTTTGTCTAGTTGCTCATTATGTTGTCAACAAGCATCAGAGAGCAAAACAAGGGCCTCATCGTTCAGAGAGACCACACAGCATCTGAGATTCACAGAGCAAAAATGGAAATATTTCTAAATCATCGACTGAATAAAAAAAGTGGACTAAGTGAGTGTGATGTTACCCACAGCATTTAGCTCCAAATGAAGCTCATCGAGGCTCACAGTTATAGCAGCCAATTTGGAGCCAAGTTCCAAATTTGGACTTTAGACACTGAGTATCATAGCAACCAAAGAACCAATCCAGAGCGAGGCTGTTGAAGGTAATGCCCCTTCCTGCACACACACTGCTGGTTTAGCAGGGAGTGAGCACTTAACTTAGCTCTTTATTATTAGTGTGTCGACATCTCCAAAGCTCAAAATCTCTGTTCAACCTTGTGATGTCATGAAGTGGTAGTTCTTTACCTTCAGTTATAAAGATAAACTTTTCCAGAGTTGAATCAATCATCCAAATGATTCTAGTGAAGGTGTGTGGAGTTTAAAAACACAGTGGAGCACTTCCTATATTACCACATGATGACATCACAAGGTGGAACAGAGTGTTTTCAGTTTGAGAGAAGAACTCAGCCTAAATATGCAGAGTTTGTGTGTTAAACATGTGTGAATGAAACAAAACACAACTCCAGGTCTGTTTGTGATGATGAAACAACATTAGAACAGAGATCAGATAGATTTATATGTCTGTTTGTTTGTTTGTTTGTGTGTTTTGTTTGTTTGTTAATTTGTTTGTTTATTTGTTTGTGTGTTTATTTGTCTTGTATTTGTTTGTTTACCTGTTGAAGCTCTTGTACTGGGGCAGCTCAGAGTTTCTC
This sequence comes from Periophthalmus magnuspinnatus, assembly GCF_009829125.3. NCBI lineage: Eukaryota > Metazoa > Chordata > Actinopteri > Gobiiformes > Gobiidae > Periophthalmus > Periophthalmus magnuspinnatus. The sequence continues at coordinate 17,860,144 of NC_047144.1, forward strand.
TTGTTTGTTTGTGTGTTTGTTGTTTTGCTGGTTTATTGTCTTTTGTTTGTTTGTGTGTGTTATTTCATTTATTTATTAGTTTATTAGTTTATTTATTGTTGTTTCGTTTGTTTGTTTGTTTACCTGTTGAAGCTCTTGTACTGGGGCAGCTCAGAGTTTCTCTTGTTTGTTTGTGTGTTTGTTGTTTTGCTGGTTTATTGTCTTTTGTTTGTTTGTTTGTGTTGTTTCATTTATTTATTAGTTTATTAGTTTATTTATTGTTGTTTCGTTTGTTTGTTTGTTCACCTGTTGAAGCTCTTGTACTGGGGCAGCTCAGAGTGGATCTTGATTGGTCCGGGCATGCGTCCTTTCATCGTAGCGACCAGGATCTCGTCGCCCTTCATGGCCCGTTCCCATGGTGACACGTATGTGCGCACGTACTGCTTCCTCCGGCGCTCCTTCTCCTCCGCCTCGTTCACCTCAGGTTTTTCTGACGCACACAGAGGGGGCAGGGCACAGGGTGATACAAGGACTCGCTCATTAGCACAGTAACAGTACAAAACCTGTGGGATCAGCTGTTTCTAAATGGTTCCCAGCCGATCATTTTTAATAATGTTTGATTGGAAAAGAATAGTGTTCCCGTCAATTGCCTCCGTATGGTTCTCATCTAACAAAATGCCTGAATTTTAGGCAAACAATTGCTTCCTGATTTGAAGGACTTTTTGAGGGCCTTTCCCCATTCAAAGGATAGAATATTCTGATTTGAAATTCTTAATTGCCATGACGACAGCAGACGGTTGCCGTAGAAACCCATGAATATGTGATATCCTCCATCTTGTACTTTTACACTGTAGTCCTCCTGAATTAGACAGAACAAAAGTCAGGTACAGGTCCTTTAATTTGGTATATTTTTCCTCATAATGTTGAATTCAAATATTAAGAGTTCAAAGGCATCGCGGAGGCTAACCAGCTACATGCTAACCGGCTACATGCTAACTCATATCCATAACGCGGTTGTTTTAAGTCCAAAAAGCACATTTATAACACAAGATTCTGAGAAATGTTTTAATAACTTAGTGGTTTATAAAGTTTCATAGACATAAAACTGGACTTGTGTCTTTAGTTGCACAAAACAGATCAGCCTGGAGCTTTCAAACTTTTTTTTTGTGTGAAAGTCTATAGTAAAAGTGAATGGTAAGTGCACTTCCGGGACCAGAGGGGGCGCTCTCTCTGCAGCTCCTCGTGATGTGCAGTGTAGATCCTGCACTTCACTGTGTCAAATGTGTTTTCAAACTTTTTCCACAAAAATAAGTGAACATATAAAGTCATAATGTGAGTGATTTTGGCCAAAGTGTCTTTATAAAACATGAGGCAGACTCCATACTCACCCTGCTCTTTGATGATCTCAGGCTTTGGAGGAGGTGGAGGAGGAAGAATCAGCAGGTTCTCCAGGTTTGTCTGGAGCAAAAAAAACAAAACAAAAAATGTGTGTAAAACGGCACTGACCATGTTCTTTCTCCCTCTTTCACTCATTCACTCGTTCTTTTGTTCCTGTCGTGTTAAAACGCTGCTGACCATGTTCTTTCACTCTCTTTCTCCCCCTTTCTCCCTCTTTCATTCATTCACTCGTTCCTTCGTTCCCGTCGTGTGTAAAACGTCGCTGACCATGTTCTTTCTCCATCTTTCTCCCTCTTTCATTCATTCTTTTGTTCCCGTCGTGTGTAAAATGTCTCTGACCATGTTCTTTCTCCCTCTTTCACTCATTCACTCGTTCCCTCGTTCCCTCGTTCCCGTGGTGTGTAAACCGCTCTGACCATGTTCTCACTGGTCACGATGAACCTCTCGACGCGCTGCTGCCTCATGTGGAACATCTTGGAGCCTTTGTTCTTCATCAGAGAAAGTTCCTCCAGCATCACGTCTTTGGGAGTCTGGATTTTGGTTCCAAGATCGAACTCCGCCGCCTCCGAGTCCGAAGCATCGTCTGTGGGTGAAGTGGAGGAAGAGGAGGAGGGGGGGAGAGAGGAGGGAGAGGAAGAGGGAGAGAGAGGAGGGGGGAGAGAGAGGGAGAGAGAGGAGGAGGGGGAGAGAGGAGGGAGAGGAAGAGGGAGAAAGAGGAGAGGGGAGAGAGAGGAAGGAGAGGAAGAGGGAGAAGGAGGAGGAGGATGAGGAAGGGGGAGAGAGAGGAGGGAGAGGAAGAGGGAGAAAGAGGAGGATGAGGAAGAGGGAGAGAGAGGAGGGGGGAGAGAGAGGAGGGAGGTGAAGAGGGAGAGAGAGGAGGGAGAGGAAGAGGGAGAGAGAGGAGGGAGAGGAAGAGGGAGAAAGAGGAGGAGGATGAGGAAGTGGGAGAAAGAGGAGGGGGGAGAGAGAGGAGGGAGAGGAAGAGGGAGAGAGAGGAGGGGGGAGAGAGAGGAGGGAGAGGAAGAGGGAGAAAGAGGAGGATGAGGAAGGGAGAGAGAGAGGAGGGAGAGGAAGAGGGAGAAAGAGGAGAAGGATGAGGAAGGGGGAGAGAGAGGAGGGAGAGGAAGAGGGAGAAAGAGGAGAAGAATGAGGAAGAGGGAGAGAGAGGAGGAGGAAGAGGGAGAGAGGAAGAGGAGGATGAGAAGGAGGGAGAAGGAGAAGAGGAGGAGGGAGAGGGAGGAGGAGGGAGAGGGAGGAGGAGGGAGAGGAAGAGAGAGAAAGAGGAGGAGGAGGAGGAAGAGGGAGAGAGAGGAGGAGGAAGAGGGAGAGAGAGGAGGAGGAAGAGGGAGAGAGAGGGGGGAGGGGGAGGAAGAGGGGAGGAAGAGGGAGAGAGGGGGAGAAGGATGAGGAGGAGGAGAAGGGAGAGAAGTAGAGGAGGGGGAGGAGGAGAGAGGGGAGAGAGCGAGAGGATACAGAGAGAGGGAGAGGGAGTGAGGGAGGGAGGGAGGGAGGAAGAGGGATAAGAGAAAGATGGACAAAGAAGGGGGAGAGAGGGAGAGAGGAAGAGGAGGATGACAAGGAGGGAGGAGAGAAGTGAAGGAGAGAGGGATGGAGAGAAAGTCAAGGAGGCGTGGGAGGAGAAGGGAGAGAGAGAGGAAGGGGGGAAGAGGGAGGAGGAGAGGAGAGGGAGGAGGAGAGAGAGAAGGAGAGAGTGAGGAAGAGAGGGAGAGGAAGGAGGAGAGGAGAGGGAGAAGGAGAGAGTGAAGAACAGAAGGAGAGGGTGGAGGTGAGTATAGAAGAGAGGGAGAAGGGGAAGTTAATTTCATAAATCTCATCTGAATTCTGCCCATAGAAAGTATAGAGAGTATTTGTACTTTATAGATTCTGAATGTCTTTATAAAACTGTAAACCTGAAGCTCCGTCCACTCAGTCAAATATGTAGAAACAATGAGACACTGACTCTGGCTCCAATTCACTTTCTATTGAAAAACCATGGCCCCTCTCTCTGTAACTGCTGCTGTCAGACTCGTCATTTTGGTCTTAAAATGTTCGTATTAACCCGCTCTACATGATCCTGGGGTTTTTATTTCACTATTGTGTCTGTAAATCAAGATATGAACATTAATAACAGACGAGTGAGGTGCCTTCTTTTCCCGAGGTCACTCCAGCTAGCGTTAGCAACAGGTTTGATTGACAGCGTACAACATTTGGCTTTCTGACGACCACCAGATCTAAAGGTCTAAACTTGGACTACATCATTAGTTGGTAAGATTAGTTAGTTTTAACCTGTACATGATCCATAGAAGGACAAAAATATAAATAAAATTGACTCTAAATGAAACAAACATAAACAGACTGAGCACTGGTTTAAACCTGGACAAACTGAGCTGATAAAGAATCACTCTGAACCACAATGATGTTTGAAGGGGTAGATTTACAGAGGGAAACCCTGTTACACTCCTCCTGCTCCTTTCCCTCCCTTCTCCTCCTCTTCTCCCTCCTCCTCTCCCTCACCTTCTCCTCTTTTCTATCCTCTGTGATGGAGAGATTTGATGTATTTTACTGCCCCTTCGAGACCCTGTGCCGTAAACATTTCTCCGTCTCTTCCTGTGCTCCCGAGTGTCAGTCATAAAACCTCAAGCAGAGTCATAAAGACCAGACACATACAGACCCACACACACAGACCCACACACACAGACCCACACACACAGACCCACACACACACACACACACACACACCCACACACCCCCACACACACAGACACACACACACAGACACACACACACACACAGACACACAGACCCACACACACAGACCCACACATACAGACCCACACACACAGACACACACACACAGACACACACACACACACAGACACACAGACCCACACACACAGACCCACACATACAGACCCACACACACAGACCCACACACACAGACCCACACACACAGACCCACACACACACAGACCCACACACACAGACACACACACCCCGACACACAGACCCACACACACAGACCCACACACACACAGACACACAGACCCACACACCCCGACACACACAGACACACAGACCCACACACACAGACCCACACACCCCGACACACAGACCCACACACACACACACACACACACCCCCCTGCACGCAGACACACACAGACCCACACACACAGACACCCCCACAGACCCACACACAGAGACCCACACACACACACACACAGACCCACACACAGACCCACACACACACAGAGTCATCTATGACTGGCAGAGTAGAGCAGTTCAGGGGAGCTCGTAAATCAGAGCGCTGAGGGCCCACATTGATTGGAATGTTAATTCAGAGCTGTGTGGAGCAGGAGTGGAGCTGAGCTGCTGCGACCGACTGAAGCCACTGCTCAATCAGTCAACAAAATGTCCAGTTAGTCCTCGGTTAGTCCTGGCTTAGTCCTGGGTTAGTCCTGGGTTAGTCCTGGGTTAGTCCTGTCTTAGTCCTGGCTTAGTCCTGTCTTAGTCCTGGCTTAGTCCTGATTTAGTCCTGGTTTAGTTCTGGATTTGGCCCAAAGTAAAAGTGACTCAGCATCACCAGACTCATCTTTAAACGCCCCATAGAAAAGCATGTGTTTCCATAGTGACCGTTACATTTGCCCATATAAATATACGAGGCTGTTTTCTGAGCATCTTTTGCCTTTTATCTGGTCCCAGTGACGAGTCTGTGCTTCTAAATAAACCGGAGTCGCAGCGTGTGTTTGGAGAGATGGACTCACTCGGCTCTGGCTCTGGATCAAAACTTTATAAACAGTATTTTCCTTGTGCAGGTAAACTCTATGAAGTGACTTAATCTGGATTTAAAACGAGGGGAGTGGGAGAGCTGGCAGCGAGTGAAATACACCAGGCTCAAACTGCAGAGGTATAAAGACAATGCAAGCAGTGCAAAAGTGAAGGAACTGATGAATTATGAATGAAGGTAATAAAAGGCTTTACAACGCAACAGTTTAAGAGGAGAAAATAAAAGAAGTTGGGGAGAGAAGCATTTTTACAAACAGAAGAAGAGAAATACAGAGGCACAGTGGAGTTTAGATCAGGGGAATTTATCTGGGTTTGAAGTGCACACAAAATATGCTAATGCTAATGCTAATGCTAATGCTGGTGTTTCATATGGAGTTGTGCAGACCCTATAACGCATCCTGTCATGACTTAAAGGTCTATTACGTAGCTTTTCAGGTGGTGCGTCTGCCACTTGCTAATCACCATGTAGTCTGGAATGTTCCCTATTATGGCATTAAATATATTCATCTTGCATTTATTTCATTACAACTGTTTTAATTGCTCCAAAACACCTTGAAAACTGTCTACTCTTACAGTGAGCGGAGCCGCCTCTCCACAGATCTGAACTTAATCATTAATAAAATAATAATGCATTGGATTCATATAGTGCTTTTTGGACACTTACAGCATTTACATTCACTCTAAGATACTATTGTAGCCACATCTGCCCTGGGACAGACTGACAGAAGCGAGGCGGCTAATCTGCGCCATCGGCCTCTCCCACCACCAACACACACACACAAACACTTATTTCATACTAGGCAGTTTGAGGAAAGTGTCTTGCTTAAGGACATAAAGCACCAATGGCACACTAGTTACTTCTCACATTAATAACATCACCCGCTCTGCCTATTTTCACCTACGCAACATTAATCATCTCCGGCCCTCCCTCACACCACAGTCCACAGCCGTACTTGTACACAGCCTCGTCACTTCTCGCCTGGATTACTGCAATTCTCTTTGGTCTCCCACAAAAAACACTGCATAAACTTCAGCTGGTTCAGAATTCAGCAGCTCGCATCATCACACGCACCCCTTCCATCAACCACATCACACCCATCCTACAGCATCTTCACTGGCTCCCCATCTCACACCGCATCCAATATAAAATCCTGCTCCACACATTCAAAGCCATCCATAACCTTGCACCTCCATACCTCTCAGACCTCCTCCATATTGCCACACCCGCTCGCTCTCTCCGCTCCTCTTCCTCTCTCCATCTCTCTGTTCCCTCAGCCCGGCTTGTCACCGTGGGGAGCAGGGCCTTCAGCCGCTCTGCTCCCCAGCTCTGGAACTCTCTCCCCCCTGACCTCCGCAACACTGACACACTCTCACACTTCAAATCCAAACTCAAAACCCACTTGTTCAGATATTCTTTATAATCCACACCTGCCCTGTCCTTTTTCAATGTTTTTTTATCTGAATGCTTTTAACTGTATGTTCATAAATGTTGATTTTAACTGTCTGTATATGTATATATATTGTATGTAAGGTGACCTTGAGTGCCCAGAAAGGCGCCCTATAAATAAAATGTATTATTATTTATTATTATTAGTTTACCCTGGCCTGATGGCACCATGCACATCTCCACGGAAACAGATAAGTTTAATGCTGTACTGAGTAACATTCTGGATAAAGCAATAACCTCTCTATGGTGACACTTGACACTTATTGTGAAAAAATGTGTTTTCTTGGTTCTGTTTGAGCATTAAGATGTTTTTAATACGCTTTTTTAAAATAATAACTTTTACGAGTTTCCATTTCAAGCATTTTTAGAATTTTTTGTTTTTGTTTTTTTGTTTTAAGTGATGGAATTTCAAAATAAGAGTGATGGAATTTCAAAGTAAAAGGTTATAATAAAGCATGTGTTGTTGTCGTTGCTTCTGTCCAGCCTTTACATCTTCGTCTCTTTAAAACTGTTGTTGGTGCGTGGCATTTAGTGGCCCTCATAACGTTGACAGATTTGTGGACGTGTACATCCCCCTTTGGCCACAGGGGGAGCTGCGTGCATGTGTCAGGTATCACATTACTGCAGAGTGTAAGCTTGTTTAATGTGGGCTCATGAAGCACATGATTTACACATCCACAGCTCGGATCTGACCAGCGCTGGACCGGAACACAAGCTTCCACCTGGGCCACACTCAGCGCCGTCTATAACCTTCACACATTCTGACTGTGAAGGGGGCGCCTCTCCGCAGATCTGACCCGTAAAGCAGCATAGGGACAGATAAGTTTAATGGCGTACAGTGGAATAGTCTAAAAAAAGCAATAACATCTCTGGATCCATCAGAAAAGTGAAAGAAAACGAAATCGCTAAGCTAACACAAGAATGATCTGAAGAAGATTTAGACACAGTAGGACCCCTAGTGGTTGGTAGAGGAATAACATGACCTCATAAAAACGTGATCATTCAAACATTATGATCGTGATTCATTTAAATTTGCGATTTAAATAATGATCATTTGACCACAAACTTTCACATGAATCCAGTTTTCAGAGCCACAGCTGCCCTGGGTCAGACCGTCAGACACGTGGCTTCTAATCTACGCCAACATCACACACACACACACACACACACACTGTCGGATGTACGTCTGAGTCTTACCGTTCTGGCTGATGTTGGTGAGGTCGGTGATGATCTTGTCGGCCTTCTTCTTCTTGTTTGGAGGGGCAGTGGTGGGCAGAGGCATGGCTGCAGCTCTGCACAAGGGCACAAGAACAGAACATGTGCGTAGTATGATTCACTGTTTTTTAAAGATATTTTTGTCCCATTTTATTTGACAAACATTTTTATATAATTCAAGGAACCTCATCTCAAAGCACTTTACATCAAGGAACCGCTCACTCGTTCACACACACATTCATACACCAGTGTATGCAGACACTGGGGGCGAGGGGGGTTAAGTGTCTTGCCCAAGGACACAATGACAGGATTCATCTGTGGGAGCGGGAATCGCACCTTCAACCTGTGAGTCAGTCCACTTTTAGTCCACTTATTTATACAGTTTGTGGTAGGTACAGGGAACATAGGGCTGCTCCCCAGTGGTAGCATTAACACCATTAGCATTAGCATTATTAGCATTAGCATTATTAGCCTACTAGCAGTGGTAACAGCCATAGCAACGATAGCAGGATTTGTTGTTGTAGAAGCAGCTTTATTTGCTTTAGCATTAGCATTAGCCATAGCATTTGCACGATTAAACTACTACAAAAACAATTTACATTCAATAAATCTTCATTTTAATCCCATGGAACGCGATCGCCCTGTAACCAATCTGTCACATGTTTGATTTGTAAATGTATAAGTTGATGACAGCTCCACTCAGCGAGAAGCTATAGGCTACGCTAGTAAAAATAGCACGACGACGTAGAGAGAGACAGAGAGAGACAGAGAGAGAGAGGGAAGAGAGAGAGGAAACAGAGAGAGAGAGGAGAAAGGAAAGAGATAGAGAGGAGAAATAGAGGAGAGAGGAGGGAGAGAAAGAAGGGAGACAGAAGAGAGGAGAGAGGGGAGAGAAAGACAGAAGAGGAGACATAGAGAAGAGAGAGAGGAGACAGAGAGAGAGGGGAGAGAGGAGACAGAGAGAGGAAACAGAGAGAGAGAGAGGAGAGAGAGAGGGGGGAGGGGAGAAAGAAAGGAGAGAGTAGAGAGAGAGAAGAGAGAGAGGAGAGACAGGAGGGGGAGAGAGAGAGGGAGAGAGAGAAGAGAGAGAGGGAGAGAAAAGAGAGACAGGGGGAGAGAGAAGAGAGAGGAGAAAGGAGAGAGAGGAGAGAGAGAGAGAGAAGAGAGAGGGGCCAGACAGAGAAAGAGGAAGAGAGAGAAAAGAGAGAGAGCAGGAGAGAGAAGAGAGGAGAAAGAGAAAAGAGGAGGGAGAGGATAGAGAGAGAGGAAAGGAGAGAGAGCAGCTAAACCAGGAACAGATTCTTCAATTACATCCAGGGAAAACCCTTTACTTGTGCCGTGTCTCTATAGAACAGCTCAAACCCACAGGGAACGGCTCCTCTTCACTCACATAAACGAATCTGAGTCTGAATCCGAGTCTGAGTCTTAATCTGAGTCTTAGTGGAGAAAAACACCACAGAGAGGATGAACATCTCCGAGGACACACAGGAGCTTTTAAGTCAGATTTAATTGGATATAAAACAGCTGACACACATTTGGACGTCATATAAGTCGTTATTAGATATAAAGAGACGGGTAATTGGACGGTGAAGTGCATTATGGGAGAACATGTTTGACACGGACTTGTAGTTGAGCTGGACGTCGAAGAGGCCGACAACAAAGGACCGTCTCAGGCTGATAGTTTTACATAACGCAATAATACCCTTCAATAGTAACAGTAGTAGTAACATCAGTAGTAGCCGTCTTTTATTCACAGTGTAAAAGCTGTAGTTGAGTGCAGAAAAGTTACGTAGTGCTCCTTTAAAGATGATTATCATTTGGTCAGATATAATGTTGTATTTACTGTATTCTAAAACATTCTAAACACATAACGAGCTCTTTAAAGGTTATTTTTCTGGTGGAGGGTCGCTTGTACCTGCTTATGTTCACGAGTAATGTTCCACAGTATGACTTTAAACATCATGGAGATAAGAAAACAATACCACTAAGCCAGTTTACAGGTCAGATCTGTTGAGAGGCGACCCTGGTCCGTAAGAATACATGTTTTACAGCAATTAAAATACCTGAAATTGAATAAATGCAAGGTCTATATGTTTAATGCCACACTTTGGGATATTCAAGGGTGGGAAATAGCATCTCCATGGAGACGAGCAGGTGACAGACCCTCCACCACAAAAGTTGCAGAGTATAACTTTATAGTGCAGATGACAGATAAGACACGTTTCAGTACGACAAAGTAAACTTTCATAACAATCATTAAGCAACGAGCGGATAAACAAGAGACAAACAGGGTCTAAATTACACAATAGTTATAATTAGACAAATTATTAGACTTATTTTGTTAAATCGATGTAATTTAATCTGTTTAAAATGTTCCTTGCTCCTAAATGGGGATTTCTGTTACTTCTGACGTTAAACTGGTGTGCAACTACTATAAATATTTAGCTCAGGTTTAATCTCACCAAAAGTCACAATTATAAAAACATGCACTTTAAATCCTTGTAAAGCTGTGGTGTAGTGCAGTACTCTGAGCACATATACAGTACAGGTGATGGGTAATGTGGGTAATGGGGTGGGGGTCTGGGGTCTGGCTCCAGTTTCGTCGTGCTTCGTTCTGTGCCTCAGGCTCCTGGACGGTTTTAGCACCAGATAAATCTCCAGAGGACAGCTGAGGAGGGGGCATCAGTCAGCACATTCCCCTGCACGTCCCACAGTCCACCCCCCGCACACCCCCGCACACCCCCGCACACCCCCGCACACCCCCGCACATCCCCGTACATCCCCTTACATACATACACGCATCGTTAATGATCAGGTCTTGTGAAGGAGGAAGTCCACAGTAAAAACGTGTCTGAAGTTTACATACACTATATAAAAAGACATTCTTTTTTATCACTGACATGAAATCAGACAAATTTTTTCCTGTTTTAGCTCAAATAGTATTACCAAAATTATTTCTATTTGCTAAATGCCAGAATAACAAGGATTTTTTAGACATTTTTTCATTACTTTCTCCAAATTCTGTTTACAAGTTTAGGTTTACCTACATTTCATTAGTATTTGGTCCCATTGCCTTTAAACTGTATGACTTCTCACAATTCCTCCTGACAGAACTGGTGTAACTGAGCTTGTAAGTTTGTAGGTCGCCTTACTCACACATGCCTTTTCAGGTCTGCACATACATTTTCAATAGACTGAGATCAGGGCTCTGTGATGGCCACTTTATAACATGGACTTTGTTATCCTTAAACCACTTTGTAACCAGTTTGGCAGTATGCTTTGGGTCATTGTCCATTTGAAACAACCATTTGCGCCTAAGCTTTAACTTCCTGTCTTATGTATTGAGATAAGCTTCAGTATTTCCACATATTGTTCTTTCCTCCAAAACTGATTTCATGTCAGAGAGTAAAAAAAAAAAGAGTATGTGTCTTTTTATATAGTGAATGTAAACGTCTGGTTTCAGCTGTGTGTTCAGGAGAACTGCACTGAAAGTCGATTTTTGTTTTTAATTGGAGAAAATAAAATTGAAAAGTTTGGAATCCTGATCAACTGATGTGAAAAGACAAAACTGTAAAAAAACGAATAGTCCATTTGTATAAAACACACCTGGAGTCTGCCGAGTTCATAAAGAGGTGAACTCGAGGTGAAACTGAGGGAGACTCACTACAGACACATAACAATCTGTCACTGGACTGGCAAAAAGTATGTCCAGAATATTCCACAGTATGGCATTAAACTTGGCTCACAGTAACAATACATGTTTTTCAAGGTATTTTTAGCAGTAAAAACACATCTCATCAATCTGAGAAGAGTAAATCTGAAATAACTGAAATAAACGAGTGCACAGGTGGGTCATGTGACCTACAACTACAGGCTCCAGGAAGATATTCAGGTGTTTAAGGAGAATGTTTAATGCTGTTGTCTGAAACATTCAAGGCAAAGCAATAACATCTCCATGGAGACGAACAGGTGACACAAAACCCACTGGAAAAGTTACATAATGAACTTTTACATTTCAGTAGTAGCAAATAAACAGCAGCCATGTTGTTCCATTTTACCTGGACAGAGTTTGAGACAGATTCAACATGGAAGAGAAAGTCTATAAATAGAACCCGGGACAGGCCCACATGTGTCACACGTGTGGGGTGAGATACTTCACTTAGATCAGCTTCACATAAATCAGCATAAATCAGCTGATGTGAAAGTGTTCCTCTAAAATCATTAGCATAAAGTCGTTAACACTGACCTCCATGTGTATATGTATATATATATATATATATATACATATATATATATACATATACACATACACATATACACACATACACACATATACACACATACACACATACGCACATACACACATACACACATATACACATCCTGGAAACAACTGACGATCAAACTGAGAACATGGACCAGACCAAGAACATGTTCAAATGAAACAAAAATATCTTTAAAATAAAAATTCAAACAACATAAACTCCTCCAGGAATTACACTGCACCGAGCCTCAACCAGGACTAAACCAGGTCTAAACCAGGACTAAACCAGGTCTAAACCAGATCTAAACCAGGATTAAACCAGGTCTAAACCAGGACTAAACCAGGACTAAACCAGGTCTAAACCAGGTCTAAACCAGGTCTAAACCAGGTCTAAACCAGGACTAAACCAGGTCTAAACCAGGACTAAACCAGGACTAAACCAGGTCTAAACCAGGTCTAAACCAGGACTAAACCAGGTCTAAACCAGGACTAAACCAGGACTAAACCAGGTCTAAACCAGGTCTAAACCAGGACTAAACCAGGTCTAAACCAGGACTAAACCAGGACTAAACCAGGACTAAACCAGGTCTAAACCAGGTCTAAACCAGGACTAAACCAGGTCTAAACCAGGTCTAAACCAGGACTAAACCAGGTCTAAACCAGGTCTAAACCAGGACTAAACCAGGTCTAAACCAGGACTAAACCAAGACTAAACCAGGACTAAACCAGGTCTAAACCAGGTCTAAACCAGGTCTAAACCAGGTCTAAACCAGGACTAAACCAGGACTAAACCAGGTCTAAACCAGGACTAAACCAGGACTAAACCAGGTCTAAACCAGGACTAAAGCAGGACTAAAGCAGGACTAAAGCAGGACTAAAGCAGGACTAAACCAGGACTAAACCAGGACTAAACCAGGATTAAACCAGGACTAAACTAGGACTAAACTCAGACCTACATCACAAAGCAGCTCAAGTCAGAACCAGCAGTAAAGTGAAAAACGTGCTTGTGCTTTACTCAAAGCAAAAAACAGTTTAATGAAATACAAAAGGTTCAGACAGTTTCTCCTGGTCTAAAGCCGGACTCATAAACGAGATGATTAAATGAGACATTAAGCTCCTGTTACACCTGTTACACTGCATAAGTCTGTGTTACATCACATTACGAGAGTGTTAACACAGTGTTCTGTTACCACGGATACACATTACAACTTTAATCCAATTCACTTTAAGAAGAGTCAGATCTGTGTTCACACCTCAAAACTGGAACTAAACCAGTACTAAACCAGGACTAAACCAGAACAAACCTGGAACTAAACCAGGACTAAACCAGAACAAACCTGGAACCAAACCAGGACTAAACCAGGACTAAACCAAGTCTAAACCAAGACTAAACCAACATCCCTATGGAAACATCCTACTAGAAAAGTTACACTTTATTTGTCCCTTTTGTGTTGCCGTACCTCAGACTAGAGTCCACAGTAAGAGAGTGGTCCCAGACGGGTCAGGTGTGGAGACAGGAGGACGGTCCCAGGTAGATCCACAGCCCCTGCACTAACCCTCCAGAACAGAGTGAAACCCAAGACCAGGGCGAGCGTCGGGGATATCGCCTGGGGAGGTCCACGAAGGGTGGGGGGTGACATTGGCCTGGGGAGGGACGACAGAGGGACGAGGGAGGAGGAAGAGAGGGTGGAGGGGGAGAGAGGGTGGGCAGTGGGAGGGTGGAGGTTGAGGGGTTAGGGGGTTGAAACTTGTGGAGGTGGGAGTCATGTTTCCAGATCTGAGGTGGCTTAAGATCATTAGTGAAAATGAGATGACATCACTTAAGTATTTTAAACAGAGCTGGAGACAGGTGAGACAGGTGAGATGGGTGAGACAGATGAGACAAGTGAGACAGATGAGACAGGTGAGAAAGATGAAACAAGAGAAATGGGTGAGACAGGTGAAACAAGAGAGATGGGTGAGATGGATGAGACGGGTGAGACAGATGAGACAAGAGAGATGGGTGAGACAGGTGAAACGAGAGATGGGTGAGACAGGTGAGACAAGAGAGATGGGTGAAACAAGAGAGACGGGTGAGACAGGTGAGACAAACCAAGATATAAGATAAGATCTGCCTTTATTAGTCCCACAGTGGGGAAATTCCAGTATTGCACTGCACAGTTAAAGAACAACAGGAAATGGTAACTTGACAAGATATCTTTTTGTTGCTCCTGCTAACGTTAGCAACAGGTTTGATTGACAGTGTTGCTAAGCACCCACTCTCTGCTAAACCAGCTGTGTGGGCGGGACGGGGCATTACCTTCAACAACCTCCCTCCGGATTGGCTCTTTGGTTGCTATGATACTCGCTGTTGGAAATTGACTCCAGATTACCTCCTATAACTTCTAGCCTCGGTGAGCTTCATTTGGAGTTGAACGCTGTAGGGGACGTCACACTCACTCAGTCCACAGGCTGTGGATGTGGACTTTAAGACAGAACCGCGCTCTTGTAGTGACAGATTAGGTTCACCATTTGTGGATTAAATTTGATATTTCTTTCAAAAGGTCATAGACACCGTTTTGAGGACTTTTCACTCTCATCCTACAGACCATGTCCTGCTTGTTTTGGAATCATAGCATTAGATTAAACCTGGAGCACTCGTCTCTGTCGTGACCTCAATGACCTCATGTGACGTCTGCACAAAAACAACAGTCAGTGTGTCCATGAAAACTGACCACAGCTCAAATGTCCAGTTTCAAATGTAACTCTGAACTTTGGAGATGGAACCTTCCTCCAAATGTTGAGCACAGACCGTCCCAGCCTCATGTGTCCACAGCTCGAGCTGTGTGTGAACTCTGACCTTTGACCCTAGTGACGTAAAAATGTATGAATGTGGTGTGTGTTGTTCGGAGGGGCAGATGGCACAGATTGACAGTCTTACTTCCGTACCCAGGACAGTTGTGGCTACAGTAGGAGTCCAGAAAAGTGTTATATAAGACTAATGTTATTATCATTAACAGAGTGAGAATCATTGTGTAGCCGTAACCCGGGAAACATCGTCATATTCAGTATAACTGCACCTAATTGAAAATCAGTCTGAATCAAAGATGGCGCATCATCTTATTAATCGATTTAGCCAAAACTTATTCAGTTTCCAAACAGTTTCTTTTCTACTGATCTAGTTTGAACAAAATCTCTCCTCTCCAAATGCGACAGAGTAAAAATGTGTGTTACAGAGGCTATTAGCTTACCACAGGAGCAAACACGGCTAAAGTTAGCAGCTAAAGTTAGCCTCAAACGTCACCTGATCCATGCTAGGGTTCAAAGGTTAGATCTGGGAGTCTGATTAGGTTTCAAAGATACAAGTCCAGAGGTTTTTTTTAAATACGAAGAAATAAGGCCTTGTTCTGTGGTGTGTGTGTGTGTGTGTGTGTGTGTGTGTGTGTGTGTGTGTGTGTGTGTGTATATATATATATATATATATATATATATATATATATATATATATATATATATATATATATATATATATATATATATGTGTGTGTGTGTGTGTGTGTGGGTGTGCGTGTGTGTGTGATAGAGAGAGAGATTTACAGATAATAAAGTTTTATATTCTGTATTTGGTTAAATTCATGTTTTTACTTTACTCTATTTTGCTGATTTGCTCATTTAAAAATATTACATCATCTTTTCCCAGTTTAGCCACACCCACTTTACTCATATGATTGACAGCTGTGTATGTTCTCATCAGCTAAACCAGAGCATGAAACATGAAAACACTGAGTTTGAGACGTGGGACACAGACTGGACCAGAGCAAATCTGCGGCTCACATCAGACTTTAAAGGTGCACTATAGAACTTTTCTGTTCAAGGGTCAGCCACCTGCTTGCCTCCATGGAGATGTTAAAGCCTTGCCTGTAATGTTCCAGAGCATGGCATTGTATCTCACGTTAATAAAATCGAAGCAGTTTTTATTGCTTAAAAACACATTGAAAAACATGCAGTCTTTCTGTGAGCGGGATCGCCTCTCCACAGATCTGGCCTGGTAGCTTCACCTGCTTGTCTCCATGGAGATGAAGTTTAACTCCATACTGTGGAACAAAGCAAGACCATCTCCCTGGAGATGGGCCCTCCCCCAGAAAAGTTACACAATGAGCCTTTAATTACCTTGAGTGAAAACTATTTTGTGAATTGAGCTGAGCCTCATGTTTAAGAAACACCTGAACTGAACTGTACAAAGGCTACAGTGCCCCCAAGTGGTGAGGAGCAGTAACACACTTTCCTGCTAACTGTCCATAAAAAAGAATAATGGTGTTTGTGTGAGTTAATTAAACCTGTCACATTACACATTTTGAAGTCTGAAATATCACTACAGAGAAATATCATGATAAATGATAAAAATTAAACTACTTTATGTCACTGATTAAAACATTTTCATTAAAAGACTTGAGCTGCAGCAAATAAACAGCACAATGTTAGCCATAATTATCCATAAAAGAGACTTATTCACCCCCTACAGCTCAAATATCGTCATATTACATAATAATAATAATAATAATAATAATAATAATAATAATAATGTTATTAAGGATGTAATGTTGATCATGACATCAGATCAAACATCTGCAGCTTTTTACCATCTAAAAACATGTCAAAAATCAAAAGTAAACTGTCAAAACCAGACTTGGAGAGACTTATCCATGCATTTGTCTCCAGTAGGTTAGACGACTGTAACGGTCTGCTCACTGACAGCTGCAGAACATCCAGAACACTGCTGCTCGGGTCTTGACTAGAACCAGGAAGTACTTCACACATGTGTCCTGTGCTCAGGTCTCTGGCTCCTGTGGCTCAGAGACTTTAAAGCAGCTCAGTGTGAACAAGTCTCTCCATGGACCAGCACCAAAGAACATCTCCCACATGTTAGAGCCACATGAACCATCTCACACTCTGAGGACTAAGCCAGGACTAAACCAGGACTAAACCAGGACTAAACCAGGACTAAACCAGGACTAAACCAGGACTAAACCAGGACTAAACCAGGACTAAACCAGGACTAAACCAGGACTAAACATGGGGAATAAGCATTTGAGTTTTCTGCAGCTAAAACCTGGAACAATCATCATGAAGATGTGACACAGGCCTCTACTTTGACAATGTTTAAATCCAGGCTCCAAACAGTTCTGTTTATCTGTGCATGTGACTGAAAGGGTTTTATTCTGCACTTTTAGTTTTAATGTTAATTTTATGATGATTATGTATGTTTTGATTTGTTGTATTGTGACTTTAATATCTTTCTTATTCTGTAAAGCACTTTGAATTAGTTTGTGAACCAATTGTTCTATGCAAATAAACTTGCCTTGACTTTATCGTGGCCTAGAATGAAAACAGAATTCAAAATCACAAGCCGACACAAGACGACACAAGCCAATGTCAATCAGGTCACTTTTTATTTAGCAGCGTGTGTCTGAGTGGAGGAACAAAAAGCTAACAAAATGTAGCTTGCAAACAAACATCAAAACTATGCAAGTGTCTTCAATTGAAAGAACGACATTTTAAGCACAAAAATAAACAAAACACACGGCTACAACTCAGTCTCAAATCACTCCAGAGTAAAAGAGATTCTGATTTACATTCTGTTTAGTCTAATCTGGAGGTAAAAGGCAATTTCCTGTTTTTAATTCAAATCAGTTACATTTAATCTAGTCTGAAAGCTCCACCATTTAACTTTGCTGCCCCCTGGTGGTTGCCATGCAGATGTTTTAGCTCAACATGGAATGCTCCACAGTCTGACATTGAACTTATCAACCTTGTACTTATACTTATACATAAGATGGATGTGACCTGTAACTCGGCCTGGTGGTGCTACCTGTCCATCCAGACATAGACGCGATTGATACCATGCTGCGGGACATTCCAAGCAAAGCAATAACATCTCCATGGATACGAGGAGGTGGTTGTTGTCTCTTAGACAGTGTGCTTTTGATTTCATTTGTTAAGATGTATAAAATAGGTTAATAAAAAAAAAGTGTTGAAAACCTGTTATATCCCGTTACATCATGTTTTACCCTGTGCCGTTCAAACACTCATCAAAACAAATGGAAAAGAAGTGACACAAAACCTTCAAATATCACGTTTCTGGGCTTTTACTTTGATAGATTCTGTCATCAGACCAGGGCTTAGTTTGTTTTCATCCCTGTCAGTTTGGACTGCTCATTAGCGCCTCAGAGTGGTCACATGATGTTGCTGTGCTGAGCTGATTTAAACAAGCTTTGGCGCCGTCTTTCTACCAGTGGAGGCAACACGACAGCGCCATCTGCAGTCCGACTTCTTCAGGACAGTATCTCAGGTGTGTGACAGTAAAAAGGCTCCCTCGTCCCGGGTTAAAGGATACTGTCCTGAAGAAGTCGGACTGCAGATGGCGCTGTCGTCCTGCTGTCACTGGTCAAAACACTGGTCAAAACACAAAACACTTAGCATGTCACAGCAGCATCACGTGACCACCCTGAGCAGTCCAAACTGAAGAAAGAATCTATTTAAACAAATGAACAGAAGCCCCGATGAGCGTCACTGGACCAGTCTCTGCGTCTCTCTCGTCGTTCTCGTCGTAGAAACAACATCCTCGTCTCGTTCTCTGTTCTAACTTCTTCGGTACAATATTTACATCACTTTCCAGGATCAATTTCTTCTAAATCGTTTCAATGCCCTTTTAGTTTTGTTAAAGGTGCTTTGTAGAAGTCAAACACAGCGCAAAAAATAAAATAAAAACAAGTTTATCATTGTCATGGCAGAAAAGGAAATAAATAAAAAGAAAGGGTAAAAATGAAGTAAATCATTAAATTAACAAAAGTAAATATTTTACTATTTCAGGATTAACATCTAGTTGAAATGCCCATGTTTACTGTTCAGTTTTCCACCCAGCACCTTTAACTATCAGACCCAATCCTCAGACAGTGTTCCCTTTAAACTGTGAATAAAACATAAAACATAAAACACATCAAATGCACTATACAAGGTTTGTCTGTGATGATCAAACTGTGAGGGTCTCCAAAACTACGTAACCTATAGATTTATTTAAACAACTTCCATTAAACTGACTGAACTCTTTACCACAGACTGTATAAAGAAGTGGACTAAGTGAGTGTGACGTTACCCACAACGTTCGGTAAATGAAGCTCATCGAGGCCAAAGCTGTTATCGGGGGTAATTTGGAGCAGTGTTCCATATTTGAATTTCCAACCGCGAGTACCATAGCAACCAAAGAGCCAATCCGGAGCGAGGCTGTTGGAGGTAACGATCAATCAAACCTGTTGCTAACGCTAGTGGGGAGAGAAGGTGCCTGATTTGTCTGTTATTCATGTTCATATCTTGATTTACAGACACAATAGTGAAATAAAAAACCCAGGATCATGTAGAGGGAGTTAATACGAACATTTTAAGACCAAAATGAGCCGGAAGCGTGCACATGATCACTTCCTGTTTGAAACGCGACGGCTAGCAGGTTAACTATGTCCATTTAAATATACAGTCTGTCTTGAATGCAGCTAGCTCCACAAACAATAATTCAGATAGGAAAAAATAAAACTGTTTTGTGAATCATGACTTTTCATCCCTACATTAAAGCAACACCGTGTAACTTTTTCGTGGCGGCACATCACTTGCATATCTCTATGGAAATAGAAAGCTCAAGCCATATTCTGGAACATTCTCCACAGAAACAGATATACTTTATGTCGCATGGTGAAAGGTTTTATTCAAGGCAACGTTTCCATGGCGACAAACAGGTAAAGGCCCAAATGAAAATATATATGCTTTTATTTTCGTCTGTTTTTCACATTAAAAGTTACGCAGTGGGCCTTTAAGAAGGATCAAACATAAATAACATAAACACAAAAATAGATTTGTTCTAGAACATTTTGTGGCGACACTTTTAGTAGAGCCCAATTTAGACTCTATTCATTGGTTAAATTATTATCGCTATGGCAACAGTCCAACCAATTTTTCACCATTCAGAAACCCACGGATGTCAGAGCGCTTCTGAGATCCTGTGATGATCTTCAGTAAATGCCTTTTCAGTACAGAGTGGACCCCGGCCGCCACACGCTCGGCTGCAGTCCCAGGTTAGAGGTGCTGAAACGCGGCCGTGGGACCCTGATCTGTGGGTTGGATTGTGAAGAATTCCCAGGTGAGTTCATGGGACTCAAATCTGGCACACTTTTGAACTGCCTGTTGGCCTGTGCAGGACCTGGGGTTTGATTTGCCTTCAGGGGGGAAGAGAAGGTGGGCAGCTGGGGTAGAGGGGCAGTTGGAGCAGGGGGAGGAGCAGAGTCCCATTGCGGTTGCTGGTATGGAACTTGGTAAGGCATAGCATTAGCGGCATTAGCTTGAGGTGGTGGAGACGTTATGTCGGATCGCCACATTGGCTGCCCGAGAGTGGTAGCCGATCTTGGGGCAATGACTTTCAACGCTGGGCCTGTTGTCGTTGGAGGCGGAGTCGAAAAACGCTTAATTTCAATCACTTTTGCCGTTTTGTGGACTTTTCCGGGAGTAACTTTTTGTGGATTGGGAATATCTTGGTTCGCACCTCCCCCGTAGCTAAACAAACTGGAGTTTAGCTGGTATGGTTGGTGATTCATGAGATCCACAGGTTTCCGAGGTGTCTTCTTGGTTTTGACGGAACCAGACTTGGGTGGCTCTTGCTTTTTCTGTGCTACCAGGGGACAAGATGGTGACAAAAGTGGGTTGTAGTTGATCGGAGGAGGAGCACGAATGTTGGACGAATATTTCCAAGTCGCAGGGAGAGAAGGCGTAGGTGAAGATTCTCTGGTTTGGGCCGGCGAATATGGCATCCCCGCGACAGATGGAGATCTTTCGACAACATATCGATCCATCCTGTTTTGTCTTTTGGCAAACAGCTGACCGCCTTTCCCTCCGAGAACGGGCATCTGGGGGGTTTGGGGTAGTTCTTGCAGTTGGGGAACACTTGCCCCTTTCGGTTTTGGTGCAACCGGCGGTGGTTTTGGTTGCCGTTGAGCCTGCATGAAGTTGCACGCCTCCGCTCCCAGTCTCAACCAATCTTCCTCCGGTCCAGATTCGTGCCCCGCTTCAGGTATAGAGACTCCGCCGTTAGCTTCGTTATTGGGACCTTTGCTGTCATCCATGTTTTGAATAATCGAAAGTAAGTCGGGATTTGGGTTGACGTCTTTGCTTTGTAGAGCGCTAAACATGGGCTTCTTTTGACTACGTTTTCGCGCCTCACTAAGGATCCCTGTGCGGACGGCTGGTACGGCGATACGCTGCTCACGAGATGCAAGGGAGTCATTGCTGGGAACTGGAGGAGATGGTTGGACGCTGGAGGAAGCCATTGGCACTTGAGTGTTGAAATATGAATTGGCAGGTGTAGATGGAGGCGGCTGCGTTGGCATTTGGTTAGCATCAGGTATATACAGTTGTGAAATAGGAGGAGCATTGCTAGCATACTGGCAGTTAGGAGTTGGTGGGGCTTGTTGTTGAGTTGGTGAGTTGTAAACAGGATTCATAGATGGTGGGAAATTTGGAGCTTGTGGTGGATAAGGGTGAGACATAGGAGGAACGCCGCTTGCATATTGATAATTTGGAGTTACCGGAGATGTCACATGTTGAGGAATTTGCGGATTAAACGTTGGATTTATTGAAGATTGTGGTGAAAATGTGGGATGATTCGGATTCGGTTGGGAGATCGTAGTGGCAGAAGACAAAGACGATGGCGGAGAATGAATGGAAGAAGCCTCTGTGGAATTCCCATTGGCGTTTCTTGCGGGGATGTACAGGGACGTGCTCGATACTGCCCGTTTTGCATCCGGTTGCCGTGGAGGCGAAAGAGTCATCATTGAAACCGCTGTGACGGGTGCAGCAGGTGAGGATATAGGTTTAGGTTGAGGAGGACGGAACATTACGGAGGTTACTGACGGGCGAGACGATGTGCTTGGACCGGGAGTGAACGGGCGTGCTGTGCGATTTAGAACATTGTTAGCAGCACTCGGGCTAAAGGTTGTGTTCAAATCATAGCTTGGATTGTCTTGTTGGGTATTTTGGCTTGGTATTGGAGGTTGCGTTGGTGGAGTTAGCATGACGCTAGCACGGCTAACCTCCACTGCTCCCCCATTGGTTAACGGCATAGCTGGCGGAGACATCGGAATATAGCTTGAGCTGATTGGTTGGTTCGCGATTCCGTTCTCCAGCTTTGAATCCTGATAGGCCAACGTGTCAAGACCTGAGACAGCTTCCAACTTGGGGCTTTGAACACTCGAATTTGCAAATGGAGGTGTCTGGTTGGTTGAGAAGTCCAAAGCAAGGTTGTGATTGGACGTTGGAGTCGTCGGGGTGGTTGACGGACACGCAGAGCTTCGCCTTTCTAACAGATCTAAGTAACCACTGTCCCAAGTCGGGTCGTACGACGCAGAGAAACCTTCTTCGTCAACTTCGGATCCACTCAAAATAGAGCTCCCTCCTTCCTCTTCAGTCTCTCCTTCTGTCTCCGAGCCTTTGTCTTCTGGAGCTTTGCCGAAACAGGTTAGCGTGTACTTCTTGGCCCTCTGCCGACGCTTCTTGAACATAAGAACGCCTTTAGAGTTTGGGTTGGGGGCGTCAGTCAGTAACGAGGCGATGGAACGGCATTTAGTGCGAGCTTCTTTCACCTGTCGCTCCACTTGACTCTCCCCACGCGGCAGCTCTGAAACACAAAGGGGAATAGACTTAGAGCTGAAATCTTTAACTGTATTTACTTAAAATTGATTACATTTCAAATAGAAAAAAATACTAGAATTTTGTCTTTCCAATTCTGTGAAGCTCTTTGAATTACTCTGTGTACTTTTGTGCCATATAAACTTGCCTGAATCAGATATTTAATTTTTACTTCTGATTCACACGAGAGCCTCAAAACAACACAGTATTATAATTAATCTGTTTAGGATCTTTGTCTAGACCTGTCACGATTATGTATCTTAATACCACTGACACAATAACAATAATGCAAGATAATCCCAGTTCCAATCCCAGGGAATCATTTTTAAAGAGACAATCTCATTAAAAGGCCTGAGCTGCATCAAATAAACAGCAGAATGAAGCAGTGATTATCCACAGAAGTGACTTTTTCAACCCTCCACAGCTCAGATCTTATCGAATTACAACAAAAATAGCCAAAATCTTTTCACTTCTACAAAAAAAATTGTACATTCACTAAATTTTGAGCCTTAATATATATTGCTCCAGCTTTGTTATACTGAACCATAAGTTGATGTAGTGATTATAGTCACAGGCGTCCCGTTGTCATAGCGATAAACATTTTAAAATAAATATCATCTTCAAAATGTGCTCAAAATGTTGCGTGTTGTTACCAGGAAGCTGAAACATATGAACAGCTCGTGCTCACAACGGAAACACTTGGACAGGTTCAGTTACAAAAAATAAAATATAGAAATTTAGAAATTTATTCTGTAAATGTATTAAAAAAAATATGGATGTGGAAAGTTAAGTCTTAGTACTGACTTTTTTGTTTAATATTTGGTTTATTTTTTCAGTAAAACTATTATGTCGACACAAGACGAGGGACAAAAACATGAATCTGGTTTATCGTGATACAAAGACCATATTCTTTCATGGGACATTTTATTATAATCTTGATAATCGCCATAGTGACACTCTCCATTACATCATCAGAATGTCCAGAACAAAATGACTTCTCCTGACCTCATCTGGATCACTGCTGTTTTAAGTACAATAGTTTAAATATGGTTTAATTATTCATATCCAGAACATTTTTCAGCTGTTTTAATCATTATCCTGATATAATCGTTAATCATAATGTTTTTTTTAACCAAATGTCGTCCAGCAGTGACACAGCTCATGAAGAATAATCATGAAAGATAAAAGTGTTTGTACGAGGGTTTGAATGTATTTTTACATACAGATAATTTTACATCAGATAGAAAAATATGTTATGTGAATGTTTATCTGGGAGGGGGCCGCCTCAGGTCTGACGGACAGCGCAGTGTGGAGGGAGGGAGCGGGGGTGGAGTGGGGGGGATTACAACAAAGATGCTCCTACAGTGAAGTCACTCCGAACACCAGACTCCATTACACCAGAACCATCTGAGCTGTTTTATTATCTCATTCATATAAATATAAACCCCCCATTACCCCCCCCATCCTCCGTCACAGCTACAGGGGGAGGGCGGCGAGCAAGGGGAGAGGTAGAGAGAGAGATAGACAGATATACAGACAGATAGATAGATGGATGGACAGATGTATATGTAAAAAATACAAAATAAAGTTCTTGTTCAGGCCTCAGTTGATACTAGTAAAATAATTTTTCATTTACAACATGTGCCACCTAAGAATATATTCAACTTTCTGAATATCACCAGCTCTGAACCCAAACTCCATCAGGGGTAAACAGGGTAAACAAGACTCCATCAGGGGTAAACAGGGTAAACAAGACTCCATCAGGGGTAAACAGGGTAAACGAGACTCCATCAGGGGTAAACAGGGTAAACGAGACTCCATCAGGGGTAAACAGGGTAAACAAATGTAAACAAGTTCTAACATGAGGCAAACACACATCGTTCTAAAAATATGCCTAAAAAGGACAAAAACATGCAGGGATTTTGAATAGATTTTGACTGTAGCTTCTGTGGTTTTGTCAAAGCTGTTTGCACAAATTTAGATTTCATTCCAATTAATAGATATCACTTTGCCCGGCTAAAGATATTTTATATAATCAGTAATAATAAAATGTTTAATGTGTCCTAAAAACAAACTGTTGTGCCTCAAAACAACACGGACAACGATCATAAAAATTCACATGGCATTCGAATAATTTACCAAGTCCCTGCTCTACAAAACTACAAAACTGTCCTCTGTCCCGACGATCGCAGTAGTCGTCCTATCACTACACTTTAACCCAGAATATTTAGAGATATACTTGACTTTAATATTTAGAGATATACTTGACTTTAAAAGAACACATTAACTGACTAAAGCACTGGCAAAACTGCTCAAAATGAAAGGATCTGTTAAAATTAAACTGCCCAAACTGTCTTTTTCCTCCTAAAACTCCAGCCCCTGCTTCAGTCTTCCTGCTGTTAATATAAATGTTTAAAATCTTAGTAAAATAACTAGTTGAATAATAAAAAAAAAGACTCCGTGGAGACTCCAGGCTGTTAAACTCTTACCTTTCTTCACGAGGCCAATCTGATGCTGCGTCTCAGTGATATCCCTCATTTCAGGTCTGTCCCGGCCCCTGTCTGTTTAGTCTGTCCCTGTCGTCAAAGTGGACAGGGGGTCTACAGCTGGTCAGGTGCCCCCCCCCTCGTCTCTCGTCCCGTCTCTTGTGTCGGGGCAGTGTCGGAGCGGGGACCTTTGTCTGTGTCCAGTAACCCCAAAGAACTCATGATGTCAACACCCTATTCCTGTTCTGTGAGTGGCATCGTGCACCTGTCCTACACACATACACACACTTATACACACAAAAACACACACACACACATTACACACACACATTAGAATGGGGCGACCCTGGTTAAATGTAGCCTGCTATTTCATATGAGTAAATATAGACTATAACAGGGTACTGACTGAAGAGGCGTCGCCGTTAACGTTCAGTCTGTGGTGATGTTTAGAACCTTAAACAAGCGCTTCAAAACAGACGGATTCACTCAGATAAAACTTACAGCATATCGTTTCTCTATAGTTCTCATCTCTGACCCCTGTGGACCCTTATGTTATAATTTACACATTTTAAATCACAATATTCATCTAAAACGACTTAATAAAAGAAACAAATCCGCTGACTTTCGCGTTAGTGTCCAATGGGAGCTGACATCGCCGAAAACGTCATGCTGTTGGCGCCCCCTATGGATAGCTGCACATCACACTAGGGAACAGCACTTTTTTTTTTTACATCTGTACCAAAACGACTAAGTGACGCTGCCAAATCCTACAAGTATCACCGATTAAGAAGATAAAACTTGGGAAGGAAGTGCGTACGTCACAGTGGGCGTGTACAGGTGGAGGTGAAAACGGGGGTAGATCGACAAAATGGCGTCTTGATAATAGTCGATTAAAGATTAGTCAAACATGCATCACTCCAAATACAACTTCAGAGGTTCCATGAGAAGAAACGACATGGTTAAAGATCTGAACAGAACAGTTTGAAGAATAGGTCTGATTTAACTTCTAACTCTGAAGTTTATTTACACCAGTACAAGACCCAGCACTCGGACACATGAACCCTCAACACATTACGATAGTGTTGTCCATCTCAGTCCAGTCTCAATCTCGTCTCAACTTGGCCATGCCTCTGTTGTAGGGAGTATTATACCTCCAATGACGAGGACTGAGCTGGCAGTGAGGGCGCTCAGAACACTTTACACACGCTCTGTTACTATTTCTATTTGCATATTTTTTCAAGATATTCTTATCACAAAGCCAGGGCCGGCCCAGCCTATAAACAGTCTAAGCAGCTGCTTAGGGCCCCAAGGCCACCAGAGGGCCCCCAAGAGCTCATACATTTATATTGAAAATAATATATCAAGTTTTATTGGACACAGGGCTTGTGCGGAGCGGAGTCAAAATGTTGTCAAATGTGAATCACCAATAGCTGAGCCAGGAGGCATCTGCTGTCATCATCATAAAAGTGACATAGTGCTCTTTTAAGTTTTGTATCATGGTATTGTTTCAGTTTTGGTCTGTATACGAGCATAATGTTGTACACAGCCTCGAGTTAATAACAGAGCATTGAGGGGACTTTACTGGGACTCAAGTAGAGTAGTACTACTTCAAAGTCATCGGCAGAAAGGAAAATGGCCGACAAAGTACACGTTATACACAAACTCTACTCCTATTACTACTGCTACTAAATGACCCACACTCTGAGCTTAATAAATACACTCGCTAAGCTCTTTTACTGCCTGCAAACTGTGTCAAAAGCATCTGTTTTACATGTCAAGTCTATGTATACGTGCTGCTGGGCTAGCTGTAGCTCCCGAACGCCTAAACATGATGAAATAATGACGCATCAGAAAACCAAACTAACACTCTGAGCTCCGACACCACAGACCGGAGAGGTATATTTAGCTTTTGGATCATACTGTACCTCTGTTCACACCATGGGTCATTCCTATGTGATGTTGGACCATGAACGCATGAGCAGCAGAGTGACCACAGGGGTCTTCATAGCGAGTAACCGGAGAAAGAACAGGTCCCTGGCTGCGTGTCCAGGGCCTACGGTAAAGCTCCAGAGTAAATCTTTAAACAATCACTGCGCTGTGTGTCATTGTGAAGTTTAATCTCGGCTGTCTCCACTGGACTCATGACCAAAGCCGGTGTAAAGAGATGGACTAAGTGAGTGTGACGTCACCCGCGGCGTTCAGCTCCAAATGAAGCTCATCAAGGCTAGTGCAGTTATAGGGGTCGATTTGGAGCAGAATTCCATATTTGGAATTCCGACCGAGAGTATCATAGCAACCAAAGAGCCAATCCGAAGCGAGGATGTTGAAGGTAATGCCCCTTCCTGCTCGTATCGTTGGTTTAAACAGTTTTTTCTGTTATTAATGCTCATATCTTGATTTACAGACACAATAGTGAAATAAAAACCTCAGGATCACATAGAGCGGGTTAATACGAACATTTTAAAACCAAAATGACGAGTTTGACGGCTCACGTTGATTCTTAGTTTGTTTGTTTTGACCATCCTCCCGACTGGACTGACACAGATATTTCCAGGCAACTCAAACCACAATAGCACCCCTGGACACTTTTCAAGACCTGCATTCACTCCAGACTTAAGCTTAAGCCCGGGAACATCTATGTGACACTTACAAGGTTAAAGGGGCGGTACCTCATTTCTTTCCATGTATTTGAGCAAACTTGGTCCTGCCCCAGTTCAGATATATTATATAAGCAGCTCTTCAGGTCAAAATGAGACCACTGTGTTCTGCCTGCATCTATTTATAAAGCGATTTATAAAAATGAATGAAACTCTGATCTCTGACAGCTGTGAAAAGTGCTTATAAACTCATCATGGTGAATCAATTCCGACTGCGAGTATCATAGCAACCAAAGAGCCATTCTGGAGCGAGGTTGTTTAAGGTAACGCCCCACTTTACATTACGCATCAGTTTCTATGTAAAAACTGTGGCCCCTGTCTCTGTACCATCTGTACCAGTAACACTTTAGAACACATGTGTCAAACTCAAGGCCCGTGGGCAAAATGTGGCCCGCCAGGTCATGCTATGTGGCCCGTGACAAAGTAAATTAAAAGGTATGACTGTCTTAAAATATCAGTTATCAGGAGATACTGTTACACAGACGTTTTTTCATATCTATGCAAATCCATATGCAATATTTGTAACTTGAATAAGTGATAAATATAGAAAAAGTAGTTGCATTTATTTTACATTATATTTGGTTACATTTATCTCATAGTTACACCTGGCCCTTTGAGAGCGACCATTTTGATGATGTGGCCCTCTGTGAAAATGAGTTTGACACGCCTGCTTTAGAATATCTGCACTAAACTGGACACTTTATAATACCAGTCACCTTAATAAGTCATGTTTGCACTGTTGTTCTGATGTTGTTGTTGTATATATCTACCTCTAGACTATTTTATATTCAAGCACATCTTTTTTTACTTTTATATTATTATTATTCAATGTTTTATGTTGCACTTATCACCGAAAAACGTTCCTAGTTTGTGAGTTATGTTCACTGACAATGGCAATAAAAGTCTTCTGATTCTGAGTCTGTAACTGCTGCTGTCAGACTCATCATTTTGGTCTTAAAATGTTCGTATTAATCCGCTCTACATGATCCTGGGGTTTTTATTTCATTATTTTGTCTGTAAATCAAGAACATTAATAACAGACAAATCAGGCGCCTTCTCTCCTCGAGGTTGCTCCCGCTAGCGTTAGCAACAGGTTTGATTGGCACAGTTGCTAAGCGCCCATTCCGTGCTAAATCAGCGATGTGGGTAAGAAGGGGCGTTACCTTCAAGAACCTGGCTCTGGATTGGCTCTTTGGTTGCTTTGATACTCACAGTCGGAATTCCTAATATGGAATTCTGCTCCAAATTATCCTCTATAACTGCTCTAGCCTCGACGAACTTCATTTGGAGCTGAACGCTGTGGGTGATGTCACACTCACTTAGTCCACTTCTTTATACAGACTATGGTCACGTCACACTAGCAAGCAGCCCTTTTTTTTTCATTTGTACCAAAACGACTACGCGACACTACTGAATCCTACGAGTATCACCGATTAAGAAAATAAAACTGGAGAAGGAAGTGCGTACGTCAAAGGGAGCGTGTATCAGTGCATTAGATCAGCAAAATGGCATCTTGAATACTAGAAAATACAGATTACTTTGATTATAACTTTGAGCTGGTATGAAAAGGGGAATAATTATAACAAGTTCTCAAAAGTCAAATTTACACAAAATGTCTCTTAAAAAAATTATTTCTGTGTTTGAACGTGGAAGCGCCTCCACACAAACAGAGGTCACATGATCAGCTGTGCCGTCCTCATCCAACTGTCCACAGCTATAAATATAAAAGCCAACAGCAGAGGGGGCCGATGAGAGGGGCAAATGTTTTGAATACTGACAAAATAGAGAGGGAGGGTTTAGGGGGCAGATGGGGAGATCAAGAGGGTGTATTACCACAATGCACGAGTGTCACTGGACAGCCACTAGAGGGGGCTAGAGACCTGTAAATTCACTTTGTATATATTTATTTTTTAATTATTTGATTAACTTCCACTTGACTAAAGGTGTGTAAATTTATATTGTTATATCATAGGAGTCACATAACAGAGTCTTATCTCTTTTTTCCCCAATTATCTTAATTTGTTTTTAGCTTTCGTTTGAATTAAATATCATTTGTTAGTCATTAATGTAAAGCTACACTGTGTAACTTTTCCGCTGAAGGTTCCGCGACCTGCTGGTCTCACTGTAGATGTTACGGTTTTGCTTGGAATGTTCCACAGTATGTCATTAAACATATCTGTCTTACATTTTTGTTTTTCTGACATGTAAAACATGCATTCTCACTGTGAGCGGGGGTCGCCTCTCCGCAGATCTGACCTGTAACTTGACCTGGTGCATTTACCTGCTTGTCTCCATGGAGATAAGCGAGTTTAATGCCATATAGTGAGACGTTTCATGCCAAGCAATAACTTTTCTATAGAGACAAGCGGGTGGCGGACCCTGCACCAGTGAAATAGTTAAATTGAGCACCTTTAAATAGAAATAAACAGAGACAAATGGACCATTAAAGGCGTCGTATAAGACTGTTCTGTCTGCATCTAATTATAATACAGGAAGTGCACGTTAGCATGCTAGTAGTTGTCCGATCTGGTCTTAGAAAGTTGTGAAAAGCACTTATAAACTCATCATGGTGAGTAATTTGAATGTTCTGAATGCATAAGATCAGTGAGGAATAACTTTGGACCACTGCAAACTGTTAAAAACATGAAAAAAACACTACTATTTAATTTTAAAGACATAAAAAAACGAGGTAGTGCGGCGTCACCATCGTGTGCCAGTTTCGTCCCGTGTTGTGTGTTCAGAAAACTCACTGGCCTGACGCGCTTTGTCCTTGTAGGTAGTGGACAGCTCGTCGTTGACCGCGCTCTCCTGAGGTCCCACCATCGGCACCAGTTGAGAACCAGACGCCAACATCAGCGCCTCCTTAGCCCGCTCCGGAGACACCAGAGGGGGGCACGTTATGGCCACACTGCCCCCTCCTGGGACCCCCGCCTCCTGGAAGCCGCTGTCGCCCTCGCCGTCCCCCTCGCCCAGGCTGAGGTCGGGGGTGGGGGAGAGGGTGTGCGGGGTGAGGGTGTGAGGGGTGAGGGTGTGGGGGGTGTGCGTTGGGGTTTCCCAGTCCGGCTGCAGGGGCTGGTAAATGAGCTCACGCTTCGGGACCCCGACCGTGTACGGGACGTCCCACTGCCGCTGCGTCACTACGGCGTCTGGGGCGCTTTCATATCTGAGGAGAGAGACACCAAAAACATGAAGGAGCGTTTAAGCATATTTTAAAAAATATATATCTTTTTACAAGGATTATGATGAAGGGATAATAGTAGTCGAGGAGTAGTAGTGGTAGTAATAGAAGTAGTAGTAGTATTAGTAGTAGTAGCAGTACTAGTAGAAGTAGTAGTAGTAATAGTAGCAGTAGTGGTAGCAGTAGTAGTAGTAGTAGTGGCACTAGTGGTAGTAACAGTAGTAGTAGTGGTAGTAACAATAGTAGTAGTAGTAGTGGTAGTAGTGGTGGTAGTAGTAGTAGTAGTAGTAGTAGTAGTAGTGGTCGTAACAATAGTAGTAGTAGTAGTAGAGGTAGTAGTAGTAGTAGTAGTAGAGGTAGTAGTAGCAGTGGTAATAGTGGTAGTAGTAGTAGTGGTAATGATGGTGGTTGTAGCAGTAGTAGCAGCAGTAGTAGTAGTAGTAGTAGTAGTAGTAGTAGTAGTAGTAGTAGTAGTAGTAGTAGTAGTAGTAGTAGTAGTAGTAGTAGTAGTAGTAGTAGTAGTAGTAGTAGTAGTGGCACTAGTGGTAGTAACAGTAGTAGTAGTGGTAGTAACAATAGTAGTAGTAGTAGTGGTAGTAGTGGTGGTAGTAGTAGTAGTAGTAGTAGTAGTAGTGGTAGTAACAATAGTAGTAGTAGTAGTAGAGGTAGTAGTAGCAGTGGTAATAGTGGTAGTAGTAGTAGTGGTAATGATGGTGGTTGTAGCAGTAGTAGCAGCAGCAGTAGTAGCAGTAGTAGTAGTAGTAGTAGTAGTAGTAGTAGTAGTAGTAGTAGTAGTAGTAGTAGTAGTAGTAGTAGTAGTAGTAGTAGTAGTAGTAGTAGTAGTAGTAATCGAAGTAGTGGTAGTAGTGGTAGTAGTGGTGGTAGTAGTAGTAGTAGTAGTAGTAGTAGTAGTGGTAGTAACAATAGTAGTAGTAGTAGTAGAGGTAGTAGTAGCAGTGGTAATAGTGGTAGTAGTAGTAGTGGTAATGATGGTGGTTGTAGCAGTAGTAGCAGCAGCAGTAGTAGTAGTAGTAGTAGTAGTAGTAGTAGTAGTAG
This sequence comes from Periophthalmus magnuspinnatus, assembly GCF_009829125.3. Lineage (NCBI taxonomy): Eukaryota > Metazoa > Chordata > Actinopteri > Gobiiformes > Gobiidae > Periophthalmus > Periophthalmus magnuspinnatus. The sequence continues at coordinate 17,892,310 of NC_047144.1, forward strand.
TAGTAGTAGTAGTAGTAGTAGTAGTAGTAATCGAAGTAGTGGTAGTAGTGGTAGTAGTAGTAGAAGTAGTGGTAGAAGTAGTAGTAACAGTATTGGCAGTGGTAATAGTGGTGGTAGTAGTAGTAGTAGCAGTAGTAGTAGTAGCAGCAGTAGTAGCAGCAGTAGTAGCAGCAGTAGTAGCAGCAGTAGTAGCAGTAGTAGTAGTAGTATAAGTAGTACGCCCCCTGCTGTTCATTATAAATCTTGATTTGTTGTTGGTTCATTCTACCTCAGCTCTCTGAACACAAATGACATGTTAACAGGCCTAACCCGCTCATCTCAGACGTCTCCTCCTCGTTGTCATAGCGACTAGGGGAGCGAGCGTGGGGCGGGGTCCTGCGCTGCCGTCGGGGCATCAGGCTCTGGGTGTCTGCATCGCTGTCGGTCTCTCCGTAATACGCCTCGCTGTCCGGAGGAGAAGTTACGCCCGCCGGGAGAGCCGAGGGGCCCCTGATCTGGAGCACGTCTGAGGAGGGAGACAGGATCCTGGACGGGAGCAAAGAGGAGGCGAATACGGACGGTCTGGGTGTAAAGACAGAGAGACATTAGGGTTTACACAATTTAGACTCAAACTGCACAGAATCAATGAGATAAATATGAGGCAGGTGTGATCTTTACTTCTCTAATTTGTCATAAACACACGTAGAACAAACATAAACAACAAAAACAAACAAAATGCTGGTTTTAATCCTATGTTGGGTCCATAGACTGTATATATAAATGGACATAGCTAACCTGTTAGACGCCACATAACAAACAGGAAGTGAGCATGTGCGCGCTTCTGGCTCCAATTCACTTTCTATGTAAAAACTGTGGTCCCTCTCTCTGTAACTGCTGCTGTCAGACCCGTCATTTTGGTCTTAAAATGTTTGTATTAATCCGCTCTACATGATTCTATTTGTTTTTATGTTGCTATTTTGTCCATAAATCAAGATATGAACATTAGCATTAGCAACAGGATTGATTAACAGTGTTGCCCCTATAACTGCTAGCGTCGATGAGCTTCATTTGGAACACTGTGGGTGACGTCACACTCACGTAGTCTACTTCTTTACACAGTCTGTGGTTGCACTTTTACTCTATATTTTAAATGTGACTCAATGTAAAAGTACTCAAAGTATTCAGAACGCAGTACTCAGATTACCATTTATACTTTAGTACTTTGCAAAATACTAAATTTTGATTTGGGTATCCAGGATTCTGTAACTAAATACATTTTCAAAGTATTCTTCCGTCACTGGTTATATACGACATTTTGAGGACTTTTTTCCATTCAAAAGATATAATATTTTGTTTTAAATTGTTAATCGCTATGGCAACGCTCCTAATTTCCCATCATACTGAGTGCAATCGATTGATATGAACACTTTTTGGGGTTTATATTCCATCCACATTAGACCTCGGTTTGTGGCATAAAACTTTACTTAAAGGTGCACCATGTAACTTTTCTTATCTCCATGGACATGTTATTGCTTTGCCTGGAATGTTGCACAGTAGAGCATTACCGGTAGTTGTTTTCATGTACACCAGGAGATGGCGCCACCAGGCCAAGTTACTGCTCAGATAATTTTGAGACATAAACACATTTGTAACTGAATAAATGTAAATAAACACATGTAATTCCATATGAGGAACATTCTGGAAAAGCAATAGCATCTCCATGGAAACAAACAGGTCCAAAAAAAAATTACAAAGTGCATCTTTAATTTTAGACCCAACTCCAAACCTCAATAATATTTTTCATTAGCATCTTCTGTAAAGTTCTTGAAGCACTGCATGATACCAAATAGTAGTAGTAGTAGTAGTAGTAGTAGAAGTAGTAGTCCAAAGTAACTGTCACTGCACGGGGCTCCAGTTGTCCTTGTGTCCTTGGGCAAAACACTTTCTCATCTTGTTTGTGTGAATGTGTCAGTGTAAATCCCACACATTATTTTTGCTCTTAATTTGTGCATTCTCTGACTGATGATGCTAATGACGCTAATGATGCTAATATGATGTTTCCTGTAGTCTGACCTCTTGACCCTGAGTGTTAGCATGTTGCCATGTTGGTCGAGCAGATTCATGGCCTCCGCGTGGCTCAGCTCTGAACACTGATGCTCTCCGATGGACACCAGCTCATCCTGCTCCTTTAGCCCCGCCCTGCAGGCCTTACTGCGCCGACGCACCTGTCGACACATTTAACACGAGGTTAGATGGACAAATACAGCCTCAATACAACACCATGACTGATGGATATGGAGATATTTAGTGACTTTAATGTGTCATTCTCCTGTCCAGTTGTCATTGGGCAAGACACTTAACCCCCCTCGCCCTCAGTGTCTGCGTACACTGGTGAATGAATGTGTGTGTGAATGGGTGAGTGGTTCCTTGTTGTAAAGCGCTATAGAAAAATGTGACCATTTACCATTCTGCACCTGGACCTGTCATTAACTCTGTACTCATCACACAGGTGGAGTGACAGGTAAAGCGACAGGTGGAGCGACAGGTGGAGTAACAGATAAAGTAACAGGTGGAGCGACAGGTGAAGTGACAGGTCAAGCAGAGTGACAGGTGAATTCACAGGTGGACTGATGGTTGAAGTGACAGGTAGAGACATGATCGATTGGGCGGCGCAGAAGTTATATTTATTTATTTATTTTTAAATTTCATTTAATCAGGAAGTCCCATTAAGACTGCATCTCATGTTCTGTCTTGAGGATAAACACTGTTAAAACATTTACAATGAATAAAACGCAGTGAAATGTACATTTAAATATTTCGTGAAGCTGTGGTCCACATCTGAACACATGACAGATACAGTGTGTTTACATTGACTTAAGGGAATTACACAGTTTAGGCAGAGTTTACGAGAGTGTTCCATAAACAAGGGGCATAGAGTCTAAACCAGTGTTCTCTTGCTAAGGTCAGTCTCTCCACAGAGCTGGTTTGGTAATGATGAGGATTGAACTGAATCAGGGAGGTGAGATACTGTGGTACTTTTGCCAGTGTGGCTTTGTAAATGAAGATGTGGGAGTGTAAAGTCTGCATGACGTCCAGCCAACCCTGTGCACAGGTCACAGCGGTGAGGGCGTGTAAGTGCAGGTCTGCGGCTGTACAGGTCACAGCGGTGAGGGCGTGTAAGTGCAGGTCTGTGGCTGTACAGGTCACAGTGTCAAAAGTAATAAAACAAATTGCACTGTGGTAAATAGTATCAGAAGTGTTTACTGCGTGACTGTGAGTAATGCGGCCAGGATCCAGTACAGACAGGACAGGACTGAGTGAAGGATTCATGTTTCTATATGAAAAACAGGCTTTATCCCTGTAAACTAAACCTATTTGGATCTGAAGTTTTTGTGAAAGGTTGTCACTCTCGCCTCACAGTAAGAAGGTGATGTGGTTCAGTTCTGGGGCTTTCTGTGTGGAGTTTGCATGTTCTTTTTATGTGGAGTTTGCATGTTCTCCCTGTGCCTGCTCCGGTTTCCTCTATAAACATGTACAATAGGCTCCTCCCCTCTGAGGCAGGACTCCTCTGAAAAACAGAACCTTAATGTCAGTGGGACTGTCCTGGTTAAATAAAGGCTAACAAATAATGCACAGATATCCATTCTTTGACTTTAAGCAGATATAAGCTGATATTCAATCCCAGTGTCAGTATCGGTGCCTCCCTAATAAATAACAACCAATATACTTTAGAATGAAGTGTGAACTCTCAGAAGCAGCAGATGATTTAGTTGCTTCTTAAAGATAAAAGCTGCTGACAAAATGCGGAAATCAACGAGCAATCACTTCCATATTCTGTACGACTGCAGACTGATTAAGCAATACGCGACTGACGTTTATAGAACACTACAGGACGTATTCAAATGTACGTCTGGAATAAAAACTGTCTTCTTTCGATGTGTACCACAGGATTGAAGAAGGATAAATGCCTCTTTAGTGCCTTGTTGGTCGCTAGCAAGAAATGTATAACAAAGCAATTGGTTACCACAGGAAATACATTTGACAACATGGCGAGAAATGGAAGAGGTGACAGCGTAACAAACAAGTTTTATTTGTGTCTTGTTGGGAGAAGTGGGTTGAATATACAAATCTAAAAGGGCCCAACTTAATTTTAAGAATGTAAATAAATAGATAAACAATGTACAATATGTGGTTACTCCCTTTTGTCCTATCTTTGTTCTTTATTCTATGTTGAAATGATGGGAATGTGTATTAAGAAGGGGAACCACTACTGAGAAGAGTGTACATATAGTTGTACACGTTAAAAAGATAAAAGATGCTGTATATGTGTAGTAGTATAGCGCAGTACCACAGTATGACACCTATTCTTAGACGCACAGATCCTCATGTCAAAACAAGAATTACTTGGCATCAGCTCAAATAGAGAAACAAGTGTTCTAGTTCAGCTGTCGGCCGCGTCCCGTAAAGATGATGTCACGAGACCCTTCAGGAAGCTCTCAGGAGGTCGGACATGTTTGTGCTGTGTTCATTCTTAGAAGAGTACTTACTATCTGGGCCTATTAACTATCAACCAGCTACATCCTCCAATCTGTTACACTCAACGCACAAATATGTGATGTGTCCCCGCACCTACTTCATAATCTCGTTCTCATTGACCCATTTCTGTTCTGGGTCAGTCCCTGGGTGTACGGGGGGACAAGGACAAAGGCCATAGAACAGGTGAAGGACTGTGGGAGGGGGGACGGGACAGGGGGGACAGCTGCAGTGGACTAAAGGGACGTGCCTGTCACTCACCATATGCTCCTCATGACCCAAAATAAAACACAAGAGGGAAATAGACCGCATTCTTAGATAGACAAAGAACATGGACGATAACGCGCACAGATTTTTCAAAAAGGTAAAGTATTTCAAAAGGTCAAAGGTGAACTCAGTACTGTTTTATTATGAATCAGGTAGTCACTAGTTTTGACTTTTAACACTTTGGATGTATTTTAAAGCATTTTAAGGCATTCGAAGTAGGCATAGACTGATATATCGACTGGCCGATACTTGTCCTTTTTAGTGTATGGGATATCGGCCTTAAATCTCCAGCAGAGGACGATGTTTAGTTTTGGTTGATTTGTTACATAAAAAACATACACAAAGCTTTATATTAACACTTTAACACAAAGAGACAGCTGCACAGACGTGACACAACTTTCTTATAGATTTGAGGTGAGTTTGGAGTAAATTTAAAACATAGAATTTGTGGAAAATCAACAATATCGACTCAAAAATATCGTCAAATCTTACAAACACTTTTTACTACAAACTGGACAATAGAGGAGTCGCATTTTTACAGCGCCCCCTGTGGACTAAAGTGTTTAAATAAAGCTTTATGTATACATTCTTTATGCAGATGGATGCAGCTGAACTAAATATCGGCCTCTGCTGGAGCTTTAAAGCCGATACCCTATATGCTACAAAGTGTAAATATCGGCCTAATATATTTCGATTATTCCCATGGTTTCATAGTCCACTTTCCCATGTAAGAAGGATTCAGGGTTAGTAACTACTTAATGAACGGATTAGAGAGGAGTTACACTGAAATATTCTTAATAAAATACTACTTCATTATGAATTAACTCAATCTTGTCTGTGCAATCTCTCAGTCGTCCAGGTTTGATCCAAATGGCTTGGAAGGCAGCTGATTTCTCTGTTATTAATGTCCAAATCTTGATTAAAGACACAATAGTGAAATAAAAACCCCAGGATCATGTAGAGCGGGTTAATACAAACATTTTAAGACCAAAATGACGAGTCTGACAGTAGCAGTTACAGAGAGAGGGGCCTGAGTTTTTCAATAGAAAGTGAACTGGAGCCAGAGTCGATGGAGCCGGAAGTGCGCCCATGGTCACTTCCTGCTTGGAATGTGGCGGCTAGCGGGTTAGCTACGTCCATTTATATTTACAGTGTATGGTTAAACCCGATGTGTAAAGGCCTAATACTAAAGCCATCGTGGGTCACTATCAGAGTCCATTTTCCATGAGCACTTCCACGTCTCATAGAGCTATTCTTACCCTGTGTGTGCGTCCGACCCCCCCAGGCTTATCTGAGCTATGTGCCTCCTCATACATATACTCACACACACACACACACACACACACACACACAGATGCCTCCAACATCAACCTAACCAATCAACACTATCTGCGGTTACATACACACTAAAAATCAGATTAACATCACATTTTTGGAGTTATAACATTATTTAAAGAACAAGCAAAAGGCCAAACTGTCTCATTTCCTTGTGTTCATGGTCCCTTTTATTACTCACATGAGATTCTACAGTTTACATCTCATTTATAGAATAGTAAACGTCCAGAAATCAGATAATAAACAGATTTTGGTGCATGTGGACAAGGCCACTGTCTGACCCTGCGGTGGGGAGACGTGGAACGATCGAGCACTGGGATGTACCTCTCTACCTGCATTCTGAACACACCAAATGAAAGAGTAACTGGAAATAAACACGCAAAATGCGAGTTCTGAGTAAGTATTTTTGGTTCATGTATTTAGTTACTTCCCAACACTGACTTATATGTTTGTTATAGCTACTTTTATATCAGCTCTTATGTAAGCCGTGGTCCAAATGTGTAAATCTGTGAGCTCATTCCTCAACTTCAAAATAGACTTTCCCATTACTGGGCACATTCTGAACCGTCAACGAGGATTAAAGCGGTGATAGTATTTTTATATCTGCATTAACTGGTTATGTTTAGTATCTCTCTGAATGGCTAACACTCAGGCTAGCAGGCTGTAGGGCTAATGCTTAGGCTAGAGTTATTTGTGCATTCACAAACTCACAAGACTCCACCTTGGCGTGCCCCTGCTGTGAGGTGAAGCGAGCGGACCAATCACAGAGCAGCACTGAGGTTTCTGTGGAAGCCAAAGGTGATACGCCCAAATGAACCAAAACAAACCGGTGACGCCGACCGACAAACTTCAGCGTATTTTAGTGACAATAAAGAATGTTTAGTTACGAAAACTGTGCAGAAGGTCAGAGGTCAAAGGTCAGAGCTTTGTGTTTTTGTGGACAGGGGAGATGTCTGTGCTTTCCTCTCCACTGGATCTAACAAAAGTTAGATTTTTCATCTTGTTCTGCTGTTGTGAAACTTCGACCAATCAGATTCAATCAGATTTGATAAAATGAACCACGAAACACATAAGTCGTTAGTGAGAATCATTGAAGAGTGTTAGATGTAACGAGCCTTTAATAAGCTTCATATCACAAATATTACAATCATCAAAGAGTTTTAGAGGTAACAAGCTTTATATCTCAAAAATTACCGTTCTACAAAGAATTTAGAATCAGTTTTAAATTACTACAACAATTGAGGCCAAAAGTATTGTTCCATCCAGCTCTATACTGATACTTCGCTTGGGGTGTTCAGCATGCATGTCTGTGGCGGAATGTTCAGCAGCTCCCATGGTAATACAATGCACACATTAGCAAAAGTTTTAAGATAGACAGATAACATAAAGTGATTTAAAGAGCACATGTTCAGGAGCCTGTGGTGAATCCGAGCGTTCATGGTCCTGTTTACGAGTTTGATTTTAAACAAAAAGATTAGAGTGACTCACTGAAAAACTGTTGGCTAATGCTAATGCTAATGCTAATGGTAGCTAGCTTGTGACTGTACTGTTATTTGAGAGGGACTTGTTTAACACAGATCACCTCACCTGTTGTAGTTCAGCTAAGTCAGTTCTTCCTGGTCAGATTGTGTGCTCAAAGCCTTAAAGTGTAACAGAGCTTCAGACAGAGCAGTGCCTATAGTTAGCCTCACACCCGGGAAAGCTGCAAAATATCAATTGAATAACTTTAACCATAGAGTGTATAAAGTGACTGAGTGAGTGTGATGTCACCCACAACGTTCAGCTCCAGATGAAGCTCATCGAGTCCAACAGTTACAGGGGAGAATGTGGAGCTGACAGTCTGTGGTCTAGACTCCAGTTACTCTGAGTCTGACCTCAAACCACAAGTCTGACCACAGACCTGAGACCCAATTAACAGCTGTAGAATCCATTCACCCCATGCACTCCCACTACTCTGAGTCTGTAACATCCAAACATCCATCTGTATGGTTCACTGTTAGGTCACTGAATCGGTAACCTCCTGGAGAAGTGGTGTGGGACTCAACATATTTACACTGTATTGATCAAAATGTCCAACTGGCATCTATACTCAGAGTTCACAATGTGGTTTCAGCCTGTAGTTGCCAGATCCAGTTCAGTTGTCCATCATTTTGACCTATTTTTATCAATGGTGGAACGTAACAAAGTAAAAGTAGTAAAGTACTGTACTTGTATGTACTTTTTACTTTTACTTCAGTACATTTGAGAGCTGTATCTGTACTTTCTACTCCACTACATTTTTGAACTGGACTGAAAAGTAAAAGTATTATTTATTATTGTCTGAGACCTGATGAAAAGGATGAGGGTTTATTTTTGAAAATGTTCATAATTTGAGCAAAATAAAAACAGAGGAAAAAATTGTTTAATTATTTCTGTACAAATCTTTATCCAAATCACTACATTTAAAGCTTTATAAGTCGGGATAAAACCTGACGTCAAAGCTTAAAAGTTGTTTAATGCATTTAGGTAATTAAAAACATGTAAAGAAAATGACTTAATTTGGTCATTTATAACTGTATCAATACATGAAATCACATTGACAACATAATATATTAAAAAAAACAATTTAAAATCATGTGTCGTGCAACTACCGATAAGACTCAAAATCTGCTGAAATACTTGTACTTTAATACTTTTGCTTAAGGTGATTTTTGCACGCGATACTTTTACCCAAACCAAGAATTTTTTATTTTATTTTAGATGTCATGTTGTTTACAAGTCGAGCCATGACTTTACAATTGAACAACACGGTTTATCACAAAGAAATAGATTTTTTCTTTGCTTTTGAGTAAATTGAGCGCTAATGTACTTATTTTGTTCTGCTCATGTGTCCTGTTTATGTGAAGAGCCCATATTTGAGCTGTCAGGGAGGAGGAGGAGGAGGAGGAGGAGGTGGAGGAGGTGGAGGAGGCGGAGGAGGTGGAGGAGGTGGAGCTCAGTTACTATCACAAGCAACAGGTCGTTTGTTTCAATCAACAGGACGAAAGTTAAAGTCGCCTATTTTTGCCTGGAAAGATCGAAACAGTTGTAAGACATTAGTGTGGTCCAGGTAGGTTTCGTAGTGGTCCATGGGAGTACACTAGTCTATGTGAGGAGAGGAAGGAGGGAGGAAGGAGGAGAGAAGGTAAAGGAATGGAGCGAGGGAGCGAGAGGAGGAAAGACGAGAGTGACGGAAGAGGAAAGCGAGGAAGGGGGAGTATAGTGGCAGAGGAAGGAGGTAAAACAATGGGGAGAAAGAGAGAGGAGGGAGGGAGAGGAAAGGAAAGAGGAGGAATAGAGGGAAGATGAGGAGAGGGGGAGGAAAGAAAGAGTGTGAAAGAGAGATAGAGGAAGGGAAGAGAGGAAAGAGAAAGAGAGAACAGTGCTCAGTGGTGCAGCAGGTTCCATACTGGTCCATATGTGTGTACTAGTCTGTGTGTCTTATACTTGTGAAAGATACAGCTCAACATCATTATAAACATATTCAGGAAAGAGTCATTTTTCTCTTTTTTAGTATCGATACCTGCTAAAAATGAGGAGCTGTTTCAATACTAGTTTTATTATCATTTATAGTATGATTTTCGATACTTTTGACAGCTAGAGTCCAAGTAATTTCTCTCGTGCATAAATAAAGCTTGTCTAATTTTAAATGTACACCATCGGTCAGACTTTTGGACACACCCTCTCATTCAATGTTCTTTTTTGTACATTTTTACTACTTTATACATTTTATATACGGTACAAACAGAAGACATCAAATATATGAAGCAAGATATATAGAGTTATGCAGTTAAATAACTCTACTTTTTAATATTTTTTTAGTTAAATAATTCTACACATTTTCTTACTTTTACTTGTAGTTAATTTTTTTTTCTGTTTTTGCTACATAATTCCATGTCTTGCTTCATATATATGATGTGGAAAGCAGTAAAAATAACCAAAAATACACTGAATGAGATGGTGTGTCCAAACGTCTGACTGGTACTGTAAGTCCAGTAAAAGTTCTCCATACCTTAGCCACTTGGAGAGGTCTTTGCTCCTCCGCTCCTCCTTGCAGCCGGAATCCCCACGGAGCTCCCCCAGATAGGGACACCACGATCTCCTCGGCCACCATCCCAAAATTGGTCCAACAACAACCACAACGAACAGCCTCAAAACAGAAAAAGGTATCCCTACTTCACTTCTCCACTGCTGCTTCTTCTTGCTCTGCCCTTCACCAAATCACTCATATGTCTTTGGGACTTGGAGGTTGGTGTTTGGTTGGTGTTTGGTTGGTGGGAGGGATCAGTCTTTGGTCATCCTCTTGTCTCAACACTTGCCTTGTCACTCTTCAACACTCAGCACACGGGATGCTTTGCTGATATAGGCTCCTGAAATAGCCCCCACCGCCAAACACCCACCCCCAGGAGAGTGAGAGCAGAGGCTGAAGCACAGGCCAGCCCGGGAGACCAGACGTCCAGGGGCATTTAGTGCAGCTGGCGTGAGGGGGAAGTATTTGAAGTATCTGGACAGAAGTTTAAAGGGATAAAAATATTTGCAATGTTTTTGTTGAGGGAAAAGGAGAAGCTGAGGAGCCCTTTTTTTGCAGTTGTGGGGAATTTTGAAGACACAGAGTTGTAAATTATGGTCCAATAATTAACACACAACACATTATGGAAACTTGAACTATCTACTTTAGTGCTTCATTGTACTATTTGCATATTGCTGGCATAGACTGTATATATAAATTGACATAGCATGTTTAAATTGGACTTTTGAGGAGCAAACAAAGTGATTTTTCCCTCCAACTTTTTCCTTAGGAGGGAAAATTCTAAAAGTTTAAGTCTGTCCATAGCAGGATTAAGCAAAAATATCCATATTAAACCAGGAATCTATGAATATATACGAATGCAAACGAGATTTTGCCTGATGCTGCTGGTGCATGCTGATCCATTCCATGTGCTGGAGCTGGTGTGAGGTGTCTCCGGGCAGCAGAGGACGCTGAAGGCCGGAAGACAGTGCGTGTTTTCCGGATGTGGACGTGGCACAGGCTGCGGCAGTTCCGCTGGATGTCCGCTTCAGCCCCAGAGCTCCGTGAAACCGAAAGGGATTAGTGCAACTCCCCGGGACGACTTTGGCCTCGTAGTGTCCGCTTCAGCTGCGGGTTTTTGCTCTGCACCGACCAGGGAACAGCCTGACTCTTCACCGCGGCTGGGAGGTACGTGACGCGGGGAAAACTGCGTGACGCTACTGACGCTGGACGCGGCTTTTACTACGTTAGCTTCGAATGCTAACGTTAGCTCCGATGTAGCTTAGCACGTTAGCATGCTAGCACAGCTGATCCAACGCCGCTGCTGTCATTGTAGCACAAACTGTCAGACCCGGTTTTTTGTCTCATAAATTCAGATCCCGTGATTCTCCCCGGGCACATGTCAGTGTTCACTCCCGTATTCTCACGCCGTGTGCTTTGTTTGGGTTAAATCTCTAAGTTTATTGCATAAGTTGTGGCTGTCATGTCACTATGCTAACTGTAGCTTGAAGTGCTAACACCTGTAATGCGGCACTTCACTTCTCTGTCAGATACAGTTGTTTTAACCTAAGTTTGGGTCCTGCCGCGTATCAAAACATCTGGAACCTTCTCCTCTTCCATATTAAGACATTTAAAACTCTTTTTCGTGATTAAATCCACAATGAAATCCAGTCTGTGTCTGTATTGTCCAGGAGCCAAAATGGACAGATGGACTTGAGACAAACATCAAACTGTTCAGTCAAACGTGTCTATTTCATTTATTACCCAAATAATGTGAATCTCTGAGCTCGGCCTGGGCAGTTTGGACAATATTATGATTATCCCAATAACTATATACAGACCTATTATACATTTACACGTTCTGTTGGATTTACATGTGTTTAGATGTTTACCTAATGCTTTAAGTATCAGACAAATGTGAAATGAGAAAAATATGATTTTATAACCTTATTTGGAAGTTTATTTTTTCATTTTTAATCTGCTATTTTTTTTGCAACATTTGTATCATAAACTATAAACTCGATTTTCAAACAACATTCACAGTCTGATATTCAAAATAGGCCTGTAATAATCATCATTTTGTGAGGGTCAAATCTGTATCTACTATGACTTTCTCTTTGTACTTGTGGGGACGTTTTTGTTATTTTTCTTTACTACAGTTAGATTTGATCAGTGGAGAGTTGAATAAATCACATAACATGATACAATTATGAATATTACTTACTTTTGAGACAAACTTGCTATTAATGTGATTTATTCTGCTCTATTCTGTTTTTTTTCTCTTGCAGTTCATGTTTTAATGATGGATGTAGAGGTAAAACATTCCTGCTTTAGGGTTATTATGTTAGTGCTATACATTTGTTTCAAAATGATTGTTTATCATCATTTCCTCTTATATTACACATACCTGGAGTTGTGTTTTGTTTCATTCACAGATGTTTGAGTAACACTTTGTAACAGTCTGTCTACATCTCCAAAGCTCAAAATGCTCTATTCCACCTTGTGATGTCATGAAGTTTTTAAGTTAACAGCTCCTTTTACCTTTAGTTCAGTAGAGATGTGGCAATTCCAGGACTGAAATGATCCAAATGATTCTAGTGTATGTGTATGGAGTTTTAAAAACACAGTGGAGCACTTCCTGTATTACCACATGATGACATCACAAGGTGGAACAGAGTGTTTTCAATTTGAGAGAAGAACTCATCCTAAATATGCAGAGTTTGTGTGTTAAACATTTGTGAATGAAACAAAACACAACTCCAGGTCTGTTTGTGATGAGGAAACAACAGTAGAACAGAGATCAGAGAATAGATTAATATGGACCTTTTAAACTGTATTGTCTCGCTCTGTTGTTCACATATGGGTCAGTATGGGCCCGTCTCTCCCGGGTTAGCGGTTAGCATACCAGGTTCGGCGATAGTGTTTCTCTGCTTTTTTAATTATTCAACAGCTCCATTCGTTTAGCCCGGGTTTGTCTGATAGCTGATACTCAACACTGTGTCATATTAGGGCGAGGGCCAGTGTCCAAAACGCATAAATATACAAAGGTTCTGTGGCATATCTGTCGACAGTGAGGTGAGTGAGGGAACCTAACTGGTTGTCATGACACAAAGAGTACAAAATATATTGCACAAGTGCAGGTAAAAGAATTTATAGTACAACAGAAAAAAATAGAATACCGACAAAACCTCTATGGAAAATATATCTGCCAGTGTATCAGAAATGTGTTTACAGACCCACATTACACTATTCTATTTAAAGGGCCCATATTACACTATTGTGTTTGAAGGACCCGTATCACACTATTCTCTGATCTCTGTTGTAATGTTTCCTCATCACAAACAGACCTGGAGTTGTGTTTTTTTTGTTTCATTCACACATGTTTAGTTCTTCTCTCAAACATAAAAAACACTCTGTTCCACCTTGTGATGTCAAATGGTAATACAGGAAGTGCTACACTGTGTTTTTAAACTCCACACACCTTCAAAGGAATCACTTGGATCCAGCCCTAGATTTACCTTACTTTAAAGTTACAGCTATTGTTTTAGCCTCATTTGAACTGTTTCACTCCTCTGTGCACCAGCAGATATTTGAGACTCTCTATTGGTTATTAAGGTATTTCTAGAAGATTAAAGCTGTTCAATTGAGGCTAAAACAATAAAAACTATCACTTCATGACATCACGAGGTGGAACAGAGCATTTTGAGCTTTGGAGATGTGGACAGACTAATAATAAAGTGTTACTCAAACATGTGTGAATGAAACAAAACACAACTCCAGGTCTGTTTTTGAGGAGGAAATAGCATTAGAATTTGGCTTAAAGCTTACAAGAGTCAGTTTGTGTAATATGGGACCTTAAATACCTCACGTTTCGTATATGTGGGTGTATTATTTAATTTAATAGGTAAAGCGATGGGCATTACCTACTCCCATTGTGGTATCAGGCTTATCATTCAATCCCAGGGCCCCATAATGTTTGCTTTGCTCAAATTACTGTCTTGTTTTCACTCGTGGTGGCTCCTTCGCTGTATTAAAATGCTGACTCTTCTGGCTCAGGTGAAACGTGAAGGAGTGGCCTAGTTAAACATCAAGGGCTAATAAAGGCGTAGCCACAGAATCAGGAAATATTACAGCGTCTTTTGAATGACACACATTTAGCAGTTTGGGAGTAACTGGCTTGACCCAGTTTCTTTTTAAAAATCCAACTTGACAGCAGTTTTGGCACGTGAAGTGAACCTTTTTGGTGAATGGTAAAGCTGGTACATATATTCATGTTTATATTAACATGTTCCTATAGATTTAACTAGTGTTGTCATGATACTAAAATTTCAAACGATACTAAGGAATAGACTTGATACTCAAGACCAATTCCGATACCATGATGATAATAAAAACACTTTCTTTAGACAATATACTGTGATTTTCCACATTAAATATTGGTACTTTTTGTTCTAAAAAGTAATTGATAACATGAACATCAAATGCCACTATGCTTTTGATCATTGAAAATAATGCATTGATTTGTTAATTAGCCATTTTGTTTTAAGTAAAATGCATTTAGGCTCATTTAAGGTTAGTTTCACCTCTGACTACTTCCGTTTTGACTTTTCCACAGCGCTGCAGTCTGACTTGGATTTGCTGAGTTGAGCAAAAGCAAAAGATAAAATATAAAACAGCTGCACAGTTTCTGCAGCTCAAGGCCTCGCTAACACTAACGCTAACGACGTGTCTGTAGGGACCTGATTATAAAGTTAAAATGTTTTGGTACTAACAATACAATTTGCAGTAGCTAAATAGTCCTGCAGACAAGTGAAGTCTAAAGTCACAAATTACAAAAGTGAATCTGAGCACGAGCAGAGCAGCTATAAAGAGGAACAAGTTTAATAAAAGTTTTGAAATGTTCTATATCCTGTGTATTTTTTTAGGCCTGAGATGTATAATGGAGGTAATCTGTATTGCAGTAAATACAAGTGGACAGTGGTGTAATGTTAGAGCGCACATCCACTCATTTTAAGGTTGGTGGTTCAAATCCAGCTTGGACCAGGTGCTGTGTGTGAGCGTTGGTGGTGATCAGAGATTCTCAGCCTCACTTCTGTCAATCTGTCCCACAGTACTAGTTTACCCTCGAGATGTTGTGGAGTGAACATAGACTGTACATATATAAAAGGAGATGGCTAACCTGCTAGCCTCTACGTTCCAAATTAGGAAGTGATCATGTGCGCGCTTCCTGCTCCTTCAATTCTGGCTCGTATTCACTTTCTATGTAAAAACTGTGGCCCCTTTCTCTGTAACTACTGCGGTCAGGCCCATCGTTTTGGTCTTAAAATGTTGGTATTAACCCGCTCTACATGATCCTGGGGTTTTTATTTCACTATTTTGTCCATGATTCAGGACACAAACATTAATAACAGATAAATCAGGCGCCTTCTTTGAAACTCTACACCTTCTTTGCAAGATTCTCAGGTTTAATCAATTTCAAATGCGTTGAGACCAAAAGCTAAATAACTTCATTGGTTTCAACTTCCTGTAGAAGGCGACATTTTGAAGATATTTGTCAATTTAAAAGACGTAGTATTTTGTTTTTCTGGAGAAGCAGAGGCTCTACTCCAAGTTTTTATTTCACTGTTGTCTGTAAATCAAGATATGAACATTAATAACAGACAGATCACGTTCCTTCTTTCCCCGAGGTCGCTCCCACTAGTGCGACTGTTAAGCACCAATTCCCTTCTAGGTGGAATGGGGGCATTATCTTCAATTCCTAATATGGACCTCTGCTCCAAATTGGCCCCTATAACTGCTCTAGCCTCGATGAGCTTCATTTGGAGCCTAACACTGTGGGTGACGTCACACTCACTTAGTCCACTTCTTTATACAGACTGTGGGAGTGAATTAATAATAGTGCAGTAGTTTTAAATAATAATGTTTTACAAAGATCTAATCCTGTGTTGTGTTTTGTGCAGTTTTAGGGATGAACTGAGGATGAATGTAAACCAGCACACTCCGATGGCCTCTCCGTACGGCCAGCCCCCGCCCGGGTACCCTCAGCCCGGGTACGGCCCTCTCGATGGGGGATACCATGCTCCCTACGCCCCCTACAACGGACCAGCCTCTGCCTACCAACCGGGAGCCCCCCAACAAGGTAAACATCACTCCAAAATGTTACTAGGTTTAACCTCAGATGTGGCTGTAACACTTTCTCTGTGATATTGAAATAGTTGCTTTGATATGCAAATGTTTCATTTTTGATAAGAAATAAACTAGAACCCAAACAGCTCAACTTCACAAAAGATTTTTTAGACCCAAAATGGAGCTAAACATCATGAATATACTTCCTCAATAATAAACATGACAGGGCTGGGTACTAAAGCCATTCTATAGACATAACACGTTTTAGATTTATTGCTGAAGTAAATATAGACGATAAACGATGATATTAAAACTGAAACATAAAGCAGAATTATTTACAAAAAGTATTTTAAATGTACAATATATTAAATACACGACCAGCCAAAAGTTTGGACACAGATATATGAAGTAAGATATATGCAGTTATGTAGTAAAGAGAAAAAGTGAAATAACTAAACATTTTCTGACAATGCAAATGAAGGAGACTTTGAAGATTTGAACATAAAATATAAAAAAAATATATAGTAGTAGTAGTTGTAGTTGTTTCTTTTTTCTTTACTACATAATTCCATGTATCTCACTTCATATGTTTGATGTCTTCTGTGTGTGTATAAAATGTAGAAAGTAGTTAAAAAAAAAAAAAAAAAAGAGCATTGACTGAGGGTGCGTGTCCAAACCTTTGGCTGGTTGTGTTTGTATGAATAAATAGAAGAATGCAACACTGAAATAATTAGTTTGTGTAATTTTAGCTAACAAAAACCCCCAAATGTACATATAACATTTAACATAGGAAAAGAACAATAAAACGCCAAGACATCCAGTCTAGTGTTAAAGGCCAAATTACACTATTCTCTAATCTGTTCTAATGTTTCCTCGTCACAAACAGACGTGAAGTTGTGTTTTGTTTCATTCACACATGATTAACACACACCCCCTGCATATTTAGGCTGAGTTCTTCTCTCAAACAGAAAACACTCTGTTCCACCTTGTGATGTCATCATGTGGTGATACAGGAAGTGCTCCACTGTGTTTTTAAACTCCATACAGCTTCACTAGAATCATTTGGATGATTTCAGTCCTGGAATTTGCCAGTCTCTATTGAACTAAAGGTAAAAGGAGCTGTTAACTTGAAAACTACCACTTTATGACATTACAAGGTGGAACAGAGCATTTTGAGCTTTGGAGATGTAGACAGGTGAGGACATGATGTGACATGATGAGGTAACAGCATTAGAACATGGATTAAAGCTACAAGGGTTCATTTTGATAATTCTGACCGGTCTCCAGCTCCATTATAAACTATAGCTAATCTAGATTTAGTTATCTATGTGTTAGTATAAGGTCATGTGATACTTCATGAGGTACAAAATATTGTGATTGGGACAGTAAAAAATAAACATCATTTTTTTCAGTGTTATCATGTTGGCC
This sequence comes from Periophthalmus magnuspinnatus, assembly GCF_009829125.3. Taxonomy (NCBI): domain Eukaryota; kingdom Metazoa; phylum Chordata; class Actinopteri; order Gobiiformes; family Gobiidae; genus Periophthalmus; species Periophthalmus magnuspinnatus. The sequence goes on from NC_047144.1 coordinate 17,910,005, forward strand.
TCCCTCTCATCAGCCTTCCTCCTGTTTAACCTTCAAGTGTCCTATACCTGCCTCTGTGCCTGTAAACTGCCTCTGCATACTAAATAACACACTCCTCTGTTCTTCTTAAACTCCACTCCCTCCTTCATCTCTTTGTGTTTTTCCCTCTTTTTTCTTCTATTGCAGGTTACTCTCCTTTCTCCAGTTGTCCCTCTAAAGCTGTGGCCGCAAACCCAGTCTCTGACCTCTCCTCTCCTCTTGACTTGGGTAACTGCCTCCTCTCTCTCTCTCTCTTTTTCTGAATCATTTCTTCATTCTCTCTTCTCTTAAACTGCTCTGCTGCTTTCATTGTCACAGAATATTATTGGTAGAAATATTAATCAGCCCTCTTTAGTTCTCATCTCTGACCCCTGTGGATCATTATGTTATAATTTACACATTTTAAATCACAATATTCAGCTAAAACCACCCGTGAAAATAAGAGATTAAATATTATTCAAACATGAATCACTCCAAATCCAACTTCAGAGCCTCAATGAGAAGAAACAACTAGAACAACTAGTTAAAAGATCTGAAAAAAACAGTTTGATTTAAATCTCCAACATAACATGAAGAGACAGCTGCACAAATGTGACCACGGCTCTTTTAGGTTTGTGGAAAAATGGGGCTTGGGGGGAGTTTGTAGTAAAATATATTTTTGTAGCATAAATGTCCCTTTATTGCTTCTAATAATCATCTAATAATTGTCTTTATATATTTGAATTAGTTTGACCAAAGGGACTTCCTGTGCTTATGTTTGTGTGTTTAGTTTAACCTTTTAATATTTATAGATTTTAGGCAGACACTTGTTTTGCATTTTGTAAACAGTGTGTTTTATATAATGTCTCATAACCCATTTATTCTTCGTATTCAAAAGAGGCGAGTCAGGGCATGTTTGAGGTGACATTAGCAATGCAAACAGCGAGAATCTCCAAAGACTCAAAACTAGAGCAACCTCTAGAACATGAAAGTAAATCAGACCCATTTTGATCTTTAACCATGTTCTAGTTGTTTCTTCTCACTGAGCCTCTGAAGTTGTATTTGGAGTGATTCATGTTTGAGTAATCTCTTTGTTGTGATGACGTTTATGGCGACGTCAGCTTCCATTGGGCACTTCAATTTTCTAACACAGACGTCATTGTACTTATTTCTTGTATTAAGTATTAAGTTGTTTTAGATGAATATTATTTAAAATGTGTAAATTTTACCATAATGATCTACAGGGGTCAGAGATGAGAACTATAGTCACAAACACAATAGAAGTGGTTTGAATGTAAACGTTTGCACTCTGATCCACTAAAGTCACCCAAGATGATGCTAGTATTTAAACTGTGTAGTAGAATTTGAAATGAGCTCTTAAAAACAAACTATGAGATTCTTAAGGCTGCATTAAAAAACTTGGACTAAAAAAATTTGACTAAAAGTCTTCTTCGGGACTATAAACTGACCAAACCAGGACTATAAACTGACCAAACCAGGACCAAACCAGGACCAAACCAGGACCAAACCAGGACCAAACCAGGACCAAACCAGGACCAAACCAGGACCAAACCAGGACCTGTTACGCCTGCACATTTATATCTCAAATGTGAACAACTTGAAATCACAGTGATTAAAATGAGTAAAATGATCAAATCTTGAAGGCTTCAATCATCTAGAAAATAGATTTTGTGTAACAGAGATGTGTTTGTACCAGTGGTTTAGGCCTTTACAAACACCGTCTGGGAGTCTTGGGTTCGTTTAGCAGTTCATGTTTCAGTCTCAAATGTTAATGCTCTGTGTTTTTTTTTTCTTAAATTGTTCAGCTCCATTCCTTCTCGCCTTGTTTGTAAATAAATGTGTTCTTTTTGTTTTCCTCAGGCCCCTCCAGAGCTCCTCCCACCTCGGCCCCGCCTCCCGTCTCTGCGCCTCAGCCGTATAGCCAGTACAGCCAATCACAGGCCAGCATCCAGAATGGACCCCCACCGCTGACCCAAGCCCCGCCCATGACCCAAGCTCCGCCAAGGTGAAAGAGTCAGACCAGATAAACACGGTCAAAGTAAAATCACACATCTGTATAAATATCGCAACTATGGTATTTTTTACATTTTATTTTATTTGAACTAATTTGCCTTTGTACATTTTATATACAGACAAATGTATGAAGCAAGATATATGGAATTATGTAGTAAAGATAAAAGTTAAATAGTCTAAATATGCAGGGAAGACTCTGCTTTGTCCACTTCATGACATCACAAGGTGGAACAGAGCATTTTGAGCTGGCAACAAAGTTAAAACTATAAAACCCTAATTTCCACGGAGAAGGATATGTTTAATGCCATACTGTGGATTATGATCGCCAAAGCCTTCATTTCCACGGAAACAAGCAGGAGGAGGCCCTTGTTCAGGCTAAATAAAAGTCAAGTTTGTGGAGATGCAAGTTTTTTGATTATGGATGTTTTTATTGCTCTGAACAACCTGAGTGGGCTTTTATTTATTTATTGGCAAAAAGTTACATACTCTGGCTTTAAAATGACAGAAAATATTCAAGATATTCATCAGATATCAGCTTTTTGTTTTTATATAGAGATCACTTGTCTCTCGTGATACTCAATATTTTTCTTGTTTGTTTCAGGCCTCCAGTGTCTCAGCCTTACCACCAGGGGGCCGTGAACATGTCCGGACCCCCTCAGCCTTCATACCCGCCACACTACGGCCCTCCTCCCACAATGCAACAGGTCTCCAATCAGATGGGAGGGATGCAGATCAACGCGGGACCCCCTACCCCTGCTGGCGCCGGATATGGTGGGTTTTTAAGTTTAAGGGAATCAATTTTGTATTAAGTCCAGTCAGCCCTAGGTGTATGTCACAGTGGGCGCATACGGGTGGAGGTGAAAACGGGTGTAGGTCGGCAAAATGGTGCCTTGGCAATAAGAAATTAAAGATTACTCAAACATGAATCACTACAAATACAACTTCAGAGGCTCAATGAGAAGAAACAACTAGAACATGATTTAAAGTCTGAACAGAACAGTTTGTAGAACAGGTCTGATTTAAACTACACATTTCAAACTCAGACTCAGTGCTTCTGTTTTGTGTTTTTAATTAATCGAGTTAAAGTTTACATTTATTTTGGTTTATTTGATTAGTATTAAATAGTTTTAACATTTTAAAATAGCAGTTGAAATGTTAAATCATGCAGCAGCTCAAGTGAAGAAGTAGAGCGTTCTAGATGGCATTACCTGGTATGAGCTGCACTTGGACCTACACTGACCTACAGTGAGGCGAGCGTGTGTAGGCAAAGCAGGGACAAGAAAACAATGTTTACATGGTACAGTATGCAAACTGTCCTATACTCTGCTGTTCTGACTGGAAACGATATTCAAATCAAACGTGTTGTTTCACAGACGGTAAATGGTCACGTTTTTATATAGAACTTTTCCACGTTAACGGTCAAGGAACCACTCAGCCATTCGCACACAGACTCTCGGGGCAAGGGGGGGGGTTAAGTGTCTTTCCCCAGAACACAACAACTGCAGCCATGTGTGGGAGCTGGAATCGTACCGCCAACCTGTGTTTCCTTGTGTGTACTCTAGAACAGTGGTCCCCAAACTTTTTATCACCGCGGACCGGCCAACGCTTGAATATTTTACCGTGGACCGGGGAGGGCCTCTCCAAGTGGCGCCTCTCCAAGTGGCGGAGCAGTTTTTAAGCTTCATTGCCTCATTACAGAGCTGGTCGCCGCATATTATGCAGAGCGGGCTTGGTCTGTGGGAATCACCTGTCGCAATAAATCCATAGTTCAAGTAGAACTCCTGATATTGTCTGTTAAAAGCTTTCTTTTTCTTGAAAGTTGGCTCTTTTTCTGTCTCTTCACTGGGCCTTTTCCCCTTCGAAAAGAAACTTTCCAAAGACGTCTGTTTTTTACTCATTTTACTAATTTGTGGATTAAGTTCAAGCGCTCAAGTGACGGAAATGTAACTGAGAGAATCCGGTAATTTTTCAAAATAAAAGATTTTTCAAAATAAACGATTGTTCAGACTCAGATAATAAATACAACGGAAATAATTAATTATTTCTTGGACGGCCGGTGGCCCGGTACCAATTGATCCACGGACCGGTACCGGTCCACGGCCCGGTGGTTGGGGACCACTGCTCTAGAATATATATTGTTTTTTTGTGATCAGGTATAACTTTCTTCTCTTGTCTCTCCTCAGCTCCTCCCCCTCACAGTGCCCCTCCTCCAGTGAGTGCACCCTACTCTGGAGCCCCGCCCTCTTTCTCCCAAGCCCCTCCTTCTTTCTCCCAAGCCCCTCCCCCTGCAACCACTGCCCCGACACAAGCTCCGCCTCCTTCATCTACTGCCCCGCCATCAACACAGCACCAGCAATACTACGGGGGGCTACCGCAACCATCTCAACAATACCCCCCCTCTATGCCTCCCACGTCCCAGACACAGTTCACCTCTCCTGCCCCTCCCCAACAAGCTCCGCCCCCATCGCAATTCAGCTCCGCCGCTCCTCTACAACCTCCGCCATCGTCCCAACCACATTACACTTCGCCTTCTCCGCAACCACCTCAGTCAATGCCCCAAAACTATCCCCCATCGTCGTATTCGGGACCTACGGGACCAGCTCAGCCCGCCCCTCCGCCCGTGTCCCAAGCATCGCAACTACGTTATCCACCCCAACAACCTCCTCCATCACAGCACCAGTCACCTCCCTTCTCCTCCTCTGCCCCTCCACCTATGACTCAGCCTGGGTACGCCGCGGGACAGTCCCCTCTTCCTCCTCCACCCACCCAAGGGTCGTTCCCTTCACCCACAGCCCCACCTCCCACATCTCAACCAGGAGCATTTCCTCCGACCTCAACCTCATCAGGACAGTTCCTCTCTGGGCCGATGCCGCCACAGTCCCAGGGGCAAGTTCCGCTTCCTCCGCAGTCCCAAAATCAGCCTTCCCCCTACCACTCAGGTCCGCCCCCTCCCAGACCCCAAATGCCACCGACGTCGATGCAACAGAGCAACCACATGCCACCATCACCGCAGGGACCCCCACCCATGGGCCCCCCGCCTATGGGACCTCCGGGACCCATGCAGCAGCAGCCTCCACCTCAGCCTGGCATGCCCACTGGGTACCCTCCTCAGCAAAATGGTGAGAGGATTTTAATGATTTTGAACCATGGCTCTAATAAAAATTAATTAATATAATGCTGCTTAGAGCTGCTTCGCGTTGGACTAGTGGCCACGGAAAACTCCCTCCTGACCAGAAAGGATTTTTTTCATAGAGCGAAATGTAATCACAAACTGCTAATGTTCGGCTGACAGGGGCTGACAGGGGCTGACAGGGGCTGACAGGGGCTGACTGGGGCTGACTGGGGCTGACTGGGGCTGACCGGGGCTGACAGGCCACCTATAGCTTTCACAGAGGTCCAAGTCTGTTGTCTTAAAACCTCTTTTTAATCATTAGCTTCGACTACACTCTGTGCCTGCCCTAGCTAAGCTCAGGCTCTGAATGGTTAGAGGGATCACATGGTACGTCATAAACGAGCATGTGAGCGATCTGCATGAGCCCAACTGTCACGAATGAGCTGCAGGTTTAGACCATGGTTCAGAAACCCCTGGAAGCACAAACATTAGCATTTGTATCATCGTGGTCCTTTGCTTATTTTTGTCTATCAAATTTAAGATGCCTATATTCACTTCAGCGTTATATCAAACTTCAAAATGTGTTATTGTGACAGGCGCATCTTCCCATTGACAGCAGGTTCTGTTTACAAATACTAACACACATGGACGTCATCACTACAGCACGAGGAGTCCACATGGGCACGACAAGTGTTTTGATTGTAGTCAAACGTCTGAGCTTGTTCCCATGTTCCTCCAGGAGCCTATGGGCAGGTGAGAGCTGCTCAGCCCGGTTATCCAGGCCCGTATCCTGGACAACAGAACTACGGAGGCCCCGCCCCCGGCCCTGCCCCTGGCCCCGCCCCTGGTCCTGCTCCTCAGAAGAGACTGGACCCTGACGCCATCCCCAGTCCGGTGAGAAACTATCCAAATTAGACTTTTAGTTTGGATTTTATTATGTTTCCTTCTTGAACATTTAATGGAGTAGAGCTCGGGATTGTGACAGATTGTGACAGTTATGGGCTCTGTCTGAATGTCCACACTCTTCCCTATTGGGGGCGCTATTTAGGAGTTATGCTTTTTCAGTCGTGTCCAAAGGCCGAATTAAAAAAATTAAAAAAAAGATACAGAAAAAATTTTATGAATATTTAGTTTTGCTCATTTTTCTGTGCTCTTTCCTTTGATGAATTTCAGGCTCAGAGATTTGACACTTTTACAGTTTCATCTGAACCAGTGACTGTTCGTTTTAAAATCAAAGAACAAATTTACAACAAAATGAATGATTCTACCAATTTCCTATTCTCATTTTTGTTTATATCTTTGTTTTATGTATCACCAATTTTACAAATAGCTCCTTAGCATGTGCAGGCTAATGCTAATGCTAATGCTAATCTTACCGCACTCAACGTCACAAAATTCACTAATCTATAATTAATCTGACTTTGAATTAATCTGACTAAACTGCTGCCTCTCGATGAACTCACTCTCTTTATCTTTCATCTTTCTATTTTTATTTAATTTTATTTTTTTGCACAATTTTGCTGGACGATGTTTTGAATGTAAAGCAAACGTCTGACCTGCCCGCGGTTCAGAAATCACGACATAGAATAGACCCAGATGCTATTCCCAGCCCAGTAAGTCTTCTGTGTGCTGCCTCACCCCTCCTCCTCGCTCCTCCCATCTTCCACACTCTTCCTCCCTCCTCCTCACCCCTCCTCCCCTTCCTCTTCTCCTCCTCTTCTTTTCCTCTTCTCTTCCTCTTCGCTTCTTCTCGTCCTCACTACTCCTCACCTCTCCTCCCCTCTTCCTCTTCTCTTCCTCACCCCTCTTCCCCTTCCTGTTCTCTTCCTCTTCTTTTCCTCTTTTTTTCCTCTTTTCTTTCTCTTCGCTTCTTCTTCTCTTCCTCACTACTCCTCACCCTTCCTCCTCTCTTCCTCTCCCCCCCTCTCTTCCTCACCCCTCCTCCCCTCTTCCTCTTCTCTTCCTCACCCCTCCCCTCTTCTCTTCCTCTTCGATTCTTCTTCTCTTCCTCACTACTCCTCACCCTTCCTCCCCTCTTTCTCTCCCCTCCTCGCCTCTTCCTCACTACTCCTCACCCTTCCTCCCCTCTTCCTCTCCCCTCCTCCCCTCTTCGTCTTCTCTTCCTCACCCCTCGTCCCCTCTTCTCTTCCTCTTCGATTCTTCTTCTCTTCCTCACTACTCCTCACCCTTCCTCCCCTCTTTCTCTCCCCTCCTCGCTTCTTCCTCTCCCCTCCTCGCCTCTTCTCTTCCTCACCCCTCCTCCCCTCTTCTCTTCGATTCTTCTCTTCCTCACTACTCCTCACCCTTCCTCCCCTCTTCCTCTCCCCTCCTCCCCTCTTCCTCTTCTCTTCCTCACCCCTCCTCCTCTTCCTCTTCTCTTCCTCTTCGATTCTTCTTCTCTTCCTCACTACTCCTCACCCTTCCTCCCCTCTTCCTCTCCCCTCCTCCCCTCTTCCTCTCCCCTCCTCGCCTCTTCCTCTCCCCTCCTCGCCTCTTCCTCACCCCTCCTCCCCTCTTCTCTTCGATTCTTCTTCTTTTCCTCACTACTCCTCTCCCCTCCTCCCCTCTTCCTCTCCCCTCCTCCCCTCTTCCTCTCCCCTCCTCCCCTCTTCCTCTCCCCTCCTCCCCTCTTCCTCTTCTCTTCCTCACCCCTCCTCTTCTTCCTCTTCTCTTCCTCATCCCTCTTCCTCCTCTCTTCCGCTTCTCTTCCTCTTCTCTTCCTCACCTCCTCACCCCCCGTATTAACCCTCTCATTCTAACTCAAACTGCATGCTGTCAGTCTCACACAGATAATTTAAGTGATTTTTTTGGTTTGTTTGATGGTGCTTTGCGGGTCTGTAGTTTTTTTGGGGGTCTGTAGTTTCTTTTCATAAACTCAAATAGAAGCACAGGCAAAACATGGAAATAAAATGCTAAAAAGTTGATTTATTTAGCATGAAGCATCTAGAGGAGTTCTTCTGCGCTCTAGTTTGGTTTCCTCTTTTTCTCGTGCCTCTTTTCCACTGGCTTGGTTCTCAGGGCCTTGGAGCGGGTCTGTGGAGCGCCTCCCTCCAGCCGAATTGTATTTCCAAGCTCCGGGTCCAGGACCAGAGCTCTGCTGTGAGACACTGATGTCAAATCTAAATTGTATTTGAATTGTACTCGTAATTATAAGTCTGATCCAGGGTCAGTCCCTCTGGACCTACTGCCCTCCAGGGTCAGACCCTCTGGAGCTCCTGGCCACCAGGGTCAGACCCTCAAACGGGGCAGTTCACTTCAGTGGAGACTCTTGTGGCCTGAACTGATCCGCTTCAAACTGAACCAGTGGAGACGAGGCCGAGGTCATGTTTTGCACACCTCATATGTCCACCCTGCTCTGGGGCTCGTGTGTGTGTTCTGCATGTGTGCTACTGGTTTGTAGTTGGTAGTTTTACATGAGACTGTATTTACTCAGGACTTGTTTATTTAAGTACTGTTGAAGTATTAGTCATGTACTGATCAGATATTGATAATAATGGATGATTTGTGTTTCCTGTTTTAGATCCAGGTGATTGAGGACGACAAGGCCAAGTGCACAGAGCCGTTCACTACAGGGGTCAGAGGTCAAGCCCCGCCCCTCGTCACTACAGACTTCCACGTTCGGGATCAAGGTGAGATTTAGAACTTATCATTATGATTAAATAAAATAAATAAATAAACAGCTACTTACAGCTGTTAACTATATTATATTTTGTTTGTCACACATTTCTTCTCACATTAGCTGTGCTGCTTTTTGCCTTTTCAGCGTTGTTCACTTCCCCTTGACGTCAGTAGAGGACATCATACTAAAAATATTAAATACTAATACTACACTTTTTCCATATTAAAATACTTACTAAACAGCGCCCCCTGTAGGATGAGTGGACATGGAGTTTCTCAAAGGCAGCAATTGTTTTCACATCTTTTTTTTTATATTGACCACGACTTTTGATTTGTTTACATTTGTTTTTGCCTGTGTTTTAGGGAACGCCAGCCCTCGGTTCGTGCGCTGCTCGGCCTACAGCATGCCCTGCACCGCCGACATGGCCAAACAGTCTCAGGTTCCTCTGGCCGCGGTCATCAAGCCCCTGGCCACACTGCCCCCGGAGGAGGTCAGTGTCCAGAGGAAATACACCACACGAGAGCAACAAACAACTAGGCCTGTCACAATAAAATATTTTGAAACTCAATATTTATCACTGCAGAGAAATACTTCGAAACTGTAATATTGAAACTACTGTAAAATACTGTTTAAGATTAAAATAAACCAAGATAACCCCAGTGAACCCTTTTTAAATGAACAGTATCATTAAAAGGAGCTGCAACAATTAACTTATAAATATCCATAATAGTGACTTTTTCAACCCTCTGCAGAACAAATCTTATCACATTACAACTAAAACAAAAAAAACAATTCTCTCCGCTTTTGCAAAGAAAAAGTCCCATGATAAATATTGAGCCCTAAAATATATAGCTCCAGTTTTCATAAATTGAACTATTGTGACAGGCCTAAAAACAAATGATCTTTACATTAACTCCAGATGCATTTTTGGGCCTTGTAAAAAGCTAAGTATTGGCATTATACATGAAATAGACCAGTCAAAAACTCAAAGGTATTAATGGTCCAGGTGAGGCTACTCTCTCTATACTTATACAAAGGCGTGGGGACAGGACCTGGTTCCAAACTATACAAGTTCCGGTCAGTGAGTTCCTGATTTCTGTTGGAATGAACGCAGGAGGGTCTGGGACAAACAAAACGATGAAAGATTTAACCATAGACTGTAAATATAAATGGACATAGCTAACTTGCTAGCTGCCACGTTCCAAATAGGAAGTGATCATGGACCCGTGTCCGGCTCCATCGACTTTGAGGGGCCACGGTTTTTCTATGTAAAGTGAATTGGAGCCACTCTCTCTGTAACTGCTGCTGTCAGACTCGTCATTTTGGTCTTAAATGTTCGTATTAACCCGCTCTACATGATCCTGGTATTTTTATTTCGATATTGTGTCAGTAAATCAAGATATGAACATTAATAACAGACAAATTAGCAGCTTCTTTCCCCGAGGTCACTCCCTTAGTGTTAGCAACAGGTTTGATTGACAGTGTTGCTAAGTGCCCTCTCGCTGCTAAACCAGTGGTGTGGGCAGAAAGGGGCGTTGCCTTCAACAGTCTTGCTCTGGATTGGCCCTTTGGTTGCTATGAGACTCGTGGTCACAATTCTGAATATAGACCTCTAGCCTCAATGAGCTTCATTTGACCTGATCCGAACGCTGTGGGTGACGTCACACTCGCTTAGTCCACTTCATTATACAGTCTGTGGATTTAGCATTCATAAGCTTGATATTTCTTGGAAACATGGAATTACAACAAATATAAAAAGTGGCAATTTTTTTTTTTTTTTTTTAATGCAAACATCAAACTATCAGGAAAAGGCTCGAGGGGCCAAAGCTGCTTAAATCCTGTTTTAAATGTAGGACGTGTTATGCAGCGTTTGATTGTGTAACAGTGAAACCTGCAACTGGAGCCACAGTAATCTTAATCCAGCCGTGACACTCTCCCTGTCTGAGTTTATAAAAGAGGAGAGGAGGGGGCTATGGTCAGTTTAACTCAGAGAGAAGTGGAGAGGAGGGGGCTATGGTGAGTTTAACTCATGAGAGAAGAGGAGAGGAGGGGGCTATGGTGAGTTTAAATCATGAGAGAAGAGGAGAGGAGGGGGCTATGGTGAGTTTAAATCATGAGAGAAGAGGAGAGGAGGGGGCTATGGTGAGTTTAAATCAGAGAGAAGAGGAGAGGAGGGGGCTATGGTCAGTTTAAATCAGAAGAGGAGAGGAGGGGGCTATGGTGAGTTTAAATCAGAGAGAAGAGGAGTGGAGGGGGCTATGGTGAGTTTAAATCAGAGAGGAGAGGAGGGGGCTATGGTCAGTTTAAATCAGAGAGAAGAGGAGTGGAGGGGGCTATGGTGAGTTTAAATCAGAGAGGAGAGGAGGGGGCTATGGTCAGTTTAAATCAGAAGAGGAGAGGAGGGGGCTATGGTCAGTTTAAATCAGAGAGAAAAGGAGAGGAGGAGGGGGAGCTGTGATCAGTTTAAATCACGAGAGGAGTGGAGGGGGTCTGTGGTCAGTTTAAATCAGAGAAAAGAGGAGAGGAGGGGGCTATGGTCAGTTTAAATCAGAGGAAAAAAAGGGGAGAGGAGGAGGAGCTATGGTCAGTTTAAATCCGAGAAAAGGGAGGAGGGGAGGGGCTATGGTCAGTTTAAATCACAAGAGGAGTGGAGGGGGTCTGTGGTCAGTTTAAATCAGAGAAAAAAGGGGGGAGGAGGAGGAGCTATGGTCAGTTTAAATCAGAGAGAAGAAGACATATCAATCTGCGCTGGAGATTTAAGGCCGATATCCCATACGCTAACAAGTCCAAATATCAGTCAATTGATATGTCAGTCTATCTATAAAACAGATGTTACACCATCTTATAAACACGTCTCAAATATGTTTCTAATGCGTTTTGTTTATATCCACAGACCCCTCCGTATGTGGTGGACCACGGGGAGTCTGGTCCCATCCGCTGTAATCGCTGTAAGGCCTATATGTGCCCGTACATGCAGTTCATCGAAGGAGGGCGGAGGTTCCAGTGTGGTTTCTGTAGCTGTGTCACAGAGGGTGAGTCCTGCACAGGGCTAAAGGGAATCTCTATTACAACCATTTTGGATTTTAATGGTCTGTTAGCAAATATAAACTGCATTAAAGACACTGTAACAGATTTTTTCTGTCTTAAAAACATGAAAAACACAACTAGCTCATTGGTCCAAACTTCCTCAGTTTCCTCACTCATTCTAAACATGCAAATTATTCACCATGATGAGTTTATAAGCACTTTTCACAACTTTCAGAGTGGAGTTCTGCTAACAACAATTAGCATGCTAACAGAGTCACTGCCTTACTTCCTGTTCTGTGGATGATAAAATGCTTAATAATTTGATAGGGTTGAAGAGACTGTTCTGTGCTGTCCCCAAGATCTGGTTTTATGATACATATGTGCTGGGGCATGGCGAATTTCACGTTATCACATAGTTTACATACACTCACCATTTTAATAACTGTATTAAAGGGGATATAAGGATCAATGTTGATGTAAAGTGCTTTGAGCCTTTAAGCTTGTAGTGTTTTTTTCTCATGTTCTTTGTTCCCTGCAGTGCCTCAACATTATTTCCAGCATCTGGATCACACCGGGAAGAGAGTGGACTGCTACGACCGACCCGAGCTGTCTCTGGGCAGTTATGAGTTTCTGGCCACTGTTGACTACTGTAAGGTAAAGACTATTTAAATCATCCATCTCCTTCCTTTTATCTGGGGCCGCATCAGGGGAGACAGAGGTTTAATCAGGGACTCCCAGATTTCCCTCACTACAGACGCTTCCTCCAGCTCCTCCTGAGGGACCATAGACTGTGTAAAGAAGTGGACCAAGTGAGTGTGACGTCACCCACAGCCTAAGACCAAAATGATGAGTCTGACAGCAACAGTTACGGAGACTGTTGATAGGGGACATAGTTTTTTAGTGTAAAGTGAATTGGAGCCAGAGTCGATGCAGTTGGAAGCGTGGCCATGGTCACTTCCTGTTTGAACACGGCAGCTAAAAGGCTAGCTCTGTCCATTTATATATACAGTCTATGTGTGGGACCCCAAGGCGTTCCCAGACCAGCCGACAGGAATAGTCCCTCCCAGTAATGGATGAATAAAACAATTTAGTACACAAATCCTGATTCAAAATACTGAAGTCAAACTAGCATCCAACACCTCTGCCTCTATTATTAAAGGTCCACTATGTAAATTTTGAGGTGGAGTCCGCTACCTGCTTTAGTTTTTCACTTTGCCTGAAATGTTCCACAGTATGGCGTTAATAGTATCCGTTTTGCAGTTATCCAGTCACACTCACTTAGTCCGCTCCTGAGAAACACAGCTTCGTTTTCTTTCTGTGAGTATGGCCTCTTTTCCACAGAACTGACCTGTAACTTAACACCACCCGCTTGCCTCTGTTTAGATAAATGAATAACTTCTCTAGGGACAGGCAGGTAGCAGACTTCACCAGAAAAGTTCTGTAGTTCCCCTTTAAATTCTAAATGTTGAATTGGTTTAACTTGTGTGTTTTCTACCCACAGAACAATAAGCTTCCTCAGCCTCCTGCCTTCATCTTCCTCATCGATGTTTCGTACAACGCGGTGAAGAGCGGTTTGGTCAGCATGGTGTGTCAAGAGCTCAAGACGCTGCTGGACTATCTGCCCCGGTAACAGCACACAGGCCACACCAGAGGCCATTTTAGGATGTTTTCAAACAGGTTCTCTCTGTGGATTGGCCCCAGTGTTACTAAATGTAGCTCTTTACATCATTGTTTCGGTCTTTTTTTATTCACACCATAAACTGGACTAAGTGAGTGTGACGTCGCCCACAGCACTTGGTTCCAGTCAAATGAAGCTCATTGAGACTAGCAGTTAGGGGCCAATTTGCAGCAGAGTTTCATATTTACAATTCCTACCATGAGTATCATAGCAATAGCAGATTAGATCAGATGTATAAAGGTCCTGATGATGAGGTGTGCTGATTTGACACTTTAGTCTCAAAATCTCTGTAAAAGTCTCTCTTCACTGAGACTTTTACAGTTATTTTTGCTCTTGTGCTGTAACAAAAGTGAGTTGCCTTAGTCTGCTTTTTCACACTTTATGTGGTATTGGTCTGGCATTGGTATAGGCAAGTACACTAAGGCCAAGAATCGGTATCAAATCAGTTAACACTTTTCACAAAGGTATCGCAACAGCACTAACTACTTGCAGTTGTCATCTTCACTTTGCTCTAGGCTCAAAAAATAAGGGTGAACTTTTGTTAGCTGCCTCTAGTCCAGACTATCACTCTTTCACTGGAGATGTCTCTATTGTTGCCATGACAGCACATCAAACTTATCAAGTCAAATTTATTCATAAAACACATTTAAAAACACCCACAGCTGCTCAAAGTGCTGGACAAGGGCTGAAACAAAACATGCAAAAACACAATAAAACAAAGCAATACAAGACTCCCGCTCGTGTTCAAACCCACTGCAGACGAATGAGTTTCAGCAAAGATTTAAACATATTTAAAGACTGGGCTGTTCTAACACCCAGAGGGAGACTGTACTAGAGTCTGGGACCAGCCACAGCAAAAGCCCCGCCCCTTGAGGCTTTAGCGGGGACCTTATGAGAATGAGGTGTCCGTTTATTAAAATCCAAATGGTTCTGACTTTAGTTGCTGTTCATCTCAAAGTGCTGTTGTGTGTTTCTAGGGAAAACCCAGAGGCAGACTCGGTGGTGCGCGTGGGCTTTGTCACCTATAATAAAGTGATGCACTTTTATAATGTGAAGGCGAGTCTGGCCCAGCCGCAGATGCTGGTGGTGTCGGACGTGTCGGACATGTTTGTGCCACTGCTGGACGGCTTCCTCGTCAACGTGAACGAGAGCAGACAGGTCATCGAGAGGTAAACCAGACCAGAGTAAAGCCCAGATGACACTTTTCATGTTTTTATAATTATTTTGGTGGTGATAGAACCTGTGGTGATATATTTACATCTGTTAAGTGGCAGTTTGGGGAAAAAACTTGCCTCCCTTGCTCCCTTCTCCCTCGCTCCCTTTTCTCTCGCTCCCTCTTGCCTAGTGCCCCGTCTCTGGCTTCCCTTCTCTCGCACAGTCCTCCCTTGCTCCCTCCTCCCTCGCTCCCTCCTCCCTTGCATCCCCTCCCTTGCTTCCCCTCACTTTCTCCCCCTCACTTGCTCCCTCCTCTCTGTCAAACCGGTCACATCCACTTTAATCCACTTTAATCATGTTTATGAAGCTGTTTTTCTCTTTACATGTTGTGGTTATGCTGAGGAGCATTTTGGTTTTATTTAATGAAATATTCTTGTTCAGTTTGTTGGACCAGATTCCAGATATGTTCGCTGACACAAGAGAAACAGAGACCGTGTTTGGACCAGTCATTCAGGCCGGACTGGAGGCTCTCAAGGTAACACCTATCTATCAAGACGTTTACACATCATCATAAACATTTACACACTTTTAACACATGAGAGGAGAATTAGCAAACATTTAGCTCCAGTTTAGTCGTGATCTAGACCTTGTTTGATCCTCTTCTGGTCCTGGTTTAGTCCTGGTTTAGTTCTGACTTAGGTTTTTTTTTTGCTTTTTATTTATTTTATTTAAAATCAGACAGACATACAAGATAAAACTTGTGCTGAAGTATGATGTAATGTCTTGAAGCATGATGTAATGTGTGGAAGTTGCCCAAATGCCCTAGACTTTGTTGTCTTGCTGTTCCTGTGTAATTGATATTTCCATTTGATAGACTTGTGTTTCTTGTACACTTCAAACTCATCATATTTGTACTGTTGAGTGTATAGTCTGACCCCTGTCCCTCTGCTCCTCAGGCTGCAGACTGCGCTGGGAAGCTGTTCATCTTCCACACGTCTCTGCCGATCGCCGAGGCTCCTGGGAAACTGAAAAACAGAGAGGACAAGAAGCTAGTGGGGACGGACAAGGAGAAGGTGTGGACCAAAATATCATAATATCACATTTATACCATTACGATTATTGTAGATTAAAATGTGTGTGTAAACTGTCTGTCACATAACACTGTCACTTTAAGCCGCTGACACAATAACAATAAAACAGGATAATCCCAGTAAACCATTTTTAAAAAGACTTTATCATTACGTGGCCTGAGCTTAGACTGTTTATATTAATGGACATAGCTAACCTGCTAGTCACTGCGCCCCAAACAGGAAGTGATCATGTGCGCACTTCCGGCTCCATCGACTCTGGCTCCAATTCACTTTCTATTGAAAAACTGTGGCCCCTCTCTCTGTAACTGCTGCTGTCAGACTCGTCATTTTGGTCTTAAAATGTTCCTATTAACCCGCTCTATATGATTGTATAAATGACCAATATTCAATCTTTTATCCTG
Source organism: Periophthalmus magnuspinnatus (assembly GCF_009829125.3). Taxonomy (NCBI): domain Eukaryota; kingdom Metazoa; phylum Chordata; class Actinopteri; order Gobiiformes; family Gobiidae; genus Periophthalmus; species Periophthalmus magnuspinnatus. The sequence goes on from NC_047144.1 coordinate 17,926,119, forward strand.
TTTTTCCAGTATAGTTACTTTAAATGATTATAATGATACAAAGGGGAATTATTTGATTTTTGTGATCCAATATTGTCCACTCTATTTTAACTCAATAGAGAGCGACTATAGTCTCTTCTACGAAAGCTCCTGTATCACACAAACTGACTCTAATGTTCTAATGCTGTTCCCTCCTCAAAAACAGACCTGGAGTTGTTTTGTTTCATTCACACATGTTTGAGTAACACTTTATTATTAGTCTGTCTACATCTCCAAAGCTCGAAATGCTCTGTTCCACCTTGTGATGTCATGATGTAGTAAGTTAACAGCTCCTTTTACCTTTAGTTCAGTTGAGATTGACAATTCCAGAGCTGAAATGATCCAAATGATTCTAGTGAAGGTGTGTGGAGTTTACAAACACAGTGGAGCACTTCCTGTATTACCACATGATGACATCACAAGGTGGAACAGAATTATTTATGTCTGAGAGAAGAACTCAGCCTAAATATGCAGGGTTTGTGTGTTTAAAAATGTGTAAATGAAACAAAACACAACTCCAGGTCTGTTTGTGATGAGGAAACAACATTAGAACAGATCAGAGAATAGAGTCATATGGAAACTTTAAACAGAATAGTGTAATTGGGCCTTTAACACTGGACTGGATATCTTGGTGTTTTATTGTTCTTTTCCGTTGTATTGTGTTATGTGTATATTTGTTTTTGGGGATTGGTGCGTGCAGGATGTGTGTAAACCGTGTAATTAAATATAACATACAGCTCCATAGTAACTTGCCTCGTGTTTGTTTCAGTCTCTGTTCCAGCCTCAGATCAGCTTCTATAACTCTCTGGCCAAAGACTGTGTGGCTCAGGGCTGCTGCGTGGACCTCTTCCTGTTCCCAAACCAGTACGTCGACGTGGCAACGCTCGCAGTGGTGCCTGTGTCCACCGGGGGCTCTGTCTATAAATACACATACTTTCAGGTAAGACTGGATGGACATGCACATCTGGCTGTCCCAGTTCCCATTTGTTTTTTCTATAGACTCAATATATTTATGAAGTTTGATGAAGGCTGATGGGTTGTGCGGTCATGAGTTGCCACATAACCGTAACTTTAATTCAAATCATAATAATAAACGCTCTTTTCTTTATCTTTATTTAAACAGGGGAACCCAATGAGAACACTTAGGCTGTTTTTCATGGGCCCAGTTTAAAATACAACAAAAAAGAAAAACAAACTAAATAAACAAGTACACAAGTCCATTTAAAACATAAACAGAAGCAGATGTGTGTAAAAGTTCATTATCACATTATTAAATTGGTATTGTGTCACTAAAGTCTCCAGTTTTGCTTGTTCTTGGCGTTCATTCCATTCCTGTTTCTCGTGTTTAGGCTCAGTCTGATCAGGAGCGGTTCTTGAACGACCTCAGACGAGACATTCAGAAGCTGGTGGGTTTTGATGCTGTGATGAGAGTCCGCACCAGCACAGGTTTGACTCTGTTTCTTTTACGATAAAATGTAGAGAAAGTGACACTGTTTCTCACCATCGCCCTCCGCTGGGTGCAGGGATCCGGGCCACGGACTTCTTGGGCTCGTTTTTCATGAGTAACACCACAGACGTAGAGCTGGCTGGGCTGGACTGTGACAAAGCCATCACCGTGGAGTTTAAACACGACGACAAACTGAGTGAAGACACGGGGGCGCTCATGCAGGTGAGGAAGACGAGGAAGACTTAAATTTACTCATTCACGTTTTTAATAGGTCACAACTCCTCTTGAAAAATAATATTAATGCATTGGATTTGTAAAGAGCTTTTATATACACTCAGAGAAATGCTGTGTCTCACTGTGTGTCCCTGTCTGTCCCTGTGTCTCGCTGTGTGTCTCTGTCTCTCTCTGCAGTGTGCGGTCCTGTACACGAGCTGCAGTGGTCAGCGGCGTCTCCGAGTTCACAACATGGCGGTGAACTGCTGCTCTCAGCTCGCAGACCTGTATCGCAACTGTGAGACCGACACCATCATCAACTACTTCGCAAAGTTTGGTGAGACTCGAGACTCCTTTTGTGGTTTTCATATTATAGAAAGTGATGATGTCATACTCCCAGGTGGGCGGGGCATGAGCCAGTTTTCCATATTGATAACATTGATTACAGGACTTTGCACTAAATATCCAAAAGGTAAATCCACAAATGAAGCTGGTCATTTCGATTAGTGACTAGACCCTATATCTCACTGTATTACAACACAGATCTGCATTTTAACTATTTAAAGCAGGGGTCGGCAACTTCGCTTGGCTTCGGGCCAATTTTTTTCAGCGCCCACAGGTGGCGGGCCAGATGGTAAAGGTATTGGCTTACATATATTTATAAATACATAAATATGAATTACATGCATTTTAACTCACCTAAAACAGCCAATTTAAAAAATCCTCGGGCAAAAGCTTTTGCTCCTTTTATTATGGTTTTGGTAAGAATTATGCCTTTGTTGAACATGGTAATATGGATACTAAAGGCGCACAGTATCGGGTAGAGCTATGAAAAACTTTTCACTTTAAGTTTTTACCTCATTTATTCAGGTCTTTGTCTCATGATATTAATTAAAACTAATACTTTTGTGGTTAAAATGTGCGGATTTAAACAAGGATAAAATCTTTCTAAGACGGTTACTTGAACCAGGAAGCTGCGTAATTATTGCTTATCGTCAAATCTCTCCATCAAAATTCTTTTCTCACGCTGTCTTCTTGTGACCATCGCTGCGATTTAGCTCTGCCTCGAAGGTTAAACTACGACAGGCTTTTAGTCGTGCGTAATACCGCACTAACGGCTTCCTTACTCCGCATTTGGTGCCGTAATGACCTGCACCTTTACGCACCACTGTGGGAGAGCTGTAGGACTTGGATGATGCCAAGTGCAGCAAGGATCGTGATAAAATCACAACGTAAATGAAAAATGTTTAAAATTGACATGGCTAAGTGGATTTATGTTGTGTCAAACATGAGCAAAGGTCGGGAACAATAAAACCTGACATGCGGACAAAAAGCAAGTCCCCACCCCGGTTAAAAGAAATCTTCAAACTGAGTATTTTGACAGTTTTGTGATTAAGTGATTTATTTTAATAAAATAGGGAATTTTGAATAACTAACCACAGAAGTGCAAGAAGGCTATAGTGTAACGGGTACACATTCCTTGAGCTGCGCGCAGTCTGCACGCTTGCCTCACCAGATGTCCAAAAACAGTTTGCCACGATTTTGACTGGTGAAGGTGTATGTACACACCAGTTCATTGTTTGCTTTTAATGTTGTGTTACATGCACATCATGGGCAGAGGAATGCCCGTAGCAGTGCCCACATAACTTGGTATTTGTCGTAACGGTGGGTGTAGCGGACCAAAGGATGCAGACTCGGGGAATATTTACGGTATTTATTAAAGAAATGACAAATGGTGCAGTTCGAGGGTTGATCCGGCAGTGAGCAGGAGGTGAGGCACGGGCCAGGATCCAGGAGCGGAACGTGGAGCGCAGCGGAGATGATGATTCGGGCAGCACCAGGGCAGGACGCAGAGTGCTAACCAGGGTCCGGGGTCGCGGAATGCAGAGATAAAACAGACAGTACCAGGGCTGGGAAGCAGGGTGGAAGCAGGGTCGGAGCTGAGCCGGGAGCGCTGGAGCTGAGACGGTCCAGCAAGCTGGGTGGAGATGCACATACGATCCGGCACCGAACGGGATGAGGCTGAAACGAAGATGAACCGGCACTGAACAGGGTGTAGAAACGCAGATGATCTCGCCCTGAGTGTCTGGTCCTGGCTCCTCTTATACACAGCAGGTGGTGGTGATCGCGCTGATGTGCGCGCAGGAGGAGCCAGGAGCTCAGCCCAGCTCGGCAGGTGAGGGAGGGAACGAGCAGGACAGGAGGAAAAACGTGGAGCAGACGGAGCGGATCATGACAGTATTAAAGAATCAATGCCGGAAGAAAGTCCAAAATCCTCTGGCGGGCCAAAAAAAATTGGCAAAGGGCCAACATTTTCCCGCGGGCCGGACGTTGCCGACCACTGATTTAAAGGCTCACTATGGAACATTTCCAGTGGAAGGGCTGCCACCTGCTGGTCATTTTAATCTGTTCTTTTATAAGATTTTTTAAAAACACTTTAGTTTACCATATACAAAGTCTGTGTCAGTTACATTAGTTGCTTGAATCTGATCCTGATGTTTTGTCGAGAGCGGGATTCGAACCGCCGACCTTCAGATCAGTGGACAAATGCTTCACCAACTGGACCTTGGGATTTTCGAACCCTGCACAAACACATGTATTGTCTGATGTGTTTTTCAGGGTGTATTAATATGATTCTCTTGCTTCTGTTTGGTTGTAGCCTTCCGTGGCGTCGCCAACAACCCCACGAAGACGGTGAGGGACACGTTGGTCAACCAGTGCGCTCAGATTCTGGCCTGTTACAGAAAGAACTGCGCCAGCCCCTCGTCTGCAGGACAGGTACGAACATATGCACTACAGATCTGGAATAGCCTGGTTTAGTCCTGGTTTAGTCCTGGTTTAGTCCTGGTTTAGTTCTGGTTTAGTCCTCGTTTAGTCCTCGTTTAGTCCTCGTTTAGTCCTCGTTCAGTCCTCGTTCAGTCCTGGTTTAGTCCTGGTTCAGTCCTGGTGGTACTTTGGTGGTACTTTGGTGGTACTTTGGTGGTACTTTGGTGGTACTTTGGTGGTACTTTGGTGGTACTTTGGTGGTACTTGATGTGTTTAAGAGCCATTGATGATCACAGTCACATACATGAGTTTGTTTGACTTTTCTCCCTGTGTTTCTTCCAGTTGATTCTGCCCGAGTGCATGAAGCTGTTGCCCGTGTATCTAAACTGTGTTCTGAAGAGCGACGTCTTGTTGCCGGCCGCTGATGTTTCCCTTGACGACCGCGCGTACCTACGGCAACTGATCAGCTCTATGGACGTGGCCGAGACGCACGTGTTCTTCTACCCCCGACTCCTGCCCCTGGTGAGGAACTGGACGAGAGGGTCAGGTTAAGGCGATGTCGTTTCAGATGACATCACCACATCTGTGGGTCAGTTTAGAGCAGTGGTTCTCAAATAGTGGGGCGCGCCCCCCTGGGGGGGTGCGGTGAGATGCCGTGGGGGGCGCGTATGACTCCGCATATGACACTGTAGTACTGTACGCAGCGCGTACGCAGCGCGCGCATAGCAAAGAGCAGGAGAGAGCGAACAGATCGTGACACAGGACAGTGAACAAGAAACACTTTTGCTAAAGAGACACTATGGACAACATTTTAACAGGGATGAAAAGAAAGGCGGATATAGACGGAGGTAAAGTCACCCGAAAAATAAGACGAGGAGGAGTCTGATGAAGCGTATGGAGCACTTGGCTTCACCGTGACTCCTGTGGGACACGTGGACAGACCGGTGTCTGCTGTGGCAGCGGACAGTATGAAGCCAAATAAGTTAAAGCGCCACTTCATTACACCTCAGTCACGCTGATAAGACGCTGGAGTTTTTTCAGCGTAAACGTGCCAAATATTGCCAACAATCATCCGCTTTGTGAATGTCACTTAAAGCAGCAAGCACTGAGCATCATATAAGGTGGTGTACCGAATTGCTAAATTACTTGTTTTAATTTGATATTTATTTAATTTTAATGTATTATTTTGAAATTTATTTAATTTTAATTTAGTCATTTGATGTTTATTTAATTTTATTTTTTATTTGATATTTAATTAAATTTCATTATATCATTTCGTTTATTGTATTTTTTCGGTGGGGGGTTTAGGGTTGGGGGGGGGGGCGCGAAAGTTTTTCTTCTTTATAGGGGGGGCATGATAGAAAATAATTGAGAAGCACTGGTTTAGAGTCACACACAGGGTGGAGAAAACAGGTTCAAATCCAGTCTTTTGGTGTTAAATAGTGAGTTCTTTGGTCTGGTCACAAAATTATCAGCTACTCTCTCTTTCACTTTCTGCCTCCCTCTCTCTTTCTTTCTCTATCTCTCTCTTTCTCTCGGTCTCTTTCTCTCATATTTTTAACTCTCTCTCCCTCCCTCCCTTTCTCCCTCACTCATTGTCTTTCTCTCCCTCTCCTTGTATCTTTCACTCCCACCTCTCCCTCTCATTTTCTCCCTAGCTCACTCTCTATGTCACTCCCTCTTTGTGTCTTTCACCCTCTTTCCCTTTCTCTCTCACGTTTCTCTTAGTCTCTCTCCCCTCTCTCTCTTCATATATTTCATTCTCTCACCTTCCCTCTCTCACACATCTCTCACACTCACTCTTTCTCTCTCTATCTTTCACTCTCTCTCACCGTCCCTTTCTCTCTCTCACACTCTCCTCTTATCTTCTCTCTCCCTCTCTCTTCCTCTCTCTCTTTCTCTCTCTCTCTTTCACATGTCTCTCACACTCTCTCTCTTTCACACTCCTCTCACAGTCTCTCACTCACTCTCCTCTCTCTCTCTCTCTCACAGTCTCTCACTCACTCACTCTCCTCTCTCACAGTCACTCACTCACTCTCCTCTTTCTCTCTTTCACACTCCTCTCACAGTCTCTCACTCACTCTCCTCTTTCTCTCTCTCACAGTCTCTCACTCACTCACTCTCCTCTCTCTCTCTCACAGTCTCTCACTCACTCACTCACTCTCCTCTCTCACAGTCTCTCTCTCTCTCTCGTCGTATGTTTCAGACAAAGTTGGATGGCGGGTCGTTGCCGATGGCGATCAGGGACTCGGAGGAGCGTCTGTCGAAAGGTGGAGTTTACCTCCTGGAGACGGGGCTGCACCTGTTCCTTTGGGTCGGAGCCAGTGTCCAGCAGGAACTTCTGCAGAACCTGTTTGGAACGCCGAGCTTCAGCCACATCGACGCCAACATGGTGAGACGAGCTGTGGGACTGAGGCGCTGCTAGCTAGCTCAATGTCGCAAAGCTAACAGTCACTTTTATTAAAATCAAAAAACATAAAATAAACAAGTTATTCAAATTCAGATGAATTAAAAATAAAGACTACACAATTATTTTTATATGTAGAATACTTCAGTTTGTGTTTTAATATGTATTATGCCTCAAAATTAGCATTAGCGTTAGCACTGAGACTCAAATATCTCTCTTGTGTCCTCTGGTGAAGTATTAATTTTATTTGTGTAGTGTTGAACATGTTGTCAGTGACCTCCACCTGCAGCTCTCTGTCCACTGCCTGACCCTGACCCCTTAACCTCTGACCCATAACCCACCCATCAGCTCCCTGTCCACTGTCTGATCTTTAAATATTTATTCATTTTAGCGAGACTCTGCAAAAACCTCATAGAGATAAAACTGGACAGGAAGTAAAAATAATAAAAATAAAACTCGCCATTCAAACTGATTCATCAGAAACTCTGTTGTTCATTACAGACGAGTTTACCGGAGCTGGACAACCCTTTCTCCAAGAGACTCAGAGAAATCATTTCAGATTTCAGAGCACAGCGGCCGCGGTTCATGAAGGTACCTCCTCCTCATCCTCATCCTCCTCCTCTACCTCAGCTGCTTGTGTGTGTAACAGTTTACGGTGGTGGGAGGGGCCAATGGCACAGATTGGCAGCCTTGATTCTGTCATTCTGTCCCAGGGCAGCTGTGGCATTTTTATTTTAAATCTATAATTATGTAAATGGGTTTATAATCGTGATCAACATTATAAACCTTTGAGCATCACCAGCCGTAGCAGGAGCTTTAAAAAAATATTGAATTATTATTTTATTTGTGTATTTTATTTATTTACGTATTATTTTTTACGTTTTTCTGTTAAAGCATCATTTTGATTATTTAATTTTTCATCTTTTTATACATATTTAAATTCAGTATCGCATCAATATTCGCATCAGTATCACTTTATCCTCATATAACCTTCCACCTCTTCTTCTTCTTCTTCTTCTGTTTCTTCGGTTTCTTCTTCTGCAGCTGATGGTGGTGAAACAGGAGGATCGCTCCGAGCTGATTTTCCGGCACTTTTTGGTGGAGGACAAAAGCGCCAGCGGAGGAGCCTCGTATGTGGACTTCCTCTGTCACATGCACAAGGAAATACGGCAACTCCTGAGCTAGGCCCCGCCCCCTTTACCCATCAGGCACTTCTCCTCCTTCTCCTCCTCCCTCTCTCCCGGTCACTTTTCACCATTATTATTTTGTGAACGAAAGCGCTTTACCTTTTTTTTTAACCTTATGAAACTCGTCTCCAGCTGCCCGTGGAGCTGCTGGAGCCGCGTGTTGGCGTGTGTGGATAAGATTGTTCTAAAGCTTTTCTTTAGTATGTAAATAAGTACAAAAATATGTATGCAACCTTTTTGGAGTGAATGAGGGAGATTTGAAGTTTAGTCCACTTACTGTCAAACATAAACACTGAGACGATTAGGGTCCGATTAAAAAAAACGTATAATTACAAAACTTTTATATTAAACCCATCATAATAAAAGTGCTGCTGCGCGTCTCCCCCCGTCAAAGGCCTTAGTGACACTTTCCAAGCTGCTCCTCTTGTCAAAATAAATGTGTTTACCTAGTGGAATATTTAAAGGTGCGCTCTGTAACCTTCCTGGTGAGCCGCGAGGTCCGTCACCATGGAGATTTTGTGTGGCTTTGGCTGGAATTTTCCCCCAGTATGGCATTAAGGATGTGATTTTATAGCATGGGTTTCATTACAGAGGTTTTATTGGTCAAAAAAAAAAGAAAACATTGAGAAACAGATCTGGCCTGTAACTTGGCCTGGTGGCGTCGCCCTGGAGACAAAGCTTTGGCAGAAAAGTTCCACAGTGCACCTTTAACTAATGCATTAATCCATCTTCCCCATAAACGTCATAATGAAGCTGTCACACTGTGGTGTTCTGGCCACAATGAAATGTTTTGAACTCTTGTAATAAATAAAAGTATATATCTGATTGGGGTAAAGTTCATGTTTTATGGGATTTTTGGTTCATTCTGGTGCGAAGATGAAATCGTTTATATCAGGAGATTTGGAGTAGCAGAACGGACTAGGTCTCACTTTTGTAATTCAAAACGTCTTAAGGTTTTAACCCTGTCAAACCAGCGGTGTGAGCGTTAAGGGGCGTTACCTTCAACAACCTTCACCTTAACAACGCTGTCAATCAAACCTGTTGCTAACGCTAGTGGGTAAAGAAGGCGCCTGATTAGTCTGTTATTAAAAACAGGGTCATATAGAGCATTTCGGTCTTAAAATATGAACATTTTAAGACCAAAATGACGAGTCTGACAACAGCAGTTACAGAGAGAGGGGCCGATGCTTTTGTCAACCGTCTAATCGATTAATACATTTTTAATCAAGTTCTTTCAAATTGTCTTGTACAAGAGATCGAGGTTAACTCCTGTCTGCTACTCCAAATGTTTGATCACTGCAATGAGACCACGACCAGTCGAAAGTCTGGACACGCCCCCCTCTCATTTAGGACACGCCCCCTCATTCAGTATTTTTAAAATTTATTTTTACTATTTCTACATTTTATAAACACACAGAATAGATCAAATATATGAAGTAAGATTTAGGGAATTATAGTAAAGAAAAAACTGAAATAACTGATTTTTTTTATTTTATATTCAAATCCTCAAAGTCTCTGCCCTTAGCTCTACTAAATATTTTTTGACCAAGCAATTTCACGTTTTTTCATATTTCTTACTTCATATCTGATGTCTTCCGTTTGTTTATAAAATGTAGAAATAGTAAAATTGAAGAAAAAATAAACCTAGAACTGATCGAGTCCAAACTTTGTTGAAAACTGAACATTTTCAATGTTTTAGTGGAAAAAAGCCTCCTACCAATAATATGTTTTATTTTGGAAATCTCAGTGCTACAAACTTTATAATTCTACTTCCTGTCTACAATCTTTCCACAATAAGACGTGACTCATCTTTAACCACAACAAAACGCCATCAAACTGTTTCACTGTTTTATTCTGAAAATCCAGTATGTAAATAAAATATACTATAACATGTACAGAATTTAGACAAAACCCAAATTTTAAAGGCCCACTGCGTAACTTTTCTGTTGGGGGGACGGGCCTGCCACCTGCTCGTCTCCATGGAGATGTTACTGCTTTGCCCGGAATGTTCCACAGCACAGCATTAACTGCATCTATCTTCGGTTTATCCATTGGTTTTATTGCTGAAGCCCACTTTTATAAACATACATTCTCACACGTCAGATCCGTGGAGAGGCGAGCCCACTGACTTCAACTTGTCCTGGTAGATAAGAGTGCTTTAAGGCCATGCTGTGGAAAATAACAAGAAAAAGCAATCGCATCTCCGTGGAGACAAGAACCCCTTGACAGACCCTCCACCAGAAAAGTTACACAGTGAAGCTTTAAAGATCTGAAGCCTCAGTAGCTGCTGACGGCTTCGTGAAACCCCGACTCATTTTGTCTGGAGTGAGTGTTGAGTTCGCGGTCCTGGTGAATTCTTCTGAGGAACAGAGGGATTGCAAACATGCAGTTATTTTTCCAACATTTTTGAGATTTGTTAATTTCGCCTTTCCTCTTGTTTGTCCCTTTTCTCACACCGTAGAGGCTCTTTTCGTGTGGTGTTTGGTTAGACCCTCTGTTCCGACGTCACTGACCCAATCGTTTTCACTGTAACTTTACATTTTTGTTTCTTACTTTAAACTTTTTGATCAGTTTTCCATTGTGGCCTCTTGGGACTGCTAATAAATGATTGTTGACGACGTTCACTGAGGAGTGGTATTTTGTTACGTTAAAGGTGCTAAATTAAACTGACTCTTGTAGCTTTAATCCATGTTCTAATGTTGTTACCTCCTCAAAAATAGACCTGGAGTTGTGATTTATCTCATTCACACATGTTTGTCCACATCTCCAAAGCTCAAAATGCTCTGTTGCACCTTGTGATGTCATGAAGTGGTAGTTTTCAACAGCTCCTTTTCCCTTTAGTTCAGTAGAGATGTGGCAATTCCAGGGCTGAAATGATCCAAATGATTCTAGTGAAGGTGTATGGAGTTTAAAAACACAGCGGAGCACTTCCTGTATTACCACATGATGACATCACAAAGTGGAACAGAGCGTTTTCAGTTTGAGAGAACTAAACATGTGTGAATGAAACAAAACAACTCCAGGTCTGTTTATGATGAGGAAACATTAGAATAGTATAATATGTATTTGTCTTTAGGGTCCGCCACCTTCTCGTTTCCATAGAGACGTGATTGCTTTGCCTGGAATGTTCCACAGTAAGACATTAAAAGAAATCTATCTTACATCTATTTCATTACAGGTGTTTTATTGTTCAGAAAGACATTTGTGGTATCCTCTGCTTGCTTGTTGCTATGGAGAAAAGTTACCTATTGCCCCTTTAAGTAACAGGAGTCCAAGCCTTAGTTGATGTTACACAGTATAGCATTAAAAACTCATTGTTTCCGTGGAGATAGACATAAGCCAGTTTTTTTTTTTTTTAAATCAATATAAACACATGTACTTAGATCAAATGTATTAAAGGTGCACTATGTAACTTTTGTGGTAGGAGGTCAGTTCCATGTTTGACTCATAAAAATGCTATTGCTAAATGCTAACTTTTTTTTTAGTGCCAAAATACTTGCTTCTATGGAGATTGTTTAATTAAAAGTTTTTGGAGCCTCTGCCCCATTAAAACTTCAACATTTCACTTTTTACATAAATTGATTAGATTTTGAGCTGAACCCACAACCCCCTCGTTAGACGCAGGGGAACAAACCACTGCACCACAATGCGATTTTAAGTTTTATTTTCTGCAGAGCTGTGACGTGAGCTGGGGAATAAAAATGTTCATATTTTTGTCACATTTTGTCACAAGTTAAAATCCAAACATTGAGACATTCACTTTGAGATTAACTCGTTTTCTTTGATTTAATACAATACAACGTTCAACACAAGAGACCTTCATTAAGTCCTCAAAATGACACCTGTGACCCGGAAACAAACCCAGGAGTTACAAGCAAATGAGTAACTTTTGGTTCATAAAATTGAACTTTTCAGACACTGTACTTTTACTCTTACTCGAGTAATATATTGCACAGATTAACAGTACTTTTACTCACACTGGGGAAGAGGAACCACAACTTTTACTCAAGTGGAAAGTGACTTAATCTCTATGTAACAATATGAAATGATCTGAACATGGCTCCTTCAGATCTGATTTAGTTTGACTCATTTTGTGCATTATATAATTTACAGTAATTTACAGTTACTTAAACTCAACGGCTCTTGTACAGTGACTCTTACTCTAAAAATACTAACATTGAACTTAAGTAAAAGTACAAAGTTCCTTGAAGAAATTACTTCAGTAACATGATTTTGAATTTGAGTCACTGGCCTGAGATAAAAATGCTCATTTCAAATATCTGAAACGTGATTTAAACCAGTGAAAATTTCAGTGCTCGTGTGATCTACATATCGTACCAGTGTTTAAAGTGCAAAAAAATAAACTAAAATGTGCAAAAAACATCTCATAATACTCAAAAACATGTGCAAATGTCAAAGATGCATCCTGTGATTTCTGGTCTAGGTCTGCCTTGATGGGTTTGCACTGCCCTCTAGTGGTCAGGAGGGACGCAACATTAAAGTGCATGTGAGGTTCTTTAGGCTCATTTAACAAAAACAATTATATTTAAGATCTTACTAAAGATCTTGCCTGGCGCTTTCTATTTTTCCCTCATAACTGTTACCTAGCAACCATACTGTAAACAACAAGCTGTCTGATTACGTAATAGTTATGACTTGATTAATAAAAAATACTTGACAATTATTTATTTTTTTGGTAAAGTAAATGTTTAAAATGTTTTGTGTATTAATGACGTAGAAAGATTCAGTTTTCCTGTAAATTTTAACTATTTGTTTTAAAAATTCCAGTGTAAAACAGGCCACCAAACCAAGTCAGAATTAGAAAAACAAAAACCTGCCGTGTGCCCTTTGACCTTTAGCACAACTGAACGCTCGACCCAACCCAGGCCAGATGAAACGCGGGATAGACCGGGTCTGTGAAGTTTGCCTTAAAAGTAAAAATATGCCGGAGTTCCCCTTCAAGAACGCTGAAGTAGGACAATTTTCCTTCACAAAAGTCCAAAAATATCCCAATTCTGTTGTTCAGCGGGACGGGCACAGGCGTCACCACCCCTCTGTGAACCGCCTTAAACCCGTCCCTGTTGCAGTTGAGACCCCAGGACCGGTCATTTTGTCCCAGACGGCTCTCCGTACCCTCTCCTTTGCGGTGCATGTGTTTGTAGGCCACTCCCACACAGACTCTGCCGTCCACCTCGGTCTCCCAGTAGCTCCGCCCCCTGAGGCCCTGGACACACAAAACTTGAGCCCAGAAATCGAACCTCTCTTTGGGGTTGGGACCGGCAGGATTCAGCCCCCGTTTGGCAGCTCGGTTTTGGTTTGAAAGTGAAAGATCTTTGTGGGAGGTGTTTGGGTCCAGAGTGAGATCAACGGCATCTAAAAGGAAATTATTATTAGTAGTATATTATTTCTTTTGGTTGTTTATTTTCTGAACACAAGGGGGCGACTCTAGGCCATAACCCACAACAAAACAAAAGCAGAACAACAGCCCCAACTCTATAGTCTGTATGAAGAAGAAGATAAAGTCCCCTCACTCTCCCCTTTAGTCCTCCAGACCCTGCCCTCCTCACCCCTCACTCTCCCCTTTAGCCCTCCAGATCCTGCCCTTCCTCCCTCTCACTCTCCCCGTTAATCCTCCAGAGCCCTCTCCTCCTCCTCCTTCACACTCTCCCCTTTAGTCCCCATACCCCACCCCTTTCCCCTTTAGTCCTCCAGACCCCACCCCTCCTCACTCTCCCCTTTTGTCCTCCAGACCCTCCTCCTCCTCCCCTTTACTCCGCTTTAGCAGCTCTATTTGACATGTGGTTGTGGGCGGAGTTTAGGTGTTTATTCTCACTTTAAATCCAGACAGAACGCCTCTGACTGAACTTGGACTAATTCAAACAAACAGAATAAATATGACTAAAATAAATAAACGCAGCCCTTTAATGAACTGCCCCTGGTCCTTGCCCCACATTTTGAGAACCATGTTATTGTTCAACAAGGAGGACTGACTTACATTTCTTTGGTCCTGGTCCAAGTCGAGATTCTCCACATTTTTCAACACTAGAAGAATAAAGAAACGTAAATGTATAAATGCTAGCGGGAGCGACCTCGGAGAAAGAAGGCATCTGATTTGTTTGTTATTAATGTTCGTATCTTGATTTACAGACACAATAGTGAAATAAAAACCTCAGGATCATGTAGAGTGGGTTAATACGAACATTTTAAGACCAAAATGACGAGTCTGACAGCAGCAGTTACAGAGAGAGGGGCCACAGTTTTTCAATAGAAAGTGAATTGGAGCCAGAGTCAGTGGAGCAGGAAGAGCACACATGATCACTTCCTGTTTAGAACGCGGCGGCTAGCAGGTTAGCTCTGTCCATTTATATAAACAGTCTATGGTTAATATTTAAGTTAAAATGTCTCCTTTACCTGAGTTTGTTGAGGCTGCACAGGGGGTCGTCCCTCAGAGTGGTCAGCAGCCGGACTCCGCCCTGTCCTGGGTGATTGTAGCTCAGGTCCAGCTCCGTCAGGACACTGCCGTTCAGAGCTGAGGCCAAGAACATACAACCGCGCTCCGTCACTCTACACAGAGACAACCTGAACACAACAAACACATCACGTTTGTTTCTACAGCGCATTTAAAACAACTTCAGCTGAACAAAGTGCTTCACATAAAAGTCAACGTGAAGCACAGAGATGACCTTAACACAACACACACAACAGAACACACACAGCACAGAACATACACACACACACACACAACAGAACAGAACACACACACTCAACAGAATGCATATACAACAGAACGGACACACAGAAGGCAAACAACAGAACACACAACAGAACGCACACACAACAAGACACACACGTGACAGGCAGCGGTGTCATAGTATTGTTGTGTTTTCTCTCTGCTGTGACTCACTTGAGCACCTCCAGGGGGCAGTGTGGAGCGGACAGGCCCTCACTCAGACGCTGCACTCCTCCGTCTCCACAGTCGTTATCCGACAAATCCAGAGACTTGAGTGAACACTGAGGCAATGACAGGAGAGAGGAGAGAGAACCAGCACCAGCCTCGCCCACACCACAGCCCTGCAGTCTGCAAACACACAAACATACACACACGTATGTACCCACACATGTACACAAACACACAAGCGCGTCCATGATCACTTCCTGTTTGTAACGTGTCAGCTAGCAGGTTAGCTATGTCCACTTATGTATACAACAGAACTATGGTGTCACCTAAGTGTGTTTTTACCTGAGTGTGTGTGTTTTTACCTGATTGCGTGTTTTTACCTGAGCATGTGCGTGTTTTTACCTGAGTGTGTGTGTTTTTACCTGAGCGTGTGTGTGTTTTTACCTGAGTGTGTGTGTTTTTACCTGAGCGTGTGTGTGTTTTTACCCGAGCGTGTGTGTGTTTTTACCCGAGCGTGTGTGTGTTTTTACCCGAGCGTGTGTGTGTTTTTACCCGAGCGTGTGTGTGTTTTTACCCGAGCGTGTGTGTGTTTTTACCTGAGTGTGTGTGTGTTTTTACCTGAGCGTGTGTGTTTTTACCTGACCGTGTGTGTGTTTTTACCTGACCGTGTGTGTGTTTTTACCTGAGGGTGTGTGTGTTTTTACCTGAGGGTGTGTGTGTTTTTACCTGAGGGTGTGTGTGTTTTTACCTGAGTGTATGCGTGTTTTTACCTGAGTGTGTGCACTCTGCTGTGTGGGAGGCAGCTGCAGAGGCTGTCGACTCCAGAGTCCGTGATGAGGTTCAAACTCAGGTCTATTTCCTGGATCGTGGCGGTGCTCAGGACGGAGGAGAGGGCGTGACAAGAGCGCACGCACAGGCCACACCCACTCAGGCTGAAACAAACAAACATCAGACTAAAGTTACGGTGGTGTTCAACGTGTCCAAGTTACGGGACACAGAACTTAGGCTGTACTCAGGACGAAAACGGTTGAGGATCAATACATTAGTTGACTAAAAAGGGGGCGTGGCAAAAGCTCTCCAAACGATTCTGTGTATCTAACCCAAACTGCACTCACAAGATGACACCTGCAGAGGGCGCTCATGTAAACGCTCAGGTAAAAACACGCACACGCTCGTTTTCTAAACTGGACTTTCGGTTGAAGCAGGACGTTATAATTAAAGGAAGACCAACACCGGAGCTAAAGGGTTTGCTCCAGACTACGGGACAAAAGACTCGCTCTTTTCAAACAGAGTGGTACGAAATGGTAAGAAATGTAATGACTTCAATCCAGACCAGAATAAGAATTAAAAAAAACAATACAAAACCAGCTTTCTTTTAATTTCATACTATTAAAGCTATTTCATACGGACTTTGGAACTTTTATTTTGGAATTATTTTTTATTCTGGTCCCAAGTGACTTACTATGAGAGAAATGTACTTGCCAACACCAGGTTTACATGTTTGTAAATCTAATTGTGACGACATCCGTGCCTCACCAGCCATGAACCTCACTGCACGTCACAAACATAACAAACGTCATAAACTCCCCTGATGAACTGAATCTTCTGCCTAAAAAACAATATCAACCTGTCCTGGAGATTTACGGCTGAAATCTGATATGCTAAAAAGTCCAAATATCAGCCACATGTGTGTATCTATAGAGAGGAACAGTCTGTGATAAAGTTCATGTTTATTTTAATGTATTTTACTCACTTAACTATCTGCGCTGCTTTGATGACCGGCAGCATCCTCAGAAGTCCCTCCTCAGACCTGGCGTAGTTCCCCAATTCAAACGTCTTCAGCTCTTCATCGGAGGTGAGCAGCACAAAGACCAGAGACGCCCACTGAGACGGAGTAAGAGCCGCCGCCTTCAGTGGACCCGCCTTAACGAAACTCTGGATCTCCTCCACCAGAGACCTGTCGTTCAGTTCATTCAGACAGTGGAACAAATTCAAACATCTGTCAGGAGGTGGCGCCATCTTGATCTTCTCTTTAATATAACCAATGATCTCCTTTGTTTTTGCGTTGGACCTGTTTTTGTTCATGAGTATTCTTTTCATCAAATGGTGGTTCGTTTCTTGAGATAGTCCGAGTAAAAATCGCAAAAACATATCGTAGTGCCCGTTGACGCACTGCAGCGCTCGTTCAATGGCGGCTTTGTAGAGGTTGAGTTCGGAAGATTCCCGACGTAGAAACCGTCTCGTAGCTGATGACTTTTTGATTAGCACGTTGTCGTTTTCGTTGTGGAACGTGAGAAAAACAAACAAAGCTGCGAAAAATTCTTGGACGCTGAGGTGAATGAAGCTAAACACCTTTTCGCCACAAACCGCCGTTTCCTCGTTGAAGATTTCAGTGTAGATTCCAGAAAAGATCGATTCTTGTTCTGCGCCGATTCCGTTTATCCTGAGATCGCTTTTGTAGAAGACCAAGTTACCTTTCTCCAGTCCTCTGAACGCTAGCTTACCCAACGCGATCAAGTTAGGGCACGTGTATTCGATGATGTCAACTTTACTATTCTGCAGCCGCTGCTTCATGTTAGCGATGAACAAAGCCAAAAAGTGAACGTACATTTGCGTTACTGTTTTCGGCAAGTTTTTATCATCATTTTTTTCCAAAACTTTTGCCGCCAACCAGCAAAATATAGGAATATGACACATGATATAAAGACTTCTGCAAGACTTGATGTGCAAAATTATCTTATTTGCAATCGTTTCATTTGCGAATTTACGCCGAAAATACTCATCTTTTTGGGGATTATTGAAACCTCGGACTTCCGTCACCAAGTCAACGCACTCTCCAGGAATTTGGCTGGAAGCGGCCGGCCGGGAAGTTATCCAAAGTCGACACGTGGGAAGCAACCGTCCCCGGATGAGATTGACCAAAAGTGTTCCCAAAAAGGTCGCTTGGCTCACGTCAGGCATTATCTCGCAGTTCTGGAAGTCCAAGTCTATCCTGCTTTCATCCAAACCGTCCAAAATGATCAGCGTCTGCCATTTACTGTTCCTGAGAATTCCCAAATCTTTAATTTCGGGAAAAAACACACTCATCAGTTCCTCGAGACTTAATTTTTTATCTTTCATCAAATTCAGTTCACGAAAGCAAAGCGGAAAAACAAAATCAATGTCTGAATTCGCCTTATCTTCAGCCCAATCCAATGTAAATTTACTTGTAGCTATGGTTTTTCCAATTCCTGCGACTCCTCTTGTAAGCACCGATCGTACCGAGAGTTCCCGTGCTTCAAAGAGATTATTGTAGTGAATGGATTTTTCGTCGGTCATGTCGGATTTGGTTAGGGCTTCGATTTGGCGGACTTCGTGCTCCTGGTTGATGTTTCCTCTTCCTCCTTCAGTGACGTACAGCTCCGTGTAGATGCTGTTGAGCGACACTTTGCTGGAGTCGCTGCTGAGACCTTCATGTAAGTAACTGAACTTTTTCTTAAGGGAAGATTTGAGCGTCTGTCGGCATTCTTCAGTCGACAAACCTGAAACACACAAAAGATGAAGAGAATATGTTTAAGGTATAGAAACTTAAGGTACAGGATCTTTCTCTGTTCCACTAGAAGACGTCCATTTTACAGTTTTGTTTTTTTAAAATCTATATCCTAATGTTTTTCCTCACCACAGACAGACCTGGAGTTGCATATTTATACTCTGTTCCACCTTGTGATGTCATCATGTGGTAATACAGGAAGTGCTCCACTGTGTTTTTAAACTCCACACACCTTCACTAGAATCATTTGGATCATTTTCAGACCTGGAATTGTCAATTTCTACTGAACTAAAGGTGAAAGGAGCTGTTAACTTGAAAACTAACACTTCGTGACATCACAAGGTGGAACAGAGCATTTTGAGGTTTAAAGATATTCAATCAAATGACGCGTTTAAGACTGAATTGTATGTCAGAGAAAATTTGAGTAGGAATCAAAGATCGTTGAGCCTTAAAGAAGAAAGACTATGGACTATTGTCCATTTTATGACAAATTTTGAGATCCTGTTCACTCAATGCCCTGATATGTTCTGGTGTAATGACGACAATGAGATGAAGTGGTTGTTTAATTCTAATGTTTATAAGTTGGGGTTGTTTTTATGTAAAGTCAAGAAGAGGGGGCAAATGAGTTTGTTTAAATGAGTCTTTTGGTTTTTGTAACACTCGTCTGGGCTGTTGTATTTTGTTAATGGCATCTTATAAGTCCACTAAAGGGCTCGGCGTTCTCTGTATGCAAGACACAATAATAAAATCAAAATGTAGACAGACTAATAATAAAGTGTTACTCAAACATGTGTGAATGACGCAAAACACAACTCCAGGTCTGTTTTTGAGGAGGAAACAGCATTAGAACATGGATTAAAGCAGGAATGTCAAACTCCAAACTATTATAGATTTGCATGGATATGAAAAAAATATCTGTTTAACTGTGTATCTCAAGATAAACTGATATTTTAAGACAGTGATACTTTTAATTTACCTTGTCGTGGGCCACATAAAATGACATGGTGAGCCACATTTGGCCCAAGGGCCTTGAGTTTGGCATGTGTGGGTTAAAGCTACAAGAGTCAGTTTTGTGTAATATAGGACTTTTGATATATTGTCCTCTTCCTTTAATCTTTCTGTTTTTAACTTAAATTCATACAAAATGTTTCTTAAATAAAAACTTCCCCACTCACTTTCAGCGTTTAGATCCTCTTTCAGTTCCTCATTATTATTATTCCGACACTGTTCCTCTAAAGAAAGAAAGAAAGAAAGCATGGGAAAATTAGGCAAATCTACAACAATATTACACTTACTGTTCCATACTGATTCTTTGCAGCTGATGTCATTGGGGGACGAAGCTAACTAGACGCACTGCTCTGTCTGAAGCTGTTTTTTTGTCAAAATAGACTTTAAACTGAACTTTGGTTTAATACAATCTGATCATAAAGAACGACCTTAGTTGGACGACAACAGGTGAGTTTGTTTGTGCTATTAAAGTCACTCTCAAATAATATTATATAACACGCTAACTAGCATTAGCATTAGCAAACAGTTTTCAGTTTATTTTTCAGGAAATCTTAAATCTTATCAGGCTGTGTTTGGTCATGTCTGCATTGTATCACCTAAGCCGAGCCGCTGAACATTAGTTCGTAGACATACATGCAGAGTATCAACTTCACCTCTAGTGTTGACGCTGATGTTAAAGTTCTCGATGTGGGACCCAAACACGGACGGAGAGATGATGCTGGAGTTGGATTTCGCTGAAAAAACGGGCTGAAAATGATGGACATACAGAGAACGACGAAGAGCAGCCACCACTGAAGAAGGAGAGGAGGAGAGGAAAGGGGAGAGAGGAGAGGAGAAGAGAGAGGAAGAGAGGAGAGAGGGAAGAGAGGAGGAGAGGAGGAGAGAGGAGGAGAGGAGAAGAGAGGAGGAGAGAAGAAGAGAGGGGAGAGAGGGGAGAGAGAGGAGAAGAGAGGAGAGGAGGAGGAGAGGAGAAGAGAGGAGGAGAGGGGAGAGAGGAGAGGAGAAGAGAAGAGAGGAGGAGAGAGGAGAGGAGAAGAGAGAGGAGAAGAGAGAGGAGAGGAAAGGAAAAGAGGGGAGGAGAAGAGAACAGAACAGGAGAGAGGAGAAGAGAAAGGAGGAAAGAGGAGAACAGAAGACAGGAGAAGAGAAGAGAGAAGAAAAGAGGAGAGAGGAGAAGAGAACAGAAGAGAACAGAAGAGAAGGGAAGAGGGGAAAATTGAGGAAAGAAGAGAAAAGAGGAGGAGAGAGGGAAACAGAGGGAACAGAGAATATTGTGTTAGCGTGTTTAAGTTGTTGTTACAGTCATTATATCAGCCCTGTTGTGCTTGTGTCTTTACAGTTCTCATCTCTGACTCCTGTGGATCATTTTGTTATAATTTAAACACTGATTCCTGATCCTGTATCTGTGGATCCTTAATAAAACATGATTCACAGATCTGATTTAACATTCATCAGACCAGAAAAAAATCTTAAAATCCACCAAACCAAAACTACAAACTCATTTAAACATGTATCAACACAAAAAAAAAAAAATATTATTATTTATTTAATTATTATTATTACATATTTTTATTGTATTTTCTTTCAGGATCTGGTCTAATCCGTCTAATCTAATGCTCGTCCTGCTCGTTTCCATAGAGATGTTAATGCATTTCCACATGTTTTTTGTTCAAATGCGAAAAAAACAGTTCGCCAGAAGGTCTAAAAATTGCCCAAAATGTTTTAAACCGATTCATTAGTGAGTTAATAATGTTCTTAATCACACACTCTCATCACACGTTTACAGGTTTTATGTTGAAAATCAAGTCGTCCAAACTAAACTAAACCAACTCTGCGTTATTAAAATCAAAATAACTTTAATACAAACGTTACCTTCTGATTCTCTGTCCACTGAATCACTGCAGGCTGATGATGGCTCCATTTGACCTCGTGTGCTCTAAACTCAAAACATCAGTCTTTTTTCCAAGAGCACATTCGCAAAAACGTAAGAAATCAATGAGTTTTAAGTTAAAGTTGAGCAGTTTGCACGTCACAACAGTCGTAAACCACTGGTTGTAGTTTTGTGTTTAGTTCCTGTCAAAGGAAACGATGAACAGGAAGTCTGAGTGAAGACAGCTCTGACGCACTTTCTCTTTCAATATCTTGTAAATTATAAACTGAATTAAAGCTGCACTGTGTAACTTTTGCAGTGGGAGGGTCCGCTACCATGGAGACGTCAATGCTTTATCTGGAAACATGCACTTATATATATACATATATATAACACGTATTTTTATTGGTCAAAACTAGTTAAAAGACGTAGATTACAACGAGCCATGTGTGTGGGGATGGATAAGTCTAATGCTACACTGTGGAACATTACAGGCAGGACAATCTCCATAGAGGCGATTAAATATAATCAATAATTAGAAACTGCAAATAAGTAAAAGTAAAACTACCACATGAAAAAATGGATTTAAGCAAAGTATTAAAGTATTGGTTTAAAAATGTAGTTAAAGAGTAAACAGTAAAAATATTTCTCACAGATTTTGAGTCTTTAATTTTAATCTTTTTTTTTTTCTCTTTTGCTCATATTACAAATGTGATCAAACATAAACCCTCAGCCTTTTCAGCAGCTCTCACATCATAAAAAAAAACAACTTTTACTTTTCAGTCCAGTTCAAAATGAGGTCAGGTACTGCTCTCAAATGCAGTGAAGTAAAAGTAAAAAGTATACACTGTAAAATGAGCACAGATATATTCTTAAGTACAGCGCTTTATTACTTTTACTTTGTTCTGTTTCACCTCTGCACAAAACACGAGTCAATAAATGTCTATTATCATGTTCACTCTTACAGACAAACTCTTATATTTCCTGCTTGTATAAACTCAGCCCTGCTCAGTGTCAAAACACGTGATATCTGCTGTATTCATTAAATGCACTTGCAGTTTCATGTTTTGGCCAGTAGGTGGAGGCAGAGTCCAGGTTAACTGACACTACCGAGTTTGACACATACTAAATACAACACAACAGTGTGACTGGACCCCACTGTGTTACATATGGGTTAGTTTTAGTGTTGATACTGTGCAGCGGATGTCATCAACATTCTCTGGGGGTGTGACGCTAACTGGAGGCACCGCCCTGTCTGAAGCTGTTAGACTTTAATCTGAGTTTTATTTTAACACAATCTGACCATAAAGAGCTGACTTATCTGAACTACAACAGGTGGGCTGATGTGTGCTGTTAAACAAGTCTATTGCAAATAACATTACAGTCAAAAGCTAGCTAGCATTAGCATTAGCCAATAGTTTTTCCATTAGTCACTGTCACCGTTTTGTTGAAAACCTCTCAACAGGACCATGAACGCTCAGACTGACCACAGGCTCCTGAAAAATGTGCTCTTTAAATCCATTTTGTATTTTCCCTTGAGATTTTAGACTATATATGTACATTGGTTATTGTGTGCATTGTGTCACCATGGTAACGCCCATAGACATTAATGTAAAACACCCCCAGCGTGAAGTGCCTGTGAAGTATCGACAGGTCAGGTGGAGGTGCCTTTTGGTCTATGCTCATTTATTATATTACATTATTGTTTTTATTGCTAGAAAGAATGAAAAAACATGCATTCTCACTGTGATCAGGCTTTCCTCGCCACAGAGCTGATATGTAACTTTTCTATGTGGAGACCAAAGACTGGACTGTGTGTGACGTCACCCTCAGCGTTCAGCTCCAGTCAAATGAAGCTCATCGAGGCAGTTCCATCCATCCATTTTCTCACTTTTATCCGGGGCCAGGTCAGGGGGGCAGCAGTCGAAGCAGGGACTTCCCTCACCCCAGACATGCTCTCCAGCTGTCTCCAGGCTAGCAGTTATAACACACAAACTGCAGGATCATGTAGAGCGGGTTAATACAAACATTTTAAGACCAAAATGACGAGTCTGACAGCAGCAGGTACAGAGTTTTCAATAGAAAGTGAATTGGAGCCAGAGTCGATGGAGCTGGAAGTGCACCCATGATCTTACTTCCTGTTTGGAACACAGCAGCTAGCAGGTTAGCTATGTCCATTAATATATAGTCTATGGATGACATGTAACTTGTTGCCATGGAGACCGTTTTTGCCATTCTGTGGAACTTTCCAGTTGTCCAGGTCTGATCCAAGAAAAGTTTAAGTCTATAACTGGACAAAAGTTTTAGAGTTAAGACATGTCGCTGCTCATCCAACGCAATATCAGCACCATGGAGACAAGCAGGTGGCGCCCCCTGTTGAACCTGATCGTTTGTCATTTATGGGCCATTTCCTCTCGTCTAACAGCCCTGTGTAAAAATCATTATTTCAGTGGAAAGAAAAAAGACAATAGTGAATCCTCAGACTGGAGGATGACAGTAGCTCACACATAAATCTGCGTGTTGGGCTCTGTGAGCTGTGTCCAATTATAATCTCCATTTTGTTTAGTCGTGTCCCATTAGGAAGAACAGGGATCAGCCCGGAGCGGTTTGGGACCAGGCTAAATGAGCAGGGACTGGGACAGGCTTAGGAACAAGATGGACGCTCTGTCTAGAACTGTGGGGCTAAAGATGAATGTCCTCCGTAGTATCCTAGTCTAGTCTAGTCCAGTCCAGTAAAAGTCCAGTTTAGTCCAGTCTACTCCAGTCCAGTAAAAGTCTAGTCAAGCCTAGTCCAGTCTAGTCCAGTAAAGTCTGGTCCAATTTAGTCCAGTCCAGTCTAGTGTAGTCCAGCCTAACTGAGCCTACTTCAGTCCAGTCCAGTAAAAGTCTAGTCCAGTGCAGTCCAGCCTAGTCCAGTCTAGTCTAGTCCAGTAAAACTCCGGTTTAATCCAGTCTAGTGTAGTCCAGTCCACTCTAGTCCAGTAAAAGTACAGTTTAGTCCAGTGTAGTCCAGTCCGGTAAAAGTCTGGTCCAACCTAGTCCAACCTAGTCCAGTCTATTCCAGTAAAAATCCAGTTTAGTCCAGTCTTGTCCAACCTAGTCCAACCTAGTCCAGTCTTGTCCAGTCCAGTAAAAGTACAGTCTAGTCCAGTCTAGTCCAGTCTTGTCCAGCCTAGTCCAGTCTAGTCTAATCTAGTCCAGTCTGGTCCAATAAACGTCCAGTCCAGTCTTTATTTGTCATGGACCATGCACAAATTATTTAATCTCACAAAAAGAGAAACCTTGTTCCAGATGTTGTTCTTCACTCGCGCTCACACACGATCACTGAAAATTTGCTTTTTCAAATGTCTAGTGAACTTATTAAGATCTACAGCTTTCCGTTCTATCCGCCATTTTGAGGTCATTTTTAGTTTAAAAATTGTACATCTCTATAGCAACGACCCTCGTCTCGTCTCTCTAGAACGCTCGACTCTGGTGCATCTGTGAGGAAGTTTGCGGTTTCTGTTGTCACTTCCTGGAGAGTTTCTCTGTGGGAACTAGAGCTTCCGTTGTTCGGTCTAGACGTCGCTAGAGTCTGGTCTTTGTACAGTTTGAAAGTTTATTCATTTGTAGATTTTACAAGACGATTCGATTCAGGATTTGAACATGTTTTTGATACAAATATAAAACAAAAAATCTCTATTTATGCCAAAACAATCCCTGTAAGTTTGAAATATTCATGAAGGTAGTGCACTGTGTAACCTGCTCGTCTCCATGGGGATGTTGATGCGTTGCCTAGAAAGTTCCACAGTATGGCATTAAACTTCCGCATAGACACACGCGCAATTTACTGGTCAGATCTGTGGAGAGGTGACCCCGCTCAGTAAGAATGCAGATATTTCGCAGCATTTCTAGGACACAGTGCACCTTTAATTATGAATCCTTGAAGATGGATTAGAAGTAGGTTGTTGGTGGAAGATCCGCCTCCTGCTTGTATCCGTGGGGATTTTGTTGCTTTGCCTAGAATGTTCCACAGTATAGCTTTAAAACTGATATTACACTGACCTTCTGTAGAGCGAGTATTGACTTTGTGCTAAACTATGGAGCCAGGTATAAAAACATTCCCCAGTCCATGAAAGGTATTAACACGGACTGACTGCGCAGACGTGTGTAGATCTGCGCAGACGTGTGGAGTATGAGTGACTGTAGTGTCCAGAGTGGTGTAGTATGAATCTGGTTGGACATAGTCAGGCTTTAATTCAGTGAACTAAAGCCTGAACCTCAGCTCAGACATAACGAGAGTCAAGAAGCCGGTTAGAAACAAAATTTGTAAAGCGATCACGGAAAAGGGGCGTGTCTAAGTGCGCACAAGGGGAAAAGGGGCGTGTCTGAGTGCGCACACGGGGAAAAGGGGGGTGTCTGAGTGTGCACACGGGGAAAAGGGGGGTGTCTGAGTGTGCACACGGGGAAAAGGGGCGTGTCTGAGTGCGCACACGGGGAAAAGGGGCGTGGCTGAGTGCGCACACGGGGGAAAGGGGCGTGGCTGAGTGCGCACACGGGGGAAAGGGGCGTGGCTGAGTGCGCACACGGGGAAAAGGGGCGTGGCTGAGTGCGCACAAGGGGAAACGGGGCGTGTCTGAGTGCGCAAACAGGGAAAAGAGGCGTGTGCGCGTCATGTGACCAGTTTTATACATAGAACGGCCGTCTGATGAACACTTGATTACACCGAACCACGTTTCCCGATGAGACGAAATAAAAAAATAAAACTCCAAACGTACCTCGTGTTGATTGCAGACGGGCATCAGCTGAATACGCGGCTAACAGAGCCACTAAGGAACAAGTGCTTTATTCAAGCAGGAAATCAGCCTCCACACTGAGCCGGCGTCTGCTGCAGCATTAGAAATAAGAAAAATCCATACTGCATAAGGAGAGTTACACAATTCCAAAAAAAATGTTATGTTTATATGATTAAAGGTGCACTGTGTAACTTTTCTGTTAGAGCCACATGTTTATCTCCATGACATTACTGCTGGAAAGTTCTGAGTATGAAGTTGATTTCTCGCAGGGATTCAACGGTCGTTTTTATTGCCCCCAAAAAAGTATTACTGAAAAACATGCATTCTTACCTTGACCAGGCTCGCCTCTACACAGATCTGATATGCAACTTAGCTTGGTGATGTTACCTGTTACCTGGAAATGGATAAGTTTAGTGCCATGCAGTGGAACAACTGACGATTAACACCTCAGTGGAGACCAGCAGGTGGAGGATAGTATATAGAAAAGTTACACAGTACATCTTAAAACTTCATTAGTCCAAGTACTGACCCTTGTGGTACCCCCTTCATTCATAATACTGCTGATTTTCACCACAAAACTGAACACAATTGTGTATTTTATAGCTTTCAATAAAATTTCAACATCAAAACTAATTTACCTGATAACTACACCCCAATTCACCTCAATAAACACGAACAAAGACTTAAATCATAATAACAGATCATAAGCAAATAGTTAAAGAATGATTCAATCCCCCAAGCCTGAATCACTTTTACAAAACTAATTGTACATGATTTTTTCCCCCAAGTTTTTGAGCAAAATGTGTCTGGCCCCAGTACAGATGTGTTGTATAAGCGGCTCTCGAGGTCAAAATAAGTCCACTGTGCGCTGTCTGTGTCTAATTATAAAGCATTTTGATGTCCCATATTAGGACATCCAGAGCCTTTGACAGTCTGGTCTTTGAAAGTTGTGAAAAGTGCTTATAAACTCATCGCTGTGAGTAATTAGGATGTTCAGAATGCATAAGAAATAACTTTGGACCACTGCAAACTTTTTAAAAGCTGTTACTTCTTCAAAAACAGACCTGGAGTTGTGTTTTGTTTCATTCACACATGTTTGAGTAACACTATTATCAGTCTGTCTACATCTCCAAAGCTCAAAATGCTCTGTTCCACCTTGTGATGTCATGGTTTGTGTGTTAAACATGTGTGAATGAAACAAAACACACACAACTCCAGGTCTGTTTGTGATGAGGAAACAACATTAGAACAGGGATCAGAGAATAGAGTCATATGAAAACAGAAATTACATCAAAACTCTGCAGCATTTGAGGCGATAAACATCATTTCCTTGTTTTCTGTGACATCTGAATCTTCCATCTCTTCACACTCACCTACTGTTCAGGAAACAAATAAGATGTAAAGTACACCAGGACCAGGACATATCCATCTGGAGTCCTCCTTTGGCTGGTGCCGCGGTGTCTTTGAGAAAGTGAGAGTGGAAGTTAACCAACTGCAGACTCATTAATCAAACCGGTGCAGCGCAAACCAGGGGGGAGCTGTCCCACATCTCTGAACACAAGACTTAAAATAACTGGGACCATCATAAATAACGCAATGAAAATCTCTTAAATAAGACTGCGGCGTTACTCAACACTTGGGCCAAAATAGAAGCCAGCGAAGAAGACAATCGTTTAAGGTTTTAAATGTGTTTGGAAGATAAATGTTAGCTTGGACTGTATGTACAAACGTAAACAAAGGCTATTACTTTTAAGTCATGGCTGTAGACTGTGTAAAGAAGCGGAGTGAGGGAGTGTGATGTCACCCACAGTGTTCAGCTCCAGTTAAATGAAGCTCATCGAGGCTTGAGCAGTTATAGTGGACAATTTGGAGTCATTTTCTGACCATGAGTATCATAGCAACCAAAGAGCCAATCCGGAGCGAGGCTGTTGAAGATTCCCACCCGCACCACTGGTTTAGCAGGGAGCGGGCGATTAGCAAAGCTGTCAATCAAATCTGTTGCTAAAGCTAGGAGGAGCGACCACGGGGAAAGAAGGTGCCTGATTTGTCTGTTATTAATGTTCATATCTTGATTTACAGACACGATAGTGAAATAAAAACCCCAGGATCATGTAGAGCGGGTTAATACGAACATTTAAGAACAAAATGACGAGTCTGACAGCAGCAGTTACAGAGAGAGGGGCCACAGTTTTTACATAAAGTGAATTGGAGCCAGAGTCGATGGAACTGGAAGTGCGCCCATGATCACTTCCTATTTGGAACGCAGCGGCTAACAGGTTAGCTATGTCCATTTATATAAACAGTCTATAGTCATAGTATAAAAGTTAAAAAGGTGGTTGTAGTAACTGTATTGCCATTGTAGTCTGACTCTTGTAGTTTTAAATCATGTTCTAATGCTGTTCCCTCCTCAAAAACACACCTGGAGTTGTGTTTTGTTTCACTCACATGTTTAAGTAACTCTTTATTATTAGTCTGTCTACATCTCCAAAGCTCAAAATGCTCTGTTCCACCTTGTGATGTCATGAAGTGGTAGTTTTCAAGTTAACAGTAGAGATGTGGCAATTCCAGGACTGAAATGATCCAAATGATTCTAGTGAAGGTGTGTGGAGTTTAAAAACACAGTGGAGCACTTCCTGTATTACCACATGATGACATCACAAGGTGGAACAGAGTGTTTTCAGTTTGAGAAGAACTCAGCCTAAATATGCAGTTTGTCTGTTAAACATATGTGAATGAAACAAAACACAACTCCAGGTCTGTTTGTGATGAGGAAACATTAGAACAGGCTCGGTTCTGTTTAGCAGGTTTTGATTTTGTACTAGTCACTTTTAATGTTATTTTTACGATGATTATTTATGTTTTGATTAGTTTGTTTTGTCATTTTAATGTCTTTCTTATTCTGTCTCCATGGACACAAGCAGGTGTGACGACCAGGCCAAGGTACAGGTCCAGTCTGTGGAGAGGTGTCCACATTCACAATAAGAATGGATTTTTTTTTTGAGGTATTTTTAAAAGATAAGGACATTTTATTAAACAAATCAGATCAGTTACATGGTGCACCTTTAATTATAAAATTTAGCACGTCTGTTAAGAGTGTATTTTATAATCCTGCTCCTCCCCCTCCTACTACTATTATTGCTACCAAAAAAACAACTACTACTACACAGTACCAAATAGACCCAAACTGTCTCAAAGTGTCTTACTTTCACATGTTTAGGTCCTACATGGAGCTGGGCATCTGGACTTTAGTTAAATGTCAAGTACTTTCCCTGGAGTTGGAATAATGTGTCTAGACTCATTGTGACTAAGCATTGATAATGTGGAGTTACATAATGGGCCATGTGTCTTACAAAGGCCTCTCCAAATATGGACTTTTTCAATTCTGAATCAAAAACAGAACAGAAATTAAAGCAGCTCAATTCAAAGTTTAAGTGTACAATTTTTGAGATTTGAAAATGTTCTTTGCAACTTTTAAAGGTGCAAGGCGTAACTTTCATCATCTGCTTGTCTCCATGGAGATGTTTCAGAGTTTGGCATAAACAAGCAGGTAACCACACCAGGTCAAGTTACAGGTCAGATCTGTAGAGAGGCGCCGTCGCTCATAGTAAGAATGCATGATTTTCGAGGTATATTTGAGCAATAATACTACCTGTAGAAACATGTTCGATATGTTTAATGCCATGCTGTGGAATATTCCAGGTTTAGCAGTAACATCTCTGTGGAGACAAGCAGGGAATCTTCACTAGAAAAGTTAGTTTACCTTTGAAAACAGACGAATTTTATGGATTAAAACGACGTTTATTAGTGAAGGAGGGATACGCTTTTGAGAGATGAAGAGACTAAACATGGGAGATAACTGAAATGGAGCAAAAATAAAATAAAACACAACTTCAGATGTTTTGTGATCAGTAAACCAGTGTTTTTTCAGACTTTTTTGAGTCACAAGACACTTTTTTGTTAAAAATTCTTAGCGACGCCAGCTACTAAAAATTGTAGCGCTTATTTTTGTGGTTCTTGTGTCTGCTAAAGTAACTCCAAAATGGAATACTTTCAGTTCCCCAGCACACTAGATGAAAATGGTAAAGAGTATCAAAACTTTAAAATAAGTTTAGTATAAAATTGACCCTTTATAGACATATTTTAAAAAGGTATTCCACAGGGGTCAACACTAGGCCCACTGAAGTTTGGTAAACAATCGCATTTTTATATATCGCTTTTCCAACTAATGATGTTAACGTCAAGAGCGGGATTTGAACCGCCAACCTCGACCAACTGAGCCACTGTCGTCTCATAATCAGTATAAATGTAATGAATAAAAACTCAAGAGCCTCTAACCAGTGCTGAAATAGTATTTTTATTAAATACTTTCAAGATCCAAGTTTTTCGAAGAATAACAAAGCTATGATGAAGACCAACTAACACTCAGACAAACACTTGATAGTCGTCAACTCATGGTTCTTGTATTTCTTTGTACAATATGATCATGCAAAAAAACTCCAGCGTCCACGTGAAGGGAGCTGAAGGGGAGGAGGAAAGGAAGCTGAAGGGGAGGGGGAGGAGGAGGAGGAAAGGAAACTCTAGCCTCCACCTTAGGAAGCTGGAGGGGAAGAGAAGGAAAGGAAACTCCAACATCCAAGTTAGGAAGTTGAAGGTGGGGAAGGGGGAAAGGAAACTCCAGCCTCCACCTTAGGAAGCTGGAGGGGAGGAGGAAAGGAAGCTGAAGGGGGGGAGGAGGAGGAAAGGAAACTCCAGCGTCCACGTGGAGGAAGCTGAAGGGGAGGAGGAGGAAAGCGCAGCCCAATATATTATCATTACAACGCAGGGAAAAACGCTAACATCGAGGGCCTCAAACCAAGCTTTTTCGGCTCCTTTTGTAGTTCCATTATATATTTTTTTGTCGTTTTTGCGATTTTTTCAGTATTTTCATGTCACATTCTGGATGGAGGCATAATTTTTTTTCAGTGATGCAAACATAATAACACTAGCTCCGTCCGTATCAGATAAAATGTTAAACTCAAACATGCATATAACTAGGTTTGCCCACCCGTCAACAGTGCAAGTCGTTTAAATGTTTTCTTCCCCTTCTGTTTCAAATGGAGCAGGCACAGTACCACCATTGGGTAGATTACATTATAAATATTTGTAGCCCTGATCATCTATAATATATCTGAAATCTATGTTCCCTTTTTTAACAAAAGTGAGGGAGAGTGCAGAACTCCAGCTTGGCAGAAAACACTACAAAGACAAGGACGAAAATAAAATAAAAAACACAAAATTAACATCGTAAGAGCTAGAAGGGGGTACGGTGGCTGAATGGGGACAATTACAGTGCACAGAAGGATGGATATGTTACAAAAAGCCAAAATACACCATTATATTGTAGCCAAAAGTGTTCCAAATGTGCAGACGATATGAAAGATCACAGCATCGTGGAGAGTAAGGACACTATGGAAGAGGAGCGGTCTGTCAGGGCTCGACTTTAAACCATTAAAACAGTCAAACAGTCGGGTTCTCAACCGGAGGGACTGCGATCCAAAATGGACGATATTTAAGAGGGGAAAATTCATCTGATTTAAGTACAAAATATATTGAAAAAGTATTGTTTTCACTATGAATAATGCAAGATTCATATATAATTATCCTCTGATCTATTGTCTGGATTACACATTTTTCTTGGAACGTAGTAGTAGAAGTAGTTGTAGTAGGAGTAATAGTGGTAATAGTAGGAGTAGGAGTAGCAGTGGTGGTTGTTGTAGTAGTAATAATAGTTGTAGTAGTAGTAGTAGGAGGAGTAATAGTTCTAATAGTAAGCGAAGTAGTAGCAGTGGAGGTCATAGTAGTAGTAGTAGTAGTTGTAGTAATAGTGATAATAGTTGTAGTAGTAGTAGTAGTAGGTTTATTAAAATTATTGTCTCAATCCAGTAACAGGAAGTAACCAGTAAGTGAGTGGTCCATTTGTGACAGTCTTAACTTGAATACAGGGAAGGGCATCTGGCATAAAAAGTATAATTATCTCACTCAAGGCAACAGAGTAACTTTTTTTTTATTTAAGTGAAAAATCCAGAGCATTTTGGATCACAGCAGACCCCAGCTGAGACCCTCTGTCCTCCAGCACTTCCATAAAGGGATTCTGTTTGCATTTTTAATTATAAATTCTATCATTTGAGAAATTTGGTCACTTCTTGTTCATGTAAGAAAGATTTAGTTAAATTTTTCACCCTTTTTCCTCATCATTGTCCAATAAAACTCTTAAATAGTCTAAAATTTGCAAAAATATGTTCAAATATTAAAATGGTAAAACCTCTTTTTAATAAAATTATCTTCTGGCCTTACTTTACTGTCCATCAGATCAATGCGTCTACGGCCCACTGAAACTCTGCTAACGCTGTGTCAAAGTGCCACCACCTCAAATCGAAAATGTAAAATCTCCCCAGCCCTTGATTTTTTTAAAGAAAATATTACTTTGGGTCATTTTAACTTTCATTTTAAAACCAAATTTCTCGTTGTTAAGGTCGTGGGGTGGTTCCCATAGCCCCAAATGCACAGAATGGAGTCTCTGTAGGATACATGTACATTATATTACACCTTTCTACATATATCTATACATACACTGTATTTACACAGTGGTATTAACAAACCAGGCCCAGAGAAAGGAGACAAAAGCATTATGGGTAAAAACCTGGAGGTGGGAGGGGGAATGGTGGTGTTTGAATGGGAGGAGAGGACATGCAAAACGCAGACGTAGCTCTCCTCTGCACTGCATCAAAGACAAAACACACACTGTAGATTTTTTTTTAAACTTGCACATAATAAATTCCCTCTTTTTTAAAACGGGAGCCTCGAATATATATATATATATATAATATCAGTCAAAATAATAATAAAATAAAAAGACAAAAATAGGCTCCGTTTATTCACAGGAACGCAGAGGGAACAGACGCCAAAACACAACACGAAAAAAAATATTAAAATAAAACTAAAATTCCCGCCCCAACTTGACGACAAGCAGTTCGTTCATCAATAAACAAGCACGCGATCGAACGAACACACAAAAGCCTCTAGTTCTACACTTTGGTGCGTCGATATCAAGTTTCTGTCTTGAATTCTTACTTGATTTGACTTTTTATTGGGAAAAACGGCTCCCTACAGCTTAAAATTACGTTCATGTAAAAAAAAGAAACAAAAATCAAAATAAAACCTGCACGTTATCGTTCTAACTTCCCTAAAATGCCAAAATGCTTCCCAAATCTCTTGTTGCCGTGGCTAACAGCACAAAACGCGCTCATCTCCTCCCTTTTTAAGTAGATATTGAATATAAATGCTCACTTTTTGGTGGTGTAATCGTACATCTAGTCATAATTTACACAGTATAGTCATAACTCATTAACTGTCACAAGTTCAACTGTTTTAAATCCTCACCCCCATCTTCCCCCATCTCGCGTAGGGCGGAAAAAAGATGGCTGCCGGGGGGGAGGGGCAGAGGGAGGGGCAAAGGGACACCTCCTCCAATCAGGCGCCAGACGCATGCATCATCATCATCAACCCAATGGGGGCGGAGCCTTGTGTTCAGCCCGCCTCAGCAGGTCAAAGGAGGAACAGGATTGGTTGGTTTGTCACGGACGGGGACGGCAGGAGCCAATCCCGTTGCAGAGGACGTGAACCTCCGAAACACGCTGAAAAAAACTGCCCCCCAAAAACACACACTCCAGACAGGAGGCTGGGACCACTGCAGAGAGAGAGGAGAATGGGTTAGCCATGTTAGCTAGGTTAGCTATATTAGCCTTGTTAGCCATATTAGCCATGCTTGTTCAGATGTACGCTGCTACAAAAGTTGGGACCCGCCCTCTCATTCAATGTTTATGTCTTTATTTTTACTACTACTACTACTCTATATTTTATACACACACAGAAAACATCAGATACATGAAGGAAGATATATGGAAGTATATATTAAAGAAAAAAAGTGAAATTACTTTTGACAAAGCAAAAGGCGGCTACTTTGAGGATTGAATATACTTTATTTTTCATTACTACATAATTACATAAATCTTTCTACATATATTTGATGTCTTCTGTGTTTATAAAATGCAGAAAGCAGTAAAAAAGAAAAAAAAAGGGTGTGTCCAAACATTTCACTGGTCCTGTTCACATAAAAAAAATGTGTTCAAATCAAAGATGAATTTTAGTAATATCATAAGTTAAAAACCTTTTCCATTTTATACAGAAAGTTCTGTTTACTTTATGATTTTATGATTAACATGAGAATCAAAACACACAAAGAAAGTCCACTCTTTGGGTCGTCAGATTCTGTTTTAGGTATGTGTACTTTACTTAAGTCGATTTTAAAAAGGACTTTTTTTTACTTTTACTTCACTGCATTTGAGAGCAGTATCTCTACTTTCTTTTGTCCAGAACTGAAAAGTTTTGAGTGAGACCTGCTGAAAAGGCTGAGGATTTATTTTAGAACAAAACAAAAACAAATTAAAAAAACAACAGATTTAATTGTTTCTATTGAACAAAATTCAATTTTATCAAACTCACCACATTTTAAGCTTTATAAGACTAAAATCTGTGAGAAATACCTTTACTTTTTACTCTTTTAAGTACATTTTTAAACTTTAATACTTTTACTTAAGTAGATTTTTTTCAAGTGATACTTTTACTTGAGTATTTTTTTGCTCCAGTATATGTACTTTTACTTCAGTACTTGAAGTATATTTCTGTGGTTCATGTTTGATCCTGGTCTTTTTGTTTTGTACCTGTTCACTGTAGTGGTGCAGCTGGCGCTCCCGAGCAGTGGAAGTGAACATTGAGCCACTTCCCGTCGCGGCGGTGCCAGACGCGCGTCTCCTCTGATTGGCTGGAGCGAGGTCGTCCGGTGGAGTCCACAAACTGCGTGAGGCGGATGTAGGCGATGCACGCCGCGTCCTCGCCAATCAAGTGCACATGAGGGTTCAGCAAAGTGGTGTGCACGGGCTTACTGTTCTTACTCAGCACTAAAGGGACAAGAGAAGAAGAAGTCACTTTATGTGGGGGGGGGCTTAGCAACGCTGTCAATCAAACCTGTTGCTAACGCTAGCGGGAGTGACCTCAGGGAAAGAAGGCGCCTCATCTGTCTGTTATTAATGTTCATATCGTGAGTTACAGACACAATAGTGAAATAAAAACACCAGGATCATGTAGAGCAGATTAATACAAACAGGTTAAAAGCAAAATGACAAGTCTGACAGCAGCAGTTACAGAGAGAGGGGCCACAGTTTTTACAGCTAGCAGGTCCAGTTTACAGAAAAGGTCTGATATAAACTACCAAAACACTGTCATATATCCAAGTTTGCAGACACACTCACAGTTCTCAAAGTAAAATTTGTGGAAGTCCATCCCCTCCACCAGGTTCCCCAGAGCCTCGGGTTCGAAGGAGGTGAGTCCAGGATCACAAATCCTCCTGCGGGGACAGAGAGACGAGTTAACAAGCCACCTGCTACATCTAAAGGCTAAAGACGAAACAAGCACCAACACACAGCTAAAGGCTAAAGACGGAACACGCGCCAAGTGACCAGCCAACTTAATGTCTAAAGTTTGGTGGAGCTGTCTTTAAAATCTGGCTGCAGCCGACGGGGATCGTTAGAGCGGCAAGATTAATCGCAATCAAATCAAAAATACAATTAGCAAATCCCAAAGACTGCAGTTTGGGAAGAATTACAATTTTCTTCTCAAACAACAAAATATCCTGTCTTTTTCTGAATAAAAAAGTCTAACCCTGTGTCAAATGCCCTCCCTGTGTGTGTGTGTGTGTGTGTGTGTGTGTGGGGGTGTGTGTGTGTGTCAGATGCCCTCCCTGTAGTTTAGATCTGTACAAACATGTTCTGATATGATTTCAGTCTTGTCAGCTCTTCTGGTTGTATTTAAAATGTGACTTTGAACAGAATCTTAATATTAAAACAGAAACATAATCTAAGTTCTCTATTATAATGGTCAAATTTGCTCTACCAACTGAGCCACTGTCTCCCATATTGCAGATGAATAAATATGGTCTGGTTTAAGTTCTGTTTCAGATTCGTTCACTCGTCATCGTGACCCACTCTCAATCTTCACTCACGTGTAAGCTTCGAAGTCTCCGTTGTTGATGGCCTCGATCAGCTGCTCAGTTATTTTGATGATTTCCTGTTTACGAGCTGCAAACAAAGACAACAAACACAAACAAAGCCGGGGTAAGGGCTTAGTTAAGTCAGACTCATGTAAACCTCAGTGTTAAAGTCTCAAACGTTAAGAAGCAGCTCACATAAAAGTACGTTTTTAGTTTTTAATTTGTTTATTTAGGGAACAGTTTAGAAGCAGATATTATTATTGCTATGACACTTTCCCCGCCCACTCGTCCTATTGGTCAGGCTCAGTCATGATCTGAGTGATTGACAGGTAAATACAACCAATCACAGAGCAGAAAGATTTCTAATAAATTCTGTGTGAAAATAAAATAAACTTTATAAATTAGACTTAGACTTTGTTCATCCTCATCGTTTTGTTAAAGGTACAGTGTGTAACTTTCTGCAGGGGGCCATAAGGACGATTCAATGGAAACAAAGTTAAAACCATACTTTGGCGTAAAACTCCTCTATCTTCATGGAGAATGTTCCAAACTGTGGCATATTCTGGCCAAAATAACCACATCTCCATGGAAACAAGTAGGAGTAGGCCCTCCTCCAAGTCAAATAAGAGTCCGGTTTGTGGAGATGCGAGCTCGATGT
Organism: Periophthalmus magnuspinnatus; assembly: GCF_009829125.3. Taxonomy (NCBI): domain Eukaryota; kingdom Metazoa; phylum Chordata; class Actinopteri; order Gobiiformes; family Gobiidae; genus Periophthalmus; species Periophthalmus magnuspinnatus. The sequence continues at coordinate 17,962,979 of NC_047144.1, forward strand.
TTTTCAGTGCAATAAACACAAAAAAAATCATGTTATTCTTCATTCAAACTTTTTTTTTTCTTTGCTAAAAAGTTACATACTGTGGCTTTAAAGTCTAACTTTCCTGACTAGATCATGATCATTTCTCCATAAAATAATTGTAAAAATAAAAATAAGACTGCACAAAAAAACCCCACATAATAATAATAATAATAATATCCCAGTTTTATTATCAGCTAAACCTGTGAAAATAAACTGCATTTTACTGTAAACTCTACACTACACACACACAGACGCGCCTCATCCCTGACGCCAGAGTCTTTTAGTTGTTTTCTTCTTCTGCTGTCGCTCTGTCGATTACAGTTTAGACTCATCACTGTCTATCAGTCTGTCTGCTCCTGCTGCCAACTCACCCCAACGCAACACCAAACAACCAGAGCAGCTGTCTGCACTGCTCACTTTGTAAAAGCCAAAATCAAGCTCAAAATCAGGCCAAAATCTGTTTAAAAATCTAGCTGAAATTAGGCTAAAAATCTGGCTAAAATCAGGCCCAAAATCTAGTGACAATTCAGACCGAGAGAAACTGACAGGGACAAAAATGAACAAATGGTTAAAGCTTCAGTACGGGACATTTTTTGGTGATATATTATTTTGCCATTTTCAGATTTAAGACATTTTTATTTAATTTACACTCGAAAAAAAAATTATTTGTTTGTTAGATTCACTACTTTTTCCATTCAAAACGTCTCATTTACACTGGCCACATAATGTAAGATTTTAAACTTAAACTCCATAAACGTGACCTGTGACCCCAGATACGAGGTAAATATCAAATCAAAAACAGCTTTAATGATAATACTGGTAATGCTGATTTATTCTTAATTATAAATGCGATCAACCAATCAGAAAGCAGAATGAGCCTCGTATGACTCTCATTTGGGTTGCCAGTTTCAAAGCTGAAATCCAGTTGTTTTAAACCTAAAATGGCTCTCTCTGATCTGAATGGCCACGACCTAAACCCCAAACCTGCAGCCAATCAGGACTCAGTGCTAGTGCAGCCTCTGCAGCTCAGTGAGTGAATCTGGAGGTTCTGAACATGAGCCCTGTCCATAAACTGAGAATGAGACACACCTGTACGTGTCTCTATCTGCAGGTCAAGGCTGTAAACACAAGGTCAGCTGTAGTATTTTGAAAAGCTGCGCCCCGTCTGCATCTCATAATAAAACATTGGAACATTTGATGAATCCCAAACTTTGAACAGAGCCCAAAACATCACTACACTACACTCTCCCATCTGAAATCGCTCTTGTAAAGATGTGCAAGTGCCAACAAACACTGACCCTCAGCATGTTTGTCTGGAAGTGGCTCCACAATCTCACTGTATTTTTGGGGGTTTTAGGTTGAAAATGGCACCACTTTCTGAAGCAATTGTCTCTTTATTTATGCTGACAGAGATGATGAACTTTGTGTCAGATTTTTAACTTTACTACTTGCAATGAGAGACTTGTTAGAGGGATGAGTTAATGACAGAAGCAGATGGCCACAGTGCGGTGTTATTCGTGCATGTTGTTAGAGCTACGGCAGACAGGGGGCAACACAGCGGGGGTGGGTTGGGTCCAAATGTGCTCTTACTCGGCTTAGTGTTGCATTTAGCAGCGGCAGCAGTTGCGTTGCCCCCTAGTGGAGCGGTGTTGGACATGGGCGACTGTGCGTGCTCCGAGTCTGGGCACGAACTGTTGCCCGTGCTGTTCCATGCCATGCGCTTTACATCATGCGGTGGCACTGAAAACACAACTCAATGGTCAAACAGCACACAGCGGACGGCAAAAAGACAGAAACAAAATGTGCGTCACGTCACACATGCAAACGCAGACAGAGGGGCAGGGAGGGAGGGAGTTTCACACCTGAGTTTACACAAAGACTTTGATAATATAAAAATACAACTGCATTTTGAAATAGAAAAACATCGTAATAATTTCATCTACGTTAAAGGTACATTATGTAATTGTGCTTGCTTTGCCTGGAATGTTTCACAGTATGGTGTTAGGTAAAGTTAATGGATAAGTCTATCTCCATGACGATAAGCAGGTAACTCCTCCCACCAGGTATTTGAATAAACACAAGATGGATGACTTTTCATGTAGTTTATTCATGTAATATATGTTTCAGTGGGTCTTAAAAGAAAAAAAAAATATATATATATATATATATATATATACATGTCTAGATACTAATGAATAATAAATCTGGTATCAACAAGTATCAGTACTGGAAAATATAAAACAATATTGGACTGTTCCTGTATAGTTTTAGAATAGATTTGCTTTGCCACAGACTGTATAAAGAAATGGACTAAGTGAGTCTGACGTCACCCACAGCGTTCGGCTCCAAATGAAGTTCATCGAGGCTAGAGCAGTTATAGGGGTCAATTTGGAGCAGAATTTCATATTTGGAATTCCGACTGCCAATCTAGAGTCATGCTGTTGAAAGTAACGCCCCTTCCCACCCGCACCACTGGTTTAGCAGGGAGCGGGCGCTTAGCATCGCTGTCAGTCAAACCTGTTGCTAATGCTAGCGGGAGTGACCTCGGGGAAAGAAGGCGCCTGATTTGTCTGTTATTAATGTTCAAATCTTGATTTACAGACAAAACAGTGAAATAAAAACCCCAGGATCATGTAGAGCGGGTTAATACGAACATTTTAAGATCAAAATGATGAGTTTGACAGTGGCAGTTCCAGAAAGAGGAGCCACAGTTTTTCAATGTAAAGTGAATTGAAGCCAGAGTCGATGGAGGACTTCCTATTTGGAAACTGGCGGCTAGCAGGTTAGCTACGTCCATTTATATAAACAGTCTATGTGAAAGAAATAGTGTGAGACCTGGTGACAAATTTTTAAATTGAAAATTACAGGCTATAATCTAATCTACTAAATATTAAAATTTAGTTTGATTTTTTTAACAATCCGTGTTTGAATATTATCAAATAGACACAGGAATCTAAACAAAGACTCAGCAGGTGTGAAAAACAACTCTCCAAAACTGAAGTTAGTCAAAAACACGAAAAACTAAAATGGCCGACATGCAGATGAACAAAGAGCACAGCGACAGGAAGCAGCATCAGTGCAGCTCTGATCCACAAACTCAGGTTAGTACTGTCAAATACTGCATTAGCATTAGCAGGCTAAAAACAGCTAACAAGCGCCAACAAGAGCCCAGCAAAAAGAAGGAAAGCCATCGCTCTTATGTAGACCTATGAGCAGACTCAGACTACAAGCGTGTTTAAAGGTGCACCGTGGAACTTTCCTGGTTTCCATGGAGACAAGCTGGTGGCGCAACCTCCATTAGAAAAGTTATATCGTGCACCTTTAACTGTATAGATGTAGCCGCAGGGATGCTAAGTGTATGGGGTCTTATATTTCAAAATAACTTTATTGTAAATCCCCGCCAACAACAAATGGCAGCTACTGTTCCCTTTAGATCTGAGGTTTGGAAGAAAATTTGAATATAAGACAATAAAACTGCCACACTATGAAAAACTAAATCACTGCTATTAGAAAACGATTGAAATCATGACTACACAGAACAGGTCCTACATAGAACAAGTCCTACGTAGAACAGGTCCTACAAGAGCTGACCTGCAGAGGAAGAATTTTTTTGCTTTTTGAATAGAACTTTTTAAAATTAATTGAAGCCAAAACATTGTAATCATAATGAAAATTCGGCTGACTGCACAGCTCTTTAAACGATGCTGAGTTGAATGCAGAGAAATTGAGAAACAGCTGCAAGGTTCCTCCACTTCGCTCAGATCAGGACGACAGAAAGGAGAGATGCAGAGATGCACATGACACACACAAACACACAAACACACACGTTTCAGGGTTCCCACAGCGGCAAAACTTTCCAAAATTAGGCCTAAGAACATTATGGGCTTATTTGGAGTTTATGCAAGAGATATAGAAAGAAAGGGAGAGAAAGAGAGGGAGAGAGAGGAGGGGTGGGTCTATGTGAGTGAAGGTGTAGTAGTGCAGGCTAAACTAAACCAAACGATAATATATATAAAATGTATATGAACAGCTCCTGCTCTACAGTGGACCCATCGTTTTACAGGTGGACGGTAAAAATCCGATACTGCACATTTAACACTTTTCTGCCTCTGTCGATTTTTTAAAACCCCAGAGGATTTTATTATTACTATTATTTACAAATTCACATTATAATTATTGTGCGTTTGCTTGTCTGTTGTTTTTGTTTTATTTCTGCTGTTTTATATTTCCTCTCGGGCAGGTCGTTATTGCAAACGTGAACTCACCTGGTAAAATATTGAATAAATAAATAGAAATATGTTAATCGTGAATGTTTTACAAGTATATGAAAGGGCAGAGTGGAGACTAGATCCAAGTCCCGTAACTAGAGAAAGACAGTAGAGTTATACGCTCAAACGAAGCTGCAGTTTCTAATGTTTTTTTTATCCTTTATCTCAGATCAGTGAATATCTGAGACATTCCTGCACGACACGAGTCCCAACAGAACTGGAGAATGAGGAATTCAAACTGTGTGACTCAGATTCATTTTATTTCACTGTAGTTCATCATATTATGGCCTTTCGCACAGCTGTAGTTACAATAGTGTGGGATTAAAATTAGGCATATACCGATACCAGTCTAATCGGTGCGAGTATTTGCTTGTCCGTGCGTTGTGTTTTACAGTAACTGACATAAATGGGCGTTTTAAGACCTGAGATTCTCTATTTAAAGCTGTGGCAAGTAAATAAAGGCTTAAATATTGGTGAAAATTGTCAAAAAAGTATAGTTTGATCCAAAAAAGTAAATATTTTATTCCAAAAACTTGATCAAACCCAGTGGGAACCCTCAAAAAGGCAGTGGGACAGGTCAGATGTAACACGCTAGTGCCAGTGACTACAGGTAAGAAGCCGAGTCGTGTTTGGTGGGAGGAGGAGGAGGAGGAGGGTGGAGGGGTGAGAAGTCATGGGGTCATCGCCAGGGGCAACCGTCTAGCCTGTGGTTGCCGTGGATACACTTACTGGCAGGTGAGCTTTGAGGTGAGGGCAGAAGAGGGGGCATCTCCTCAGTGGCACTGCTAAGACTCTGGGCCGTGCTGTCCGCTAAAAAAACAACCACACACACGAAAAAAAAACACACACGGAAAGCACCCAAACGCATCACACACACAAACACACAAGCACATCACACACACACACAAACGCATCACACATACATACGAACGCATCACACACAAACCCATCACACAAACCCATCACACGCACACACAAACGCATCACACACACACAAATCACACAAGAACGCACCACACAAATCAAAAATACACGAAAAGCACCCGAACGCACCACGCACACACACAAATCACACATGAAAGCACCACACGATTCACACACACACGACAACACAAACACAAAGTGAAAAGTGAGACGCTCGCCGCCGCAGTATGGCATCACGCCCGACATGATCATCAAATATGCAACAAACCAGAGCAAAGACGAGAAAGAATAAAAATGGATCAAGTACCTTTCCTACCTTTCATTTCCTCCTCGTCGTTGGTGGCGTTACTTTCTGTCGAACCCTAAAGCCAAAAACACACGAGTTAAACAAAAATCAAAAACACACGAAATAAACAAAAATCAAAAACACACACGATAAAACTAGAATAAAAAACAAACGAGATAAACCAGAAACAAAAACACGAGTTAAGCCAGAAATAAAAACACAAGAGTTAAACCAGAAATAAAAACACACGAGTTAAACCAGAAATAAAAACACACGAGTTAAACCAGAAATAAAAACACACACGAGTTAAACCAGAAATAAAAACACACACGAGTTAAACCAGAAATAAAAACACGAGTTAAACTAGAAATAAAAACACGAGTTAAATCAGAATCACGAAGGAGCTGTAGAGACCACGGTTTCAGCAGATACATGTACATTAATTAGTCCTAAAAAAGTTTGGAAACAAGCGATGTAATCTATGTTTTTATAACAGGATTGTGATCAAAGTTCACATTTTAAACACGTCCAAAAGAATCAGCAAATCGACTGAAATATGAACTGACACTAACACAAGGCAGTTTATATGAAGAGTAAAGACCCCATGGAGATACAGGGAGGGCATCTGACACACACAGGGAGGGCATCTGACACACACAGGGAGGGCATCTGACACACACAGGGAGGGCATTTGACACACACAGGGAGGGAACCTGACACACACAGGGAGGGCATCTGACACACACACAGGGAGGGCATCTGACACACACACAGGGAGGGCATCTGACACACACACAGGGAGGGCATCTGACACACACACAGGGAGGGCATCTGACACACACAGGGACTTTTCAGAACAGGTTTGTACAGACATAAACTACAGGGTTAGCAGTTTTTTGGCTTGGAAACATATCAATATCCTAAAAATAACTGTCACTAATTGTGTATATTTTAGTTTTATAATTCAAAAGCGTAATAATGGAACAATTTCATAAAATATAACTAAAATAAAATAAAAAAAAAAACAAGAATCCCCTGTAACAATATCTCATCTTTAACTCAAAAAGGTTCAAGGTTGTCAATAAAAAGTTACTCATTAAAATATCTTTAAAACTGTAGCGATTTATCTGAAGTATTTTTGATGAAGTTCTATGGAGGGACGTTGTACTTCCTCATTGCACCACTAGATGGAGTGTTGAGCTACTGGAACATGCCTGTACAACGGCCTGGTCCCACCACAGTCTGATACAGTGAGGACTCGCATTGCAAAGGCAGCAACATGATTCAGAATATAACAACATGCATAAACAAAAGAACATTTTATTTCAATTACTTTCAACTCGTCTAACAAGCAATATCAGTAATTATGTAACGCCACTTCCTGTCTGGCAGATGTCATCAGTGATACTAATCAAGTAAACAACTGTCAGCTCCATTTTCTTTTTTATTATTTTCATATACTGTAATTTCCAAATTGCAACATTTTCAAATCCCCACATTTTTTTTATACAAAAGCTCGAACTATATTTTTGTGGTCAATATTAATCGTGTGAACTTTTTCTTTCACTACTGGGCAGTTTTTGGTTATTTTTTTATCTATAGGATCAGATTTAAGCTGTAAAAGTTTGAATAAATCACTTACAGACACAGACTAACGACTGAAGTGTTTCATTCTGCTGTATATTTATTGCAGCTTATGATTTTTTTTAACAATATTGTAGCTTTAATATAGTTTGGGTTTTTGTGTCAGTGGCAGAAATTTGTTGCAATATCATCGTTTATTATCAGGAGGAGGCATCAAGGAAGACTCAGGACACGCAGGAGGGACTATGTCTATCAGCTGGTCTTGGAGTCCCACCGGAGGAGCTGGAGGAAATGTCTGGGGTGAGGGAAGTCTGAGAGTCCCTGCTTAGACTGCTGCCATCACATTATAAAAAATACCAACCGTGAGTAACATATTTGTTTAATTATTTCAAGTATTCTGAACAGTCTAAGGTGTAAGATCAGTGATTATGTGAAGTCTCTTGTGTGTCTGGCTCTGATATCACGGCTCAGAGTGGCTCAGTCTGTAGCTATGTGGGCCGTTCGGTCAATAATTCAGACTGTGGGGCTTTAATTATGGAGAACTGAACCTAAAACCTTACCTTGACACCATCGGGAGGGTTGTGTACCACTGTGCTCTGCGATTCCTGGGATGAAGAGCAATGGTTAGTCTAAAAAAACAACATTTGAAGAGGTTATAATCCAGCTTTGAATGAGCGAATGAGGTGAGGCTATGATCTATGCAATTTACATTTTGTTTTGCTAAAGGTCAAATTTACAACATATGTAAAAAAGGTTTTGCAGTGTTGGATTAGTTTCACAACTATGGCGGCATGTATTTTGTGGGTTTTGCTAATTCTAAGACAAAACGGGTCCAATTACGCACTATATCTAGTAGAAATCTATAGTCACGATTAATTGCAAAACCTTACTTCCTATTTGAACGCGGCAGCTAGCAGGTTAGCTACGTTCATTTATATAAACAGTCTATGGTTTTAACATAATTTTATTTGATTAAACCTGTATTTTACTAGAGTGGAACTAAGTGTATAGCTTTACATTTTAATCAAATGTACCTGTTTATAAAATTCTACCAATTATCCCAGTGTGAAATCTACAGTCATGATTAATTACAAAACCCATTATTACACATAACCATTTTCACAACATAAACAAGAATTGTATTTGGAAATCCGATCCCTCATTTGGTCCAAAGTTGATTTAGCGCTAATCAGATTGTGAAAGCTAGCATAGCACTGCAACCTTTTTCACACAGGATGTAATTGGACCACTACAAGGTATTGAGTAATGCATGCTAGTGAGAGCTTTCAAACCACAACAACATGCTTGTAATGGACCATCGGTGGAGCTCGGGGGAGGCGAGGGGTTAGCCATGGTGAGAATGGAAGGTGGGAGTGAGTTTTATGTTAGCGGGAAATAAAAGATTATGAGAGAAAAACTGAAATTTCAACAATTCCTGGACTTACATCATAACCTAGATTTTAAACAATGATTTTAAATGTATTAAAACATTGTATTTTAATTATAGCTGAGCATATGGTTGAGAAAGTTATGGTTATATAAGGTTAATTTTGTTTAGTAGTTACACGATTAATCATGATGGTTAATACAATGCTTAGATACAACATTCTATTCATTTTATTGGACAGTATTTTATACAAATAAGTATATATAAGAGCCAATAAAGCTAGTTGTGTGTTCCAATTCTAAAGGACCTAATGCAAGGAAAGGTGTACCACAAGGCACCAATCTGGGACCATTACTATTCATACATTTTTAAATATTTTGACATAATTTCATCACATATTTAATTCCAACTTTAGACATCATGTGGACATTATTATTTTACGTCAATCTATTTTTACATTACCAACAGATATCAAAATATTTTCAAAATATAACATATACAAAATTTAAAAATGAATCTACTACAGCTTCAATTGACATATTAACATTAAGAACAATTGTAAAGATTAACACAAATTTAAATAAGTATATATAAATGCCCAAAACAGCTAGTTCATCTCAGTTTTTATTGAATATTCTAATTCTAAAAGGCCTAATTCAAGAAAAGGGGTACCACAAGACTCCAATCTAGGGAGATTACCATTTATACTTTTTTAAATAATTTGATATAATTTTGTCACATATTTAACTCTTACTTTAGACATTGTGTGGATATTATTGTATTAAGTCAGACTATTTTTACATTATCAACAGATATCAAAATATAACAATATTTTAATTAAAGCAGTTGTGGATTACTTTTTAAATTTTAACATGTGTGTGCTATGTGAACAAATTGGTTAGCCATTATGTTCAATATTGTTAATGCCACAAGTTTAGTCCAGTAATTCAAGTTTTTTGTGAACAAGCTGTTGATGTAAAAAGAGGTTAGTAAAAACACCACAAAACCAAGTCATACACTAATAAAACTAAACCAGAAAATGCTGAAACTAATAATCTCTTTAATGGCAATATGATCATGCTTATTTGCGGACTTGATAAGGTAGACATGTGCAACCAGTCATTTTGAAGAAGTTTCAACTTAACTGAACTACACATGTGAACTGATGGGATGAATGGAACTAATGCAGGGTACTTTTACTTCTAGATGATACACAAGCGACTATATGACAATGAAGGGCAGTGGTCTGGGATGCAGCTATGGGGTTAAGCTTTTCGAAGGGCAGCCGGGCGTTTACTGTACCATCTGGGCGTTGGCGGTGGTATCTTTCAGGGCATTGATGGCGCTCACTAAACTGTTCTTAGTGTTGTTGGTAGAAGGCTGGGGCAAGAAAGTCAAAAATATTACACTTAAATGTCTACAGGATGTCTCACTGTACTGCTAAATGTAATCTTGTATAAATAGGGTGGATTTGTTGGTCTATAAGCAGACTACCATGCAAACTGTATACAAGAAGCATGGGTTTCAGGCAAATTATTCCTTCCAGATTTGAAGAATTTTTGAGGATCTTTCCCCATTTCCCCATTGAAAAGATGAATTTTGCTAAATCAAATCCTTCAAATCAAGAACAAATCCTTAAGCCTGAAATCCATGAATACAACACATTTCTGTTTTGAAATAATTACAGACTAAATGCATTTGGCTAAGTTAATATTCCCTCTATAAAGCCAATTTATTTCACTGCTTCTGTAGGCTCTGTGCACAACAGTGTCTGGCGACCTCAGTGTTAGCGTCACTACTTCCTGTCCATTTCCATCTATGAAGTTTTTGCTGAGTTGCACTAAAGTGAATAAATATTTAACGATGAAAACTTCAGCGGCGGACACTTCTGAGTTTGGAAAGGGAGGGGTTTGTATCTCAGTGCTAACGCTAATGTTAATTTTGAGGCATGAAATGTATTCAAATAACAGCACAAACTGAAAATAATTTACATATAAAAACAACGGGGTAGTCTTTACATTAATCAATTTTAATTTTAGTAGGTAAAGGTTAGCATTAACGTAGAGACACACTGAGCTAGCTAGCATGCTGCTGTGCACAGAGCCTATTGAAAAAATAAAATATATAATTTATTTAGAATTGTACTGATTTAGTCGAATCAAAGTTAAAATGTTCAAGTATTAATTTGTTTTAATTAACATAATACGTTAAAATGGACAGAAACATAACAAAAACATTTCAGATTTTTTATTTTATTACTTTTTTGGTGTATGAAATAATACATAAAATAAAATAAAAAAACAAGAAGACCCACAACCCTAACTCTGAGTACACCGTCGCAAAATGGTGTGCTGATGCCTTGAAGCATCTTTAATGATGTTTTGCTTTGACGAGTCGCTGTGGTTCTAATACTGAGAGTAAATTCAAACTTTATTGATGTCGTAACACATTATTCTGATTTCTGTCTCTTTTGTGCCGTCTTCTTAAAACCATTAGTGATCTACGCCTTTCAGAACCAGAGTAGCTGTTAGCATTGTTGGCGGTGGCTCCCAGACTACTGCGATCTAAGCGGCTAAACGACAAAGTGCTAGCTACAGAAAGGGCTGTAGATCATCCCTTTTACTGCCTGGCTAACTCTCTATGCCTCTTGCCACTTAGCAGCAACAGAGGGACCCCTGGGGCAGTGGAGATCGTGAGGGAGGAGTGCGCAACAGCCAGATAGAATGAAGGACAGCGCTCGTAAAAAAAAAAAAAAAAAAACCCAGCCAAAGGGAATGGGCTAAATATTAACAAGTAAGGATAAAAGAAAAGGGAGTTTAAGAGTTTATGTGCTTCTTATGTCATCAGCCATTAAAGGTTAAAATCAAAACAATATATGCAGTAGGCCATGGTTACACAAGGGCAGGTTAACCATGGATTTATTCAGCTAATTTAACTGGAGGAGACAGTGAGAAGGAGAGGAGGAGGGAGAGGGCTGGCTCTGTTCAGACACGGCAGGTACAAAAGAGTTTTATCATTTATATACAGTGTTTTTTACTCCCCATGTGTTCAAAATGCATTACTATGAGATATAATGGGCTCTTTTTTACACTTTAAATAAGCCGAACTTAAAGGTGCACTGCTGTTGGAGAGTCCATCATCCTGCTTGTTTCCATGGAGATGTTATTTGGCCAGTTTGTCCATCATGTTACAGAGTACAGCATTAAACTGCATTTGTCTCCATGAAACCTCTGAGACTAAAGCAAGTTACAGGTCAAATCTCACAATACAAATGCAACGTGTTGTTAGCAACAAAATCGGGTATAATTGACGAAATGTGAGATAAACGTCAGCATTCCAGGCAGAGAAATAGCATCTCCATGGAGACAGGCAGGTGGCAAACCCCAAACAGAAAAGTTTCATAGTGAACTTTAATCCATCAGTAAAAATATCTGTTAACTACATTCAGGGCCTTTGCTAAAGATTTTAAACTATTTTGATGTCAATAATGTACTTTAATTTTTTTGTGTATTTTTGATCTGACCTAAAATGTTGAAAACCTGACTTGTTCTTCATCTCATATATTGTAAGTATTTTTTACTTTATAGGAAAAGTTCTTTGTTTTTTGTATAAGGCTGAATAAGTCCCTTTTATGGCCAATTACTGCTTCATTCTGTCATTTATATGTTGGCGCTCATGCCTTTTAATAAGACTGTATTTAAAATGGTTCATGGGGATTATCCGGTTTTATTGTTACTGTGTCAGTGGCTTAAAGTAGTTTCAACATTATCCTTTATTGCATTATATCTCTGTTATATTTCTCTGCTATATATCGAGCTTCAAAATGTGTTTTCATGACAGGTCTACCATTTCATCATACATAAACTAAACATTCCAAATTTATTCAGAAATCTTGTATAAACTGAACCCATAGTCTGTATAAAGAAGTGGACTAAGTGATTGTGACGTCACCCACAGCGTTCGGCTCCAGAAGCTCACCGAGGCTAGAGCAGTTATAGGGGCCAATTTGGAGCAGAATTGCATATTAGGAATTTTGACCGTGAGTATCATAGCAACCAAAGAGCCAATCCAGAGTGAGGCTGTTGACGGTAACAAGGTGGCAATGAAACCTGTCTGTTTTGTCTGTTATTAATGTTCATATTTTGAATCACGGACAAAACAGCAAAATAAAACACCCGAGATCACGTAGAGCGGATTAATACGAACATTTAAGACCGAAATGATGAGTCTGACAGTTTGGAACGTGTTGGCTAGCAGGTTAGCTACGTCCATTTATATACAGTTTATGAAACAACCCTTTTCTTGTAGCAGTCCAATGGGGCAGGCTGCAGCGATGATGAAACTAGTCACATGTTCTGGTCATTGTGGTCCAGCATTAATCTAATCTGAGCAATTTGGCCTGAGATGTGTCCCCTGTACAAGCTGTACTTCAGCTGAAAATCAAATCAATCCAGCCAGAGAGTTTTTACATTTTTAGCTCTACTCCATTAAAAAAAACATCAAAACTGTCCCTGGTCACTTCAGTCTTTCTGCTTAGGCCTGTCATGATAATTACTATTGACTTATCCTTCAATAATCTTTGTTGCTATGATACTCGTGGTCAGAATTACAAATGTGGAACTGGTCTCCAAATTGTCCGTTATAACTGCTCTAGCCTCGACGAGCTTCATTTGACTGGAGTCGAACGCTGGGGGTGACGTCACACTCACACAGTCCACTTGTTTATACAGTCTTTGGTTCAGTTGACCACTGCTGAAACCGTCTCTATGCTGACCAACTCGACGAATGAGGGGATAACATCATCTCACTTTTTAAAATCGTTTGTGTTAAATGGGATGTTTGTACAGTCGCTACCTACAACAAAGATGGCGGATTCATTATAGAAAGTAAGATCATCAAAATTAATCAGATTTTATTTCAAGCTATTCAAAGGTAAAAACATAAAGCTAGAGCATGTGCATTTAAAACAATTCTCAAATTTATTTAACCAAGTTGTACCTACACAAACACACAGGACCTTATAGTTATGGGGCACGTGCACTAACCACTAAGCCACCATGTCTCCCATTGTCTAACATGACGACAGCTAATCTGCGGTGTATCGAAAACTGGAACATATTTGCATTTTTAGTGTTGGGACGTTGGAAAAACAGCCTATAGAACGGAGCTCGTCCTGATTAGATGGAACATATGGCCGTCCCACCTCAGGCAAATTGAGTCGACCCCGTTCATTTAAAGCCAAGTCTGAACAGAGCGTCGGAATTTATAAAGTATAGAGGGAGCTACACAACATCATTACACTAAAAACCTTACCTTAGCAGAGTCGGACTTCTTGTTGAGTAAACTTTTGCATGCTGGAACATATATAAATAAGAGGGTAGAAAGGGAGAGTGTATATTTATTAGCAGTCAGAAAATAGTTTTATAAAAGGTAAAACACATCTCTATATGTTGTAGAAAGATAACATGCATGTAATGGGTTTTCCTCATTGCTTCTACATGCTCCAAAATACTGCAAAAACACTTTAAATGTATTCGTAGTCTGTGGGGAATAGCTACATAAACGTATTTCCTGTCTGTAGGGCCTCACTAGATGTAGTCTAGTTGTTGCTCTGACGCTAGGTTAATGTGCTCCATCGATTGCCTTTAAAGGGATGTAGTCACTTTTGCTTTCACTCTACAACTGTTAACGTTAAGTGTTCCTTCTTCCTCTCTGCCTCGCTACCAACGCACGCCCACACAAAATCGTTTGCGCTCGGGGGATTTTTTTTTTCTTACCTGAAAATTAGGGAAAAAAAGTTCAGAGATGTAGAAAAGGGATTTGGGGGTTAGGGAGGAAAAGGCTTTCAAGGATTTCAATACAAAATACGCAAAAGGCACAAGAAGCAGCAAACTATAGACCCGATAGTGAGGTGATGTAATAGGCTGGGAATGTGTTTTTTAAAGGCAGGCTGATAATCTAACAGCTTAAGGAGATTTCAGATCACAAACTTGAATAAATGTGGTTTAAATTTACTCATATTTGATTGTTAATTAAGCAAAGATAAGATGTTGACAAAATGTAATGGTTTGTAATAGTTAATTTCATAAAATAATATAGCCTACATTGTTAGCACGTAGCCTTTAGCTTATGTAGCTAGTCTAAATAAAGAGTCAGCCACATAGCCACTTGCTAAGGTTAGCTACACATTTGTTAGAAAATGTATTTACACATCCCTTAGGACTGAGCAATAGTTTTCATAGAGCTCTTGCAATTTCAATAAAGTTAATAAAGTTATTTTGAAGGTTTTTGTTGGCCATCTTGCTTACAAACACTAAAAGGGTCTATATCAACCGCCAACTCGTGCGCCTTTCGTCATTTTTGGTGTTCAAATCGTAGCAGCTGTTTTGGCCTCGCCCATGCAGCATCCAAAGGAAAAAGTCCCAAAATAAAGAAATTATAAAATTATTTGAAAATTAGAAAAAAAAGAATTGATGATTTTTTCAAAGTGCGAAACATCCTCTGGTCAAAAACCGATCAGCCTGAAGTGGCAAAGTGACAGAAGGAGACACATCCATATGCTTTCTAATCACGTGTACATGAATTTGGTATTTCAGTTTGTGTATCTGTTTACGTTTCAGTGAGTTCAAGTTTAAGTTACAAGATAAGATTGTTATGTTATAGCAGGTAATACATTATAAACACTGCAAAAATATAGGGTCTGAAAACATGGCTTGAAATTCATTTACTAAGGGTGAAAAAACATTTTAATTTAGTTTTTGATCAATCATAATTATTATTTGGGTTAATTACCAAATACAGTGCATAAACCCATATACAGAGTTGCTAAATAACTACATGAAGTAATTTCCAATTGGCTAAGATTGGCTGGGCTCTGCTAATCCTCCATAGACCAATAGTTCACTTAGGAAATCTAAAAGCTGACTAATTAGAAAGCATTTGAAAGTCTCTGAACCAAACAGGATTGTACAACACAAGACACCCACATGCGAAAAGGGAGCAAGGCACATTAAAAAAAACTCAAAATGGCTTCACACGTCTTTGCGCTAAAAATATATATATATAAAAAAAATATTGGGGTCAAACATCAGGCGCAAACTGCCAAGCCTCGTCTCAGCCAACTCTGGAGAGAAGGTGCAGAGAAGCAGGTCACGAAAGTGCAAAAGTGGTTTATATAAGTGGACATCATCCCAGCGCTAAAAGCCATAAACCAAGCTTTGGAAAAATAATAGGAAAAAGGCTAAGGAATAATCCCATTTTTGAGTGGAAATGATAAAAAAAACGCCACACAATATTTACAATAACAACTTACTGGTCCAGTGTCAGAGATGAAAGCCCACACTGCAGGGCTTTAGCGGCTCGTCATACCAACACATTCAAATCCCCATTCAAATTCACACATGCCTTTACTACTGCTACGGAACAATTTGGGGTTTTCGAAGTAGAGTTGCGTTGGCGTCTTGCGCACAGACGTTGAACAAGTCGTCGATGTGCAAGTAGCGAAGGTTTGGCTACTTCAAAATCTCCAAATGGAGTGTTTTTGGGGGTAATTTTCTAAGTGGGGAACACAGGAGAGCAGAGCAAGATTCCCCATTTGAAGTCAACGGAGAAGCTAGTCTGCTCTCAAACTGTGGTAACGCTAAGACATCCAAGGAGCCACCGGAGGAATCGCCGACCTTAACCACCCACTCCCACCCGCTCGTCATCATTACAAAATACTTTTTCATAAGTTTGAATACCTTTTGAGACAATGTTTACACTAATGTTTTGCCCTTAAACAATATACTATGACAATGGCTAGATACAGTTACAGATGAAACCGTATTTAAAGTAAATTTTCTAATGAAGAATCGGCCACTAGCCATTGTCTCCATGGAGATGTTAGTGTTTGGGCAGGAATGTTCCGTAGTATGGTATTTAACATTTGTGTCCATCGAGGTAAGCCTCTGACGCCACAAAGTCAAGTCAGATCTGTGAAGCGCCGATCCCATTTTCAGCAAAAATGCAAAATTTTAACCAATTTGTTTGATCAAATTTAAAAAAAAAAAAAATTTTAAAATACAGTAGCGTTACTTAAAACTATTTGAAAAAAAATATATCTAAAGTTTTAAATCTTGAAATTTTTGGCTAAAAATTATTTAAAATGCAAACAGAAAACATTAGTGTAAACAAAGACTCAAAATCACAGAGAGATGGGACAACATACACTCCCTTGTGACCTTAAAGTCTTTCATTGTCCCATTCTCAACCATATCACCTCCGCCCCACCCAAACCCCACCCAACCCCACCCAAACACCCAGGTCAGACGATGGCAGCACGCCAACCCAGCTCTTGCCGGCCCCCTGCAGAGTCAGTCCCCGCCCCTGAGATACAAGCCCCTCCTCTTCCCCCTGGCCCAGCGCACCCTATGCCCCTCCCACCAGCGCTGTCGAGGCTGGGGGAGAGCATAGAGCCGAAAGAGGGGCAGAAGAAGTCAAGGTGATATGGTGTAATGTTTATATGTATGCAAGATTTAGGGCCGCACAATATGGCTGTTAGTTTAATCAGTTTGAATTAACGCAATTAGCAAATCGCAAAGGCTGTTATTTTTAACGTGTCACCATTTTCTCTATAAACATGTCTCCAGTCTGACTCTGCATAAAAACTGCAGTAGTTTAGATCTGCACAAACATGTTCTGAAATACATGGGATAATATTGTGTTAGTATTAGGCCTAGTTGAGACTTTTGGTCAAAGTTACAGGGGCCAGTTTGGAGCAGAGTCCCATATTTGGAACACCGACCGCGAGTATCATAGCAACCAAAGAGCCAATCGAGAGCCAGCGGTTAGCAACGTTGTCAATCAAACCTGTTGCTAATGCTAGCAGGAGCGACCACGCAGAAAGAAGGAGCCCGATTTGTCTGTTCATATCTTGATTTACAGACACAATGAAACAAAAAGGCCAAATTGACGAGTCTGACAACAGCAGTTACAGAGAAAGTGAATTTGAGGCGTAAGAATGATCATACTCACTTCCTGTTTGGAACGCCGCAGCTAGCAGGTTAGCTATATCCATTTATATATACAGTCTATGGTTCAGCACTACTGCACAGTTTAAAGAAATTTACGGTGCCGTCATATGAATTAGTATGTTGGCCACGTTAAAAGCTTTCTTGGAACAGTTTCAGTGTCTTTAAACATGTTTTTCTGGCATTAAGAATAATTAATTTGTAGTAATACCCTTTTATGGCTTCTTACAGTGTGCATCTATTTTGTTCATTAAGTAGATTTTTGAACTCTGCTGGAGAATAAATATGCAATTTCTGATTTTAAGTATAAACATGCCATATATTGTACAGCCCTATGACTCTGAATGGTGAAATGAGCGATGCTGTGTGAAGGCTAAGTGGTAGCGGTAAGTATACGAAGCACTTTGTAATGCATTGATCCTCATTAAAACTATGGTGATGTGTTAGGGGGCGGATACTGTTTTACTTTGTTGGGATCTCGTAAATGGAAAACGCATGCATGTACAGTACTGTGTCTATGATGGGAATGCTGAGAACAGGCTGCATGCAAAGAGTCTGGGCCCTGCAGGACAAACGGGGAACAGCTGCCCCTTTGTGAAGAATGTGTATGTGTTTAGGGCTGCACTATATCCAAGACACCACCGTACTATACTGTGGTGAAGATTTTAAATGTAAGCTTTTTTTCATTTAATTTAAATAGAAAAAAAGTTCTATTTAATAAAAAAACAAAACAAACAAAAAACATTATTTACTTGTAAAGCAGTTTCAAAATCTATTTTTCTTGGTATTTTACATGACATAAGTTTATATTAAAATAAAACTTACATCTAAAATCTATCGTTTAGTAGTAAACCTGTGTCAAAATCAAAAACTTAAACCACTTTAAACATTACTTAAATCAAAACATGTTAATTTTACAAGTTTATCCGTTTCCCAATTCACTTTTTGAGATTTTACTAGTTTGACCAAACAAGTTCCTTTAATTAAAAAAGTATATCTCTATATGTCGTCAAACTCAGCCAGGTTTGAACAAAAACAACTTAACCTTTGACTAACTAAGTACTTAAAGCTACAACTCATTCCCAGATTAGACTAAAGTAAAACAAAATGGTGTCCAGTCTTAGAAAAGTAGCACTATTTCTGGTTTCTTGCAATATCATTAGCTCATATTATGCTAGCAATAATTTAGCTTTGTCAGCTTATACTACACTAACAATTATATGCCAACAATAACTTAGCGTTGTTAGCTTATACTACGCTAACAGTCTTACCATATCATCTTATGCTACACAAACAATTATTTCTCATTAGCTTATACTACACTATTAATAATTTTCTGTTATCTTATACTACGCTAACAATTCAGCACTGCTAGCTTATATCACGCTAGCAATAAATTGGTGTCGTTATCTTACATTACATCATCAATAATTTAGCATTGTTAGCTTATGTCACGCCAACTACAATTTAAAGTGGTTAGCTTATAGTACTCTAACAATAGGTTAGCAGTGTCACCTTACGGCAGCAATAATTATGCGCTACCATCTTGTACCACACCAACAATAATTTAGCATTGTTAGCTTATACTACGCTAACAAGCATTTACCATATTATTTTATACTACGCTAATAATTTAGAGTTGTTAACTTACACCATGCTAACAATAACTTAGCGTTGTTCTCTTATACTTGAATAATTTTGCGTAGTATAAGGTAACAGAGCTAACAAAAATTTAGCATTGTTGCCTTATATTACATTAACAGTAATTTAGCGCTGTTAGCTTATATAATGCTAGCGCTAGTTTAGCATTGTATAGTGCAGCCCTGTGTTGGTGATAGAGGAGTGGATGGGCGTGTCTCTTGGACGTACCTTCCTGAGCCAGTGAGGCGGTGGAGGAGGCGGCAGCAGCAGAGTTGGTATGCTGCCGGCCCACTATTGGACAGAAATGCTACAGTTGGGAGGGGCTATACAGATAGTTCAGGTGTACCTTGGTCATTTTGTTTTTGTTTTGATTTTAACCGAGAGCCTAGAAAACTACGGGAAGTGCTGCTAAAGCCCAAACGCATCACACGAGTTAAGGACGTCAAAGGACTGGCTCCAAAAACGCAACGTAGGAACAAAGCTATCCATGGGTTTGAGAAAAGGTAGGTCTGTTCCCATAGCAATTAGCCACTCAAAACAAATACATCTTTTGAATGGTCAACGGTTCTCAAAAAGGCACCATAAAACAGGAAGTTGAAACCCATGAATATGAAATTAGCAGTCAGTAGGAGGGATTTTTTTTTTTTTTTTTTTTTTTTTGGTATGCTGGCTAATATTTAGGTTGTGTTATTGTTGTCGTTAGCTTATATTACACTTATTTTAAGTTAGTTTCCAACATAGCTTTGACTATAACATCACAATAATTCTCAATTTTAAGGGATTTGGGTTGCCAAGTTTTCAAAATAATAGTCTATTTGCAATTAACCTTTTCAAGATTATTTTTGGACCATGTATCTATCTGTATGAGTACGTAAACACAGCAGACCCGGTTCTGGTCTGTTGAATTTAAGTAGACTGACATTTTAGGTGGGAAACTGTATACCAACACAACATAAAGTGAATATCTTGAAATTCAACCCTCTGCTGCCAGTCAAAGTGAATAAATGCCTCATTATTTGTAGAAAGATTGTAATCTGAGTGTCAACGTTTAGCTTAGCGTAGCGTAGCTTTATCTCTCTCACTGACAGCAGCTTGAGCAGAGCCTCTCTCCCAACTGTCAGGAGTGGAGTGTAAGATTTGTAGCCAGTCCACGACCTAGCCTAGCGCAATACAAATGGGCCAAAGCTAACGGTGCCCCCCTGTGGCTCTCTAGGCCCGGAGTTAAAAATATTACCCATCGACCGACCAATTACTTTTAAAGGCTGAGAACAAGGCTTCAGCGATAACAACTCGCTCTGAGCAACTTGGAGAAAAGTAAAAACACATAAAACAAAATCTGAACAGAGTCTTTAAGTTGCACTGTGTAACTTTTCTAGAAGAGGGTCCGCCACCTGCTCGTCTCCATGGTGATGTGATCGCTTTCCATGGAATGCGCCAGTTTGGTATTAAACTTATCTGCATGAAAAAACAAGAAGAGGTGATGACGCTTTGATAACATTCACCTCGTCTTCATTTACGATATCGATAGAACTACAGGCAGGTGACGCCACTAGGTC
Source organism: Periophthalmus magnuspinnatus (assembly GCF_009829125.3). Taxonomy (NCBI): domain Eukaryota; kingdom Metazoa; phylum Chordata; class Actinopteri; order Gobiiformes; family Gobiidae; genus Periophthalmus; species Periophthalmus magnuspinnatus. The sequence continues at coordinate 17,983,654 of NC_047144.1, forward strand.
ATGTTACAGGTCAGATCTGTGAAGAGGCGGCCCCGCATCAAGGTATTTTTGAGTTATAAAACACCTGTCAAAGAATATACGCAAACTGTAATTGATTATCGCTCAATTGTGGAAAATTCCAGGCAAAGCTCACTCCATCTCCATTGAGATGAACAGGTGACGGATCCCCTACCAGAAAAGCTACATAGTGCACCTTTAAACTTTTGTGAAACCAAAATATTACGTCCCGAAATCAATGTAAATATCTTTTAAGCTCCACTCTCGCACATGCACAAGTCCAGCGCAGCGTCTCCACACAAACAAGAGGAGAGACAGGTTAGACACAGACAGGTTAGACACAGACGGACACAACACGGGTCACAAATATCACACAAAACAGACACAGAATTCACCATTAGTTTACTCATGTTAATGGGATATATAAAAGTAGCAAGTTTGGACTATTGCATCACACAGTTATAGACAGTGAGATTTTAAGGTGCTGGTTCAATTCCCTCTAACATATACTCTACATACAAATTCTACTATAATAAAAACTACCATGTTTTGTCAGAAGAACATAAATATGGACTATACCCAGTTCACACAAGCTAATTATTAAAACAAGAAAAAAATGCTGCTGTGCATTTGATATTATTTTAAGACAAGGGAAATTCTAACAAAAAAATGCAGTGGCATAGCTATTCTAACATGCTAAGCAATTTTTGTCCAGGTTAACTTTTAGCATGTAGTATTTGCATAATATTGGTAATAGCTATGATAAAATGCTATAAATGCTAATTCCTGAGCTTTTTGCTAATGCTATCTTTACTGGCACAGAGATACAGCCAGTATTGTATAAACATGACCTCACATGGCACCTTTATATCCACACACGCTATTTTGACCAACACCAAACAGGACAATTCGGAAATGTACTTGAAAATGATTGATTACCAGCTGCTGCACATGCTAACTGCTAACACTATCAGCTAAATATATTAGTATGTATTAGTCCAAACACAAAGATACTGAATAAATTGTTAAACTTTTAATTTAAAGTCTTGAAAAAATAAAGTGTTAGGCACCAAAAAGCCAAAGTAGCACAAAAGGGACTTGTACCACATTTTGAGAAGCACTTGTCTATAACATGAAGCAAGGCACTCATTACAACACGACTCTACAGAATCTCACAGTTTAATGTTGTGAAGAGGCCTGTCACAATAACTAGTCTCTATCGACTAGTTCTGCCAGATGGAAAAAAAAAACAGGCTCAAATAACCAGCATTACCGTTATTAATTATAAGCTACTATAAGCTACTGGAAAATGTGTTTATTTATAAGTTATGCTTCGTAAGTAAGTATGTAAGAACATAACAGTACAGATATATTATAAAAAAAGCTCTCAGGACCAAAATGAGCTCGCTGTCTGCCATCTATATGTGATTATTACCCGTTTTTAATCGCCCATGAACCAGGAAGTAACGCTGGTGCGCGGTTAGCATGCTAATTGTTGTTGTCGCTAGTCTCTGAGAGTTGGGAAACGTGCTTATAAACTCATCATGGTGAATAATTAGGAATGTAAGAATGCATAAGGTGAGGGACAACTTTGGACCACTGCAAACTATTTGAAATGAACTCGTTGTGTTTCAATTTTTTTTAAGATGGTGAACTGTAGACCGCAAAAGCCACTATGCAGGGTTTTAACCATTATATGAATTTACTGTCACTCTATACACTATTACACTATTACGCTGTGGCCTAACAGTCATTTTCTGCAGTGGATCGAATCTGGTTTAAAATGTTATTGTGACAGGCCTCGGTGTGAGGAGCAGCACATCAACATGGTGGTGTATATTTATATAGTGAGTGGGTGAGTGTGTGTGTGTGTGTGTGTGTGTGTGCGCGTGTGTGTGCGCATGTGGAGGGGGAAGGAGGAGGGAGGCGGGAGGAGGGGAGGGGGGTGTAGGAGGCGCAGAGGACTCTAGCAGCTCTCCTTCCTCCAGTGTTGTTGCGTTGGAGGCTCAGGGCCAAGGCCACACCCACCTGAGAAGTTTCTGGACACCAGCATGGTGGTGAGGATGGCTCCCTGGAGGGAAAAGAGAGGAGAGGAGGAGGACAGGAGAAGAGAGGGAGGGAGAGAGAGAGACGAAGGAGGAGAGAAGGAGGAGAGAGGGAGAGAGAAGGAGAGAAGAAGAGAGAATGAGGGAAAGGGAGTGAGACAAGGAGAGAGAGGGAGTGAGTGACAGAGGGAGGGGCAGAGAGCAAAAGGGGGGAGTGAAAGAGAGAAAGAGGGGGTGAAGAGAAAGAGAATCAGATGAAAAGAAAGAGGGAGGAGCAGGAAGGGAGAGATATGGTGAGAGAGTGGGAGAGAGAGAGAAAGGAAGAGGAGGAGGGTAGAGGGACAGAGAGATGGAGAAAGAAAGGGAGGAGGAGGGAGAGAGAATAAACATGGTTTAATTTTAAAACTGAACATTTGAAGAATGATGAAGCTTCGAGTGTTTTAAAAGAAAAAGAAAACTGTCATGTTTTTACTTTTCTATAAACTCACTCAATGAGAAAATGAAAATAAACTTTACCTGTCAATCAATTAAAAATATATGATTATTCAGAGTTTTGAATCATGATTACGTAACTATTAAAGTTCTAATTTAAAGCCTTTTGTACATTTTCTTCTCAGCCTCATTTACCAGAACATGATTGGTCAGAACAGGTCACATGATTCAATTCAATTAATTCAAAACAGTTTAGTTTAAGATACATTTTTATCTTTTTAGGCCCCGTATAGACCTGGTTGGGTCCTTACATAGTCCTGGTTTTGACCTGGGGTCTTTCCACGAAATTGGTTAGCTCCATAATACAGGCTCATATGAGTTTGGTTTATGGGGTCAAAATGGATATAAAATAAGACGGTGTCCTCCTTAAAGATATAAAGCCGCCATAACAGTGTTGTTTTCAAAGGTCTTTTCTTGTCCAGATAAAACAGACATTAGGATGTGGGTACAGTAGCTCACACTAGAAACATGCCCCAATGGAAACTAGACTAGACCAGAGTAATCGTTGGCAGAGAATACTAGACCAGAGTAAACACTGACAGAGCAGAACTAGACCAGAGTAAACACTGACAGAGCAGAACTAGACCAGAGTAAACACTGACAGAGCAGTGGAAATGGATCATACATAACAGAGGAGCAGTACCTTGAGTTTTCTGCGAGCGTTGAACTTGCGGAGACACTCGACGGTCTCCTGTCTGTGCATCATAGACGCCACTGTGGACCGGTGCTGAGAAAGAACATAAACATGAACACACATTATGTCAAGTGCTTACTTAAGACTTAAAATGCACTACTGAATAACTATACGTTTTGCTTACCTACATTTCTACAGGGAGAGCCCAATGAGAGCGCTCTGTTAAAACCACAGACTGTATAAAGGTGAGTGACGTCACCCAGTGTTCGGCAAATGAAGCTCATCGAGGCTAGCAGTTATAGGGGCCAATTTGGAGCTTTGTTCCATATTTTCGATCAAGTTTATCAAAATAACCAAAGCAACAATACGGAGCGAGGCTGTTGAAGGTAACGCCCCTTCCCGCCTGCACTGCTGGTTTCACTTTCTAACTAGTTAGACAGTGACTAACTGACTAACTGTTGGCTAATGCTAGCTAGCTTGTGACTGTAATGCTATTTGAGAGGGACTTGTTTAACAGCACAAATCAGATCACCTGTTGGAGTTCAGCTAAGTCATCTCTTTATGGTCAGATTGTGTTGAAACAAAGCTCAGATCAAAGTCTAACAGAGCTTCAGACAGAGCAGTGCTTATAGTTAGCGTCACACTGCCAGGGAATGTTGGTGACATCAGAACCTGAACCCTAAACGACTGAAGTAGTGGGTGGGGCTTGTACTTACGCAGACCCATGGGTGCTTCAGAGCCTGCTCCGCGGTGATCCTCTTGGCCGGGTTTATGGTCAACATCTGGTTGATGAGGTTCTTTGCCTCTGGAGTCACCGTGTCCCACTCCGGAGATGGGAACTGAAGAAGAGAAAGAAAAAGAGAATGAAACGGAGTGAAGCAGCCAAAGCTCTCCACCCAGACCTCTCCATCCAGAATGTCTCGTTAGAAGTCATTATAAAGATGACATCAGTTTCCTCAGTCAGGTCAAAGGTGCATCAGGGCAGCTTTTTCTGCCCCAATTTATATTCAAATTATTCTATGCATAATTTGAAAAAGAAGTCTAAAGATGGGCTTCCCCCTGATGGGGGGGTCCGACACTTTCCCCATGGAGACGTTTTGTTTTTAGTTAGTTACATAGAGCAGCTTTAAATACAGATGAGGTAAATAAGAGGAGGAAGAGGAGGAGGAGGAGGAGGCATCTGTGAGTTTTTTCAGGTATTCATATTTAGTGTATTAATTATATATGAAGAGGAGAAGGGAAGGAGAGAAAAGAAGAAGGGGAGGAGCCATCTTGTTTTTTGTGGGACAGTGCAGAGTTGATTATGGAGAGATTGAGGCAGACCCTTCTCGGTCTCTCTCACACACACACACAGACACGAGCATGCGCACACACACACACACACACCCCCACACACCCCCACACACACACACACACACACACACACACACACACGCGTGGGTATGCAGACACAGACAGACGGGAGAATGCAGGCACACACACGCACGAGCACGAACACACATGCATGAACACACACACACAAACACACACCGACGCACGCATACACACGCACGCATGCACACACAGACACACGCACAAACACACACACTCACACACACCCCGCCTCTGCAATGCGTCAGAGTTCGACAGGATCAATAGCTTTGGACCAATTGGACTCTATTAAACATTCAAAAAGTGCTTAGCAAACCCCTGCACTGCACCGGCACAAACAGATACACCGGAGAGAGAGGGAGCGAGACAGAGGGAGAGAGAGGGAGAGAGGGAGGGGGAGAGGGAGGGAGAGGGGGAGGAGACGAGAGAGAGGGAGGGGGAGAGGGCTACAGAGGCAGAAGACAAGCGACAAACACACACACCGGAGAGGGGGAGATGGAGGGAGAGAGGGAGGAGACGAGGAAGAGACGGAGGAGGCACTGAAGAGAGGGAGAGGGAGACGGAGGGACAAACACACAGATATACTGAAGAGGGGGAGAGGGAGGAGACGAGGGAGAGAGAGAGGAGACGAGGGAGGGATGGAGGACAAACACGCAGATACACTGGAGAGGAGGAGAGGGAGAAGATGAGGGAGAGAGGGAAGAGACGAGGGAGAGCGGGAGGAGACGGGGGGACTGAGGGAGACAGAGGGACAAACATACAGATACACTGGAGAGGAGGAGAGAGGGAGGAAACGGAGGGAGACGGAGGGACAAACACACAGATACACTGGAGAGGGAAAGAGGGAGGAGACGAGGGAGAGAGAGAGGAGACAAGGAGGGATGGAGGACAAACACGCAGATACACTGGAGAGGAGGAGAGGGAGAAAATGAGGGAGAGAGGGAGGAGACGGGGGGACTGAGGGAGACAGGGACAAACACATACAGATACACTGGAGAGGAGGAGAGAGGGAGGAAACGGAGGGAGACGGAGGGACAAAGACACAGATACACTGGAGAGGGTGAGAGAAGATGAGGGAGGAAGAGGAGAGGGGAAGGGGGAGAGAGAGAGGAGACTGAGGGAGATGGAGAGACAAACACAGAGATTCACCGGAGAGGGGGAGATGGAGGGAGGGAGAGAGGGATGAGACGAGGGAAATAGGGAGGAGATGAGGTACAAACACACAGATACATCGGAGAAGGGGAGGGAGGAGACGGAGGACAAACACACAGACACACTGGAGAGGGGGGAGAGGGAGGAGACGAGGGAAAGAGGGAGCAGATGAGGGAGAAGGACGGGGAGAGAGAGGGGGAGAGGAGGAGACGGAGGCACAAACACACATTGGAGAGGGGGAGAGGGGGGAGAGGGAAACACAAGGAAACACAGGGAAAGGGGGAGGGAGGAGACCGGGAACAAATACACCTGAGAGAGGGAGGGAGGGGGAGGGGGGGGAGACAAGGGAGACAGGGAGAGGGGGAGGAGACAAGGGAGAGGGGGAGGAGACAAGGGAGACGGGGAGGAGACAAGGGAGACGGGGAGAGCGGGAGGAGACAAGGGAGACGGGGAGAGCGGGAGGAGACAAGGGAGACGGGGAGAGGGGGAGGAGACAAGGGAGACGGGGAGAGGGAGAGGAGACTTAGGGATAGAGGATGGGGATGGAAGGAAAGGGGAAGAAGTGAGAGAGAAGAAGAGTGAGAGAAGGAAAAAAGGAAAGACTGAGACAGGAGGATATGAGAGACAGAGATGGTAAAATGAAAGAATTGAGAGAAAGGAGGGGTGAAGAAAAATAGACAGAGGAGAGAGGGATTGAGAGACTCAGCCTTACGTCGTACGCGCCGGCCTTGATCTGTTGATAGAGTTTGTGCTGATCCTCGTCCCAGAACGGTGGGTATCCCACCAACAGGATGTACAGAATAACGCCTAAAATGGACAAGAGATGTGTCAGAATCACACGAGCTCATCAGGTCTGACACCGAGACCACGCCATTTCAGGAGAAAACTCAAGGCTCCCAAGCTTTACTTTCAAATCATTTTCCAGGAATTTTTCAGGACTTCTCCAGGACAGTTTTAGTTACACAACAGCAAAGTGTGAAGACATTTTCAAGGACAATATAATACAGTTTCCAGGACATGTTTTTCAATGTCTGGAAAACAATTATTTTCCAGGTTTTCTAGGACGTGCGTGAACCCCGAACCTCAACAGCACAGCTGCATTTAAAATAACTTCATTGCCCCCCTCCCCCAAAAAAAAGAAAAAACGATGTCAGGCGGACTCCGTACAGTACAGTTGGAAATCATCATCAGGAATTTTTGAATATTTATGTGTGCATTTGTATTTGTATATTTATATTATTTATTTTTACTAGATTCTGTTTCATTCTAGTGAATCTTTATGTAACGTCTTAAACTCACCACAAGCCCAAATGTCCACAGGTTTTCCATACGGATCTTTCCGCAAAACTTCAGGAGAAAGATACCCAGGCGTCCCGGCAAAACCTACAAACAAATAAACAAAAACACACAGTTGAAAAGATCAACGACAAATTCACGTCACACAGGCCTGTCAATCAAACTCACTGTAAATGTTATATTCAACCTCGTCTTCCCCTTAGAATTATTTTGACTTTTTTGTGCATTTGAGAGTTTGATCAGCAGAACAACAATTTTCACATTTCTTTGTGCTTTTTGAGCCTGACTCAAACATTTTATTATAAATGCGTTGCTATGACAGTGTTTTGCCTGTTCATTTGCCAGCGTTCTGTATAAGATTCGATGTAATGCCAAGTTCTGTTCTGGGTTTACTCTCTGCAGAGCCAACATTTCTTCTTCAGAGTTTAAAATATTTATACATTTTTGTCATTTATCCAAGTTTATTTGAACCACATTTTCTACACAAAATACTTTCCAAAGTGCTGCACATTTAGAACCAAAACACTGAAGCATTATCAGAACATGGCACCAAAGCATTTCAAAATTACACAAATGTCCATCTCTGTTTTCCACATAAAATCATCTGAAAAATAACTTCTACTTGACTGACGCTTCCTCGTTTGTCTCAGGGGCTTCAGACTCATAGGTCGAATGAGCCAATCATGTGTGTTGAATTTTTAATGCAGGAAATGTGGAGGGTTTTGTGAGCGTCTGGAGTTATGGGCTAAAGTGGACGAGGACAGAGCAGAGACGAGATGAGCAGAACAGAGCAGAGACGAGCTAAAGCACCGTGTCCTCTGCTACTGATGTAGAAGCCGACCATAGACTGTGTAAAGTAGTGGACTAAGTGAGTGTGATGTCACTCAGTGTCGCCTTCAATCAAATGAAGCTCATCGAGGCTAGAGCAGTTAGAGGGGCCAATTTGGATCAGAGTTACACATTTGGAATCATATGTATCATAGCAACCAAAGAGCCAATCCGGAGCAAAGATGTTGAAGGCCCCTTCCCGCCCGCACTGTTGGTTTAGCAGGGAGCAGGCGCTTAGCAACACTGTCAATCAAGCCTGTTGCTAATGCTAGTGGGAGCAACCTAGGGGAAAGAAAGTGCCTGATGTGTCTGTTATTAATGTTCATATCTAGATTTACAGACACAATAGCTAAATAAAAAAACCAGGATCATGTAGAGCAGGTTAATACGAACATTTTAAGACTAAAATGACGAGTCTGACAGCAGCAGTTACAGAGAGAGGGGACACATTTTACAATGTGTGTGAACTGGAACCAGAGTCAATGGAGCTCGAAGTGCGCCCATGATCATTTCCTATTTGGAATGCAGCAGGTTAGCTGTGTCCATTCATACATACAGCCTATGAAGCCGACTCAAAAGTATGAGCAGAGAACCAGCCTGGCATAGCCTAACCTAGCGTAGCCTAGACTCCTGATAAAGATGTTTAGCTTTTCATATGAACAAGTCAGGACTCCACATTGCTTCATTCAGACGTATTATTTAAAGTCGTTAAAACAAGTTTTAGGTGTGAACACTTCATTATTACTCATTACTTGTAGCATGTTTTTCCCTTTCCATTGTAGCACATTATAATTACACTTAAAAGTGCACTATGGAACTTCTCCAGTGGAAAAACTGCCACCCGCTCGTTTCCATAGAGACATTATCAACAAGTAGGTCAAAATTACAAGTCATCCAGATGTGTTTTGTGAGTGTTGTCACAAAATCATTTAAAGTAAGTACAGAAAAACAAGTTCAATATTACAGGTGTTTTGGGCCAATATTTTTGAATGTGTTCACTTTTCTTAATAAAATACATGTAATTAACAAACAAAAGTCGAACCAGGTCACCTATGATGTAATAAGATTGCATTTATGATATTCTTTAAGTAAAAATAATGGAACATTGCGAAATTATTATGAGCCAAGAATCACATAATGAACTGTAAGACTGAGGTGAGAGCCTTCACCTTAGTTTTGACATTTCATTAAATTGCTAATTGCTATGGCAACGCTCGTCTTTTTTTTCAATCATAAACCCATGGATCGGTTTATTTTTTTACTCCGTAGACTGAAATGTAATATGACTTCTTCTGTTGTGGCCTGAATGATCATGATAAACATGGCGGCCAGCGCTGGTTTGAACTGTGAACTCAACATTAGCTAAAGTGCGGCACAAATGTAAATACTGTTTATGTTTTAATGACCCGCGTTTATGTTCTTACCAAACCACGCCTGCTGGTCCCCTTGCACCTCGATAGCAAGGCCGAAGTCTGCTAGCTTCACCGCCGCTCCCTTCATCTTACTGGCTAGCAGCAGGTTTTCAGGCTGAGAAAAAAACAAAAAAACAAATCAAGAGACAGACACTAGCTTAGTCTGTATAAAAGAAGTGCTATGAGTGAGAGTGACGTCACCCACAGTGTTCAGCTCCAAATGAAGCTCATTGAAGCTAGCACTTATAGGAGTGAATATGGGAATTCCAAAGTCCATATTTGGAATTCTACACATTCTGCACAATTGGTTTAGCTGAAGTGGGCAATTAGCAATGCTGTCAATCAAACCCATTGCTAACACTAGCGGGAGCGAATTGTCTTATTAATGTTCATATGTTGATTTACAGACACAATAGTGAAATAAAAACTCCTGGCTCATGTAGAGTAGGTTAATACGAACACTAAAACTAAAATGACGAGTCTGACAGCAGCAGTTACAGAGAGAGGGGCCACAGTTTTTACAGAGAAAGTGAATTGGAGCCAATGAGGTGGCTAGCAGGTTAGCCATGTCCATTTATATAAACAGTCTATGGACAGACATCAGTGACCAAAACAAAGGAGTGAGGAGTGAGAGACAGTAGTGACCAGTGGCACTCGCTCTGATCATATTTATAAGTGCGATGTGTTTGAAAACAGCTCTGCGCGAAAGAGGGGGAGAGGTGTGAAGAGGAGATGGGGAGAGAAGAGACATGGAGAGATAGAGAAATAGAGAGAGAAATGAGATTGGAGAAAACTGAAGAAGTAAGAGATTGGGGATGGATGAGCAGGAGAGGTGTGAAGAGGGGACGGCAGAGAAAGAGAGGGGCTGAGAGATTGGAGAGAGGGGAAGAAAAGAGAGAAAGAGACTATGAATAGAAGTATCTATATAGAAACTGAAAGTTGTATGGTTGCTCATTTAAGTTAAAATTTACTCTTTTATTTATAAAACAAAAATGACGAAACTCACCCTCGTTTGTTAGATAACAACAGTCTTCAAGTAACAACAGCTTTGTATAATATATTATATAACACAGAAAGAAAGAGGGAGAGGAAGGGAGGGGGGGGTGGAACGCACAGAGACATGAGAAAGGGAGAGGAAAAGATGGAGAGAGGAAGAATGGGATAAAGGGAGAGTGTAAGGGGTGGGGTGCACAAGGAGAAAGGAGAAAGAGTAGGAGAAAAAATGGAGAGGTGCAAGAGAGATAGGAGATGAGAGAGAGATACAGAGAGAGAGAGAGAGAGGCTCAGTCAGGAGAAAGAGAGAGAAAGAGGGGTGACTGGAGAAAGAAGGAGGAAGAGGGTGAGAAAGAAGAGAAGGAGAGAGAAAGAGAGAGGGAAGAGGGGTGGGAGAGAAGGACTGCTATAAATGAGGGAGGAGGGGTACAGCAGACAGACAGAGATTGAGGGAGGTAAAGGAGGGGTAAGTAGGAGAGAGTGAGGGAGGGAGAGAGCGAGAGAGCGAGCTATGAGGAAACGGGAGAAAAAGCCCTTATATGGGCATGGGTCGGTAGCCATGGAAACCGCTGGGGAGCTGTTTAAAGCTGCAGACTGCACGCTAAATGGAGAGAGCGATGAGAGGAGAGAAGAGGAAGAGAGAGAAGAAGGAGAGAGAGGGACAGAGAATAGAGAAAAGGAGAGAGAGGAGAGGAGGAGAGAGAAGAGGGGAAAGGAGAGAGAGAAGGAAATGGGAGAGAGACGAAGAGAGGGGGAAGGAGAAAGAGGGAGAGAGACAGGAGGAGAGAGAGCGGGAGAGAGAGGAAGAAAGTGGAGAGAGAAAGGGGAAGAGAAGAAGGGCCGTGGGACATAAAGGCCCACTCAGGATAAAAGGGGGACAAATCTGAGCTGTGATAACGCTAACTGTGCTAAAGCTAACAATGCTAGCTTCTCTGTCGCTAATAACGCCTCCCCCAGACACGTATACAAGAGAAAGGACTGAAGAACAGGCATCTGGCTTAAATGCAGTTGGAGTTGGGGGTTTAGGGGCGGGAGATGCAAACAACAGACAGAAAAGAGAGACACAGATTTAAGAGAACGAGCAAAACTGTTGTAGTTTTGAAATGAGTGACGTGACGACTTCATCATCATCAGGAGTTTAACAATGACACAGAGTCAAACATTTTGACTTTTGATCAACTCTTACAAACATGTGCCTCTTCAGTAATCAGCTTCTCCATCCCTCTCTCCCCCCTTTCTCCTCTCTTTCCTTTCATCCTCATCCTCCCTCTCCTCTCCCCTCCTCTCTCTTTCTCTCCCCTCTACCCCCTCTCTTTCCTCCCTTTCTCCTCCTCCCTCTCTCTTATGTCGTCACTGGGGTTGTCGTGGTAACTCCCCTCTCCCACCAAACCCTGCTCTTGGTTCATTACGGAGCGAGTTTACCCCAGTCAGCTCTGAGCGTGCGGCGGCCATATTGTCTGTAATCCCCCGTGTCGTTCTTTTTGTGCCTTCGTCATCACTCTCTCACGTGCTCATGAGTCACCGTTATTTCAAACACGAGCCAGAGCCAGAGCCGAGCCGCACGCGCAGATACGAACAAGGTTAGGGATAAAGAAAAGCTTTGGGAATGATATGGGAATTACAACAGGAAAAATAACATTTACTTAAAATAAACAAGGCTGGGAATGTTCGTTAAAAAGGGACTGTGTGTCTCCTGCCTCCTACAGTTTTAAAAGAGTTCTACAATCCCATCTAAGCCCGTGTCCAGAGCCTTGACCTGCAGATAGAGACACATACAGGTGTGTCTCATTCTCAGTTTATGGACAGGCCTCATGTTCAGAACCTCCAGATTCACTCACTGAGCTGATTGGCTGCAGGTTTGGGGTTTAGGTAGTGGTCAATCAGATCAGAGAGACATTTAAGGTTTAAAATGACTGGATTTCAGCTTTGAAACTGGCAACGCAAATGAGTCATGTGAGGCTCATTCTGTGTTCTGATTGGATAATCGTCGTGAATCATAACTCCAGATTATAACGTGAACAAGTCGACTAGTGTAAAACTCTTCTGATGAACTCTTACAAACACGTGCTCGCCTCTTCAGTAATCAACCTTTCCATCTCCCCATCTCTCTCGCCTCCTTCTCTCCCTTCTCTTGCTCCCCACCCCCCCTCTTCTCCTTCATTTCCTCTCTCCTCCTCCTCTACCCATCTCCCCTTTCTTCCTCCCTTCTAATCCTCCCTCTCTCCCCTCCTCCTCCTCTCCCCCCTCCATCTCTTCCCTATTCCTGCCTCTCTACCTCCCCTCTCCTCCTCGAACATGTTTACGTTGTATCTGGGGACAACGACGTCACGTTTATGAAACTTAAAACCAAACTCTTAAAGCTTCATAATGAACATAAACAAGTGGAATTTTAATAACTGCCATTTAAAACAAAATCAAAATCAATTAAAAAATCTTTCTTAAAGTCAGCTCCAAATTACACAAGTTTACAAAAACACCCAAACTGATCCCTGTCCATTTGAAACCTGAATTCACTGAATGCTGTTTGAATCCCTGCAGACCTGCTCCTCTCCCGTCTACAACGCCGGCCTCCATTTTAGTTTTGGACTTTATCAAATCAAATGAATTAGAATTCTCTTGAAGGAAACCTACATGAGACGTGCAGAAAAGCTTAAGAGCCAAAAAACAGAGATGAGAGAGGATGCTGCAGCCAGACTGAGCGTTGCCACGGGAGACGGGGAAAAAGAGGTGTGCGGTTGTCAACGGCAACGGGCATCCACTCACCTTGAGGTCTCTGTGCACAATATCATGCTGGTGGATATGATTGACACTCTCCAGGATCTGACTAATGCAGTGGCTACAAGAGAGATAAAAAAGAGAGAGGGATGGAGGGAACAGGAGAAAAGGAGAGAGAGAGATGGAGGGAGAGAGGGAGTGAGAGAGAGAGCGTTACTATCACATTAAAAACATTAGTTTTAACAGTACTTTTTTCCCGAGGCATCTCTAGAGAGGGGGTATTTTACTAGGGTATTAAAGGGAGGTATTTATTTCTATGGGGTATTAAAGAGGAGGTATTTAGTAACATATTTAGGTCACCATGTTTCCTTTTATTGTTTTGAAAATGCTATATTCACCCAAAACAACGTATTAACAAGTTTTGTAAGTTTCATTTTTCATTTTTGATGCTCTGAGTCTTCCCTCTGTTTGCTCTCTGTGCTAAGTCACTCCCCCTTCAGAGCACTGTCACAACACAATCAGCTGCATCCCACTAATGACAAACCTGATGTGATGTGCAGTTGTTTCAAGTTGCCGTGTACAGTTGTGCATCAGGTTTTTCTATATTTATGGAGAATTGTCTTGTGGAGGCTTGTGAGGGGAGCCTTGTACTGCTAACTGTAAGGAGGGTTCAAATAGGGTCCGGGAGAGATCGCTAGATTACTCAAACATGCATGGATGACATCTAAAACCTCTTCTGACATGTTTTTGATGTGGAAATAGCATAAGAAAATGGGAGAAAGCTCCAAAAAAGTTAAGTTTGCAGAATACTCCCTCTAAGTTTTTGTAAGTATGGAATTTAAAAATTATTAAAATATTGAATCCCTTCTGTCTAATCCACCCAAACACCTCAAGCTATGTTTCTGTATTTGTGTGAAGTAGTGTGCAGTGAAGGAAGCCAAAACATACAGATTATCTGAGAACATCTGGGAACATTATGCTGAGGGCCACAGCAGAAGATGGACGTCATCCCCAGAGTTTTAACACAGACGTAATAAAGGTGTAGTTTAAAGAATCGATATAGTGAATCTGGTGTGGGAGACTTTAAAACCAAAACGTCAATACTCTCCATCCCAGGAGCAATTTTAATAATAGGCCTGTCGATTCTGCTCCTCTAACACGACAAGCACCAGAACTGTGGGACGAGCCAATCACAACATGGCAGAAGGGCGGCGGGCACAAGGGCACAGGGGCACAAGGGCACAGGGGAACAAGGGCACAAGAGCAGAAGAGCACAAGGGCGCAAGGCCACAAGGGTACAAGGGCTGAAGGGCACAGGGGCACAAGAGCACAAGGGCGCAAGTGCACAAGGCCACAGGGGTACAAAGGCTGAAGGGCACAAGACCACAAGGGTACAAGGGCTGAAGGGCACAAGGGCACAAGACCACAAGGCCACAGGGGTACAAGGGCTGAAGTGCACAGGCGCACAAGAGCGCAAGTGCACAAGGCCACAGGGGTACAAAGTCTGAAGGGCACAGGGGCACAAGGGCTGAAGGGCACAAGGGTACAAGGGCTGAAGGGCACAGGGGCGCAAGGGCACAAAGCCACAGGGACATAAATATTTGGAACACAGCAGCTAGCAAGTTCGCTGTGTCCATTTATATATACAGTCTATGGCTTTACATCAAGGAACCACTCACCCATTCACACACATTCATACACCAGTGTACACAGACACTGAGGGTGAGGGGGGTTAAGTGTCTTGGCCTTTGGATCAGTGGATAAACACTCGACCAACTGACCTACTGGCCAATATAATCTTATATCTTAATAATAATATCTTCTTGTCAGTGTTTCCCATCGATTTTGTTAAAAAATGATATTAAAATGTTACATATCTACAGCAAGACGTTTTTATAATCACTCTAAAAAAAACACATAGATTTACTTGATTTAAACCAGAAGTCGTAATGGGTGTGTAACTGTAACCGTGACTCAGACTGTACTATTGCACAACCTTTAGCAGTTTGTCAAAATTTCCTAAGAATGCATGATGTAGCTAGCCATCACCTAGCTAGCCTACGCGGTTTTATCATCTCTTATTGTGTCAGCGAGCGTGGAGGAGGTTACTAGGTCAATAGTTCATATTGCGTTGGTGGTTATGGGTGACATGTTGAAAATAAAAGCCTCCCCCCGGTGCCTAATCCAATTGTTAAGCCTCACGCCTCGTACGTAAAAGAGGGAAAGGTCCTTGTATGGCATATTTATATCGATGGGGCATCTTTAAGAAGGTGGCTTAACTCATTTAATGCACAGCTCGTATCGACTGGTTTGAAAAATGGCGGAGTGGACAATATGGATGCCCCAGAGGTCAAATATATATAATCGAACAGACAGACCAGTCACTTAAGAAGATTTGAGGACATGGAAGACAAGGCTACTGCTCTGGTCAGGTCAAAACATGATTAAAGGTGTTAGATTATACAAAACTGACTCTAGTGAGCTTTAATACATGTTCTAATGTGGTTACCTCCTCAAAGACATACCTGGAGTTGTGTTTTGTTTCATTCACTTGTTTGAGTGACACTTTATTATTAGTCTGTCACATCTCCAAAGCTCAAAATGCTCTGATCCACCTTGTGATGTCATCAAGTGGTAGTTTTCAAGTTAACAGCTCCTTTTACCTTCAATTCCAGGGCTGAAATTAACCAAATGATTCTAGTGAAGGTGTGTGGAGTTTAAAAACACAGTGGAGCACTTCCTGCATTACCACATGATGACATCACAAGATGGAACAGAGTGTTTTCAGTTTGAGAGAAGAACTCAGCATAAATATGCAGGATTTGTGTTAAACATGTGTGAATGAAACAAAACACAGCTCCAGGGGTGTTTATGATGAGGAAACATTAGAACACAGACCAGAACATAGAGTAATATGGGCCCTTTAAAGGTGCACTATGAAACCTTTCTGGTAAAGGGTCCGCCACCTGCTTGTCTCCATGGCGATATTATTGCTGCGTCTGGAATGCTGGAATACATAATATTAAAATTATATGTAGCTTAAAAACATGCATTCTTGTTGTAAGTGGACTCGTCTTGCCACAGATCTGACCTGTAACTTGGACTAATGGCGTCAATTGCTCGCCTCCATGCAGATAAACACATTTAATGCCATACATTGGGACATCCCAAATATAAAACTTTTTTTCTTGAGGTCAAAACAAGTCCACTGTGTTCTGCCTGCATGTGATCAGAGAGCATTTTATTGTCCAATAATCAGGAAGTGCATTGTTAGCATGCTAGTTATTGTGAATATTTACCATTTATGGGAACATTTTTATACAGAGCTTTTCCACCTTCAAGGCTCAAAGCACTTTACATCAAGGAACTGCTCACCCATTTACACACACATTCATACATCAGTGTACACAAACACTGGGGGTGAGGTTGTTATGTGTCTTGCCCAAGGACACAACAGCATTTATCAGTTGGAGCGGGAATCGCACCGCCAATCTGTGGATCAGTGGACCTGACCGCTCAACCAACTGAGCTACTGTCCACCACTTCTGCTCTCTGAGAGTTGTGAAAAGTGCCTATAAACCAATTTCTGTGAATTATTAGAAGTTCTGAATGCATAAGGTAAGCGAGAAACTAGTTCTGTTTTAGTGATAAAATACTATCGTGACAGGTACCAAAAACAAATCTATATTATGATGGCACAACCAGATGTTTTCAGACTAGCTTCCTGTAATTATCTGAACAATTGGTTGACTAAATAATGCAGTGAACTGCGTCCTGATTGGTTTGTTGACATTGCTGAGCATTTCCTGATAGGAACAGGGAGCGACCTGACAACACAACAGGAAGTGAGCAAAGATCAAATGGGGATTTTAAAGATGAAAATAATAATATTGTGAGAAGGTTTGTCTATAAATGTGTTTTGGTGTAAACGTTTTGGGAATTAATGCGTTCAGCTACAAATGAAGCTCATCAAGGCTAGCGGTTATAGGGGAGCTAAGTTGCATATTTGGAATTAGACCGAGTATCATAGCAAACCAAAGAGCCAATCCAGCCTTTGAAGGTAATGTCTTTCTGCCTACACTGTTGTAACGCTAGCAGGAGTGACCTCAGGCAAAGAAGGCGCCTGATTTGTCTGTTATTAATGTTCATATCTTGATTTACCGTTACAATGGTTGATACGAACATTTTAAGACCAAAATGATGAGTTTGACAGCAGCAGTTACAGAGAAAGGGGCCGCAGTTTTTACAAAGAACGTGAACTAGAGCCAGAGTCGATGGAGCCGGAAGCACGTCCATGCTCACTTCCTGTTTGGAACGCATCGGGTAGCAGGTTATCTATGTACCTTTATATATGCAGTCTGTGGCTTGTCATATATTAAAAACTTCATAGTTTGACGAAAAGAAGCCAATCTGCATCAGCCGATCTCCATTTGGTCCTGTTCATTATTGGACCTGATATTCTTCCCACTGCAGGGGTGTAAAGAGCTGTGTTTGCTCTGGTGCTGCGACTGTAAAACTCTTAATATTCTTGATTTGATTATGTGAGTCTCTAGTGTAGGTCAACTGTAGATGTATTTATGGATCATTATATTAATTTCAAACTCTATCTGAGCTCTGTTGCTCTGGTCTGATTCCTGCGCTGTTGCTCTGTTGCTCTGGTCTGGCTCCAGTTGGGTTTTTGCTCGTACCTTGCGTCCGCTTCACTGTAGTACTCTCTGGCTACTATGTCTTCAAAAAGCTCTCCGCCCGTCACCCTGCGAGACATCAAAAAGAGAACGAAAAGAGGAGAAGAGAAGGAGACATAGAGGAGAGAGGGAGAGAGAGGCAGAAGAGCGCGAGAAAAGAATGAAAAAAATATAATACAAGATGAATGTGACATAAAAGAAAGAGACAGGGAAGGGGAAAAGGGAGGGAAGAGAGAGAGAGAGAAAGAAAGAGAGGACAGACGTACAAGGGTGTAAGATAGAGGAGATATGTAAAGAGAGAGAAGGAGAGTGATGGAGAGAGGGGGGATAAACAGAATAAATAGATATGACACAGAAGGATGAGACAGAAGTGAGAGAAAGAGGGTGAGAGACAGGGGAGAAGGAGGGAGGGAATGAGGGAGGGAGTATGATGGATGTGACATAGAAGCATGAGACAGGAGAGAGAGGGAAAGTGGAACGAAGAGCACAGGAGGGGAGAGAGAGAGCGAGCGAGGGGAGAAAGAGAGAAAGAACGGGAGACAGGAGAGGAAGAGAGAACGAGACAGGGGAGAAAGAGTGAGAGAGCGAGAGAGGGAGTGAGAAAGAGACAGAGGAGAGAGAGGATGATGTTAGCAAACAGCCAAACCGCAGTCACGCTCCCAAATAAAATGTCAGAGTGTGTGTGCTGGGATTCATCACATTGAGGGGACGCAAGTCTGTACACATTCTGCTTATGAGGACTTCTGCTCCTGCTAATTTTCAGGTTAATGCTAATGCTAACGCTAATGCAGACAACATCAGGTCCGCATGACGTACAGTTGGGGTATCCATATTTCCCCCGGAGAGTTGCATTATGGGTATGGGTTGGTTAAAGGCGCCGTACCTGATTTTTTTTCTCACGTATTTGAGCAAAATGTGTCTCTCCAGTACAGATCTACTGTATAAGCAGCTCTTGAGGTCAAAATAAGTCCGCCGTGTAGTGTCTGCATTTAATTAGGAAGCGTTTAATTGTCAGATGATCAGGAAGTGTGTGTTAGTGTGCTAGTTGTTGTCAAAAGTGCTTATGAACTTGTCATGGTGAATAATTAGGATGTTCAGAATGCATAAGGTCAGTGAGAAGTAACTTTGGACCAAACTGTTTAAAATTAACTAGTTCTATTTTTTCATGTTTTTAAGATGATAAAAATTAGGTAGGTGTGTGCGTTAGTGTGTGTGTGTGTGCGTTTGTATGTGTGAGTACATGTGTATATACACTCACAGGTCAAAGACGAGGTAATGAAAGCCCTCCTCTGAAATGCTGTCATGGAGCCTCACTGCGGAAACACAGAGGAAACAGTTTGACAACAGTTAGCATTGTTAGCATCATTAGCAATATAGCACAACTGAATGAAAAAGGCTGCAGTTATTCAGATAGAATACCAACAGATACCAGAGCAGAGACTGAAAACAGCATTTATTTATGTAAAACAAAAAAACAAGATAAAACTTATCTACTGTGGAATTGTTAATTATCTCTAAAGTAACAACAAAGCTAGACCTGTCTCTATCACACATTTTGAAGTTCAGTATATCGCTTAAGTAAATATAGACATCGGTAATACTGAAACCCATTTACGTCACTGGCACAAAACCCCAAGAGCAGATTTAAACCACAAAAACTATCTACAATATGGTTAAAACACTTTAGTTGTCAGTTTGAGTATGTAATGAGTCAGACAAGTTATTTATTCAAACTTGACTTAAATCTGCTCTACTGGGACATTTTTGGTTTTGTTTTGGCTGTATGATCAAAGAAACACGATTGATATTGACCCAAAATATATACATTTCCAGCTTCATCAACTGAATGAGAAGTGGAAACAGTGATTATCATAACAGGCCTGAATAGAACAAATTCGTATAATTAAAAGTTCAAGTATTCTGAGACTTTCTGGGCGACTACGACCTGTAAATAGTGTTATTACATAATTTTAAATGTCCAACCAGAAAATCGACAGAGCCGATATTTGGGAGCCCATATCTGGTCCGACAGATCCCAGCATTTACACCTCTACAAACATGGGAGTGTTGTGTTGGTTTATCAGTTCATTTTTCAGTCTCTCACATGTAAATGTTGTTTATAATGTGCACTCTTTTCCCCGGCTCCGCCCCTCCTCACAAACTCCACCACAACTGCGTCGGATTAGGCCTCAGCTAAATGAAAACATCAACTTTAATTTTATCATTGAGTTTCTGAGTTTAGATGCTTCATAAACAAGTGCTTCCCACAACAGAATCCTACTTTTAAAACACATCACAAACTGAAACGCACCGTCACGTCAGAAAAATCAGTTTTGATCCAAGATGGTGCGGCCCGCTGTCAAACACAACATAGCGTCCAAACTCAGCATGACGTCCAAACGCCTCAAACAGAATGACATGAATGAGTGAGTTACACGGATGTAACCAGCCCCAACACTCCCAAGAATATCCGAGTGACATTTCTTTCTTAGACTGTGGTGTTTAAGGCTTTTCCTGGAATGTTCCGCAGTATGACATTAAACCATGGAGACAAGTGAGGGCAACTTGTAGGCCAGATTTGTGGAGAGACGGCCCTGCTCACAAGAATGAATCCACGTTTGAGCAAATTGCAATTGAATAAATGCAAGATAAGCAAGTTTAACAGCATACTGTGGAACATTACAGGCCAAGTAATAACATCTCCATGGAGACGAGCTGGTGGTGGACCTGCCTTCCAGCTTGAAAATGTGAAACTATTACTTGATTTGCTCTACATACAGGTTTATCTCAGAGTAAAAAAAACGGTCCATGTTTGATTCTAGTTTTAGTATCGATTAGTACAGTGTTTCTTAATCAGTGGTGCGTGTACAGCTGGTTCACAGGCTCCTTCAGGTCGTACTTTGACATAGGACCACAAGATAACTGCCAACAGAAAAGTTACACAATGGTGCTTTAAAACCAACAGGGTCCAGTGTAGCTTTGACTCACTTCTTCTGATGATGCCATTTTCACTGTGTTTCTATTGTCCTGTAACCTCCCACGAATGCACCAGCTTGTCACCTTTGAGATGGACCAGTTTAATGCCATACTGTGGAACATTCTAGCCAGAGTAATAGCGTCCTCATGGAGACAACAGGTGGTACATCTTACACCAGAAAAGTTACATAGTGAACCTCAACTTGTTCCCGTGTCCTTTGAAAAGGGCATTAACAAAAGAGCCGAGTTAGCGCGTTTCTATGTATCACAATACATTGATCACAACTTTGATCCATCTCAGCTGGACTCTGCTCCTCGGGTTTCTCTGAGTCCAGAGACTGAAGAGACACGTGGGTCACGCAGACACAGCCCACTGCAGATGGACCGTACAGGCCTGTCTGCGTTTGTGTCTCTGATAACTTCATATTCACTATAGTCTTTATATTTTCTCTCAAAGTGAAAACACTCCCTCCCACCTTATGATGTCATGTGGTGTGTTTTGAAACCCCATACACCTTCACTAGAATCATTTCAGCTCTGGAATTACTCATCTCTACTGAACTAAAAGCAAAAGGAGCTGTTAACTTAAAAACTACCACTTCATGACATCACAAGGTGGAACATAAGTATAAAGAAAAGTTTTACATTTCAAAAATCTTCACATGATCGATATCGTCACATGATCGATATTGGCGGAAGACCATTATTGTTCTTCACTGGTCGAGTTTCGAGTTTTATAAAAAGTTTAAGTGGAAAAACCCCACGGCATCATGGTCCATCTGCTGAGCTACGGTGGCCTCTTTAGGACAAAGTCTGACACAGAGACAAAATGTGTCAGGAAAGAAGAAAGAGGGATGAGAGAGGAGAGAGGGAGGACATGGAGAGGGATGAGAGAGATAAGAGAGCGCGATAGAGGGAGAGAGAGAGCAGGAGGAGAGACAAGAGAAAGGGGTGAAAGAGAAGGATAGAGAGTTAGAGAGACAGAGGGAGCGAGGGAGATAGAGAAAGACAAGAGAGGAAGGGTAAGAGAGGGAGGACAGGATAGAGAGAGGGTAGAGATAGACAGGAGAGAGGGTTAAAGAGGGATAGATAGGGAGGAGAGAGAGAGAGACAAGAGAGAGGGATAAGAGAGAAAGACCAAGAGATAGAGAGAGACAGAGAGGGAGGGAAGGAGAGATAAAGAGAAAGACAAGAGATGGGGCTAGAGAAAGAGAATTAGATGACAGAGGATGGATTGAGACAGAAGCAAGAGCACGGTAGAAAGAGGGTGGATGGAGAGATGCAAAAGAGAGGGCAATAGAGAGATACAGAGATGGTAGAGTGCGTGGGAGGGAGAGAGAGTCATAGACGACAAAGTCAGAAAGTAGGCAAGGGGCAAACTGACGCCTAAGGGACTGACAAGAAACTAGGACACAAGGAAGGAAGGAGGGAACGAGGAGAGACAAAGAGAGGGAGAGGAGGAGAGAGGGAGGGAGGGGGAGAGAGGGAGAGAGAGCTGACGTGAGAGAGAGGGAGGGAGAAAGAGAGAAGGAAAGCAGACTAGAGGGACTAGAGGGAAAGAGGTGACACTAAAAGAGAAAATTGGTAGAAAGGAGAGGGTTAGAGGAAGGGGAAGAGAGAGGAAAAGAGTGGGGGAGTATGAAAGATGTGAGGAGAGGAAAGGAGAGATGGAAGAGAGAACAGAGAAAATGAAAAGGAGGAGGAGAGACGCAAAGGAGGACAGGAAGAGAGGGAGGAAGGAGACAGAGGAAAGGAGGAGAGAGACAGAGACAGGAGAGAAAGGGGGAAACAGAGGAGATAGGAGAGGAAGAGAGGATATAGAGGAGCTAAAAGAGAGAGAGGAGGAAGGAGAGGAAGAAGAAAATGGAGAGAAAGAGGAGAGGAGAAAGAAGAGAGAGATGGAGACAGATAGATAGAATGTATGGGGGGGAAAGGTGTCATTGATTGAGTCATTTTGCTTCTCGCCCTTTCACACCTCTCCTCTGGATCTCTCCATCCCAGAATGCCACAGGCTGCAGGCGGAGCTCAGAGCTGAGCAGTGCGGCAAAAGGAACAAGGCAAACACAGAAAACACCTGCACCACCACCACACGTCATACCACCACACGGCCACACAAGGCGCCGCACCACCGCACGACGAACCGCACCACCACACGTCATACCACCACACGGACACAAAAAGGCGACATTTGACATTAAAAGGCGGAAGTTTTCTTTAAGAGGGTCTGCCACCTGCTTGTCTCCATGGAGATATGATTGATTTCCCCGGAAAGTTCCAAAGTAAGACATTAAACTCATCTATCTCCATGGAGACAAGCATGTGACACCGGGCCGAGTTGAGACCTGCGGAGAGGCGAGTCTACGCACAAAAATACTGCATGTACTTTTAAGCAATCAAAACAGCTGTAATGAATAAACGCAAGATAAACAGGTTTAATGCCATACCTTGGAACATTCCAGGCAAAGCAATAACATCTCCATGGAGATGACCCCTTACTAGAAAAGATGCAGTGCACCTTTACTCAAATATAATCAAATTTGTCAAAACTCACCGATATTGGGATGTTTCAGGAGACGGCAGATTCGTGCTTCTCGCTCCAGTTTCTGATGGTCTGTGAAAAGAATGAGCAGAAGTTTAGTTTTACACGAAATTAAACCGACCGTCCGTCTGTCCCGTGTCTGAGGCGGCGTCTGGCGTCCTGTCTGCGCCAGCGAGCACAAACGAATGAGATCAGCGTTTCATCGAGTGTAAATGTTTAATCCGCGTTGTCATAGCGTCACTGTCAGGACTCGTCAGCTGCAGCTGCAAGTAACACCTCTAGATCTGTCATTTTCATTTGGGTTGCCAGATGTCGCACTATTTTATCTACACTTATAAAAAAGTGCAGCTCAAATTCACAAGAGGCCTGAAAATGTTGATTGAGACACTGAAGGCGACCAGATGTTTCAGGTCCCTTCTCCCATAACATGAAATTACACAAAACTGACTCTTGTGAGGTTTAAGTCTAAAGCTGTTCCCTCATCAAAAACACACCTGGAGTTGTTTTATGTTTCATTCACACATGTTTGAGTGACACTTTATTATTCGTCTGTCTACATCTCCAAAGCTCAAACTGCTCTGTTCCACCTTGTGATGTCATGAAGTGGTAGTTTTCAAGTTAACAGCTCCTTTTACCTTTAGTTCAGTAGAGATTAGCAATTCCAGGGCTGAAATGATCCAAATGATTCTAGTGAAGGTGTGTGGAGTTTAAAAACACAGTGGAGCACTTCCTGTATTTACCACATGATGACATCACAAGGTGGAACAGAGTGTTTTCAGTTTGAGAGAAGAACTCGGCCTAAATATGCAGGATTGTGTTAAACATGTTTGAATGAAATAAAACACAACTCCAGGTCTGTTTGTGATGAGAAAACAACATTAGAAAATAGATCAGAGAATAGAGTCATATGGCCCCTTTAAAGGTGCACCATGGAACTTTTCTGTACATCTCCAAAGAGATATTTGACATCATGACATCATTAAACTTAAATGGAAAGCTCAATGGCAGTAGAGCCCCCAGGTCAAGTTATAGGTGAGATTTGTGGAGAAGCGAGCACACTCACAGTAAGAATACACCTTCACTGTATTTTCTTAAAAAACAGAAACACGTGATACATAGAGGATAGAGTTATGTAATGCCATACTGTGGAACATTCCAGGCAAAGCGATAACAATTCAGTTGTGACAAACAGGTGGCAGAGAAGAGAGTTTTTATAGTTTACAGTAAAAACACACGACACAGAGGGCGGCCATTTTGTGTGTATATGTTAAACAGGACGTATAGCTTCAATGAAGGTATTGACCCTTTAGTTTTATAATAATGTCTTTGTTTAGTTTTAGTTTGTTTAGTTCTATTATGTAAGTGAATTGGAGCCAGAGCCGATGGAGCCTATGCTCACTTCCTATTTAGAACGTCGCGGCTGGCAGGTTAGCTACGTCCATTTATATAAACAGTCTATGGTGTAATTCTACAAATAAAATTGTCAGTTATGATTTTCTATTAATTATTTATTCCCATAGTTACATCAGCCCCTTCAACTGATATATTCTATGGTCAAAGGTCACATTTTTATAACGCGCTTTACATCAAGAACCACTCCCCCATTCACACACACATTCATTCAAAAGTGTAACACAGACACTGGGGTTGAAGTAGATTAAGTGTCTTGCCTAAGGACACAATGACAGCATTCATCTGAGGGAGCTGGAGCTGCACCTTTGGATCGGTGGACAAACGCTCTACCAACTGAGCCACTGTCGCCCCATTATTATTCCTGTTGCGATATCCTGAGCAGAGCTGACCTCGCTCCGCCACATCACGACAGAATCCCATTACTCTGGCCCTCTATCGGAGTTTCCATCTTGTTAGTTGACTCAGATCTCGGTGCTGAGGTCAGGGGTCGCCACGGGAACCATGAGTCAGATCTGTGTCGTGCGGTGCCCATGGCGATAGGACACACGAGCATCTTTCTCCCCAGAGCGGTGACTTTGCAGAGCTGCTGGGTTTACGTCAGAGTCTTTAACTGTTCTTAGAAACAGCTCTGGATTTGACAGGGAAATGAAAAGGACAAAGGAGAGAACGGTTCAGACCAGCATCCAAATGTGGAGACGGGGATTTGGATATTGGCTTGTCACAAGAACAAGCGTTAAGCACAAGATACGACAGAAATACTGCGATACACGATAATTTTGAAAACATTTTACTAACTAACTGCAAGATAATCCCAGTAAACCATTTTTAAACAGTCTCATTAAAAGCCCTGAGTTGCAATAACTAATGTTCTGTTATTGGTCAATACTAAACCAGAGAAGTGACTTATTCAGACTTTGACAGCTCAAATTTAAAGAGCCAACCTCGAGCCACGTTATGAAAGGTCATGTCCCATCTCTTAGCAACGCTGTCAGTCAAACCTGTTGCTAACGCTAGCAAGACCAACGTGAGGAAAACAAGAAAGCTGATTGAACTCTTGCTATTCTGTTTGTAGCTCAAGATAAGAACATTAATCAAATAAAAAATACCAGGATGTAAAGCAGGTTAATATGAACATTTTAAGTCTGACAGCAGCAGATACAAAGAGAGAGTTTTTCAATAGAAAGTGAACTGGAGCCAGAGTTGATGGAGCTGGAGCTCACTTCCTGTTTGGAACGCGGCAGCTAGCGTGTTAGCTATGTCCATTGACGTATATACAGTTTATGGAGCTCACTTAATGTTAATATAGAGCCTTTTAACAATGGAGCATACCCCACATCCCCTAACATGTTTGCATTGCTGTTTTAAACCAGTTTAAATGTAGTTAGCGTTTATAAATCGCTAAAAGGGGGGGCGTGTGTGTGTCTATGAGCGTGGACATGTGTGTGCGTAGATGTGTACGTGTGTGTGTTTTGTTTGGTGTGGTTTACCAGTGCTGGACACACAATAAGGAGCAGAGCTGGACCATGGTCTAATTACACCTCTGACGCGGAATGGACAGAAGAGCAGAGGGAGAGAGCGAGTAAAGAGTGAGGGAAAGACAGAGGGAGAGAGAGAGGGAGAAGGGTGGTAAGGAGGGAGAGAGAGAGACAGAGAGAGGGAGTGAGAGAGGGGGAATAGAGAGCGTAAGAGGGAGGAAGAGAAGAAAAGAAAAGAAGAGGGAGAGAGAGAGATGGGATGGGGTGGGGTGGGTGGGAGGGAGAGAGATGGGGTGGGTGGGAGTGAGAGGGACAGGGTAGACGAGATAGAGAAACGGATTAATGGGGAGGGAGAGGAGAAAGGAGGGAAGGTAAAAGAGTGAGAGACGGGGGAGTGTAGAGAGAGACTAGACAGAGAGGGAGGGATGTAGAAGGAGATAGAGGAGAAGAAATAAGATAATTGGAGAGAAGAGAGGGACGAAATGAAAGAAGAGAGGGAGAGAGAGAGAGGAAGAGAGGGATTAGATAGAGAGACGTCGGGTTTGGTCTCAGATCTCTTGCGGTCGTGTCGTACGTCGGCGCCATGTCACTATCTCATTCACTCTTGTGATTGGTTGAAATGGAGAGGGCTGCGGGCTGATTACAGATACTTCCTGCTGTGCTCTAATTGGCCATCTGCTTAGCCAGGGGGCGGGACTAAAAGCCACCTGTGTTGAAGAGAAAACCCTCAACATGTTAGCATTAGCATGGTACACAGAGGTGCAACCTGGTCTTGCCTCCACTGGTTATGATGGGTGTGATTGACAGACGGATTAACCAATCAGAGAAACGCAGCAATATGAACTCAAACTTTCTCAACGCAAAAGTAAAGTGACAAACGGCCACAGAAAAGGAAAACATTTATGTTTTTGGAGTCGAGGTTGAATTTAAATTACTTCATTTTGCTACTAAAACGGTAAAATAGTCACATTTTTATACACCAATTTTCCACCTTTATGACTCAAAGCGCTCACACATTTCACTCACACATTCATACACCAGTGTACACAGACACTAGGGGCGAGGGGGGTTACATGTCTTGCCCATGGACACAACCACAGCATTCATCTGAGGGAGCTGGAATCGCACCGTAACTTGTGGGTCAGTGGATCTGACCACTCTAACGTTGTTTATAGTAAGAGCGGGATTTGAACTACCAACCTTCGGCTTAGTGGATTTGAGATTATCAACTAAGCCACTGTGGCCTGTAAAATGGCCCCAACTATAATATTTAAGCTCTTATAATTACACTGTGACACTCTACGATCTGGTCCAGACTACCTTTCGTTCAAATAAAGGAGAAGGGACCGGCCCACCAGACTAGCACCCTTTCATAACTATTAGGCTAGCATCTTTTTGCAACAATCAGGCTAGCATCTTTTTCGTAAGAATTAGGTTAGCATCTTCTCGTAACAATCAGGATAGCATCTTTTTGCAGCAATCAGGCATGTTTTTCGGAACAATCAGGGCAGCATCTTTTTCTCAACAATCAGGCTAGCATCTTTTTCTCAACAATCAGGCTAGCATCTTTTAGCAACAATCAGGGCAGCATCTTTTAGCAACAATCAGGCTAGCATCTTTTAGCAACAATCAGGCTAGCATCTTTTAGCAACAATCAGGCTAGCATCTTTTAGCAACAATCAGGCTAGCATCTTTTAGCAACAATCAGGCTAGCATCTTTTCCTCAACAATCAGGCTAGAATCTTTTTCATATGATGCATGTCTAATACTCCAATTTTCTATAGTGTGTAAATTTTGTAAAGAGCTGAGTGGCTAGCACCCTCACCTCACAGCAAGAAGGTTCCAGGTTTGATTCCTGGGCAGAATGTGATCTGTCTGAGTGGAGTGGTCAACCTCTGTTTGTGAGATTATTCTAGATTATTTGGTGACCCCATCGACCCAAACCAGCTCGAGACCCTGGGTTCTGCATTGCTTCTGACTGGATGCCCTCACAGTTTTAAGGATGGGTCAAATGAAGGCTAAAAACAGCTAAATAAAATGTTTGTTGCTAGCATCGTGTTCTCCAGTGTACTTGGATGCTAACAGCTGCAAAGGCAATTACTGAAGTCCTATCACTACAAACTCACCTTGAAGCGTCCACTTAAACTATTCAACTTTAGATTTTTCTAACAAGCATCTTTTAAATGATGTTTGTCCTTTTTCTGACCAGACAAGGAGTTAGGACAGACTGCAAAGCTCGTACACATGGACCTGATATTTTTTTTTTTTTTGAGCAAAATTTAGTGCCAATATATTGTATAAGCATCTTGTGAGGTCAAAATAAGTCCAATTATAAAACATTTTCTTGTCCGAGAATCAGGATGAGCATGGTTAGCATGATAGTTCTTGTTTGTTTTACCATGTTGGCAAAACTTTGGCCTCAGGGTAGGGATGTGGCACCAAATTCTGGACCCTGGTTACAAGTCATCATGGTGTGCTGCATGTTATCTAATGTAAGGAGCCCCCCTGAATTGTGAAAAGTACTTATAAACTCATCGTGGTGAATAATTAGAATGTTCTGAATGCATAAGGTAAGTGAGGAATTGAATATTTCCTTGTAAATATTGGTCCAGCCAACACCCAGCTTGGACCATAGCCTGTGTATATATAACTGGACATGGCTAAGACGCTAGCTGCCGCATTCCAAACAGGAAGTGATCGTGGGATAGATTGTGCATGGTTAGCATGTGTGCATGGTTAACATTTGTGTCTATAAATCAAGATATGAACATTAATAACAGACAAACGTAACACATTTGGATCAGTTTTGTCTCATTTTTGTTTTAAGGAAATAAATGCCGTTTTCAGTCTCTGTTCTATTATCTGGTATTGGTTGATATCGGCAGTTTCTTAAAGCTATAATATCAAAATCGATGTCGGAACTGAAAGAGCTGTACCGGTGAGTCCCTATTTAACTCTGGCACTTTGGATTCAGATTGGGTGAACATATTAGACCTTTGTGACTGCAAGGAGCTTATTCTAGTCGTAGAAAGTCAAAAGTGAACACAGCCGAACAGAGAAGTCCTTCATTTTTTTGTCTATGCCTGAAGTCGATAATGAGGAGACACACAGCTTCTTAAACGACTGCAGATAGGGGTCAGATAAACACTTCAGACGAGGGTTACAGAGCGATTACACAACAGAGCTGGGGACGCACTTTTCATTAAGACCCCGTGAAGCCGTAAGTCGTAAATGGGTAATTATCATCTTGATTTATGACAGAGCTGTTCTGTTATTGAGGCGTTTCAGCCCTGTGTAAAAGTTGTTCTTTACGTGACACTAAACGTATATAATAATAAAAATAATCGCCTTTATAATGTGTAGAAAAAAAATATGACTTATCCAGCAGGGGGGGACAAAGAGGTCTGATGTCCCAGGCCCCAGGGTCTTAGAGGCCCAGAATTGGACCCTCTTATTACTTTGTCTCAGAGGGGGGCCCATGTGAGACGTATTACTCCAGGCCCCCAAATTTCTGTGGACGGCCCTGCTAATCCATATTCTCCTTAAATTGTAGTTGCTTTCACTGATAACAAAGTGCACTCCTATAGCATTTTAAAGATGGAACTTATTCATAATATACATTTTTAATAATTATTCATATACATAACATGTTTAAACTGTCAACTTTAATCATTACTGTGATATAATCATTAATCGCAATGATTTTGGCCATTATAATCAAACAAAATTTCAATACCATCCCACATTAAACTGACTCCTATTTGGTAGTACATGTGAAACTGCATTAAAAGCTCAAAGTACTACCATTTAAGACCAAAATGACGACTCTGACAGCAGCAGTTATAGAGAGAAGGGCCACATTTTTTCAATAGAAAGTGAATTGGAGCCCGAGTTGATGGAGCCGGAAGCGCGCCCATGATCACTTTCTATTTGGGGTGCAGCGACTAGCAGGTTAACCATGTCCACTTATATACAGTCTATGATAAACACGTGCACCTTATTGTCTCAAAAGGTATATTAAAATATTGCAATAATATCGTTAACGCACTAGAAAACAGTTATTGAATATGGCGTCTTTTTCTCACATCGTGCTGCACTACTAGAAATGCCAATCAACTCCAGAGACTTTGAACTTTGTAATTACTTGGCCTATCCACATGAAACTAAGACTGGCACAGAGGTATTATGCATAAACCAGGTCACACATCTGCATTCTCATAGTTACACAGAAAATTATAACGTTGGACTGTGACCTGCCTCTAGAATATGCTGATGTCACTAACCCAACCCATTTTATGGCTGACATCAAAACAATATGTAAATCAGGGAATATGTCTTAACAAAGCGAACAGCCTTTAATGACTTGGTTACATAACTTGAAAGATCACTGACTGGTGTGTCTGCATAGTTTTAATACTCACTAATTACTTAATAAACCTAAAGTAGGGTTCATAAAATGTGCATGCTGTTAGTGTTTAGCTGCTAGTTGTTAGCCATTAGCTGTTAGCAACTGCGCCTCTGTCAACTCCCATTAGAGAATATGAACCTAAACCAGGGCTCATAAAATGTATAAGCTGTTAGCATTTTAGCTGCTAGCTGTTAGCCGTTAGCAACTGCAGCTCTGTCCACTCCCGTTAGAGAACACGGCTTTAGACTCACTTTAACTGTTTACATTATTCATACAGCAGAGGAAGAAGGAGAGAATCTGGAGAAGTGATGCGTTACTCAAACCAAAGAACTGGAAACGCCAGGTTTGAGGTCGAGTGAAGAACACTATGAACGAAGCAAACTGAAAAACACATCTACAGACGTTATAAATATGTAAACGTGGACAAGTTATGCTGACTTGATGCACGTCACGCTGTTTAAACATCAAATGGTAAAAATTAGGTCTACTATTATTACCAATGTCAAAAGAACCACGTAAGATATTTCAACGTTATTTAGTCACTGATCAATTTGTAGTTTGTTTGGATGCAAGAATAATCCAAAACATGATAAAAAGGTCTCTTAATAATGCCATTGGCCATCGCAAAATATGGAATCACAAGCCTCTCTGCTTAAAATCTTTGTTTTGGCGCAAAAAACAGGACTACATAGACCATGATCCTTTGCTCTGTTTCAGTCCAATCCATATCATGACATAACTGGTATCAAGTCCTTTTAAATCTTTATTATTTGGATTATGACAAACAAGTACAGTATTTTCGGTATAAGGAGTATAAGTCGCACCAATGAAAAAATATAATAATCAAGAAAAAAAAAAAAACATACATAAGTCGCACTGGACTATAAGCTGTATTTTCTGGAGAAACTTATTTTACAAAATCCGAAACCAAGAACTGACAATTTATCTTTAAAGTCAAGTTATAATAACAATAAAATAGAGAACAACAGTCTGAATAGCAGTACAGCGCGTCAACATATCCATCCATCCTTCCATCTTCTTCCACTTATCCGGTGCCGGGTCGCGGGGGCAGCAGTCCCAGCAGAGACTCCCAGACTTCCCTCACCCCAGACAAGTCCTTCTTTTCTTTCTAGTTTTGTCTTAATTTTGCATCATTTTGGTCGTGGTTTAGTGGATTTAGAATTCAAATACATTTTCTATCTATTATCTTTTTTTATGCCAAACATTATCAAATTAATTTCTTTCTCAAATCAGACAGCCCTTATGAGCATCAAAACAGTCAAATTAGTTTATCAAAATAATACTAACAGTAATCTATCATATTGTGTATCCCTAACTATAAACACTGGCCAAAACCAACACTGCCCTACTGCTCTCCTCTTCACACTTCCCATAATTCCTTGCGTCTTTGTGTCCTTCCTCGTTCACTTCCTGGTTTCCCCCCTCCCCCTGCTCCTGCTCAGATTACTGCAGTGTTTACTCGAGCTTTAGAGACTTACCCACCGGGCGTCTGCTCGCATTCGTACCACTGTGCTAATCCTGGCTCCCTGCTCCAACTGTCTGAGGTGTTACTACTATAGACTGTATATATAAATGGATATAGCTAACCTGTTAGCCGCCGCGTTCAAAATAGGAAGTGATCATGGGCGCACTTCCGGCTCCAACGAATCTGGCTCCAGTTCACTTTCTGTGTAAAAACTGTGGCCCCTCTCTCTGTAACTGCTACTGTCAGACTCATCATTTTGGTCTTAAAATGTTCATATTAACCCGCTGTACAAGATCCTGGGGTTTTTATTTCACTATTGTGCCTGTTAATCAAGATATGAACATTAATAACAGACAAATCAGGCGCTGTCTTTCCCTGAAGTCGCTCCCGCTAGCGTTTGCAACAGGTTTTATTGGCTCAGTTGGTAGAGCGTTTGTCCACTGATCTCAAGGTTGGTGGTTCAAATCTCACCCTCGACATAACAGGAAAAAAAGATCACCGAGTTTGAGTGGTGCTCTGAGTGGCAAAGTGCTATATAAAAATTTGACCATTTAGTAATGTCTGTGTCCCTCAGCCGTCTAGGTCTGATCCATAGTTTAAAAAAAAAAAAAAATCTAATCTGTAACTGGTCAAAAAGTTATGGGAGTGAAAACATAATGACAAAAACTGCATATTTTTATACATTTATTTTTCAAATTGTATCTACTGAATCCGTCTGAAACCCTGTGCTGTACATTATAATCTACATAACCATGCGTCTTTATCCCTCTTGTGGTATTAAACTCTGGATTATTTCATAAAACGCTATTATTTTAATGTGTGTCTGTCTGTGGCCCCTCGGCTGCAGGGATATAAAAACAATAGCCGCATTACACCGCACGCACAAAAGCTAGCATCTGTTAGCATCTATATTAGCATTAGCCTGTGCTCCCTCTCACACAAACGCCACACGGACGGCAGCCCTAGACTAGTCTTCGCGATCCTGGGGTCTTAGTGCTTGACGAGATACATTTAGCATAAGTGGATTAGCCTCAATACAAACCCAATCCCCCTGTGCAGAAACAAGGGAGGACGGCAGTGGTAGGCAAGAGCTACGGGAAGCACAAGGGGACAAAAATAGATAACACAGAGGCTAGGCTGGGGGCGAGAATTAGTAAAAGTGTGTTGTGTAAGTATGGAGCGCTATGCAATGGAAAAAATCAAGAAAAACAGAAGGAAATTAGGACTGTTGCCAGAGAAACAAGAATTTATATAAAAATATTACGCTACAAAAGTTAAATAACTACTAATAGAACAAAACAGCAAGCTGAACCCCATGAGTCCAGCGAACTAAGGACCACAGACTTGGTCCACTAAAAAGTGGACTAAGTGAGTGTGACGTCACCTACAGCGTTTGGCTCCAAATGAATCTCATTCCCGCCTGCACCACAAAAGAGCAGGCGCTTAGCAACGCTGTCGATCAAACCTTTTGCTAAAGCTAGTGGGACCGACCTCAGGGAAAGAAGCCGCCTGATGTTCATATCTCGATTTACAGACATAATAGTGAAATAAAACCAACAGGATCATGTAGAGCGGGTTAATACAAACATTTTAAGACCAAAATGATGAGTCTGACAGCAGCAGTTACAGAGAGAGGGGACACAGAAATCACACTGAATGTTTATAATGACGTTTTACATTTGTACGGCTGTTTGGCTTGAGGACTCTCTGTAAAACACTAGAAATTATTCATTCACAATCTGGACGAGACTGAGAAGGGAGGGTGCCAATCTGTGCCATCAACCGCTCTGCAGCTCCCGCCAATCAAACAGTTTCTACGAGAGCAGCGAGATTAGTCCTCAAAGAATCGAAATTGAAATTTGAATGGCTGGAATTAGCACATCTCAAAGGCTAAGGAGGTAAAAGGAGCAGTTAACTTGAAAACCTCCGCTTCATGACATCACAAGGTGGAACAGAGCATTTTGAGCTTTGGAGATGTAGACAGACTAATAAAGTGTTACTCAAACATGTGTGAATGAAACAAAACACAACTCCAGGTCTGTTTTTGAGGAGATAACAGCATTAGAACATGACTTAAAGCTACAAGAGTCAGTTTGTGTAATACACGACTTTTACCCTAAACTTAACCTGTTTTGACCCTCATCTGACCTTTGACCCTCATTGTTGATATAATAACAAAAGCTTTACGTCATGAAAGTGGATTTCTGTCCCCATAAGGACGGCAGGTCCCAATGACTCGTGTGAGGGCAGATGTTAGACCCCACAATGTGATAATACCTGTCCACTCACTTACATTTATGCACAAAGTAGGAGAAGTGTCTTGCTCATGGACACAACAACAGATTTAAAAGGTTTGAACTGGGATTGGACCAACAATCATCTGCGTGGTAGGTCAGTCTAAAGTAAACGTCACATTATCTGATATTATTTCTATATAAAACTGCCTAACCCCACAGAGAAGTCCTCCACAGACATGTTCTGAGAGGGATTTATGTTTCAAACTTTTATCGACTTTTAACTTTTAACGCTCCAAATGTGCAACATGAACTCAAGCTCCAGGTTCAAATTTAAAATCTCATCTCAATATTTGTCAGAAAAAAAAAATCAAAAATCTTTTAAAACTGTTCAGTTCTGTCCAGGTTAGAGACACAGACCGAACTACAGAGGCGAAGAGCAAAGAGGGAGAGAGAAAGAGGAAGAGAAAGAGAGAGAACAAAGGAGAGAGAACAGGGAGAGGGGGAGAGAGAAAGAGAAAAGGAAGGAGAGAGGAGAGAGAAGGGAGGAGAGAGAGAGAAGGGAGGAGAGACGGAGAGCAATCTGTCAGATGAAAAGCAAAGAGGGAAAGAGGAAGAGAGAACAGAGAAAAGAGAGAGATGGAGAGCAAGAGAAAGAGGAAAACACAGAGTGATCTGTCAGAGACGAAGAGTAAAGAGGGAGCGAGAAAGAAAAAGAAGAGAGACAATGATATGTGATGTGTTTGTGTGGCATTGTATGTATGTATGGCGTTTTTCTCTGATTTGACTGTGAAGACAAATTTCCCCTCGGGGACAATAAAGTAACTAACTAACTAACTAACTAAAGAGAGAAAGATGAGACAGAGGGGTAGGGGAGAGAGAGAGAGAGAGAGAGAGAGAGAGAGAGCGAGAGAGAGAGAGAAAGATATGAAGGAAAATGCCTTTTCTGCATTTGACTCCAGTGTCTCTGGGTTAAACCTGTCAAGAGCAGTGGACCCATGTCCAGATCTTGAGCTCGTCCTGATCAGGACCTGAGCTGGAGCCAGACGCAGGGAGAACACGCAAAATCTACATGACTCTATTCTCTGATCTCTGTTCTAACGTTTCATCACAAACAGACCTGGAGTTGTGTTTTGTTTCATTCACACATGTTTAACACACAAACCCTGCATATTTAGGCCGAGTTCTTCTCTCAAACTGAAAATGCTCTGTTCCACCTTGTGATGTCATCATGGGGTAAATACAGGAAGTGCTCCACTGTGTTTTTAAACTCCACACACCTTCACTAGAATCATCTGGATTATTTTCAGCCCTGGATTTGCCCATCTCTACTGAACTAAAGGTAAAAGGAGCTGTTAACTTGAAAACTACCACTTCATGACATCACAAGGTGGAACAGAGCATTTTGAGCTTTGGAGATGTAGACAGACTAATAATAAAGTGTTACTCAAACATGTGTGAATAAAACAAAACACAACTCCAGGTATAATTTGAGGAGGTAACAGCCTTCTAACATGGTTCAAAGCTACAAGAGTCAGTTTTGAGTAATATAGCGCCTTTATAAACTACTGATAAACAAATATCAAGTTATCGCCCACAACCACATGACTAGTATGGGATATCTTCCATAAAAATCATTACGGGACCATCCCTGAAACATGACACACAACAAAACAAGCCCACTGTCCATTCATTAAAACTACCCAACGCCTTCTACTACAAATATGACTCTTACATATATATTAGACACCATAGACTGTATATATAAATGGGTATAGCTAACCTGCTAGCCAAAAAGGCGCTCCACTGACTCCAATTCACTTTCTATGTAAAAAACTGTGGCTCCTCTCTCTGTAACTGCTGCTGTCAGACTTGTCATTTTGGTCTTAAAATGTTCGTATTAACCCGCTCTACATGATCCTTTTTATTTCACTATTGTGTCTGTAAATCAAAGTATGAACATTAATAACAGACAAATCCTCGAGGTCACTCCTGTTAGAGTTAGCAACAGGTTTGATTGACAGCATTTGCAAGTGCCCACACCACTGGTTTAGCATGGAGCGGGCGCTTGAAGGGGCATTATCTTCAACACCCTCGCTCTGGAATGGCTCTTTAGTTGCTATGATACTCGTGGTCAGAATTCCTAATATGGAACTGGGCTCCAAATCCACCCCTATAACTGCTCGATGAGCTTCATTTGACTGGAGCTGAACGCTGTGGGTGACGTCACACTCACTTAGTCCTCGTCTTTACAGTCTGTGGTCTATATGTGTATATGACGCCTGCGGAGCCGTCCAATGAGACTCTATATTGAAATTCAGATCAATGGTTTCGACAACAGTTCTGTAACGATCCCACAGAGGAGCACAAGAGTTTTATTCAGAGCCGCTTTATAAAGAGAGTCATTAAACTATCTACTGATAAAGCCTCCCACATGATGCAACGATGGAATAAAAGTGATTGGACCCTTCAGTGCAGTCCTAGCATACATGCTAACGCTAATGTTCTTTCAGACTAGTATAAATGCTCCTGTGCTGTTTGAGTGAAACAATAAGGATTCAGTTAATGGAGCTGATTTTAAAAGCTCCTATATCAGACAAAATGGATTCAGAGATTTAAGCTGCTGCGTTCTCAAAAATATACCTGGAGAGTGTGTGTGTGTGTGTGTGTGGGGGTGTGTGTGTGTGTGTGTGTGTGTGTGTGTGTGTGTGTGCGCGCGCGTTTGTGTGTGCCTCTCGTGTATGTGTGTGTGTGCCTCTCGTCTGTGTGTGACACTCATGTATGTATGTGTGCGTGTGACTCTCGTGTATGTGTGTGTGTATGTATGTGTGTGTGTGCCTCTCGTGTATGTGTGTGCGTGTGACTCATGTGTATGTGTGTGTTTGTGTGTGCCTCTTGTGTATGTGTGCTTCTCATGTATGTGTGCGTTTGCGTGTGCCTCTCGTGTATGCGTGTCTGTCTGTATGTATGTGTGTGTATGTGTGCCTCTTGTGCATGCGTGTGCCTCTCGTGTATGTGTGTGTACTTGTGTGTGTACTGGCTAATCCATGAGTGGGGCGGTAACATTGAATTTACAGGATTTCAGCGTCGATATGATGAAGTGGCTTGATTTACCCGGATAAAGACCACAAGTGCGGTCAGGATTTGCAAAGTACAGACTAGTAACCTTGACAACCACAGCACTACGTCCAAACCGAAATGAAAAGTTACGCAATATGTGAAGTAATCGGGTTACTTTCACACAATTAAACTAAACATGAGAAGAGCGACTCTAAAAGGACATTGAAACCTTCAACAGCCTCTCTCTGGATTGGCTCTTTGGTTGCTATGATACTCGTGGTCGTGGATTTCCAAATATAGAAATCTGCTCCAAATTCACCCCTATAACTGCTAGCCTTGATGAGCGTCATTTGGATCTGAACGCTGTGAGTGACGTGACACTTACTTAGTTTACTTCTTTACAGTCTATGACACAGACACTGGAAGCGAAATGGGTTAAAAGTGTCTTGCCCCAGGACACAACAACAGCATCCATCTGTGGAAGCTAGAATCGCACCACCAACCAACGGTGTTTATGAGCAGGTGCTGGTTGTCACATACACAGTCCAAACAATGCAGCCATTTTAAATCCATGTGCAGAAAATCCTTACCTCTTGCAGACAGTTTCTTAGTGTTGATAATCTTTGCAGCATATTCTTGTCCTGATGACTTCTTTACACACCTCCGCACCACAGAGAACGCTCCCCTGAGGAAGAACACACAACAAAACAGCAGAATTAGATCGCTTTCATAACGCCATTTGAAAACCTTTGAAAATGTTAGCTAATTTTCCCCTGGTTACGAAATCAAGCTAGTTACATGTCAACATATAGGATGCTAGAATAACGGCTAACGCGGGGGAAAGGCTATGAAAAATCTAACAGTAGGTTATGCAATCTCGCCTCACAGCCTGAAGGTTCCACGTTTGATTCCCAGATTGATTCCATATTACTTTTCCGTGTGAAATTTGATGTTCTATCATTAAGCCAGACACAGGTAAAACATGCAAATAGGTCTGAAGTTGAATTAAAGGTGGACTACGTAAGGTTTGTAGAGGAAGGATTGCCATCATCTCATCTCCATGGAGATGTTATTGCTTTGGCTGGGACGCCCCACAACAGAGTACTAAACGCATCTACCGCCACCTTCTTGTTACCATGGAGATAGATGCGTTTAATGCCATGCTGCGGAACATTCAAGCAAAGTAATAATAACGTCT
The DNA here is from genome assembly GCF_009829125.3 of Periophthalmus magnuspinnatus. Lineage (NCBI taxonomy): Eukaryota > Metazoa > Chordata > Actinopteri > Gobiiformes > Gobiidae > Periophthalmus > Periophthalmus magnuspinnatus. Next base: position 18,022,063 of record NC_047144.1, read on the forward strand.
CCAAGACTGAACCAGGACTAAAAGGGGTCTGCAACAGGACTCGCTAAACAATGACTAAAAACAAGGTCTAGACCAGAACTAAGCCAAATGTTAGGCTGTGTCCCCTCAAAACCAGGACTAAACCTGGACTACACCAGGACTAAAACCAGACCAAACTGAGTCTACTTCAAGACTGAGATCAAACCAGGCAAGGGATGAATGCAACAAAGACAGAAGTGAACCAGGTCTAAACCAGGTCTAAACCATGAACAGATTGTGGTGCAGTCCCACAATTTGAGAAGCGTTGCTCTAAACCCTGATGATCGATCTGACCCAGAGTCTGTCCTAAATGAGAAAATCATTTTTCCAGATAATGGGCTGTACTGGGCTCTAAACACAGGAAACATGCAGCAGGTAAAAACACCAGAGCTCCAGCTTCAGACGGCTCATATCGACCAACAAAACTCTCAAACTAAACTGCTTAAGGACAGTTTAGTTTGTGAATGAGTAAAAAGGAAATGGGTACTCTGCTTCATCTAACGGCCACATCAGACCATCACATCTACAGATTCACCAAAGCTATGGATATTTTGGTAAACTCAGAGACACGGTAGCTAGCAATCACAACTATAAATGCCATGTTCTAATGCCATTATCTCCTCAAAAACAGACCTGGAGTTGTGTTTTGTTTCATTCACACATGAGTGACACTTTATTATTAGTCTGTCTACATCTACAAAGCTCAAAATGCTCTGTTCTGCCTTGTGATGTCATGAAGTGGTAATGTGGTAATGAAACAAAACACATCTCTGTTTGTGATGAACATTAGAACAGAGATCAGTGAATAGAGTCATACGGGCGCTTTAAGCCGCCAACTTGAACTCAAAATCGATCTCATTTGGTCGATTGAAAAACAAGAAAAGAAACTGTGCTAATTGTACATTCAATATATCTGGCTCTTCAACTTGACCAGTCACTTTCTGCCCTGGATATTATCGCTTGTGGGATTTTTTTTTTTATACATTTCAAACAGTTTGCAGTGGTCTAAAGTTACTCCTCACTTACCTTATGCATTCAGAACATCCTAATTATTCACCACGATGAGTTTATAAGCACCATTTACACTTTCACAGACCAGAGTTTTGCTGTCACAATAATGCCAACTAGCATGCTAACTGCACACTGTCAGGTCTGAGCCAGGTCTGAGCCATTTCTAAACTTGAACAGCCATGATGAGTTTAAAAGCAGAATTCAGAACTCTGAGACCAGAGCTTTGTCTGAATTAATGCTAACAACAAATATCATGAAACTACACACTTTCAGGTCTGAACCAGATCTGAACTTGAACTAATTTGACCTGGACATTATTGCATACAAAATATAATATTCACTATTCACAACTTTCCGAGACCAGAGTTAACGCTAATAACAACTAGCATGCTAACTGCACACTTTGATTCTCTGTCAATAAGGGCAATTATAATTAAGATGCAGACAGAACACAGCAGACTTATTTTGACCTTAAGAGCTGCTTATTCAACACAGACACATTTTGCTCAAACACATGGAAAAAAAAAACATGTACCGGCCCTTTAAATCCGACCGCCGCACTCGCTAACCCACATATGCATTATACAAAGTCATGTATTTACTTATGATAAAAATGCGGCCACGTTGAAGTCTGTTTATTTAATCACAGCTTGTTTGGCAGCTTCCATTCCTATTACCACGTCAGAACATGGGCTTGGTTTGTCTTTGGAGTTTACTCAGGAGGTCAGAGCGAACGCCGGCCCCGAACGCTGCTCTTAGTTTGAATTATTCACAGGCGAACGAGAGGTGACAGGTGACATAAGCCCCAGTCCCGAGTGACGTTAACTTCATGAGACGGAGTCAAAAGCATTAACGAATACAGCAGCGTCAGGGAGCTACAGCGAAGAGACGGGTTGGAGGGATGTGGGTTTATAACAGCTCAAGGGGCATGAGGACGAATGTGCAATTAATCGAGTTTTTAAATCGAGATTCGGTTATTTCTAATAGTCAGGGATCAGGGGGTTTTAAGGACGAAGTATTATGTGAAATTGTATTTTTAGAGCTTAACTCCTGTTATAATGTTGTTCCCTCATCAAAAACATGCCTGGAGATGTTTTAAATGTCGTCCATGCATGTTTGAGTAATCTAGCAATCTCTCCTGGGCTCTATTTGAACCTGCTTTACCGTTAGAAGTACGATTCTGTCCAAGGCTCCGCCCACAAGCCTACATCACCCACACATCACAGTCTATAAATATATAAAAACATGATACAAAACTGTACATTGCAACTTCACAAACCTGGTGTGATGTGGAATAGTTTCATTAGTGATATGCATGCCAAATGTGCTCTGAAAGGGGAGTGACTTAGCACAGAGAGCACAGGGAGGTGAGACTCAGAATGTCAAAAACTGAAGTGTTAATATGTTGTGTTCAGTGAATATAGCATTTTCAAAACAATAAAAGGAAACATGGTGATCTAAATATGTTCTGTTAGCAAACATTTAACTGAGAGGAAGTTTAATGTCATAATGTGGAACAATCTAGGCCAAGCAGTAACATCTCCATGGCGACGAGCAGGAGGCAGAACCTCCACTGGAAATGTTACATATAGTGCACAACAATTAGTCAAACAAATAAAGATTTGAAGAAAGGGAGGGATAGAGAGAGGATATAGAGAGGAGAGGAGAAAGAGGAAAGGGGGAGAGAAGAGGGAGGGGGAGAAAGGAGAGAGAGAGAGAGGGAGTAGGGGAAGAGAGGGATGAAGAAGGATAGAGAAGAGGAGGGGAGGAGAGAAGAAGAAAGGGAGTGAGGGTTAGAAAGGGGGTGAGGGGGAGAAAGAGGGAGAAAGGGAAAGGGGGACAGAGAAAGAGGGAGGGTGAGGTAGATGAGAGAGCTAGATGAAAGATGAGAGAAAAAGAGGAACAGAGAAGGAGAGAGAGGAAGGGGTGAGTAGGACGAGATAGGGGAGAAAGCAGAGAAAGAGAGAAACAGAAAGAGAGAAAGAAGAGTGTAGGATGGAGGGAAGATAAAAGGAGGAGAAGACGAGTTCTGGTGAGAAAGAGAGAGAAAGAGGATGAGGTAGAGAGGGAGCAAAAGATAGAGGAGAGCAGAGCCAGAGCAATCGGCCTCATTGATTACTGCTGATTATTAGGCCCAGAGTGGAAATGGCAGCTGCAAATTAAGGCTGGTTGGTTTTTATAGAGACGAGTGAGTGGAGGGAACTAGCAGAACAAGGAAAAAACAGAGAGAACAAGGAAAAAACACAGAGAGAACACCAAGAAACAAGGCAACAGCTCCTACAGGGATATTATAACGCTTCACAAAAACGAACACATCTAAAGAACATGTAAAACTGGAGCCACTGCAGCACTTTCATAATTTATATTTTTTATGTTTTAAATGGACCTGTGCAATTATGTGTTTGTTTGGTTTAGTTTGGTTTAGTTTGTATTGCTGTGTGTTTTAACAGGACGCTCTTGTTGGCTCTCCCTGTACAAATAAAAATAGAGACTGTAGGTTTGAGAGCGAGTTTACCTGGAAGTGTATTTGAGAATCAGTTTGTAAAGGTCTGAACTACAGGGTTAACAAGTTTATAATTGTTCAAAATGCAGGACACGCCCCCTGGAGGCAGGATATGGTGCAGTTTGGAAAGTACTTTGCAATTTGGCTGATTGTGGCCATTCAAAAAGAGTTTCTACATCGTGTTATAGCCACAACATTAAGGACTATGAGGAGCAGAGGAGTGAGGACCGCAGGCAAAACGACACCCAGACCACATACACACAAAAGTTGTGTTGTTCTGATATGATACTGATACTGCATTCGCCAATAACGATACAAGATTGATACCACACACTGTGAAGAATTAGAACTAAAGCTGCTCAATTTTGTTACAGCACAAGAGCAAAAATAACTGTAAAAATGTTAAGAACATCCACAAGAATAAATGAGATTTTGAGACTAAAGTGTCAGAGTCAGTAATGTAATGGTCCTGATGAGGAGTTGAGCTGATTTAAGGTCTTTTACTTTCACTTTGCACCACACAGCTGGATTAAAACAGCAGAGAGGCCTGGAAAAAGACCTCATTCTCAGAGCACATGGATCATTATGCAGAAGGAACCGTGTTTGTGTTAGCTCCGTAGAGGTGTTAGCGTACCATTGTCGTTTTAGCTGCAGTTTTCGGGCTGCTTATCTTACAAAGTTGAGCATTAACTCTGAAGGCTATCAAAGGTGTCAAAGAGCTAAAACAAATGTCTTTTCTGTCATTATTATCGTGTGTTAAGTGTCTGCAGAGCCTCCACAGTTTGCATTTAACCCGCGCTGGCCGTTAGCGTTAACGTTAGCCACAGACATCAACAGCAGCAGTGCTCGCAACTATGGGTCCTCATTCTGGAAATAAGAAGTGTTATCAGATTGGTAATTTAATCTGAGTACTCAGCAAATATATCAAAATAACTACACGACGCTGCTGAATCCTATGAGAATCACCGATTTAAAAAAAAAAACTGGAGAATGAAGTGTGTATGTCGCAGTGGTACAGGTGGAGGTGAAAACGGGTGTAGATCGGCAAAATGGCGTCTTGAAAATATGAGATTAAAGATTATTCAAACATGAATCACTCCAAATTCATGAGGCTCAATGAGAACAAAAGACTAGCTCATGGTTAAAGATCTTAAAAGTCCAGTTTGTAGAATAGGTCTAGGATTTAATGATGCACAAACCATTTCTACAGTGTTATTCAGAAGATAAGATCCCAGTGTTCTTCATTTCATTTATAATTTTGAGGGATTTCAGAAAGTGTCAGATTGTAAACATTGTCTTGTCGTTTTGGTTCTTGTGTTGATCTAAAAAGCTTCGTCTGAGCATATGAATGTTTGGTGTTGATCCCAAACAGCAAACAGAACCTTTAGGATCAGTGTAACATTCAGAGCCGAGGTGTCAGATTACAACCCACAACTGAGAAAGTCACTTCACACACGCCTGACCGCTGATTCAGAGCCGGGGTCACAAAAGAATCGAAAATCAGACATTAATCAATACTAAAACTAATATCGAAACTAGATACTAATGTTTCACAGGTACTGATACTAAAAAAGTCCAGAAATGAACCTTTCCTGAATATGTTTATAATGATGTTGAGCTGTATCTTTCACAAATATAAGACACAGACTAGTACACACACATGGACCACTATGGAACCTACTGCACCACAGAGGGATTACCATAGACTGTATATATAAATGGACGTAGCTAACCTGCTAGCCACCGTGTTCCAAATTATCTCACTCTACATGATCCTGATGATTTACGAACAAACTAGTGAAATAAAAACAAGATATGAACACCAATTTAAAATAAATCAGGTGCCTTCTTTCCCCGAGATCTCTCCCGTTAGCAAAAGGTTTGATTGACAGCGTCACTAAGAACTCATTGTGATATCGGCAACAAGTATCAAGTATAAAAAAAATAGAGTTTGAAATTTTAGATCACAGGGTTCTGTTCAAAGTTCACATTTCGTTCACCAGCTTTTATCATTCGAGAGACAGAAATCTCACATGATTAACCTGATAATGCACGACTCTCACATCTCAGAACATGTTTGTGAAGGTCTAAGGGGTCAAAAGTTTGATTATGTTTTTAAAATCACTCCAGTCTTCGTGATTAGGGAATATTCAAATGATGACTTTGATTTGATTGTGATTAATCTTGCAGCCAAGTGAGAATTGGGCAAAATGATCAAGAAAACGTGATAAAAATGTGTTTTTGGTTATACAGTTTCTTAGATCAAATAAATTCTTTACCATAGACACCTAAAAAAGCCGAAAATAACCTAATTCAAATCAAATCAACCAGGTAATGTTTTCTACACATAACTGTCGTACACATTATAGACTGTGGACATAGCTAACCTGCTCGCCACTGCGTACCAAACAGGAAGTGATCATGAGCGCGCTTCCGGCTCCATCAACTTTGGCTCCAATTCACTTTCTCTGTAAAACTGTGGCCCCTCTCTCTGTAACTGCTGCTGTCAGATTCGTCATTTTGGTCTTAAAATGTTCGTATTGACCCGCTTTACATGATCCTCATTTTTTTATTTTACTTTTGTGTCTGTAAATCAAGATGAACATTAATAACAGACAAATCAGGAGCCTTCTTTCTCAGTCTCACTCCACTTCTTTATCGAGACTATGGTCCACACAGACAGGTTTAGTTTGTATAATGTTAATACTCCAAATGTTGCATTATGGGCAATGAGCAGTGATGGAAGGTAACAAAGTACAAGTAGTAAAGTACTGCACTGAAGTAGCATTTTTAAGTATCTGTACTTTACTTAAGTACATTTTACAGTGTGCTCTTTTTACTTTTACTTCAGTACATTTGAGAGCCGTATCTGTACTTTCTACTCCACTACATTTTTTAACAAGACTGAAAAGTAAAAAGTACTTTTCATATAATTTGAGGGGTTATTTTTACCATGTTCGTGGAAACATCCTGACTAAAGCTTTTAACTTTAAGCTTCGCCTTTGAGCAAAAATAAATGCGCAAAATTAATGAGAAAAATTAAGAAACTGATGTGTAATGTTTCTGTTGAACAAAATATGAATAATTTTAATCAAAATCACTACATTTACACTTGTTTGAAATACTTTAACTTTTTATTCTTAAAAGTACATTTTTTAAACAGGTACTTAAATACTTTTACTTAAGTACATTTTTTTCATGTGATACTTTTACTTGAGTAACTCTGTATCTGCACTTTTACTTAACAGCACTTGAGTACTTCATCAATCACTGCTAAAGAGCCAGTTTAATTCTTGAAAAAGCATTGCACCCTGGCCCTTATTAAACATTTAAAAAGCCCAAGGTTGCATTTTCATTGGTAGATGAATGTGTACTGCCCTAATTGGCCACTAGGGGTGCTGTAATGTCAAATGTTTATAACTGCTTCTACATTTCTGCATCGATTTTTTGTCGGCAAATTGAAATGTCAATTTAAATCGTTTCAAATGAGCAAACGGCAGAGGGCTTGATTATTTTCAGATTAAATCCTCGGCAGGTCACAAGACCATCGGCCTCTAGGGGGAATGAAAGTTTAACAGTTCACATTCTCTCAAAGGTTAAAGGTCAATGATCCTGGACATGTATGAAATGGACTTGTTCACTGAAACTTAAAGGTATATTATGGAACATTTGGAGTGGAGGGTACGCCACCTGCTTGTCTCCATAGAGATCTTTCCACTTCGCCTAAAATGTTCCACAGTATGATATTCAAATTGTCTATCTCCGTAAATACAGAAAGTGACATGACCAGACCAAGAAGCAGGTCAGATCCATAGACTGTATATATAAATGGACATGGCTAACGTGCTAGCCGGCATGTTCCAAATAGGAAGTGATCATGTCGAACTTCCGGCTCCATCAGCTCTGGCTCCAATTCACTTTCTATTGAAAAACTGCGGCCCCTCTCTCTGTAACTGCTGCTGTCAGACTCGTCATTTTGGTCTTAAAATGTTCGTATTAATCCACTCTACATCATCCTGGGGTTTTTATTTCACTATTGTGTCTGTAAATCAAGATATGAACATTAATAACAGACAAATCAGACACATTTCAGAACATACAAATGTACAGATCAAAACAACAGGGTGAGATGTTTTTTAGTTTTTTGCAGAATAAGACCCCATGGAGACACAGGGAGGGCATCTGATACACACAGAGAGGGATATCTGACAGTGTTAAAAGTTTTTATGCAGAAGACGAAATTATATTTTATTGTTCGTGGAAGAAACTAAGATACTTAAAAAAAAAGTCAGCTTTTGTGATCTTTTTGTGTTTGTTCAAAATTTGATGTAATTATGGTTAATATTTCAGTCCTAAAAACACGACGACTAAGATTTGCCCGTTGCAATCACTAAAATTATAATTTGAGATTTCAATTAGCCTTCACAGCTTCAATGACAATCGACGAGGTGAATTAAAGTTTATTATGGCATCATCAAAACACTGCGGCACGTCATAACACTATGGTCACTCCCATCACTCCAGTCACTCCAGGCTGTGGACACAGATAGTGACATGACTGCTGGACGACTGATAAAGACTCACTCTGACATTTAGAGGGAGAGGGAGGGAGAGAGAAGGGGGGATACAGAATGAGAGAGATGGAGGGGGGAGAGAGGGAGTGAGAAAGACCGAAAGAAAGAGATAGTGTGAGAGAAAGTGTGAGAGAGGGAGAGAAAAAGGAAGGGAGAGAGAGAAAGAGAGAGGGGGAGTGTGAGAGAGAGGGCGAGAGAGGGGGTTAGTGGTGCGTATCTACTATCGAAACATTACGCCGCCGTGTACGACTCCCACATTAGCGCTCAACATGGGGCTAATTTTCAAACTGCAAAGACGCGTGTTTATTATGGCTGTTTGTGACGCCAGGTCCTTGTGTTTTTGGGGCCGTTGTCATGGTTACGGGAGCTTTCGATTGTGAAATGGGTGGAATCGTTGTAAATAAAACTAATTATGTTGTAGTATTTTGCACAACTGGGGCCTAGACAACATTTTTATTACATTAAATATATCACATTTTGAATTTTTAAGGAGTTTTATGGAACCAATTTAATCTTTATTTAACCAGGAAAACCTTTGAAACCAATTCAGATTTTCATATGTGAGCTTCAAGCTGCACTAAGTAACATCTTAGCAGGAGGGTGCACCACCTGCTTATCACCATGGAGATTTCAATGCTTAACCTAGCATAGCATTAAGCTTATCCAGCTCCACTGATGCCCAGTAACAGGTTAAATCTGTGGAGAGGCAAGTCCATTCACTTCAAGGTAATTTTTGCAATGTAAAAAGAATAGATGTGCAATTGATTGGTTTGATGCCATACTGAGGAACATTCCAGGCACAGCAAAAGCCTCTCCATGGAGACAAGCACATGTTACACAAGTTACATATTGGACCTTTAAAGAATGCATGTATTTTATATTGGAGACAGACAGGATGAAACTACCAATCCAAATGGCTCAGTTCCAGCTTTAGTGTTAATGCAAGAGGATTTTTGCATTTTAAAATGCAGAAAACAGCTGATTTGTTTATAATTATTTTAAAATAAAACATACAGCCCGCGTTTCTCATATTGCACAAGCACAGCTCGAGCTAATTGGCCTCTCTATCTGTTTTAACTAAATCAATATGGAAAAAAGCAGCTTGCCAAAGAATTGTCTTAAAGATCTACAACAAGTTTAAAGCCCCAGTGACAGGCTTTAGTCTGATGATGATGTAATTAAAACGGAGCATTCTACATTTGCAGCTCAAATATCGCGTTATGCTGATCACAATGTCATTACTGATCTATGACTCGTACATAGAGGCATGCATATCATTTGAGCAGCTTTTGTAATCCAGATTGGCTCTTACAAAACTGCACGAGGCAAGAAAATGACATAGGGGCCTCTTCATACAGTGAGTGGGCGGAGGAGCAGCAGAAGCACTCGTCCAAACACCATCATCTGGGAATCTGCATATATTGAGTTTGAGATTAATATTTGAGTGCATTACAACACGGTTTGGTCTAGTACATGCTGCACGCCCACTCCGCCCGCTGTGACTCCATCCACAACAAAGAACGCACCAAAGAACGCACCACCCGCCCCTCTGCTCCACCAAACCCGGGGGGAACATCCACTTTACCCCCGTGGCATTGGTCAGTCAGGGGTCTTTTAGTCCGCACACGGTCACAAATCAACTGCAGCTGCCGGGGAAAAAGCAGTGGGCCTAGTTTCACCCGCGGAGCTCCTCACCCCGCGTCTGTGTCTGCGTCTGCGGGGCTGTCAAACCCACCCCGGGCCCGCTGCGCTGTCCCCGGGCTTAAGCCTCTACAGGACCCCGCTGTCACGCTCCAGGAAGGCTCAAACTGCCCAGGGTTTAGCGCTGGTTTAATGCGCCAGTCTGTTTTCAGCGCATTCATCTCTGTTAGACGAAGAAGCTAACAGCAGCCAGCGTGAGGTTAGCACGGACAAGCTAGCACCAGAAAAGAGGACACTTTAACGACGATCCTTCAGCTTCAATGATAACGTTAGCGTACGTAATGAAAATGTATCGGATTTAAGAGTTAATATGGCAAGCTAACAGGCTAAAAGAGACCACAGGGAGCGCAGGGTGTGGGAGGGACACAGCCGAACACAACACGGTCAAAGCGCTTACTTTCCGAGCTCCTCGTACAGCTGGTATTCATCCGTGAACCGGGTGCACGTCGCGGTGGTAGCCATGGTCCGGAGCCGAGGAAGGGGAGCCCGAGGCTGGGTACAAAACTAAAAGGAGGTCGGCGGAGGTGGTGGGTGGTTGTTGGGTCGCCTGGTTCGGGCTGATTCGGGCTGTTGGCTTTAGGGGAAGGAGGAAAAGAAAGAGAGAGACAGAGAGGAGGGTAAAGCCGAACCTCCCGAGCTACTCTTCGACTGGAGTGAGGAGCTTCTGTGACAGGCGGGAAACGCACACAGCCGAGGGGAGGGGCCAGAGACGGGCGGGGGCGGGGGAGGAGGAGGGAGCGCAGTGAGCCCAAGTCTCGCGAGAGTTACGCATGCAGCAGTCTGTGTAGCATGAGGCCAGTGTGAGATTTGGAGTAAACGCTGAAAATGTGAGCGATGCCGTTGAATTCTTTGCCTTGTTTAGACAAAAAAAAAAAAAAAAGATTCCTTCGAGAGCGTGAGGTCGAGAAATCAGCAGCTCGCTTTTGTAGTTACGTTTAAGCAGGTTTGATTTAGTAACGGCTCAAAATAGCTCACATCAAACTGGATTCCACGCATTTTTGTGTGGAGTTTAACCCGTTAATCTCTGTGTTATGGTGACAGTCTTTACCTGGTACAGCCTGTTATTAGACTGTAGACTTTTATTTCCTTATTGGTTTTAGCTAATCCTTGTTTAAACTGGTTAATCCTGGTGTTTAATAATGTGCCAACACTGCATTTGATCTAGTGTTTAACCTGTAGGGGCATCTGACTTAATATCTGCAGTGGGTCGAATGTGGATGCAGTGAAGCAATGCCTTAGGTCCATGGCCTGTATAACGTAATAAACCCCCAGGATGCTTTTGGGCTGTTGACAAAGACACAGAGGTCATGTTCTTCCCTGATGTTTACATGGAGCTGTTTAAGTGTGTGTTTTTACTTTATGACATTTGTGCTCTGAAAGGTTAAGCTAACGTCGCCTTCGTGTTACCAGTCTTTACCTTGTTCTCTGAGAAGTTTAGTTCCTGGTCCGGATGTTTGATTTAAGCGACTTCTTGTATCGTTTACATTTCATATATGAGACGGCTTAAAAGTCCAGGTTATGGCTTTATTTCTTGGTTTAGTGATGTTTTGGATGTTGAGGTGTGATTATGAGCGTGAACAACAAAATTAATTAAAAAGGAAATACAAAATACTACAATCTACGTTCCTACCCTCACCTATGGTCATGAGCTTTGGGTAATGACCGAAAGGACAAGATGGCGGAAACAAGCGGCCGAAATGTGTCTTCTCTGTAGGGTGGCAGGGTGCACCATTAGAGATAGGGTGAGGAGATTGGTCACACAGGAGGAGCTTGGAGTAGAACCTCCTGGATGCCTCACTAGGAAGGTGTTCCAGGCATGTCCCATGGAGGAGCTGGAGGAAGTGTCTGGGGTGAGGGAAGTCTGGGAGTCCTTGTTTAGACTGTCCCCACAAACCGGCCCCTGATAAGTGGAAGAAAATGAAAGGATGGAAATACGAAATAACAAAAAACACTAACAGGAGCACTATGTAACTTTTCTGGTGGGGTGGGCTTGTCAGCTTGTCTCCATGGTGATGTTATTGTTTTGCCTTGAATGCTCCATTGTGTGGCATTATGTTGCATATGTAGTTATTTATGTTTTGGGTTTCTTTTTTCCTTGAAAATCTTGTGTTCTCTTTGAGTGGACTTGACTCTCCACAGATCTGACCTGCAACTTAATGGTGTCACCTGCTGTAGACAGACAAGTTTAATGCCTTACTGTGAAACATTTCAGACAAAGCATCTCTTTGGTTGTTTGGGATTTGGATGTCGGTCCTGTCGTGACCAGATGCATGGACTGGACTGGAGTGGGTGGAGTGGAGTGAAGTACCACACACACCAACCAAATTCAGACAGGACTCAAACTGGACACCCTTTCGTTTGTGGGCGAAGGCTTACTAACTGTATAGTATTATAGTCATTCATCTGCATGTCTCCATGGAGATGTCACTGCTTTGCCAATAATGTTCCACAATATGACTTTATTATCTCCATAGAGACAAGCAGGTGACTCCACCAGGCCAAGTTACAAGTCAGATCTGTGGAGAGGCGAGCCCACTAATAGTAAGAATATATGTTCACTGTGTTTTTAGCTCTACAGTTTCATTATAAATATACTTTAAATGCAAAGAGACAAGTTTAATGCCACACTGGAACATTTCAAGCAATGCAAGAACATCTCCATGGAAATGAGCAGGAAGCATATTGCCCACTAGAAAATTTGCACAGTGCACCTTTATTTACAGTGATGGGAAGAATGTATGTAGTTAGAATTAAAATGTAGTTACAGAATACTGAATTTATTTGTAAAGTATTCTGAGACATGGGCCAATCAGAGTACTGTACCCTGAGTACTCTGAGTACTTTTACACAGCTGGTTTTATATTTGTTTGAGCCAGTTTGATTCATCTGTCTGGTTAAGCTCTTATGTTCATGTTCTCGTTCAACTACAGCCTTTTCTCCTCTTCCTCTCCTCTTCTTCTCCTCTTCTCTTTTCTTCTCGTTCGTCCCGTTCACCTTGTCACTTTTTCTCCATAAATGTTCATGTTTTATGATGAAAGAACTCTGGCGTTTACTGCATCGACCGAGACACACACACACACACACACACACACACCCCGACCAAACAAATACACACACACCAAACAAACACACATACCAAACAAATACACACATACACACCAAACACACGCGCACAATCTAAACAAATACACACACCAAACAAACACAAACTCACAATCCAAACAAACACACACACATATACACACATCCCAAACAAACACATGCACACACGCTGGACACACACACATTTACCATAACCAGTAAACACATGCGCAGACAACCAAGGATCAGTATTGATCATTTACATCCTGATCTTTTCCAAGTCACTGATTTCTGCCCTTTAAGTCAAACAGAGATGTGGGAATAGTAAATGGAAGTTGGTGAATGCCAGAGGGGGGGGTGGATGTGTGTATATGTGTATGTTCCATAGGTTAGCTGTTAGCTTGATGGTGCTAAAAGGTGTCACATGGATCCGGACTGCCTCACTAAATGTTTAATGGAGCAAGAGGGAGACACTGGACAGACAGGAAGATTAAGAGGAGAGAGGGGAGAGGAGGAGAGAGGGGAGAGGGAGACACGGGACAGACAGAAGGAGAGGAGAGAGGGAGAGGAAGGGAGAGAAAGAGACAATGGAGAGAGGGATACACTGGACAGACAGGAGGGGTAAGAGGAGAGAGGGAGAGATAGAGAGAGAGGAGAGATAGGGAGAGAGGGAGACATTGGACAGACAGGAGGGGTAAGAGGAGAGAGGGAGGAGAGGGCAGACATAGAGGAGAGGGAGGGGTGGAGGAGTGGGCTCTGAGAGGGGATGCTCTGCTCTGCTTGGGATATGAAGCCTGCAGTTTACAGACATGGTGATGTCAGAGGTTTAAAGCTGTACTGTGTAACTTTTCCGGTGGAGGATCTGCCATTTGCTTGTCTCCATGGAGATGTGATTATTTTGCCAGGAATGTTCCACAGTATGACTTTGAAGTTGCGCATCTCATTTTCTCCAATTGCAGGTGTTTATGGCTTTTATTGAAAAGCATAAAACACACATTCTTAGTGTGAGCAGGTCAGTTCTCCACAGATCTGATATGTAACTTGGCTCGGTTGATGCCTCCAGATTTTATCCATGGAAATAGGGTAATACATCTCCATGGAGACAACCAGCAGTGGGTGTATCTTGTGCCAGAAAAGTGTCACAGTACAGCTTTAAACTGTTAGATTAATGTGGTAAACGTGTCTCCAGACCTAAAATGATTCAGGTGGATTTTGTGTTCAGTTCTTTTGATTCAAAAGAGTGAGTTTCCAACAGAGGCTCAGAGCTGCATCTGAGAGTCTGAAACACGACTGCTGTACATTTTAGAGGTGGTTGTGGTTGTCGTGGTCTTCATGATTGCATTTGTCAGGGTAGGCATGTTCATGGTTGCCATGGTCATAGTTGTCCTGGTTGTTGTGTTGTGGTTGTCGTGGTTGCCATGGCCATGGTCATCATGGACGTCATGGTTGTGGCTGGCGTGGTTGTTGTAGTTGTGGTAGTCGTAGTTAGCGTGGTTGTGGTTGGCGTCATGGTTGTATTTGTTGTTCGAGTGGCTGTTGCGGTTGTGGTCGTCGTAGCCGTGGTTGTCGTGGTTACCATGGTCATTGCGGTGGTTGCGGTCATGGTTGTCATTGTTGCAGTTGTAGTGGTTCTCGTGCCCGTGGTTGTTGTGGTCGACGTGGTTGCTGTTGTGGCTGGTGTGGTCATCATGGTTAGCATGGGAGTGGTTTGCGCGATTGGCATGGTTGCAGTTGTAGTTGTTGTGGTCGTCGTGGTTGTGGTTGGTGTGGTTGCAGTTGTTGTGGTCATGGTTGTCCTGGTTCTCATAGCCGTGGTTTTGTGGTCATTGTGATTGTGGTTGTTGTGGTCATTGTGGTTGGCATGGTAGTGGTTGTTGTGGTTGGTGTGGTAGTGGTTGTTGTGGTTGCTGTGGTAGTGGTTGGTGTGGTTGTGGTTGGTGTGGTAGTGGTTGTTGTGATTGTCGTGGATATTGTGGTTGTTGCTGGTGTGGTAGTGGTTGTTATGTAATCAGGGTTGTTGTGGTCATTGTGGTTGTGGTTGTCATGGTAGTGGTTGTTGTGGTTGGTGTAGTGGTTGTTGTGGTTGGTATGGTAGTGGTTGTTGTTGTTGGTGTGGTAGTGGTTGGTGTGGTTGTGGTTGTCGTGGATATTGTGGTCATTGTGGTTGTTGCTGGTGTGGTAGTGGTTGTTATGTCATCAGGGTTGTTGTGGTCATTGTGGTTGTGGTTGGCGTGGTAGCGGTTGTTGTGGTTGTTGTGGTCGTTGTGGTGGTTGTTGTGGTCGCCGTTGTGGTCGTCGTGGTCGCGGTTGTCGTGGGAACACTGTGGAAAAGTTCACATTTGCAGCAGTGAGTTTGTGCTGAGCAGAACCAGGGCCAGAGACTCGCACTGTTTTTGTTTTAAAGATAAATGCGGTTGGTCGGTTTGGCCCTCTCCTCTTCCTCCTCCTCCTCCTCCTCTTCTTCTTCTCCTGCATCCCACAACTCCTCTGCCTCCACACGCTTACATAATGTGAACCCACACAGCACCGACAGAGCCGTGAGCAGGCCTATCCCGGTACCACCAGGGACACGCAGGGAGGGAAAGAAAGAGGAGAGGGATGGAGAGAGGGAGGGAAAGAAAGAGGTGAGGGAGAGAGAGGGAAAGAGGAGAGGGACGGACAGGGGGGAGGAGGAGAGGGAACGAGGAGAGGGAGGGACAGAAAGGGAAAGAGGATAGAGGGAGGGAAAGAGGAGAGGGAGGGAAAGAAAGGGGAGGGAGAGGGAAGGAAAGAGAAGAGGGAGAGGGAGGAGGAGAGGGAAAGAAAGAGGAGAGGGAGGGAATGAAAGAGGAGAGGGAGAAGGACGGACGGAGGGAGAGGCACGGAAAGGGGAGAGGTAGGGAGGGAGGGAAGAGAGTGGGGACAGCGTGAAGAAGCAGTGAGAGATGGATGGGATGAGAGAGGTAGAAAGGGACAGAGAGGGAAGGGACGAGGAGAGGGAATAGAGAAGAGAGAAGGAGATCTGGAAGAGAGGGGCAAGAGAGACAAAAGGGGATGGGAGAGTAAAGAGAGAAAGAGAAGTGAGAGATGGGGAGGAGAGAAGGAGTAATAGGAGAGAGAGTGAGTGAGACAAAGAGAGAGGGGAGTGTAAGAGAAAGGAGAGGAGAGAGTGGGATGGGTTTGTTCAACAGTAACACTGATAATATGAACAATATGTTTTTATTATAGTGTTTCTCAAACTGTGGCTCCAGACACGGCTCCTCTGCAGCGAACGAGTGAGTCTGAGGTCAAGTCTACTGGTCCAATGCTAGAGTCCTGGTTTAGACCTGGTTGAGACCTGGTTTAGACCTGGTTTAGTCCTGGTTGAGACCTGGTTTAGTCTTGGTTGAGACCTGGTTTAGTCTTGATTTAGACCTGGTTTAGACCTGGTTTAGACCTGGTTTAGTCCTGGTTTAGACCTGTTTGAGACCTGGTTTAGTCTTGGTTGAGACCTGGTTTAGTCTTGATTTAGACCTGGTTTAGTCCTGGTTTAGTCCTGGTTTAGTCTTGATTTAGACCTGGTTTAGACCTGGTTTAGTCCTGGTTTAGTCCTGGTTTAGATCTGGTTTAGTCCTGGTTTAGACCTGTTTGAGACCTGGTTTAGTCTTGGTTGAGACCTGGTTTAGTCTTGATTTAGACCTGGTTTAGTCCTGGTTTAGACCTGGTTTAGTCTTGATTTAGACCTGGTTTAGACCTGGTTTAGTCCTGGTTGAGACCTGGTTTAGTCTTGATTTAGACCTGGCTTAGCCCTGGTTTAGTCCTGGTTTAGACCTGGTTTAGATCTGGTGGTGCTGGTTTGAAAAGAGAACCACTGATCCAAAATATAAAATGAGTGGTAGAAGAGAGAGAGAAAGAGAAATATGGAGAAAGAGGGGGAGGGAGAGAGATGTGGCTTTAGGCTCATAATCACATGCTTATGTTTTTCTCTTCATTTTTAAATCGGTGTACTCCGTGTGGGCAGGTGTTTGCAGGTTGTGTTTGGAGCCTGCTGCTCAACCCGAGTGTTTGGTGTTCAGATCGACGGCTGATGTGATGCTCCCTCTCCTTTGGCAAATATTATCAAAATGTCCTGTGTGTTTATTGTTTTTATTAATATTTTTAACACGTATTATTAAACCTTATAAATGTGACAGTCGCGCTAATCTGAGCCAGTCCCACTTCTGATCTGTTTTAGCCCAAAATCCAGTGTTCCCCTGAATGTCTTCTGCTTGGTTAGTGCTGGTATAGTCCAGGTTTAGACCTGGTTTAGTCCTGGTTTAGTTTCGAGTTAACCCCTTGTTTAGTCCTGGTTTAGCCCTGGTTTAGCCCTGGTTTAACCCTGGTTTAGCCCTGGTTTAGCCCTGGTTTAACCCTGGTTTAGCCCTGGTTTAGACCTGGTTCAGTCCTGGTTTAGTTCTGGTCCAGACCTGGTTTAGCCCTTGTTTTGTCCTGGTTTCATCCTGGTTTAGTCCTGGTTCAGTCCTGGTTCAGTCCTGGATTAGTCCTGGTTCAGTTCTGGTTCAGTCCTGATTTAGTCCTGATTTAGTCCTGATTTAGACCTGATTTAGACCTGGTTCAGTCCTGGTTTAGCCTTTGCTTCGTCCTGGTTTAGTTCTGGTTCAGTTCAGGTTTAGTCCTTGTTTAGTCCTGGTTTAGCCCTTGTTTGGTCCTGGTTTAGTCCTGGTTTAGTCCGGGTTCAGTAGCTCCTTATCATCATGTAAAATCATCATTTGAAAGCTATTTAATCAAAATATTATAAAGTTTGAAAACACTTGCTGTCGTGTTACGTCATTACACACATTTACTCTCATTAAAAACACAGTATGAGACACTTTTGCTTTCACTTTTGTACATTTTAATACTTGACCATGACACTTTACATTGAACAGTGGACGGCTCTCACGGGTAAAAACTCCCAAAACCTCTGCCATTTTCCTCCTAAACTCCGATATTTACACTTTTCATGACAAAACATCAAAAATACCAACTGATATTTACACAGTTTGAATGAAGCAGGTCACGAGATGCATCACGACACGAGGGTTTCACGATTTGACGAGCACAAGTTTCATTAAAAAAATCAAATAAAAATCAATGGCGGCTCAAACACTGAAGTAGCCCTCAAAATCAGAGCAGTGTCGCCCCTTCTGGTCACACACAGCTAATGCAACTAGTTCAGTCAAGGCATGAATCACACGTTTACAATCTAAGGACTTTAAATGAGAGCTACCTACTTAAATCGTACCTCTATCGTATCTAAAGCCAAGTACAAAAAAGAGAAAGAGATTTTTCAACTTTCAATGGCTTTAAACATGTACAATTTAAAGGACCAGGCTCATTTTTTGCAATAAAATCCAAACTACAACAAACAAAAACACACCGTCTTTAGGTGCTGATGTTTTACAAGCAGTGCTGCAAATGTGGACCTATTTAATGTTCCACTACGTAACTTTTCTGGTCTCGTTTCCGTAGAGACGTTGCTTTGGCTGAAATTTCCCTCATGGCGTGAAACAAATGTATTAATGTTGACGAGCTGTAGTGGTTTAGTTCATGTTGACCTGTTGTACAATTTCACCGTGTAACTTTTCCGCTAGCGTCCGCCGTGCGCTTGTCTCCATGGAGATTTGATTGCGTCGCCTGGAGTGGTCCACAGTATGGCATTAAACATATCAATCTCTATGGTGACAAGCAGGTGACGCCAAAAAGTGAAGTTACAGGTCAGATTATTGAAACACCTTTAGCTGAATAAAAGCTAAAGTTGAATGCTGCACTGGTCAGGCCCCTAGCATTAGCAACAGGCTTGATTGACAGCGTTGCTAAGCGCCCGATCAAAATTACAAATATGGTACTTGGCTTCAAATTGGCTAAATTGGCTGCTATAACCGCTAGCCTCGATGAGCTTTATTTGAAGCCAAACGCTGTGATGTCGCTCTCACTCAGTCCATGTCTTTATACAGTCTGTGGTTCAAACATTTTGGACAAAGGTTGCAGTGCCCCCTGTTGGTTGGAGCGTGGTACTGTGGACAATTTCAGTAAAGCCATAACATCTCCATGGAGAACAGAACAGAAAAGTTATTTAATTAACCTACATATATGAATTAGCTACTCAAATCAAAACAAGATTTGTTTGAGGAGGTACACCACTGCTCGTAAAGTCATCAGCCGTTTTCGTATAAACGCAAAACGCTCTAAAATCTGCACAATAATAATTCCCCATTGGGTCGTTACTTACTTCAGTAACACTTTAACTTGAATCAGTATGTTACTATGGCCTGTTTGAAGCTAACTAAGCTAAAGATCACTATTACTACTGTCGTTTATGGGGCTAACGTTACATGGCTTTGAATACTGCTTCACCGATGGGGCAGAGTCTATGTACAAAATATTACAGGAAATGCTTTGCTAGCTTAAATTAAGACTTTAAGTGAAGTTAGCTTATCACCAGATACAGTTTAGTTTGTTTTAGAGAAAGAGCATGCCGAGGTTTAAAGCACCACTTCATACCAAAACTGCAGTGTCCAGTATTGTCCACAAGGGGGCAGAATCAAAGAGCCGATTCTGGGCCAAGGAAATAATCTTACAATATGAGGCTAGCGATCTATGCTAATACAATCTTAGCATGTTTGTAGCTTATAGATTTTAACTCTTGATGCAATTTGCTAGCATCATCATTTTAGCTAGCAGGTGTAGTGTTAGCATGTGTCAGCTAATACCCAATACATGTCATAAAAGTTAAAGGTCAAAGCTGCACTATGTAACTTTTCTGGTGGAGGGTTTTTCACGTGCTTGTCGCCGTGACGATGGTACTATGTTGCCCAGAATGTTCCACAGTTTGGCATTAAAGTTATTTATCTTACGTTTATTCAGTTACTTGTGTTTTTATTGCTGAAACAAATACCTTGGAAACACGTATGGTCCGCATGCTCACCTCTCCACAGATCTGACGTAGTGGCGCGACCTGTGTCTCCATGGAGATAGAAAAGTTTAATGCTATGCTGTGGAACATTCTAGGCCAAGGGTGTCAGACTTATTTTCACAGAGGGCCACATCAGCAAAATGGCTGCTCTCAAAGGGCCAGATGTAAATGTAAGACAGTATAAATGTAACCAAATGTAATGTAAAATAAATGTAAATTTTTTTTAAGATCTTGTTAATTAACCTTTTCTGTTACAAATATTGCATATGAATTTGTATAGATATGAGAAAATTGCTGTGTAACTGTGTATCTCCTAATAAACTGATATTTTAAAACAGTCATAGCTTTTAATTTACCTCGTCATGGGCCACATAAAATGACATGCTGGGCCACATTTCGCCTGCGGGCCTTGAGTTTGACACATGTGTTCGAGGCAAAGTTCTAACATTTCCATGGAGACAAGTAGATAGCAGGCGCTCAACCAGTAAAGTTACATAGTGAACCTTTAATATACATTTGTTGCCGTGGCATTAGCGGCAGTCCATTTTGTTGGTTTGTTTTCGTGCTGCTGTCATTACAAAATGGCTTAGCATTCAACAAATTTGGCTTTTTTTATTTGCCCATCCCAAATACGTAAAAATCACAACATTAGCCATTGTAACTTAGCACTTTTAGCTAATACAGAACCCAGAACTTTACCCAATTAATATTCACTTAAGCTATCTAATAAACCTCTATTCACTGCATATGGTCCAATCCAAACATCTGTATTTAAGCACCTTTGCCTCTCTCCTCCTGATTGGTCGAATGGCGCATTTGATCAGCCAATCATGTAGCTTGGTCACACCTCTTCTTTGATGTTTGCGTGTTGCCTATGGCGACTGTGCGCACTCTTCAAATGTGGATGATGTTTTAATTTAATCTCACTGGTTTGTGTTTCGTCTTGTTTCTGTTCCATATTTACATCTTCAACTTTAAAATCATTCATCACGTCTTCTTCTTGCGTTTTGACATTTATTACATCATCGATCCAGCTTCTAAAACGCCCGACCCGCGTGTAGATCGAAGGGGAGGCGGGCTCGTTGCACCCGTTACCCCCGGCAACGACCCCAGACAACACCCATCGTCCCGAGTCGTTGAGGCAGACCAGGCCTCCCCCGGAGCCGCTGTCGCAGCCCTCGCCGTGGGCGCGGGTGGTGTTGGGGGGGCTGCCCGCGCAGATGCTGTCGTGGCTGTAGAAAAAGTCGCCATATTGTTTTTTACACTGCCAAGACGACATGAGAGGGACCCAGGTCGCAAACACCGGCTCTGCAAGAAACAAGAGAGTTTATGGTTCACTTCTACAAGTTTAAAAACAAAGACGAGAATAAAAACATGAATGTACAGAGAGTCTAGATCACAGGGTCAGCAGAGGGATATCGGCCTTAAATCTCCAGCACAGGTCGATATTTAGTTTTGGTCGATCGGCTGCGTAAAAAAATCCACACAAAGCTTCATATTAATTCTTTAATATGAGACAGCTGTTAGTCCTGATTTAGACCTGCTGTGGTCCTAGTTTAGTCCTGGTTTAGTCCCGGTTTAGTCCCAGTTTAGTCCTGGTTTAGTCCTGGTTTAGTCCTGGTTTAGTCCTGGTTCTCAGAGGGTTTGATTCTGCCTCTTCTCTTTTAAAGTTACTTTTATGATGATTATGTTTTGATGTGTTTGTTATTTTAATGCCATTCTCTGTAAAGTTCTTCGAATCACTCTGACTCTGCACTGTCTTAATAAACTTGCCTCTTTGTGTTCTGTGGTTAAAGGTTTTGGGCGGCCTTTGGTTTCTCTGATTCTAAACAATCGGCATCAGTCTGAAAAAACACTTATCTGGGGATCTGTAGTTGTCGGGTTTTATTCATAATGGAGTTAGTGAGAGAAAACTGCACTTAATTAAATGTAGGATATGAAACATTTTTCTAAATATTTCAACCTCAGATGTGACATGTTGAAATGTTCAAACTAAACACCGTGTTTACATAAAGTTATAATAAGCAGATTTATTCTTAGTCACAAATACAAAGGACAAGTTGTTTATGTCATATTATGTTGTTTATATAATTTGGTTCTCAAGACGATTATCCAATCAGAAAGAACAACGAGCTTCACATGAGCGTTACAGTTGGGTTGCCAGATCCTCCGACTAAAATCAGTTGGTTTGAACCTAAAATTACTCTCTTACCCAAATTCTCACTACCTAAACCCCAGCCTCTGCAGCTCAGTGAGTGAATCTGGAGGTTCTGAGCTTTGAAATTCAAAAGAGTGAGTTTGTTTCAGTTCAGGGGGCTCATTTATACACGCTGAATTCAAACTAAATGTATAGATACAGACAAATCCCACATTTTTACAAACATCCTTAAGCTTGTTCACTCCCGTCTCTCTGAGCTGACGCCTTCTGCCTCATCTCTGAAAGTCCTGATGCCCAGAACTCAGAGTTTTTGGATCAGAGTCCTCGTTTTCATGTTTAGTCTTATACAGATCTCGAGCTCAACATGGAACATCAATTTTACATCAATTTTGTACGTACGCCTGCTATAAATGAGTCTCGAGAAAGTTTAAAATGGGACTAAACTCCTAAAACTCCACCCACAACCACATTTCAAATAGAGCTGCTAAAGTGGGCGGGGTCTGGAGGACTAAAGGGGAGCGTGAGGGGGGAGAAAGGGCGGGGCCCGGAGGTATACAGAACAGTGTGATGGGTCTAACAGGTATCCACACTTCAAACTCCGCCCCTGCAGCCAGGTGTTTGTATCAGAAACACCTGGCTTTAATCATGGTAGTCCTACGTGATGTCACAAAGTACTTGAAATTGTAGGCACCACTGAAGGCAGCACAAACTTTACACATTTATGAACAGAAAACTGCGAATTTATCAAGTTTGAACTAAAAAATGAGGTGGACCAGCAGACGACGCGATTAAAAAACATCTACACAGTTTTTAGTTCCGCTTTAAACATGAGACGTTCACCTGGACTGTTCCACGCCGCCGTCACCGTCACCACACACGAGGAGAGGCTGCTCTTGTCTCCGCTCTCCACCAGGGGGAGACACGCCGCGTTGGAGTTTGGATCCAGGGACATGCAGTTTCCTTTGGGGCTCAGCAGTCGGATCAGAGCCAAGTCGTGTCGCCCGCGGTGACCCTTGAACTTCCTGTGAACCACCACCTGTTTGGGGACGAGGGTCTGGACAGTGGCACCGACCCGGATCAGAATATGGGAAGAGTGAGGGATCGCCCTGAAAGAGAGAAAGATAGAGAGAAGAAGAAAAAGGGGTGGAGTTTGTTATAATTTAAAGGGGCAGAGTGTTTGAGTCTGCAGCTCAAAATGAGACCGTAGTGTGATGTCTGCGTCTAATGAGCCTTTTTACTGTCTATGAACCAGGAAGCAACGCAGGTGCACTGTTAGCATGCTAGTTCCTGTTAGCGTTATCCACTTCCAAGTCGAATCTGGTTCCGCAAGTAAAATTCCCATTCATTTTTCCCATTCCCATTCATTTTTCCCCATGACTTTTCACAAATGTCAAATATTAAGAGTTCAAAGGCAATGTGAAGGCTAACCAGCTACATGCTAACACGCTAAATAATATAATACAGTTGTCTTAAATAAATAAAAAAATCATATTTAAACACAAGACTCTGCAAAATGTTTTAATAACTTGGCGGTTTATAAAGTTTCAGAGACAGATTTGAAATAAAAATGCAGGTCTCGTGTCATTAGTTCCACAGAGCTGATTAACCCTGAGCTTTCAAATGTGTAATATACATTTTTTTGGAAAGTCTATGGAAAAATGAATGAGAAATTTACTTTTGGAAACAGGGGGCGCCGTCACTGCTGAGCTCCATAGTGGGAATAATGGAGGACGTGTTAGTGAGGTTATGTTTTTCTCATACGACAGTGAAAATCAGGTACAGAGACTTAGAACTAAACAACATGGCTGTCATAGTGTCTCATCTGCTTGTCTCCATGGAGATGGTATTGCTTTGTCTGCAGTGTTCCACAGTATGATATTGAGCTTAATTATTCCCTTGGAGAGAAGCAGACGATACCACCTGGACAAGTTACATGTCAGACCTGCAGAGTGGCAAGCTCCCTTTTTTAAATGTATGTTGTTGTTTAGCAATAAAATCACCTGTTTAATGCCATATTGAGTAACATTCCAGGCAAAGCAACAACACTCTATGGAGACGAGTGTGCTGAATATTATAGCGTATAGAATAACTTGTTTTCTCCTGATATATTACACCTGTGTATGGTCTTGGTGCTGTGTTTGTTGAAGTGTGTCAGACCTGGTGAGGCAGGACGCAGAGGTCAGGGCCCAACAGGAGCTGACCAGAGTCCCACTGCAGAGAGCCACGAGTCCCTCCTGAGACTGAGTCCACACAGACACCTGCCACGGCCACGTGTTCCTGAACCAGAACAAGAACACAGGCAGCACAAGCAAATTGTCATTTCAGTATCAAAATACCCAGGCCTCAGGAGTACTCAGGAGTACTCAGGTATACTCTAGGTCTAGGTTATCACCAGCATAAAAACATTATAATGAAGGTGAGGTATATTTTATAGAGTAGAGTGGGTCTGGAGGGAGAGTTCATATTAAACTGGTGAAAATGTGTAACATTGAACTTTGAACAGAAAAGACGGCTCATGTTTATATAGTGAAATCCCACTTAAAGGATAATTATTTCAAATGATCAGTGATCAGTTTGTGTCTTTTTAATCAAGAGGTCTACACTCAGTAAAAGTGTGTGGTTTTGGGCTGAAGTTACAGCCGAATGCCACCAGATGGTGCTGTTGTCAAACAAAAAGGCAAAGCCATTCATTTCTGATAGACTGCAGAATATACTGGTGAAAGGTCACATTTTTATAAAGCTCTTTTCCACCTTCAGGGCTCAAAGCGCCACACACACATTCACACACACATTCACACACACATTCACACACACATTCACACACACATTCACACACACCCCCACTCACCCCTTCACACACACATTCACACACACATTCACACACATTCACACACACATTCACACACACATTCACACACACATTCACACACACATTCACACACACATTCACTCACCCATTCACACACACATTCACACACATTCACACACACATTCACACACACCCCCACTCACCCCTTCACACATTCACACACATTCACACACACATTCACACACACATTCACACACACATTCATAGACCAGTGTACACAGACACTGGGAGCAAGGGGGGTTAAGTGTCTTGCCCAAGGACACAACTTATTCATGTATGAGAGCTGGAATCGCACCACCAACCTGTGTGTCAATGGATCTGATCTCATAACCAACGATGTTACGAACATACAAACTTGTTATTTCTAAAAATATCAAGATACAGGTTTTTTCCATATCGTTTCTCGACCCTTGACCCTCAGCTTCAGCCTCGCTCTGACCTGATGATGTCGCCTTTCTGACCTGATGATGTCGACTTTCTGACCTGATGATGTCGCCTTTCTGACCTGATGATGTCGCCTTTCTGACCTGATGACGTCGCCTTTCTGACCTGATGACGTCGCCTTTCTGACCTGATGATGTCGCCTTCTCCGGTCTTGGCGTTCCCCTCCAGTTTGCGCAGGCCACAGCTCGCCTCCTGTCCCTGGGATCGCTCCTCTTCGTGGGGTTGTACGTCACAGCTCACCCCCGCGTCCTGCCTCCGTTTGCAGCCCTGTGAACTTTGACCCAAAGACGGGCACTCCCCCAAAAACTCTTCCTTCCCCGTACACCTGACCCGGTCCAGGTGAACGGGGCCTTTGCTCTGACCGAACCCCGCGGCGGCTACGGCTCTGCCACTGTAAAAACAAGGACAGAACACTCAGTCACACGCAGTAAAACGCTCTACAGTAAACAACAGTGTGGCATAGTGGTTAGCGCCCTCTCCTCCCAGCAAGAAGGTCTCAGGTTTGAATCTCAGACCATGTTCCATAAACCAAAAAATGAACAGTTGGCTAATTCTCCAACTAGGTCTGACCGAGGCCTTGACCGAGACGAGGTTCAATGAGAAGAAACGACTAGAACGTGGTTAAAGATCTGAACGGTTTGAAGGCCATGTCCCTGCTCAGATATGTGAACAGGTACAGCACAATACATGGAACAATCAGTCACACATTCGACCCCAACTCCAGTGCAAAGCAAAGTGTCAAATATACCCATACTAATACTAATCTATATTCACATTTTCAGCTTCAGTAATCCTCTGTAAAAACCCTTTAGTCTCTGAGCCTGAAAAAACAGAATAACTGAATATTTCTGGGATTGTGATGTCATAGAAAGCCTGCGTAGTTTAAGTAGGGATGCACCAATACCAATACTGGTATCGAATATTGGGGGCAATCCAGGAAAAGTTGCTGGATAGTGAATTGGTTCCATGATATTGGTTCAGTCAATATCCTGGTTGATTTACTATGAGACTGACACAGGCCCAGGACGTCTCTGTGTTTGAACTGTTACTTACACAGAGCTGTACTGTCTCTTTTACAGACACATAATGCAAAATGTATCGGGTTATGTTATGTAAGTATTAAGTGAACTGTGTTTTAAGAGAAAACACAGACAGTTAGTAGCAGATATCAGCAGATACTTAAAGCCACGGTATCAATATTGGTATCGGAACTGATAAAGCTGCATCAGTCCATAAATCGTTCACAGTCTCATTCTGTGTTTCTGCGTCAATTCATTTTCCACATGTAATTCCCTCTGCTGCCACTAGATGGAGAGCTGTGTACAGACATTATTAAGATCCTCAAGACCAAAAGGCCAAGAGTAACACAAGTAAGGCATAACTTTGTTCTTTAAAGTAAAAATGCAGAGTGTGGTCCCTTTAAAGCTCCTGACCTGTGTCCGAGCTGTCTGCAGACCACCGCCGCGTTCAGGTCGTTCCATCCAGAGTCACAGATCCCGCCCCACTCGCCATGGAGATACACCTCCACCCTGCCCTCCGCACGAGACCTGCCCCCCACCAGACGCACCAGCGGACCTGCAGAACACAGTACAAATGTTTATTCAGTTAAAACACGAGACAAAAGAGATGAGAGGCCAGGGAACTGCTGAAAGAGAAACGATTTAGACTTTTTTTTGTACAGATATTTTAGATTTAAAGCAACAGAAACAACACAGTGTGACAGATTTGACAGAGATAATGCAAGTATTGAAATATTTAGAGATATACAAGTGTGACTTAAAGGGTTTAATTATTAAGAATTTTATGATACGATAATCAGGAAGTGCACATTAAGATGCTAGCTGCTGCTGTGGTCTCTGAGAATTGTGAAAAGTGCTTATAAACTCATGAATTAGTTTTGTTTTCACGTTTTTAAGACCGAAAAAAACAGGTACAGTGTCTTTAAATACCTCCCTGAGCAGTTTGAAAATTAGGTGTTTTGTTTTAAAGAGAGAGGACTGTATTCGTTGCTGCTTCCACCATCTTGTCCCCTGTTTAGAAGGGGCCTCTGCAGAGTCTGGTCAAATGTCTGATAGCACTGGGTTAACGTGATGTTTTTTTGAGTTTTATTCTTATTCAGATGTGTCTCAAATATTCACTGTCTGGTTCAGTCCGCAGTCCTGACCTTTGTGGCGCTTGCACAAAAACATGGAGAGAACAAAAGGAGACAGGAGACTTTTATCGCACTGAGGACTCACAGAGGAGAGTTTAACTTCATGTTGAACGACGTGACCTTTGGAGGAAGAACAAAACAAACCGTGTAAGCTTTAGTTCAAAAAGGTTCAAGTCTTTTAGAAAACCAGAGGATCAGGCCAGAGGGGGCGTTCAAGTTCAGACCTGGTTTACCTGCTGAAAACACTGCTGTGCATCATGGGCCATGTACAAAACCACAGTCAGGGTCGTTAATTGTCATTCTTATGTCATCCATCCATCTTTTTCCATTTATCTGAGGCTGGGTGGGGGCTGCAGTCTAATCAGGGACTCCCAGACTTCCCATACCCCAGACACTTCCTCCAGCTACTCCAGTGGACCTCAAGGCGTTCTCAGGCCAGCCCAAAAACATAGTCCCTCCAGTGTGTCCTGGGTCTTGCCCGAGGTCTCCTCCCAGTGGGACATGAACTCCTCCCCAGGGAGTCGTCCAGGAGGCATCTGGGACAGCTGCCCAAACCTCCTCAGCCACTCCTCTCTGCTCATGATCACCTGCTGTTTGGAACGTGGCAGCTAGCAGCTTAGCCATTTATATATATAGTCTATGGCACATGTGTCAAACTCAAGGCCTGTGGGCAAATTGTGGCCCGCCACATCATTTTATGTGGCCCGTGGCAAAGAAAATTTAAAGGTATGTCTGTCTTAAAATATCAGTTTATCAGGAGATACACAGTTACACAGCCATTTTTTCATATCTGTGCAAATCCATATGCAATATTTGTAACTTGAATAAGTAATCAATATAGAAAACAGTTCTCTCACCTGTAGACGGCGCTATTACAGGCGTCTCATTGGGGTCGGGGCTGGTGGTTCGCCCTCTGCATCTGACCCCCACGTCCTCACTGTGGGCACAGTCTGTCCGGCCCCAGACCCCGTGAGGACAGTCCAGAAGAGACGCCTCTGACCCCTCACAGCGAACGTCGTCCAATAGGATGAGACCGACGCCCTCGCCAAACGTCCCGTCCGACACCACCTCCGCGTGGCCCCTGCGCAGAACAACCACTTATACGGCTCAACTGTGACAGAGGGATTCTTATACAGCACTTTTCTACCTTCAAGACTCAAGCACTCAAGTACTTTTCATGATTTGAGGGGTTATTTTGAACATTCTGACTAAAGTTTTCTAGTTCAAGCTACAGATATCAGCAAAAATAAAATAAATACACAAAAACAAACAAAACAAACAAAGGTAAATACACAAAATCCAGAGGAAAAATGAAGAAACTGATTCATATTGATACTGTGACCAAAATA
The DNA here is from genome assembly GCF_009829125.3 of Periophthalmus magnuspinnatus. NCBI lineage: Eukaryota > Metazoa > Chordata > Actinopteri > Gobiiformes > Gobiidae > Periophthalmus > Periophthalmus magnuspinnatus. The sequence goes on from NC_047144.1 coordinate 18,050,836, forward strand.
TGTAGCGTTTTGAATCTATATCTCTGCATACTTTTACTGTTTATTCTGAAAGTACTTTTTTTTTACTTAAACAGATTTTTTCATGTGATACCTTTACTTTTACCTCTGTATCTGTTCTTTTACTTAAGTGACAGAACTGAGTACTTCATCCACCACTGGTAAGTTTTTAGGTGGAGGGAAAAGCAATGAGATTTTCATTAAACGAGCTGGTGACGGACCCTCCACCACAAATTTTACAAGCTACTATTTGTAATTAGATAAAAAACAGATAGCAGCTTTAAACAGCATTCTAAAACCACTTTTACTACAGAAAATGTGGATTATTGTTTAAAGTTTCACTGTGGCTGTAGTTGCACATTATGTCCACTAGAGGGTGGTGCAAATATCCACTTGTTCTATAAAACACATTTCCAGGGCGTATTTACCTGTATCCGAGCTGTCTGCAGATCACCTGTGCGTGCTGCTGGGTCCAGTGGTCGTCACAAATCGTTCCCCAGTCTCCGTTATGTAAAACCTCCACTCTGCCCTCCCACGGAGTATCCCCGCCCACCAGACGCACAACGCCGTCTGAAAACAACAGAACAAGAAAAAGTCTATGAAAAACATACAAACTGACTCCTGTGAACTTTAAGTCATGTTCTAATGCCGTTACCGTCTCAGAAACAGACCTGGAGTTGTGTTTTGTTTCATTCACACATGTTTGAGTTCCACCTTGTGATGTCATGAAGTGGTAGTTTTCAAGTTAACAGCTTCTTTTACCTTTAGTTCAGTAGAGATTGGCAATTCCAGGGCTGAAATGATCCAAATGATGCTAGTGAAGGTGTGTGGAGTTTAAAAACACAGTGGAGCACTTCCTGTATCACTACATGACATCACAAGGTGGAACAGACTGTTTTCAGTTTGAGAGAAGACCTCAACCTAAATATGCAGGATTTGTGTGTTAAATATGGGTGAATGAAACAAAACACAATTCCAGGTCTGTTTAAGAAGAGGAAACAAAAGAGATCAGACAATAGTGTCATATGGGCCTTTAAAATATGACAAACATTATGTGATCTTTGTGTGATAAAAATAAATGAACAACTTAAAATTAAGAATAATATTTTTAGTTTAAGTCTCAGATGAGCCCAGACGATATAACACTAAACACTTAACGCCATGTTAGCCTGTCAGAAGTAATGAACGGTTTACTGTTGCTAATTAGCACTAGCAATTAGCAATGCTTAGTAACAGCTGTTAGCAATTAGCTTAATTACAGATACCAGTCTAGAACACAGGGAAGAAACATCGAACAAATGATTAGTCTAAGGTTTTTTTCTGTTCTGTCTAAATATAAAGATGTCACCGTATGGTCTTTTGAAAACTTTTGTGATGAGAAAAAAGTTGAATCCAATAAAAATAAAAAAACAGGACTTTCAGAAGATGTTTTGTGAAGCTAAAATCTACTGTTTTGTTGAACGTGAACCACGGGCCAATACACCAACATGGGTTATTATCTAAACATATTTCAGTGTGTTTTATTCACTTAGAATTAGATGAGTGTAAGTAAACCTAGTGCATTAGCGTGTTAATGTGTTAGCATGTTAGCGGTGTCAGTGTGTTAGCTTGTACATCCAGGTGTGTTGGTTCTCATTGACTTTAACTGTGTCAAAGGAGGATGCTGCTGCTGCTTCACGCTCTGATGGTTTATTGATGAAGAGGCTGATAATAGAAACACTGTGAACTCTCCCTGTGTGTTTAACATGAGCCTGGACCAGAACTACAACCTCGGGTGCACGATTTCTCTGTTATTAATGTTCATATCTTGATTTACAGACACAAAAGTGAAATAAAAACCCGAGGATCATGTAGAGCGGGTGAATATGAACATTTAAGATCAAAATGACGAGTCTGACAGCAGCAGTTACAGAGAGAGGAGCTACAGATTTTCAGTAGAAAGTGAATTGGAGCCATTTATATATACAGTCTATGTGTAGGGAGTACCTGTATAGGGGCTGCAGGACACCCCGGCGTCCTCCATGTGGTCACAGTTGTGTTGTTCCCAGTCTCCACGGCGACACTGACCCAGGAAGAGCTCGTTCCCGGTGCATCTGACCGCGTCCAGGAGGATCGGCCCGGTTCCCTGCCCGAAATGCGCCCAGGACCAGGCCTTGGCCACACCGCTGAGGGAGAGGAGACAGAGGACGTGAGGAGAAGCGGTCCAAGCACATTAAAGACACACTACGGAACTTTTTGGAGATGTTTTTGCTTTACCCGAACCCTCCACAGTCCTGACCTTTATTTGCCCCGCCCACTTTTGTCTCTTAATGCTACTAAACTGCATTTTCGTTGCGGTGGCGCCCACGGCAACCCTCGAAATAAGGTGAATGGCATTAACTTGATATAGGTCAGATCTGTGGAGAGGCGCCCCGCTTACAGTAAGAATGCATGTTTTTTTCAAAGTAACAATAAAACAACTGTAATTAAGTAAATACAAAATAAATATGTTTAATGTCATACTGTGGAACATTTCAGGAACATTCAGGCCAAGTTACAGGTCAGCTCTGTGGAGAGGCGACCCTGCTGATCACAGTAAGGATGTATGTTTCCTTTAGCAATTAAAACAGCTATAATACCTGACAGATACGTTAAGAAGTAGAACATCCCCAGCAAAGCAAGAACATCTCCATGGAGACAAGCCGGTCGTGTAGCCTCCACCAGAAAAGTTACGTAATGTTCCTTTAAATCCGTTGATGTCCTGGAGATAAACCTGTGGTGGCATTTCACTTCCTCATTACAGCCTCCTCCATCTGAGCCTCTGAATTATAAATGAACAAAAACACAGAGCAACATCTGCGACACACAACTCAGGAAGTCACCTGTTTGTCGCTACGATTCCCACAATGCACCAGTGTCAGCTCCAGGCATCGCTCCCAATAATTGTGAGAGATGTTATTCCCAAACTCAACAATGGCAGAGTTTTAAAATGGAGCCGTACAAGCTGGTTTTAAGAAGAATAATCTGTTCTGAGTTAGCTCGTGATGCTAACCCAAAACGTAACGCAGAGACAAGATTGAAAAGACAATGCAGATGAAAATTAGCCTCTTTGCAAACACTAGCATATTATACAGTTATCGCGGGTCAATATGCACTGCCTGTGTGATTAAAGCCACATTACATAACTTTCTTGCCCAAAAATAGAGTCAAGTAAAGGTTTTTCATTATGGATGTTTTTATTGCATTAAAAAAAAAAAAAAAGAAAAGGAAGAAAAACATGTGTCCTTAGTCCGAGCAGTCTCGCATCTCCACAAACCTGACTCTGACATG